>NC_135622.1:180000-780000 GCF_053574225.1 Canis aureus
GCCTGCTTCTCCCTCTGTGTCTTTGCCCCCCCCCCCCTCTCTCTCTTAAATCTTAAAAAAAAAATTGTGTCCTACATGTTAGGTTTTTACAAAATGAACAGCGGAGAAATAAAAAACCAGCAGAGCCAGGCAGTAGGTAGGAGAGTGCTTTAATGGGGAGCGCTCCTGGGCGAGGTTCCATGACTCGGAGAGGTGGCCAGAGTCAGGGAAGTCGCGCGGGGTTGGGGACTGTGGGGGTTTTGAAGCCTTCTTGGTTCCGACTCTGGATCCGGGTGGGTCCCTAGCCAAATTAGACAAGGGAACACCGTGTCCTTAGGTGATTGGCTGGGAGTAGGGGGGGGATAGTATCAGACGATGGGGAGGGGGCGGGGGCGGTTCCTGGATGGAAAGTTTCGGTTTCCCATCTAGGCTTCGACTCACTGGAGATGATGTGGTGGTCAGGGATGCTTTGACGGGAAGATCAGCCATTTTGACCCAGTTTGAGATGTCCGCCATTTTGGGTGCCCCTGTCTCTCAGCCAGCCCAACAATACATACACAAACACACACACACACACACACACACACACACACGTGTTTCTAAAAACTATCACATGTATTCATACATTTGACAATCTAAGGATTTCTGGTACGATAGACAATGTGCCCGTGGTTCCTACTGACTTTTCACCAGAGACTGAGGTTTCTAGGAGTTAACAGTCTGCCGCCTGGGTGGCTCAGCGGTTGAGGGGTTGAGCATCGGCCTTTGGGTCAGGGCCCAATTCTGGGGCGGCGGGGGGGGAGGTATCCGAGTCCGGACCCCTTTCCACATCTGGCTCCTTGTGGGGAGCCTGCTTCTGCCTATGTCTCTGTCTCTGTCTCCCTCCCTCCCTCTCTTCCCCCTTCACAAAGTTCTCTCTCTCTCTCTCTCTCTCTCTCTCTCTCTCTCTCTCTCTCCTCTCTCAAAAAGTGTAAAATAAGTACAATTTTAAAAAATCTGCCACATGGAATCGAGACTACTGGTTAACGATAAGGAAAACAACCTCTGTGTGTGAGATAGTAGGAGACATGTAGAATAGATACAAGGCATGAAAATACGGGTGGTGGTGGTGGTGGTTAAAGAAAATGAATCGGGGATCCCTGGGTGGCGCAGTGGTTTGGCGCCTGCCTTTGGCCCAGGGCACGATCCTGGAGACCTGGGATCGAATCCCACATCAGGCTCCCGGTGCATGGAGCCTGCTTCTCCCTCTGCCTGTGTCTCTGCCTCTCTCTCTCTCTCTCTCTCTGTGACTATCATAAATAAATAAAATAAAATAAAATAAAATAAAATAAAATAAAATAAAATAAAATAAAAAAGAAAATGAATCTGTCCTGAAATGACTCTGGCTTTTTTTTTTTTTTTTTAAGATTTTATTTACTTATTCACGAGAGACACAGGGACAGGCAGAGACAAGGGAAGCAGGCTCTATGCGAGGACCCTGATATGGGACTCGGTCCCAGGAGTCTGGGATCACGCCCTGAGCTGAAGCCAGACGCTCAAACGCTGAGGCACAGGGGCGTCCCAAAGCCTGGCTATTTAGAGAAAGAACACTTAAGACTGACGGAATGGAAAAAGAAATTATAGAAGGGATTTATGAAGGAGATTTTTGAGATTTGTTTTTTGTTTTCTGTTTTTTATTTTTTTGGATTTTATTTATGTATTCATGGGAGAGAGACAGAGACAGAGAGAGAGACAGAGAGAAGGAGAGAGAGTAACAGAGACAGAGAGAGACAGAGAGAAAGACAGAGAAAGAGAGAGACAAAGAGAGACAGAGGCACAGAGACAGAGACACAGAGAGATAGAGAGAGACAGAGAAAGCAAGACAGAGACAAAGAGAGACAGAGATAGAGAAAGAGAGAGACACAGAGAAGGAGAGAGACAGGGAGAGAGAGAGAGACAAAGAGAGAGACAGAGAGATAAAGAGAGACAGAAGGGGAGAGAGACACAGAGAAAAGAGAGGCAGAGAGATAAACAGAGGCAGAGACAGAGACAGAGAGAAGGGGAGAGAGAGACAAAGAGAGAGAGACAGAGAAAAGAGAGGCAGAGAGACACAGAGAGACAGACACAGAGAGAGGCAGAGACAGAGAAAGAGAGAGAGACAGAGAGAAGGGGAGAGAGAGACAAAGAGACAGAGAAAAGGGGCAGAGAGATAAAGAGAGACAGAGACAGAGAGACAGACACAGAGACACAGTGAGGCAGAGACAGAGAAAGAGAGAGACAGACAGAGAGACACACACACAGAGAGAGAGAGAGAGAGGCAGAGACACAGGCAGGGGAAGAAGTAGGCTCCACGTGGGGAGCCCGATGTGGGTCTGGATCCCAGGACCCTTGGGATCAGGCCCTGAGCCAAAGGCAGACCTTCCACCGCTGAGCCACCCAAGGCGTCCCAGAAGCAGACTCTTTGAAAAGGGATTGCAGGCGTGGTCAGGACGGACTGAGATTGGGAGAAGTGGGTTTTACTACTACACTGGTGTACAACTGAGATTTGGCTCTTCTCTCTGCTAAAATGGCGAGATTCTCTTGCATTGGTAGTCTACTCTCGATAAGAGTGTGAACAGAGAAGAAAAGACAAAGACAAGGTGCTTTTTTGTTTGGTTGGTTGGCTTGGTTTGGTGTGGTTTGGTTGGGGGTTTTTTGTTTGTTTTTTGGGGTGTGTGTGTGTGTGTGTGTGTGTGTGTCTCCCTTTACCTGCCCAGAACAGCAAGGTTTTTAGATTCCCTTTTTTTTTTTTTTTTTGGTTGTTCTTGTTTCACTTTTTTTGGTATTTACTTATTTATTTTATTTTTTGGGTTCGTTTGTATCCGGTCTTCCCCTACTACGTAAGAGTGAAAACTTCTCCACGGTAAAGGAGCTTCATTTTGGGGACAACTCTAAAAGCACCTGTAGAATCTCCTAGGGGCCACCTCGGCGAAAGAGACACTGAAGATTTCCGTTTTGTTATGATCCGTGATCCTTTGTAGGCATGTGCCTTGAAAACTTCTGAGATGTTTTTGGTTGGCTGGTTGGCTGCCTGTCTGTCTGTCTGTCTACTGGTCCCTTCACCCGTTCGTGGATTCTCAGCGGATCCCAGAATGCCAAACCCTAAATAGAGTCTCTTGACTACTATAGGTCGTTTACCTGCTATGGGAAGGCACATGAGAAGCACTGTCAGACAAAGAACCATAAGCCCTCTTAGATTACATTGTGTGGGTGAATGCTGCCGGTGTTCCGAACAGGAAATGAAATTCCTAAACTTGTAACGTGTCCTGGTAGAGTGCCGTCACTCCACATTCGAACTGTTTAAATGCTCTGCGTACGTGCATGTGTGTTGTGTGTGTATGTGTGTGTGACAGAAACTGGTCGGATTTTCCTCTCGACTGCATTATAATGAATTCTCATTGGGTCTTTAGGCACGTCCATCCGTGGGTGACCTCCCTGTCACGTGCAGGTGTTGTTAGGAAGGTCTTGCAACAATGCGGTCCACTTTTCAGAAGATTCGCGGAAAGGACTCTGGACGAATCCCGGTGTCTGGTCACCCTGAGATTGTCCAACTACATACAGTAGGAGTTGCCGGAACTAATGAAAAAGCTGCGTGGAAACCGAACAGAAAGGAACAACGTGGAACTGAATGAGGTCCACGAAACCCTGAACAGAGTTCAGAAACTCTCAGTGAGTCATCTTCCTTTTTTTTGGCGATTGTTAAATCCTCTTCAGAAGGTCGGTGGGAATCCGTGCTCATTGCAACCAGACACCGTTGGAAGGATCCGCTGTATCACCAAGGCCTTCCTTGAGTAGAATGGCGTCTGTTTTTCTTTCTTTCGACCTCCCCCGGTCCCCACGCCGCCCTCCCCTCCCTTTCTCCCCCCCGCCCCCCACCCGGCCCCGGCCCCGGCCCCGGCCCCCGGGGTCCATTTGTCAAAGTGATCTCTATTGACCGAGCGGGCCAGGGGCCCCTGGAATCGCATCCTAAGACTCAGATAGGATCAGACAGCCTGGAGACGCTCAGATCCACTTCTCGGGAGCCACCCGAGCCCCTCGGAAACCGTGAGCCTGATACCTTCCTTCCAGAGGTCGCCGCGGCCTCACTGGGCGAGTCAAGAGTGCCACCTCCTGGCGGACGAAACCGAGAGTCAGCTGCTTAACCCCAGCGAGCCTCCCAGGTTGCCCCTACGAGGTGCTTGGAAATGCTGAGGCTCAACGACACCGGAACCACAACAACCGGAAGAACAGAAAAGAAGAGCAAAAGAAATGCTGAAGTTCTTCCTTCTGGCCTTGCCTTTACAGGAGTGTGCCGTCTGCGACCACGCCTGTCTCCGCGGACAGGAAGAAAAGAGTCCAGATGGCTGAACCGGGGTTCTGCACTCTGCGGACCACAGGAACCCCCTCCAGCCTGACCCAGGAACTCCCTTACTCTGAGCCAGGGACAGGAGGTCTTGTTTTGTGTTTCGGTTGTGGTCCAAAAGACAGGCGTCACCTACGATGGAACCTTGTAACCCTTTCTAAGCCTAGAGTCGCTCAGCGGCATTACATACGTTCACACATCCTCCTCGCCAAGTTATCTTTCCATTCCATTTTTTTACTCTCTTTTTTGAAACTCTTTAAATTTTATTTATTTATTTGTTCGTTCGTGCATGCATTCATTCATTCATTCATTGTTTGTTTGTTTATTATTTTAAAGGATTTTTTTATTGAGAGAGAGAGAGAGAGAGAGAGAGAGAGAGAGAGAGAGAGAGAGAGGCAGAGACACAGAGGGAGAAGCAGGCTCCATGCAGGGAGCCCGATGTGGGACTGGATCCCGGGTCTCCAGGATCACACCCCAGGCTGCAGGTGGCGCCAAACCGCTGCGCCACCGGGGCTGCCCTCCATTTTTTTACTCTTAAGTTTAATTTCTTACACTGTATTGATCGGGCACCCGATCTCTCTCTCTCTCTCTCTCTCTCTCTCTCTCGAATAAATAAATTAAATATTTAAAAAATAAATGAATAAATAAACTGTATTTATTCACGGGAGACACACAGAGAGAGGCCGGGACGCAGGCAGAGGGAGAAGCAGGCTCCACGCGGGGGGGGGGGGGGGCCCCGGTGCGGTGCTGGATCCCCAAAAAGCCGTGATGACGCCCGCCCGGAGCCCAGTCGAAGGCAGACGCTCAAACTCGGGTATGCCACCCGAGCACACCTCGTCCGCACCTCTTCCTTCCCACCGCCACCCACCCTCTTGTGCGTTCGTCGGGTTCCCACACACAGGACCTCGTCCTCCAGGTGTATCCCTAGACACACCCTAGCACCCTAGGATCCCCAACGAGGGAATAGGTTCAGATGGGACCGATGCTCATGTGACCGTGCTCCTGTTTGAGGACTGTCCTCGGTTGCTGTAGCGGTGACGGCGAGACAAAGGGTCTCTCTCCACACACCGCACAGGCGGGTGGGGGGCATGCCCCGAGTGGGGCAGATGTCCCCATCCCAAGGAGGCGGAGGAGGAAAGCCACCCCAAGGCCCCTCTTTGGTGCCTGTCCTGTGTCAGGAAACGCTACTGACCTGGGTGGATCCGGACCAGGCTGTGTCCGTCCCAGCTGCCCTGGGATCCCACACTCCTCACACCTGGACCCACCGGTGTGGCGCCTGCCTTTCCGGCTCTGCCTGCCTGCCTGACTATCTCTGCATCCAACTTGCAACTTTCAGTCCGTGAGCTTAGGGGCTTCGACTCTCTGGGTCTTGCTAGAACCCAAACAGAGAAAGACGTTTGCCATACCATAGATACCACTTTCAATTAAGCATCTGTGAAATGATGATTATGGAGGAAGGAAATTCTCAGCCTTGAACGTTTCTGGGCCCTGCTCCATTGGCTTTCACACTGACCCAGGCCCAAACGGCTCCCAGAAAACTCAGCACTAGTTGGGCTCTATTTCCGTGCCACTGAGTGCACGTTGCCTGTCTGCCTCCCCTAAAAAGTCAAGCAACGGGGATGCCTGGGTAGCTCCGTGTTCAGCATCTGCCTTGAGGTCAGTCATCATCCTGGGGTCCTGGGGCCCCGACTCCCACTTGGGGCTCCCCGCGGGGAGCCTGCTTCTCTCTGCATCTGTCAATACCTGTCTCTGTGTGTCTCTCATGGATAAATAAAGAACATCTCTAAAACAGGAAAGAATGAATGATTAATTAAAAGGACTGACTGACTGGACTGATCGACTGACCGACCGACCGGCTGAATGAATGTATACATAAGCAAGCCAGGAAGGAAGCAAGCAAGCAAGCAAATAAATGAACAAATGAAATCGATGAAGGGCTGCGTGGCTGCTGGCTGGCACTGTGGGTGGAGTGTGGGACTCTATATTTCTCGGTTGTGAGGACGAGCCCTAACCTGGGTGTAAACATCGCATACACCTAAAATCTTTTGAAAATAAAACAATGAAAAGAAAAGAAAAGAAAAGAAAAGAAAAGAAAAGAAAAGAAAAAGGTGGGCAGCCCGGGTGGCTCGGCGGTTGAGCGCGGCCTTCAGCCCGGGGCCTGATCCTGGAGGCCCGGCATCAGAGTCCCACGTCGGGCTCCCAGCATGGAGCCTGCTTCTCCCTCTGCCTGTGTGTCGGTCCGACTCTCCCACTCACTGTGTCTCAGGAGAAAATAAACAGAATCTTTACAAAAAGGGAAAAGAAGTTGTTTTGTTTTGTTTTGTTTTGTTTTGTTTTGTTTCGATCGGATTGATCGATCGCTAAAAGGCAACCTGCCAAAACTGACGATGAGAAAACGGAAGAAAACCTTCCTGGTTCCCATAGAGTTCAAGCCCTACAGCCTTGCCCGTACCAAGATCAGAGAATAAACTGTCCACTCTCTACGGCGTCCCTCCTCCCGAGGACGCCCCAGCTCCTTATGGAGCATGCACACGCACGTGCACACGCACGCAGAAAAGCGGGGTGAACCGAACCAGACCCTAGAGAACCCTGCAGCGAAGGTTGAGCACAGGACACCCCCACCCCCCCGCCAGCCACAGGAAACTCCGGCAGGCTACCACTGGACTGCTTAGGGGGCCTATACTTACTTGCAAGTGCTTGCTGACCTGGGACACGTGGAAGGGGAACCTGAGGCTCAGATGGCCCGAACCGGGTGAATGGGGTGCTTTGCTCATGCCTCAATGCTATGCTCTCCACGATTAGAGAAAGCTGGCAATGAGGCCAGCCCAGGGACCGGAACCTAACCTAGGAATCCCTCTGGTTCCATCAGTCATGTCCCGACTGTTGGTGAGTGAGGAACCAGTGCTCGGCTCGCTCGGGGAGACAGACGCTCTGGTCTTCTTCGGGTTGGGTTGTTGCTGCGGCTTTGGGTATCTTTGCAGGAAACCGGCCTCTTCTCTTTCGAAATGGAAACCAAAGGATGGACGGGGTCCGGACCCGGTCACGCTCGCTGGCCACTGGAGTTGTTGTCAACCAGCCAGCGGGGAGATCGGAACATCGGGTCTTTCGTGACCTCTCCACAGATAGATAGGAGTGAGACCAAGGCTATATACTTTGTTGGCGTCTCGTCTGTGTCTACGTGTCCCTGTGGGTTCTACGAGGGAGAGGTTTCCTCTACCTCCGGATGCTATATTGCTAACATCCCTTTGTAAAGGAACTGTAGCTTATGGGATCCCTGGGTGGCGCAGCGGTTTGGCGCCTGCCTTTGGCCCAGGGCGCGATCCTGGAGACCCGGGATCGAATCCCACGTCGGGCTCCCGGTGCATGGAGCCTGCTTCTCCTTCTGCCTATGTCTCTGCCTCTCTCTCTCTCTCTCTCTCTCTCTGTGTGACTATCATAAATAAATAAAAATTAAAAAAAAGAAAAAAAAAAAGGAACTGTAGGTTAGGAGTTCAAAGGCTGGCGCGGGTAAACATCATCGGAACAGGACAGCTCGGAGCGATAAGGACGAGTGCCAATATTTCACAAGTTCCCACGATCTGGGATGAAGTTCTGTTCGTTCGTTCCCGATCATGCGGGTCTGGGATCCTTTCCTGCATCCGTCTCCTTGCGGGGGGAGGGGGGGGGGGGGGAGGGGGGGGGACCTGCTTCTGCCCATGTCTCTGTCTCTGTCTCTCTCTCACACACAGGAATAAAGAAACAAAATAGTGTAAAAAAGGAAAGATGCTCGGTCTCCCACTCTCTCCCTCTCCCTCCTCCTCCTCCTCCCCCTTCCCCCCTTCACACAGTGCTCTCTCTCTGAAAGGAAGTTAATATATTACAATTTTGCAAAAGCCTGCCAATGGAATGGAGACTACTGGAGAACGAGAAGGAAAACAATTCCGTGTGTGACAAGTAGGAGATGTGTAGGAAACGTACAAGGCGTGAGAATACATGTTTTGGTGAGGGAAAAGAAAATAATTCTGTCCTGAAATGAGCCTGGCTATTTTTTTCTTTTTTAAGATTTTATTTACTTATTCAGAAGGAAGGGAGTGGAGGGAGGGAGGGAGGGAGGGAGGGAGGGAGGGAGGGAGGGAGAGAGGGAGGGAGGGAGGGAGAGAGGGAGGCAGAGAGAGGGAAAAGAAGGCTCCATGCAAGGAGCCCGCTATGGGACCCGATCCCGGGAGTCCGGGATCACGTCCTGAGCCAAAGGCAGAGGCTTAACCACTGAAACACCCAGGCGTCCCGGAAGCAGATTTTTTTGAAAAGGAATTGTAGGCATGGTCAGGACAGACTGAGATTGGGAGAAGTGAGCTTTACTAGTACACTGGTATAGCATTAAGACTCGGCTCTTGTCTCTGTTAAAATGAAGAGATTTCCTTGCGTTGGTAGTCTCATCATGGCAAGGGATTGTGAACAGAGAAGAGAAAAATATATTATTATTATTTTCTCTCTCCGGACCAGCCAGGTTTTTATATTCCTTTTTATCCGCGAATTACCTCCGTGAGAGAGTGAAAACTTCTCAATATTAAAGGAGCTACATTTTGGAGACAACTCTGTAAGCTCCTGTGGAATCTCCTAGGGCCACCCTGGCGAAACAGATACTGACATTGTTTTCAGTTTTGTAATGACCCGTGATCCTTTATAGGCCCGGGCCTTGAAAGCTTCTGAGATGTTGGTTGGTTGGTTGGTTGGTTGGTTGGATGGATGGATGGATGGTTTGTGTATCTGGCTGGTCGGCTGGCTGCCCGGCTGTTTGCTGGTTCCTTCATCCGGTCATGGATTTTCAGCGGATCCCAGAAAAGTCTAGCCCTAGGTTGAGTCTCTTGACTAACATAGGTCGTTTACCTGCTATGTGAAGGCACGTGAGAAGCAGCGTCAGACAAAGAATCATAAGCCCTCTTAGATTATATTGGTTGCGTGAATGCTGTGGGTGTTCCAAAAGCGACGTAAATTCGTTAAGTGGTAACGTGCCCTGGTACATTGTTAAAATGCCGTGTGTGACAAATCATAATCCGTTTTTCTTCTCGACTGCACTCTAGCCAACTCTCCTCGGGTCTTTAACCACGTTCACCGGTGACCGCCATGTCATGTACATGCCACGTTCTGACGCTCTTGCAAAAACAAACAAAACACACACACACACACACACACACACACACATTTATTTATTTATTTATTTATTTATTTATTTATTTTTTATTTATCCCAGATTCCAGAAGAACCACGCAAAGGACTTTTGACACATCTCAGTTTCTGGTCACCCTGAGATCATCGAACAACAGTATGAATTGCCAGAACTAGTGAAATAGCTGCATTTACCCAGAACAAAACCAGGGACTTCTGGGTGCCTCAGCGGTGGAGCCTCTGCCTTGGGCTTAAGGCGTGACCCCGGAGTCCCGGGTTCGAGTCCCGCATCGGGCTCCCTGCATGGGGCCTGCTTCTCTCTCTCTCTCTCTCTCTCTCTCTCTCTCTCATACATAAATAAAATCTTAAACAAACAGAACTAAAAGGAACAACATGGAACTGAAAAGAGCGAAAGACAATGATGACCGGTTTCTTTGTTTTTGTTTTTTAAAGACTTTATTTAGTTATTCACGAGAGACACAATGAGAGAGAGGCAGAGACACAGGCAGAGGGAGAAGCAGGCTCTGCAGGGAGAGACCGATGAGGGACTCCAGGATCACACCCTGAGCCAAAGACAGCTGCTCCCACCGCTGAACCACCCAGGCGTCCTGATGACCCTTTTTTAAAGACTCTTGTTCAAATCACTGCTGATCCCCTCATGTTTGCTCTTCCAGTTTGAAGGAAACTTTGTCTGTAGAGATATCTATACCTTAGAGAAATTGGAGGAACGAGTGAGTTTGTAAACAAATTAAAATCCTTATCCTTGGGCAGCCCTGGTGACTCAGCGGTTTAGCGCTGCCTTCAGCCCAGGCCGTGATCCTGGAGACCCTGCATGGAGCCTGCTTCTCCCTCTGCCTGTGTCTCTGCCTCTCTCTCTCTCTCTCTCTCTCTCTCTCTCTGTGTGTGTGTGCGTTTGTGTCTCTCATGAATAAATACATAAAATCTAAAGAAAAAAAAAATCTTTAAAATCCTTATCTTTTCTCCCTACCTGTGACCCGTCAGTGTTCAGAAACTCTCAGTGAGTTATCTTTTTTCTTTTCTTCTTTTCTTTTCTTTTCTTTTCTTTTCTTTTCTTTTCTTTTCTTTTCTTTTTTTCTTTTTCTCTCTTTCTCTCTCTTTTTCTAATGAGTTATCTTTCTTTTATGGCAATTGCCAATCATCTGCGTGAGGTCTGTTCCGTGGGAATATGTTCTCATTGTGACCGGCCACTGTTGGAAGAATCCCTTGTATCACCAAGACCTGCCTTCCTTGAGTGCAATGGCATCTGTTTTTCTTTTCTCTTCTCTTCCTCCGCCCCCCCCCCCCCCCCCCCCCCGCCCCGGTTTATTTTTCAGAGTGATCTCTACTCCCAACGTAGGGCTCGCACTCACGGCCTGGAGGTCAAGAGTCGTGCTCTCTACTGACCGAGCGGGCCAGGGGCCCCTGGAATCGCATCCTAAGACTCAGATAGGATCAGACAGCCTGGAGACACTCAGATCCACTTCTCGGGAGCCACCCGAGCCCCTCGGAAACCGTGAGCCTGATACCTTCCTTCCAGAGGTCGCCGCGGCCTCACTGGGCGAGTCAAGAGTGCCACCTCCTGGCGGATGAAACCGAGAGTCAGCTGCTTAACCCCAGCGAGCCTCCCAGGTTGCCCCTACGAGGTGCTTGGAAATGCGGAGGTTCTTCCCTCTTGCCTTGCTTTTTTTTTTTTTTTTTTTTTTTTATTTATTTACTTATGATAGTCACACAGAGAGAGAGAGGCAGAGACACAGGCAGAGGGAGAAGCAGGCTCCATGCACCGGGAGCCTGATATGGGATTCGATCCCGGGTCTCCAGGATCGCGCCCTGGGCCAAAGGCAGGCGCCAAACGGCTGCGCCACCCAGGGATCCCCTCTTGCCTTGCTTTTGCAGGGCTGACGACAGTGACCACGTCTGTCTACCTGGCGAGGCAGAAACAATTCCAGGTTGCTGAACCCTGGTTTTCCACACTGCGGACGACAGGATATCACCCCCTCCCCCTCTTTCAACCTGACCCAGAATTCCCTTACTCTGAGCCAAGGACAGGGTGGGGGGGGTGGGGGTGGGGTCTTGTTGTTGTTGTTGTTTGTTTTTGTTTGTTTTGCTTTTCTTCCCCCCAGTTGTGGTAAAAAGAAAAATAGACGTCACCTAAAATGGAATGTTGTAGTCGTTTCTTTCTTTCTTTTTTTTAATATTTTATTTATTTATTCACGAGAGACACAGAGACAGAGACACAGGCAGAGGGAGAAGCAGACTCTATGCAGGGAGCCTGACGTGGGACTCGATCCTGGGTCTCCAGGATCAGGCCCTGGGCTGAAGGCAGACGCTAAAACCGCTGAGCCACCCGGGGATCCCTGGACGCTCCACCGCTGAGCCACCCAGGCGCTCCATACATACTTAAGTTATTGAGAGTTTGTTCCTTCATTTTTCATCATCTCTAGACCCAACGTGGGGCTCAAACTCACAACCCTGACTGCAATCAAAAGTTGAGTGCTCTTCTGACGGAGCGGGCCTGCCGGGGCCTGGGGCCCGGGGCCCGGGCCGGGGGCCGGGAGCTTCTGCCCTTTCATGTTTTCAAGCTCAGAGTCACCTTTTGTCCGGGGAGGGCCCCACCCCCCAACCCCTCCGTGCGGAGGTGCCATCTGTCGGCTGGTTCATGTTTGTCCATCTTCCTTACTCCTTTTAGTAGACAGAAGGTGGCTTGTGACACAGCCGGGGACTACTTCGAATGAGACTGAGGATTTCCCTTGGGAAGTGGGTGCGAGAGGGAGGACAGGTCGATGGGGAACCAGGAGACTGTTGGCCCGTCGCTTTAGAGGAAAGAGTGTCCTTGTTGGGCCCTCACCCAGGGTGGATGAGTCAGAACTGTCTCATGGCAGTGAGACACTAGGGGAATTTTTTTTTTTTTTACCATTTGAAGAAAAATTTTTTACTCCTCTCTGAAAGATAAAGTCCTGACAACTATGCAAAACACAAGGCTAAATCAGGTCACACTGTGACCACCCAGTGTCAACCTAGAAGTAGACACAAAATTGACAATATGTTGGGTGAAGCCACAATGAACTTGAATCATCCATTAACTATTTTCTGCACAGTTATTAGCCTGGAAATCTGGGACAAACTGTTCATCATCAGGAACGTGTGCTTCAGCTAACCAAGCCTCTTGTAGTTGACTGAGATCCTGAAACAACTCTTCAGAATCATGGGCCAGATCTGTGTCCGAAAACTTTCTCTTTCTGTCAATCACAGGCCGCCCTGGACATTCAAGACCTGCAGAGTCGCCAGAAGCATGAAATTGAATCTTTGTATACCAAACTGGGAAAGGTTCCCCCTGCTGTCATTATCCCCCCAGCTGCCCCCCTTTCAGGGAGAAGAAGGTGACCCACTAAAAGCAAAGGCAGCAAGTCTAGTTGCAGCAGTTCCTTGGGGAATAAAAGTCCCCAGCTTTCAGGTAACCTGTCTGGTCAGAGTGCTGCTCCAGTTTTGCATGCTCAGCAGACCCTCCACCCTCCTGGCAACATCTCTGAGACTGGGCCAAATCAGCTGTTACAGCCCCTTAAGCTATCTCCCTCCAGTGACAACCTCTACTCAGCCTTTACCAGTGATGGTGCCATTTCAGTCCCAAGCCTTTCTGCTCCAGGTCAAGGGACCAGCAGCACAAACACTGTCAGGGGAACATTGAACAGCCAAGCTGCCCCAGCTCAACCTCCTGCCATGACATCCAGCAGGAAGGGCACATTCACAGATGACCTACACAAGTTAGTAGACAATTGGGCCCGAGATCCCATGAATCTCTCAGGCAGAAGAGGAAGCAAAGGACACATGAATTATGAGGGCCCTGGAATGGCAAGAAAGTTCTCCGCACCTGGTCAGCTGTGCATCTCCATGACCTCAAATCTGGGTGGTTCTGCTCCCATCTCTGCAGCATCAGCTACCTCTCTAGGTCACTTCACCAAGTCTTTGTGCCTCCCACAGCAGTACGGTTTTCCAGCTCCCCCCTTTGGCACTCAGTGGAGTGGGACAGGTGGCCCGGCACCACAGCCACTTGGCCAGTTCCAGCCTGTGGGAACTGCCTCCTTACAGAATTTCAACATCAGCAATTTGCAGAAATCCATCAGCAACCCCCCAGGTTCCAACCTGCAGACCACTTAGACCTAGAGACTTTAACTGAGTAGGTTTGGGGCCAGGAGATGGAATGCTGAGGGGTGGGTGGGAGGGGGGGAATGGGAAAGTAGCCTATATACTAACTACTAGTGCGGCATTTAATTGGTTATTTCTTGCCAGAAAGGAATGATTTTTCCCCTAGTTCAAGCAGAACTCAACGAAATCGAGACCAGAAGAACTGTGGAACAGATAAACAAAACCAGGAGTTGGTTCTTTGAAACAATTAATAAATAGATAAACCATTAGCCAGCCTGATGAAAAAGAAGAGAGAGAAGACTCAAATTCATAAAATCATGAATGAGAAAGGAGAGATCACTACCAACACCAAGGAAATACAAACGATTTTAAAAACACATTATGAGCAGCTATACGCCAATAAATTAGGCAATCTAGAAGAAATGGACGCATCTCTGGAAAGCCACAAACTACCAAAACTGGAACAGGAAGAAATAGAAAACCTGAACAGGCCAATAACCAGGGAGGAAATTGAAGCAGTCATCAAAAACCTCCGAAGACACAAAAGTCCAGGGCCAGATGGCTTCCCAGGGGAATTCTATCAAACGTTTAAAGAAGAAACCATACCTATTCTACTAAAGCTGTTTGGAAAGATAGAAAGAGATGGAGCACTTCCAAATTCATTCTATGAGGCCAGCATCACCTTAATTCCAAAACCAGACAAAGACCCCCGCAAAAAGGAGAATTACAGACCAATATCCCTGATGAACATGGATGCAAAAATTCTCAACAAGATACTAGCCCATAGGCTCCAACAGTACCTTAAGAAAATTATTCACTATGACAAAGTAGAATTGATTCCTGGGACACAAGACTGGTTCAACACTCGTAAAACAATCAATGTGATTCATCATATCAGCAAGAGAAACACCAAGAGCCATATGATCCTCTCATTCGATGAAGAGAAAGCATTTGACAAAACACAGCATCCATTCCTGATCAAAACTCTTCAGAGTGTAGGGATAGAAGGAACATTCCTCAACATCTTAAAAGCCACCTACGAAAAGCCCACAGCAAATATCATTCTCAATGGGGAAGCACTGGGAGCCTTTCCCCTAAGATCAGGAACAAGACAGGGATGTCCACTCTCACCACTGCTATTCAACATAGTACTGGAAGTCCTAGCCTCAGCAATCAGACAACAGAAAGACATTAAAGGCATTCAAAGTGGCAAAGAAGAAGTCAAACTCTTCCTCTTTGCCGATGACATGATACTCTATATAGAAAACCCAAAAGCCTCCACCCCAAGATTGCTAGAACTCATACAGTAATTTGGTAGCGTGGCAGGATACAAAATCAATGCCCAGAAATCAGTGGCATATCTATATACTAACAGTGAGATGGAAGAAAGAGAAATTAAGGAGTCAATCCCATTTACAATTGCACCCAAAAGCATAAGATACCTAGGAATACACCCAACCAAATGTCATCTCTTTAACTGTACACGATGAGCCAAAAATGCAACAGCCACAACTCTCTGAAAATGCAAGTAAAGTCCTCCATTTGAGGAGACAGAGCTGAATTCTCTGTTTTCCCAGTTCTGTGTCCTGCCTAACCCACTGCATCTCTCACATTGTCCTCAGTGTCCTAACCTGCACAGTGGGGGCCAGGCTAGAATCTGCTTCCTGGGAACATCATCAGGTGTCTATGGATGATGTTTATAACACGTGTGGGCTTGTTTACTGTATATCTGAGGTAGAAATTTAAGGATGGAAGATTTACAAGAAGGGGTGGGATGTGGCATGAAGTTCCACTCAAATGTGGCCTGGGTTCCAGCAATGTAATATCACAATATTCACTTTCATTTTAATGGGGGCACCACAATGAGGTGAAAATGCTCCAAGATGCAGACATTGTCATCTTCTGTAATAAAACCATCCAATTGTTTCCTGTTATATTTAGAATGCTATCCAGTTACCTCGCTTTGGTCTCTGAGGGCTGCAACCTTCACAACGGCTCCCAGCAATCCTGACCTGTGGTATAGGTATCCCTTTGTAACCCCGAGGTGCTTCATGACTAGTTTCTGACCAATAGGATACAGCCAAAATGATGGCATGTCACATCTAAGTTTCAATTGGAAATAGCCTCTCACTTCCTAGTTACTTCCTCTCCTATTCCACTCACTCATGTTCCACTTCTGACACTTTCCTTTTCCCATTTTCTTCTCTATCCCTGAATAAAAAATCAACCAGAGATGTTTTGAGCTGCCATGTATAGAGGCTCACGTAGCAGAGAACTGAGTCAACTTGGGAGAAAATCCTCTGCCAGGCTAGCCTCCTATGGGGCCACAGCTGTAGCCTCTGATGAACCTTGAGGCTGAGGAACCAAGCTAATTTGTGCCTGGGTTCCTCATCCACAAAACTGATGAGAAATTAAATATATGAATTTTAAGATGCAAGGTATCGGGGCAACAGAGTAACAGAGGAACAATAGATAACTAACAGTCTACCAGGCCTTAGCATCCCTGCCCTCTTCCCTCTCCTCAGATCTCCTCCTCCTTTCCTCACAGCCGTGCTGGCTGCCCTTTCCACCTCCTCTGGCCAAACCAACTTCTATTAGTGAGTATCTGCATCAGGGGTCCCTTCTTCCCGACACACTGTCCTCAGACGCGTGCAGATCTAACTCCCTTTTGTTATTCTGTTCTCAGCAATGTTACCCTCAGTGAGACCTTTCATACCTTTCTCTCCAATGATTCCCCAACCTTCCTTCCCGGCATACAGTCTTGTGTAGCATATAGCACTTGCTCTTTTCTTTCATGTGTCTTTGTTTTTGTACTTTTGTCCACCTCCAGACTGTGAGTTCCTACAGGCAGTAGGTCATTGTATTTTCAGCTCTATCTATGGGCCCACCAAGGTACCTGGCATAGGGTGAGTACTTAGTGCATAGTTATGGAATGAATCAATGAGAAGTTCTTGGAACACACTTCCCCTTTTAGCCAGCCTGACTGAAGGTAGGAATGCCACTAAGAGTTTCAAGTTGTCTCTGGGCAGGGGTATGACCACAATGATCTCTGCATGAGTCTTTCGTCTGCAGTTCCTCCAGCAGAAGTCCCTAGGTACCATTCAAAGGGAGGTTTCCTGCGTCGTGTTCTCCAGGTCTAGCAATACAGCCCCAGGCAGGCACACCACCAAAGAAATAACTGAGACAGAGAAAGGTAAATTATGATTTATACACACACACGTAATTATATATATATATATTCCCTTATATGTGGAATCTAAAACAAAAATAAATAAATAAAAGATGAAAAACCTAATTCAGAAAAAGAGATCAGATTGAAGTAACCAGAATGGGGGTTGAGGGAATGGTGAAAAGATACAAACTTTCAGTTTTAAGATAAAGAAGTAATAGCAGTTTACAGTACATCATGATGACACAGTTATTACTGCTTTGTGGTGTATCTGAGAGGTGTCAAGAAAGTAAATCTTGAGAGTTCTCATCACAAGGAAAGTCGTTTGCTTTCTTTTTTATTTACTTTATTTTTGTATCTATAAGAGATGATGGTGTTTAACCAAACTTATTCTGTCACAATACAGGAATGTAAAATTGTTATGCTGTTTACCTTGAACATACACAGTGCTCTATGTCTATTATATCAATACAACTGGGCAAACATTATTGTAATATTCATAAGATCAGAAAAGTTGGCTTGGTAAAAATAATGACACCTAAACAAAACTTAAAACAGCAGACGCTGTCTGTAGTCAGTAGATAATGATATGGATAAAAATATCCAACCATTTGCCTAAATAGAATCAATTCTGATTTTAAAAATCATTGAAATAAAATTCAAGTAGATGCAGCAGAATTTTTAATTTGCCTGAGATTTTAAAAATTGATGGAGGAAGAAATTAACCCTGAAAACTACCTTTTAGAAAGCTCTTTCCTGTTTTGGAAATTTTGATTTTAGGCCTTTAAGTATTTGGGCACGTGATGAGAATATTTTGTTTGAGCAAAGTTGTCTCAAGGAAAAAGGCTGAGATAAAATAGCAGCAGCAAAATGGGAGGGTATAAAGGGAAGACTACATTGTCCTGTGCTCATTTCTCTGTATTTGCTGCTTTTAAATAAAATATACTTTATTGATGTACAATACACATGATCAAAAACCTACCATCTACAAATCACCCATTTATATATTTCATTAACTACATTAAGTTCATGGAGTACATTTTAAGCATATTAAACGCATTAATATCTTCGTACAACCTCCCTGTAACCCATCTTTAGAGCACATTTCATCTTGTAAAACTAAAACTCTCTACTGTGAGTCAGAAACTTCCCATTGGGTGGTTCTGCGGTTTAGTGCCACCTTCAGCCCAGGGCATGATTCTGGGGACCCTGGGTCGAGTCCCACATTGGGCTCTCTGCATGGAGCCTGCTTCTTCTTCTGCCTGTGTCTCTGCCTCTCTCTCTCTCATTAATAAATAAAATCTTTTTATTTTTATGGAAAAGACATGTCTAAATTTGTTTCTCTTGCCCAGAAATGAGGTCAGCTCCCTCCTAAAACCTCTTGCCCAGCTTACACACTGCCATGCCCTGGTGGGCACCTTCAAATGCCCTAGGTCTCCTTGACATCTACAGGCTTCTGGGACCAAACTTTGAGGGGCCCAGTGTCTGCATCTTACCCACAATCCCAAGGATTCTGCTAGGCTCCCTAGTTTAAAGCAGATGAATTTGCTCTGAGACACTGGCTCATCCTTTCTCCAAAGGTGAATCTAGTTTTTAAAATGAGAGCCAAACAATGGAAATGGATAAGAAAGATGCCAAAGCTCTTCAGGAGAGGTGAAAGTGGGGTAATGTGGAGAATGGAGTAACTAACACAATCTCATAACAACGTGGCTTCTGGGTGAATCAGTGGGGAAGCATTTGCCTTCAGCTCAGGTCATGATCCCAGGGTCTTGTGTTGAGCCCTGCATCAGGCTCCCTACTTGGCGAGGAGCCTGCTTCTCCCTCTCCCTCTGCCCCTGTCCCTGCTCATGCTCTCTCTCATTCAGTCTCTCTCTCAAATAAATAATATCTTAAAAAAGGAAATTTCTTATAATCTTATGGATTTTCTTTATTTTTAAAGCTTTTTTTTTTTTAAATCCATCAGCAGCCTTATCTACCTTCCCTGTGAAGAAATTGGCCAGGTGTATGTCAAACTTCTAGGCTACAAAAGCATGATTTATTTTATCCCCTTGGGAGGACTACTTTTACACTCAGGCTTAGGCATTTTGTATCAGTAAGTCCAGGGTAGGGGAAAGGAAACAGGTACATCACGCAGATGTGGCCTCTTCCATCCAGATGGGTCGTGAATGTGCCACAGCTTATTGGCTCTCAGGATGTGCTCCAGGTGCACCATGGAGAGAATCTGGGAATGCCTCCCCAGTTCCCTGGTATGAGTGTCTGTGCCCACGGAGAGTGGTACTAGCCAGTCCTGGTGATCAGGTGACCTTCCCTGTGCTCCAGCTCTCCCTTGTACACACACACGCACGCACACACACACACACACACACACACATCCATGCATGCACAAACACAATGATGGCTCACACAAAACTTATGAATACCTACGCTGTTGCATAAGATAGTCAGGCAAAGGGGGCCTAATAGCATCCCCTGGTCAGCCTAATAACCTACTCTCAACTGTTACTGTGTGGGGGCTGTCCTGAGAACATACGTCACAGATCAAAGCAGAACCAGAGGGCCCGAGGTCAAATCCCAGCTCCTCTGAGGTCAAATCCCAGCTCCTCCATGTACCTGTCAGGAAAGGCTCCACCTTTCTATACTTGCACAAAGGGGAGTAATACAAGTAGCTCATAGTGTTGTCAGGAGGAGCACCTATATAACATGCATGAAGCACTTAGTACCGGCACAGGGTCAGCACCACACCAGTGATAACACTTGAGGAGCTCTCTCAAAGGAGGTGAGAAAGCATATGGCACGTGATATATACTTAACTCTGAGAAACAAGCATTACTAGAATGCAGCATTCAACTGGCACCTTTATAACCCATACCAAATATATGTGTGCATTTGTATGTCAACTGACATATCTTTAACTCTGAGAAAGAAGTTATCGCACAAAGGAAGCAGGTTTTACTTATACTCTTGTGTGTTGACAATAGAAACTATCTTAATAGGGATCCCTGGGTGGCGCAGTGGTTTGGCGCCTGCCTTTGGCCCAGGGCACGATCCTGGAGACCCGGGATCTAATCCCATGTCGGGCTCCCGGTGCATATAGCCTGCTTCTCCCTCTGCCTATGTCTCTGCCTCTCTCTCTCTGTGTGACTATCATAAATAAAAATTAAAAAAAAAAAAAAAAGAAACTATCTTAATAGTATGTGTGAAAACATAAGGCGAGTGCCCTGAGAAAGAAGTGTTACTAGAATGCAGTTTTAAACTAGCATCTTGGGCAGCCCTGGTGGCGCAGCGGTTTAGCACCATCTGCAGCCCAGGGTGTGATCCTGGAGACCCGGGATCGAGTCCCACGTCGGGCTCCCTGCATGGAGCCTGCTTCTCTCTCTGCCTGTGTTTCTGCCTCTCTTTCGCTCTTCTCTGAATAAATAAATAAATAAATCTTAAAAAAAAATAGCATCTTGTTTGATGAATTTAGGGTTAGGGTCAGGGTCAGGTTCAGGGTTACAGTTAAGGTTAGGGCGAGGATCAGGGACAGGATCAGGGTCAGGGAAAGGGTGAGGGTGAGGGTAATCATCAGGTTTAGAGTGAGGTTCAGGATTAGGTTTAGGTTGAGGGTCAGGGTGAGGGTCAGGCTCAGGATCAGGGTTAAGGTGAGGGTGAGGATTAGGGAAAGGATCAGGGTCAGGGAAAGAGTGAGGGTCAGGCTGAGGGTCAGGGTTAGGGTGACAGCTGAGTTGAGGACGAGACTCAGAGTGAGGCTCAGGCAGGCCCTGAACATTGGCCTGGGCGCAGGGAGCCCTTAGTCTATCTCTGGCTCCTCCTCTCTGCCCCTCATACAAATGGTGCTTCTCCCAACCGGGGGTCGCCGACTTTTATGGTGTCACTCATTAGTCCCCCAAACTTCAAAGGTCATAGCAAAGGCCTTGAGACTTGGTTGGGGCACCACCCAAATTAGTGTGATGGTTAAGGCCCAGGAGCTTGGACAGTTAATGGTTTAGGGTCAGATTGGTCTTTAGCTGCTACCCAGGGTGTGTGTGCGTGAGTATGTGTGTGTGTGTGTATGCGCTGAGGGTGGTGGCATAATCAGGATGGATTCTGCAACTAAATTCCCACTTGCCAACAGTCAAAATCCTGAAGAAGAGGGGGAAGTAGAGTGATGCTGAAACCCAAAATCCATTCCTCCTCCCTAAGCACACACAGAAGAACTCACCAGAACCGATGCCCAACCACTGCTTGTTCTTCCACCTCATCCAGAGGCCTGTTTTGCAGGAAAAGACAGGAGGGTGAGAAGAAGGAACAGGCATAGGTGGAAGGGTGGAAGGTGATGGATAAGTAAAAGGAAAAGAGGGACACCTGGGTGGCTCAATGGTTGAGTTTCCACCTTTGGCTCAGGTCATGATCCCAGGGTTCATTCTGTGAGATTATATTCTCTCTTCCTTCCCATTATGCCCCCCTCTTTTATCTCATTTATGTTTTGGTGGTCAATGATGGGCATTTCTATAAGTATTGCTGGTTTATATAAATTTGGGGTTGAGCAACTTCTAACATACAGAACAAAATACACTCAGGACCAAGAGAATCTCCATCTAGGACCCCTCAGGTAGACTACATTCTCTCTCCACTACCACTTATTCACCACCACCATCTGCCAGCACCTCCTTTTCTCTTTTTTCTCTTTTTTCTGTTTTCTTTTTTTCTTATTTCTTTTTTCTTTTTCTATTTTCTTCTTTGTCATTTTTGGTCTTTTATATTGACTACTTTGTTTAAAAATTTGTTTTTCACTTTAGTGATCCTTTTGTTTTATTTTGTTGTGTAGTTCTTTTTTATTTTCTGTTCTCTGACCTGTTCAGAATCATCTATGATGTATTTTACTTAGGTTGTGGTTGATATTTTTGACTCAGCCTGCACATACATACACTCTGAACTGGAAAAAATGACTACAAGGAAGCATTCACCACAAAAGAAAGAACCTGAAACAGAATTCTATGTCACAGAGTTAGAGATATGTATTTCAATACGATGTCAGAAAATCTATTCAGAAGCACAATTATAAAGCTACTGGTGGCTCTGGAAAAAAGTTTAAAAGACTCTAGAGACTTCAATACTGCAGAATTCATATCTAATTAGGCCAAAATTAAAAATAGATTAAATGAGATGAAATCCAAACTGGAGGACCTAACTGCTAGGGTTAATGAGGTAGAGGAGAGAGTGAATGACATAGAAGACAAGTTGATGGTAGGAAGGAAGCTGAGGAAAAAAGAGGAAAACAATCAAGAGACCATGAGGAAAGGCTTAGGGAAATAAACAAAAACCTTAGAAAGATGAATTTATGTATAATTGGGATTCCAGAAGAGGCTGAGAGGGAGACGGGACCAAAATGTATATTTGAACAAATCATAGCTGAGAACTTCCCTGATCTGAGGAAGTAAATAGACATTCAGAGCCAAAAGATAGAGAGAACCCACCCCAAAATCAATCAAAACTGTTCAACACCTCGACATTTAATAGTGAAACTTGCAAATTTCAAAGAGAAAGAGAAAATCCTAAAAGCAGCACGAGGCAAGAGATTCTTAATTTATATGGAGAGAAATATCAGATTAACAGCAGGCCTCTCCACAGAGACCTGGGAGGTCAGAAAGGGCTGGCAAGATCTATTCAAGGTACTACATGAGAAGAACATGCAGCCAAGAATACTTTATCTGGCAAGTCTGTCATTCAGAATAGAAGGATCAATAAAGAGCTTCCAGGATATGCAGAAACTGAAAGAATATGTAGTTTGCAAGAAACAACCCTGTATAAGAAAAAGGAAGCCCAAAGAAACAATCCACAAAACAGGGCCTGAATCAGTAATATGATGACACTAAATTCATTTCTTTCAATACTTACTCTGAATGTAATTGGGATAAATGATCCCATCAAAAGGTGCAGGGTATCAGACTGGATAGAAAGGCAGACCCTTCTATATGCAGTCTACAAGAGACTCATTTTATTTTATTTTTATTTTATTTTATTATTTTTTAATTTTTTAATTTTTCTTTTTTTTTTTTAATTTTTTTTTTATTTATTTATGATAGGCACACAGTGAGAAAGAGAGAGGCAGAGACACAGGCAGAGGGAGAAGCAGGCTCCATGCACCGGGAGCCCGATGTGGGATTCGATCCCAGGTCTCCAGGATCGCGCCCTGGGCCAAAGGCAGGCTCCAAACCGCTGCGCCACCCAGGGATCCCTTAATTTTTCTTTTTTATAGATTTTATTTATTTATTCATGATAGTCACACAGAGAGAGACAGAGAGACAGAGAGACAGAGACACAGGCAGAGGGAGAAGCAGGCTCCATGCAGGGAGCCCGACGCGGGACTCGATCCCAGGTCTCCAGGAAAGCACCCGGGTCCAAAGGCAGGTGCCAAACTGCTGCGCCACCAGGGATCCCTAAATTTATTTTTTAATTGATGAAGTTGATTAATTTTATTTTACTTTCTTTTTTTATAATAAACTTATTTTTTATTGGTGTTCAATTTGCCAAAATACAGAATAACACCCAGTGTTCATCCTGTCAAGTGCCCCCGTCAGTGCCCGTCACCCATTAACCCCCACGCCTAGCCCTCCTCCTTTCCACCACCCCTAGTTCGTTTCCCAGAGTTAGGAGTCTTTATGTTCTGTCTCCCTTTCTGATATTTCCCACACATTTCTTCTCCCTTCCCTAATATTCCCTCTCACTATTATTTATATTCCCCAAATGAATGAGACCATATAATGTTTATCCTTCTCCGATTGACTTATTTCACACAGCATAATACCCTCCAGTTCCATCCACGTCGAAGCAAATGGTGGGTATTTGTCATATCTAATGGCAGAGGAATATTCCATTGGATACATACACCACATCTTCTTTATCCATTCATCTTTCGATGGACACCGAGGCTCCTTCCACTGTTTGGCTATTGTGGACATTGCTGCTAGAAACATCAGGGTGCAGGTGTCCCAGCATTTCATTGTATCTGTATCTTTGGGGGTAAATCCCCAGCAGTGCAATTGGTGGGTCGTAGGGCAGGTCTATTTTTAACTCTTTGAGGAACCTCCACACACTTTTCCAGAGGGGCTGCACCAGTTCACATTCCCACCAACAGTGCAAGAGGGTTCCCTTTTCTCTGCATCCTCTCCAACATTTGTGGTTTCCTGCCTTGTTAATTTTCCCCATTTCACTGGTGTGAGGTGGTTTTGATTTGTATTTCCACTCATTGTGGTTTTGATTTGTATTTCCCTGATGGCAAGTGATGCGGAGCATTTTCTCATGTGCATGTTGGCCATGTCTATGTCTTCCTCTGTGAGATTTCTGTTCATGTCTTTTGCCCATTTCATGATGGATTGTTTGTTTCTTTGGTGTTGAGTTGAATAAGTTCTTTATAGATCTTGAAACTAGCCCTTTATCTGATAACGTCATTTGCAAATATCTTCTCCCATTCTGTAGATTGTCTTTTAGTTTTGTTGACTGTATCCTTTGCTGTGCAAAAGCTTCTTATCTTGATGAAGTCGCAATAGTTCATTTTTGCTTTTGTTTCTTTTGCCTTCGTGGATATATCTTGCAAAAAGTTACTGTGGCTGAGTTCAAAAAGGATTTTGATGGAATCTTGTCTCACATTTAGATCTTTCATCCATTTTGAGTTTATTTTTGTGTATGCTGCAAGAGAGTGGTCTAGTTTCATTCTTCTGCGTGTGGATGTTCAATTTTCCCAGCACCATTTATTGAAGAGACTGTCTCTCTTCCAATGGATAGTCTTTCCTCCCTTATCGAATATTAGTTGACCATAAAGTTCAGGGTCCACTTCTGGATTCTCTATTCTGTTCCATTGATCTATGTGTCTGTTTTTGTGCCAGTACCACACTGTCTTGATGACCACAGCTTTGTAGTACAACCTGAAATCTGGCATTGTGATGCCCACAGCTATGTTTTTTTTTTTTTTTTTTAATATTCCCCTGGCTATTCGGTGTCTTTTCTGATTCCACACAAATCTTAAGATTATTTGTTCCAACTCTCTGAAGAAAGTCTATGGTATTTTGATAGGGATTGCATTATGTGTAAATTGCCCTGGGGTAACATTGACATTTTCACAATATTAATTCTGCCAATCCATGGGCATGGAATATTTTTCCATCTCTTTGTGTCTTCCTCAATTTCTTTCAGAATTGTTCCATAGTTTTTAGGGTATAGATCCTTTACCTCTTTGGTTAGGTGTATTCCTAGGTATCTTATGCTTTTGGGTGCAATTGTAAATGGGATTGACTCCTTAATTTCTCTTTCTTCAGTCTCATTGTTAGTGTCTAGAAATGCCCTTGACTTCTGGGCATTGATTTTGTATCCTGCCACGCTGCCAAATTGCTGTATGAGTTCTAGCAATCTTGGGGTGGAGGCTTCTGGGTTTTCTATGTAGAGTATCATGTCATCAGTGAAGAGGGAGAGTTTGACTTCTTCTTTGTCAATTTGAATGCCTTTAATGTCTTTTTGTTGTTTGATTGCTGAGGCTAGGACTTCCAATACTATGTTGAATAGCAGTGGTGAGAGTGGACATCCCTGCCTTGTTCCTGATCTTAGGGGAAAGCCTCCCAGTGCTTCCCCATTGAGAATTATATTTTTTGTGGGTTTTTCGTAGATGGCTTTTAAGATGTTGAGGAATGTTCCCTCTATCCCTACACTCTGAAGAGTTTTGATCAGGAATGGATGCTGTAGTTTGTCAAATTCTTTCTTTGCATCGAATGAGAGGATCATATGGCTCTTGTATTTTCTCTTGCTGATATGATCAATCACACTGATTGTTTTACGAGTGTTGAACCAGCCTGTGTCCCAGGGATAAATCCTCCTTGGTGATGGTGAATAATTTCCTTAATGTGTTGTTGGATCCTATTAGCTAGTATCTTGTTGAGAATTTTTGCATCCATGTTCATCAGGGATATTGGTCTGTAATTCTCCTTTTTGCTGGGGTCTTTGGTTTTGGAATTAAAGTGATGCTGGCCTCATAGAACGAATTTGGAAATACTCCATCTCTTTCTATCTTTCCAAACAGCTTTAGTAGAATAGGTATGGTTTCTTCTTTAAACGTTTGATAGAATTCCCCTGGGAAGCTATCTGGCCCTGGACTTTTGTGTCTTCGGAGGTTTTTGATGACTGCTTCAATTTCCTCCCTGGTTATTGGCCTGTTCAGGTTTTCTATTTCTTCCTGTTCCAGTTTTGGTAGTTTGTCGCTTTCCAGGAAAGCGTCCATTTCTTTTAGATTGCCTAATTTATTGGCGTATAGCTGTTCATAATATGTTTTTAAAATCGTTTGTATTTCCTTGGTGTTGGTAGTGATCTCTCCTTTCTCATTCATGATTTTATTAATTTGAGTCTTCTCTCTCTTCATTTTAATAAGGCTGGCTAATGGTTTATCTATCTTATTAATTCTTTCAAAGAACCAACTCCTGGTTTTGTTGATCTATTCCACGGTTCTTCTGGTCTGGATTTCGTTGAGTTCTGCTCGAATCTTAATTAACTCTCTTCTTCTGTTGGGTGTAGGATCTATTTGCTGTTTTTTCTCCAGCTCCTTAATGTGTAAGGTTAGCTTTTGTATTTGAGTTCTTTCCAGTTTTTGAATGGATGCTTGTATTGTGATGTATTTCCCCCTTAGGACTGCTTTTGCTGCATCCCAAAGATTTTGAACAGTTGTATCTTCTCATTAGTTTCCATGAATCTTTTTAATTCTTCCTTAATTTCCTGGTTGACGCTTTCATCTTCTAGCAAGATGGTCCTTAACCTCCACGTGTTTGAGGTCCTTCCAAACTTCTTGCTGTGATTTAGTTCTAATTTCAAGGCATTATGGTGAGAATATGCAGGGGACGATCCCAATCTTTTGGTATTGGTTCAGACCCGATTTGTTACCCAGTATGTGGTCTATTCTGGAGAAAGTTTCATGTGCACTTGAGAAGAATGTGTATTCAGTTGAGTTTGGATGTAAGGTTCTGTAGATATCTGTGAAATCCATCTGGTCCAGTGTATCATTTAAAGCTCTCGTTTCTTTAGAGATGTTGTGTTTAGAAGACCTATCGAGTGTAGAAAGCGGTAGATTGAAGTCACCAAATATAAGTGTATTATTATCTAAGTATTTCTTCACGTTGGTTATTAATTGATTGATATATTTGGCAGCTCCCACATTCGGGGCATATATATTGAGGATTGTTAAGTCCTCTTGTTGGATAGATCCTTTAAGTATGATATAGTGTCCCTCTTCATCTCTCACTACAGTCTTCGGGGTAAATTTTAGTTTTTCTGAGATAAGGATGGCTACCCCAGCTTTCTTTTGAGGACCATTTGAATGGTAAATGGTTCTCCAAGCTTTTATTTTCAGGCTGTAGGTGTCCTTCTGTCTAAAATGAGTCTCTTGTAGACAGCAAATAGATGGTTCCTGCTTTTTTATCCAGTCTGAAACCCTGCACCTTTTGATGGGGTCATTAAGCCCGTTCACGTTCAGAGTTACTATTGAAAGATATGATATCTATTCAGTCCTTGTTTTTGTGGATTGTTCCCCTAGACTTCTTCTTTAAGGGGAATTTTAAGAGTCTCCCTTAAAATTTCTTGCAGAGTTGGTTTGGAGGTCACATATTCGTTCAGTTCTTGCCTGTCTTGGAAGCTCTTTATCTCTCTTTCCATTCTGAATGACAGCCTTGCTGTATAAAGTATTCTTGGTTGCATGTTCTTCTCACTTAGGACCCTGAATATATCCTGCCAGCCCTTTCTGGCCTGCCAGGTCTCTGTGGAGAGGTCTGCTGTTACCCTAATACTCCTCCCCATAAAAGTCAGGGATTTCTTGTCTCTTGCTGCTTTAAGTATCTTCTCTTTATCTTTGGAATTTGCAAGCTTAACTATTAAATGTCGAGGTGTTGAACGGTTTTTATTGCTTTTAGGGGGGGGGATCTCTCTATTTCCTGAATCTGAATGCCTGTTTCCCTTCCCAGATTAGGAAAGTTTTCAGCTATGATTTGTTCAAATACATATTCTGGCCCTCTGTCCCTTGCGGTGCCCTTGGGAACCACAATTAAATATTGGTTTTTCTTCCTCAGGCTGTCGTTTATTTCCCTTAATTTATATTCATGGTCTTTTAATTGTTTGTCTCTTTTCCTCAGTTTCCCTCTTTGACATCAACCTGTCTCTATGTCACTCATTCGTTCTTCCACCTCGTTAACCCTTGTCGTTAGGACTTCTAGTTTGGATTGGTTCTCATTCAATTGATTTTTAATTTCTGCCTGATTAGATCTAATTCTGCAGTCATGAAGTCTCTTGAGTCCTTTATGCTTTTTCTAGAGACACCAGTAGCTTTATAATAGTGCTTCTGAATTGGCTTTCTGACATTGAATAGTAATCCAGATTTTGTAGCTCTTGGGAGAGAGGACTGTTTCTGATTCTTTCTTTTGAGGTGAGGTTTTCCTTATAGTTATTTTTCTCAGTGTAGAGTGACCAAAAACACGTTTTATTGGGAAAAGGAGACAAGGAGAAAAGGAGAGAAGACAAAGGAGAAAAGAAAAAGAATAAAAGAAAAAAGAAAAAAGATAAAAACAGGAAAAAAGAAGAAAAGAAAAAAGAAAAAAGGGGGGTAAGGAAACAGAAATTAAAAAACAAAAGACAAGGGGTAGTATCCTCGATTCTGTGTACTGTAAATCCTTGACTTCCTCTGGAACTTTCCAGTGTTGGTTGGCCAATAATTTGTTTTTCCCCTGTCGGTCTAGCTGGTCTTCTGGGGGAGGGCCCGCTGTTCTGATATTCAGGTGTTACCACTTGAGGGAGCTGCTCAGTCCCCTGCCTGGTGCAGGTATCAGTGAAAGATGTGTAAGCCGTTTATCAGGTGAGGCCACTGTGAGGCTCACTGGGGGCTGTTTATCCTGTGAGGCCCCAGGAGGAACAACAACAGTGGTGGCGGCCAGCTCTGGAGCCCTGGATTTAGCTCCTGCAGTTACTACAGAGCTCTCTGTCTGCAGGGGTCTGGATGCTCTGGAGGCAGGGTCGCTGATCTGCTCAGCTTGGGGCCGCTCTGCGGTAGGAGTGTCCTTGCTGTCCTGGGCCCTCCCGGCCTCTGCCTGTTCCGGGTGGAGCGCCAGATCTTGGGCTGTGTCCCCCGCGCCCTGTCCTCCCGGGCTGCACTGCTGGAATCACGCTTGCGGCCGCGCAGCTCCCTCTGCACGTAGCCTCTGCCTGAGCCACCCCTGAGCTGCTCCCGGGGCCACACAGCCCCCTCCACGCGGAGCTGCCCCCTGAGCCGCTTGGGAGCTGCGCCCGGGTCCAGCCTTGTGCACACTGCAGCCCTTTAGGGAGCTTGGCGCACTCTCCCCGGGGCGCCGTTGTTGTGTTACTGTCCCAGGGAGCCTGAGGGTATCCTCGCCTTTCCTGGGGTCCTGCTCTAACTCCCTGCGAGTGCCTTTCAGCCCGGGAAGATTGATGAAGCTCCTGCTTCTCTGGGACGGAGCTTTTTTGTCCTGGGGGCGCTCGCCCCGGCCTTAGCCCGGCTCCTCACGGGCTTCCTCCCCCTTGGATGCCTTTTGTTTATTTAATTCTCCCTCCCCCCCTCCCCTCTTCCTACCTTGATAGAACCACGAACTCTTCTCACTGTAGCATTCCAGCTGTTCTCTCTTTAAATCTCAGGCCGAATTCGTAGATTTTCAGGATGATTTGAAGGTTATCTAGGTAATTTGGTGGGGTAGGTGATTTGGAGACCCTACTCTCCCACCATCTTGCCCCTCCAGATTCTTGGCCTGCTTTTAAAAAGAATCTAGATTCCAAAATAAGAAAGAAACTTAAAGTACAAGGAAAGTAATCAAAATAAGAGACATATAAAATATATAGATAACAATTAAAATTAAGATTTTATAAAGAAGAAAATTAATAAAAAATAATAATAAAGAACAAAGTAAAAACAAAACAAAACAAAACAAACAAACAAAAAAAACAAAGTACAAAGGAAGCTAGATCCTGCTTTCCCGTCGAGCTGAAGCTTTGCAGGCTTCTGTGATCAGTACTGTTGGTGGGAGCCAGTGGTCTGTGCCAGTTTTCTGGGGGAGGAGCGTTCCCCTGATTGTCAGCTGCCAGCTTGCCTTAGTGGAGATACCCCTGCAGGGCTCGGAGGCAGGGCTCAGTGTAAGCACTTCTGACCTCCACCACTCGGCGTTGAGCTGCTCCCTGAGAGCTCTCAGTGCTGATGGGTGGGATGAGTTTGGGGGCCCTGGTTTCCTTTCCTGGAGATGAACATCCCGACCCCACATGCAGTGAGCCTTCACAGAAGAGCCATCAAGCCCTCTTGTCTCTGCAGTTTGTGTCAGAACCCTGCGTTCACCCTGCCTGTGTCTGAGCTTTTTTCTTTTTTTCTTTTTTTAATTTAACCTCAGACGCAGGACTGAGTTTCAAAACTCCAAAATATAGGGCCTCCCCTGTTGGAGACCTGTGCTCTTGCTGCCCGGGAGTGTCTCCTCCACTTCCGCAGTAGGTGAAGCACAAGGGGACAAGGGGCAGCCAGGAGGAAGGTGTGCTGAAGGGACCCGATGGCCGGGCGGATGGTCGTTCAAGGGCATCTGGTCACGGTGGGCGGGAGCCGTGTGTGTCAGGTGCGTGCCTGTGGCGCCTGCGTGTCGGTCCGGGAGCCCCAGGGCTGTGGCTCAAGGGCACCTCGTCTGCAGAGACGGAGGGAAGGCGTCTCCTGGGATCCCTAAGGATGGCCCCGTGCACGGCAGCGGGCAGCTCTCCGACGTCCGTCTCCTGCTGGGCTCGTCTGCTTGGGGCTGCAGTGCAAGAGCGGGGAGGGCGGGGGGCCCCCACCGAGGGGACCACGGACTTTCCTGCGGGCGGTGTCCTAAATGCAGAGCCTTTCAGGAGCGGGTGCGCCCCCGAGGGAGCTCCAGGGGCCAAAACCTGATTGGAGCTGATGGCGGCAAAGGGCCACGGGCGTCGCTAAGTGCCCTTGCAGGGGCTTTGTTCTGCCTACGTTGTGGGTGGTCGGTTGCCAGGCAGTGCCCGCGGAGGACTAGCACCAGGGCCGGGAGCAGCCCTCCAGCCCCTGGAGGATGTCTACCAGCCCCGTGGACCCTGGTCCCTAGTTCTCAGGCTGGGCTGGAACCATAGGATCATTTGGAGGATCCCCATTTGGGTGGACAGTGGGGTGAGGTGGTCCTTACCAGTTCAAGGCCCTTGGTCCCTGCCTCCAAGGCCACGACCCTCAGCCATCCTGCCAGCTCCCCCTGGACACCTTCTCCTCCAGGCTCATTCCCAGCGTGGTGGCTATGGTTTGCACAGATGCCAGGGCCCCCGGAAAGCTCAGGGATAGGGATGGCTCAGGCCACCGGTGGGCGGGACAGCCTCCAGGGCTGACGTGTGCCCTTGAGATCCAGTGTGAGTGCAACCCCGGTTGTACCTCCACGACATGGGTGTAGACGTGCCATGGCCGAGGGTCCAGGGACCTCTCCTCAGCACACTGAGAGAGCAGTCCTCCCACCTCAGCAAGGGGGCCGTGCTTCCCCGGGGTTTCCCTAGACCTAGCAAAAGCCCCATCTGTCCCGAAGCCACCCTCGCCAGACACCATGGATTCCGTCGTCGCAACCCATTCTGTTCTGGGAAGGAGCCGGACCCACCCACTGTGTCTATGGAAACTATGGGTGGAGGGTGTCTAGCATCGGCTCTACCTATGGACAGGTCCACACAATCCCTCCCATGGAGCCAGATGCACATAGAAAGGGACATCCCGAGTGCCTGTGCAGCCCCGTCGCTTGGGTGTCCGCCTGGGCTCAGGTCATGATCCCAGGGTCCAGGATGGAGCCTCAAGTGAGGCTCCCTGCTCAGTGGGGTCCTGCTTCTCTCCTGCCAGTGCACGAGCTCTCTCGCTCGCTCTCTCTCACCATGCACCCCCATAAATCTCTAAAGCATTTCACAGAAAAGGAAATGCAGATACAGATAATGGTGGACACGCATGTGTGCACAGAGGTGACTAGGGGAGGCAGAGAGGTTGGGGTATAAGGGCCACCTCTCAGAACTCCGCTTCCTCGCAAACGCTGAAACCCACGTGTTGGATCCGGAGGCCTCAGATGAGGATGTCAGCTCTCATCTCCAAGGCGTGTGGGACATGTCAGGGGCATAGTAAACCCGAAGGGACCGACCGCCCCCACCCCCCTATTCTTCCAAATTTTCCACCGACATTCCTTTCCTGAGGTTCAATGACCAGACAGTAAGTTGCAAAGGAAGCTCCCGTGACAGTGTGACCTCTGTGTGTGTCTACCTGTGAGAGAAAATGAGGTAGAGGGGTCAGGAGACAGAGATAGAGAGACAGAGAGAGACAGAGTGAGAGACAGAGAGACAGAGGAGAGAAAGAGAGAGAGAGATTTAGAGAAATAGAGGGAGGAGGCGACCATGAGGGAGGAGTGGGGAGATTCACTGCCCACCCAAGAGGATCGGGGTTAGGGGTGAATTAGGCCTCACCTGACACCGTCACGGCCAGATCGCGTGCGTGGAGTGTGTGTCCCTGGGCATCCCCGCGACCCCTTGGAGGAGTGCTCACACAAGCAGCGCCTCCACCAGTGATGGTGGCTGTGTGTGGGGAGGGTGAGTGAGGCCTGTGCGTGTGTCTGTGCCAAGTTGGGAGCTGCAGGTGGGCGTCTTGGTGTCTCCGCAGCCCGTTTCGGGCACAGGCACGGGAAGGATTGCGAATGTTGCGAGACAGGCAGGAAGGAAGGAAGGGACCGAAGGCCCAGGGGACAAATGACACCACGAAATCGCTCGGGGGAGACAGAGAGATGTTTATTGTAGCCATGGGTCACCCCGTGGAGCTTGAACAGCCGGGATGAGGTTTCCTCAGGTGACTCTTGGCAGGGAAGAGAGGTGACCCGGCTGAGGGAAGACCTGTGACAGGCTGACCGCTAACGTCTGCTGCTTCCTGAATAGCCAGGGACCCTTGAGGGTCCAGGGGCCTGCTGATGGGTCCCACAGAAGGAAAACACATGCACATGCACAAAGGCACACACGCGGCTGAGGTTCTGGAACGCACCAGTGGGACCGTCTCACACTGACCGCCCCGAGTGGCTGTGGCCACCCCTCTGGCTGCCACTTGGTGACAGTTGGCAGTGCTCTGGGCAAGATGCCAGGCCAAGGCCCCAGGACATTCCCGCCGTAGCCTGGGACAGGAGGCTGACGGGGGAGACCTCAGGCTTTGCCCCTTAGGCCATTCCCACCCTGACAGCCTAGATGCATCCGAGTCCCTGGGCAACACAGTCCAGACCTGGAGCATGATGGCTGCTCCTCCTGGCCTCAGGCTCCGTCCGGCCCCTGGCTGAACTGAGGGTTCCCCTCCTCTGAGTCACGCTAGGGCCCCATGTTCCCCTGGATGCCTGAATGAATGGGTTGGGCGTGGGGAGGACAGGTCCTCCCTGCTCCTAGGCCTGAGGCCACAAGGAGTCCTGTAGCATTTCCAGCAGAGCGTGAAAATCGTCCTCGCTGAGGGGTGCTTCCAGGGGTCCTGGAGGTTCGTCCTCCTGCAGAGTCCCCACCCACAAGGGGTGGACATCTTCTTCCATCTCATCGGCTGAGAAAAGCTCTTGTAGGAAACTGGAGGTGTCCGCACACAGCTGGTGTTGTGGGGGCAGTGGGACACATGGCCCTGCAGGAGGGGGAGGCTGTTGCCACCAAGCGGGGCTCTCCCCGGGGGCGGGCTGCTGCCCTGTCCCATCCTGGGACCCTGCTGTGCCCATGACTGCCTGGGAACTTTGGCCCCTCCTCGGCGTGGCCTGATCGGTGCCCGAAGGACCTGCATGACCCCAGTGTTGAGGAGGATCAACAGGCGGAGGCCGCGGGCCAACTTGCGAGGGCAGGGGCGCCTTGCTGGGGTGCTCTTTCGGCTGCTGGCATCTCCCAGGGGAGGGGAGGCCAAGGTCAGCATGACCTGGTGAGAGGCCCCCTCCTGGAGTCAGTTCTGGGCAGCATCGGCTCCCCAGGACTCTGGGAGCAGCAGCGATTCCTCCTTGCCCACCTAAGGTTGGTGTGACCAGGCTGGCCCCCGGAATCAGGCGCCCAAAGCCCCCACAAGAAACTGGAGGGACAACAACCACGGAGGAGACAGGAGGTGTCCCTGCAGCCTGCGTCTGCATGCTTCCCAAAGGATCGAAGGGAGCCAGATTTGGAGAGCTCCTGGGGACCCTTGACAGGTGGCTTTGGTCCAATGGGACCGTCCCGCGAGGACTGGGTTTGTGGTTTGCCGCCAAAGCATTCTCGGGCCCACTTGGGCTCTGCCCTGGGTGCCGAGCTCTTCTGTTCTGAAACCAAACCTGGGACAGAGAATAGGGGTTGTGGCCATCAGGAGGACGGGATGCCAAGTCTGCTTGCCCGTGACCTGCCCTGTCCCACCTCACCCACCACACACACACACCCCGCCCTGTGCTCTCTCCAGGAAAGACGCAGTGAATGGTTGGGGCTGCACCTCAGGCCACGGCTGTCCCTACCTTTCCATGGGCCCTCGAAAACCACGCGCACGCCCTGGGCAACCTTGGCCACCTAGCCGGGAGCATACTGGGCCTGTGTCACTTCGCCGGGCAGGTGCTTCTGCTGCTCTTCGCTCCCTGCCCTGCCCTCGCCTTCTTTGCCATTTGCGGCCTGGGGATCAGCCGTGCCCTGAGTCCTGGGACCGAGACTCAGCCGACGGCCTGCCCCACTTTACCCAGGATAGTCCACGTCCTGAGGTCTGCTCCCGGCTGCCCTCAACACCTCTGTCCCCATCTACTCTTGGGTGTGAACGTGTGGAAAACCACATCCTCTGCCTCAGAGCCTTGGACTCATGGCTACGGGGTCTGACTGCAGGCACATCTGTGATGGGCCGAGCGAAAGGCGTGGGCAGCCAGCCCTCCACATCCAGAACAGCTACGTTTGCATCGGCCCTCCCTCCCGTCCTGGCTGGAGGAAAAGAGGAGCTCAGGTGAGCTCCTGGAGTTTCCCCTCTGACCCTGGAAAAGACGCGTCAGAGGAAAGCCAAGGCGTGCCACCTGAAGCAGCCTCCTCACTCACGCTCTTGCACCAACCAAGAGTCTTTCAGAGAATCTGCCTATATCTCCCTGAAAGCTGCCTCACACCTCCCATCCCGTAAAGCGCTGTGTGCAGAACTAAGGCAGAAGAGCCGCACACAGCTGGGCTCCCCGAATCCTCTCCCTCACCTGGATTAGGGCCTGTAATCCCGGCTGATCAGGTTATCCACACAAGCTGTGGCTCCTGGGCAGGATCCGTTTTAGCCCCGTGGTCCTGAGGCCCAGGGCAGCATCACACCGGTCTCCACACAAAGGACGGCAAGCCCACGCACACTAATGGCATCTTGGGGGCGTACTCAATGGATAAGCGGGCTGAGTTTGAAGCCGCTGAGACTACGGCTTCTCTCGAGAGGGGCCAACTTGGACATATTCCCACTTTGGTCCGGTCACCATTTCTACAAGCATGTGTGCTAACCAACATTGAGTTTGGAAATTCTTCCTTTGGACGGGTTCTCCCGGGCTTAGTCAACACTCTGCCCCTGGTGCCTCTGCCCCACACCCCGCGGGTACCCCCTCCCCAGGAGCCCACGTCTCTCCAGCACCATGTAAGGGCCACCTTCCCTTCCACAGGGAACAACCCCCGTGACACACTGTAAAAACTCACCTGAATTCTGGCTTCTGGAAGGCCTGTTTTTCTGGCCAGGCTTTCCCTCATACCAATGCCAGGAAACCGCTCCTCCTCAAAGGCTTGAAGGAGGATACTGGTTTGGGATGCAGAAATGGATGTCCGTTTTCTCCTGCCTTCCTTCGGGACTCGACCTAAAGAGAGAACAAGGTTGGAGAGGAGGGCTTGGACGCCAATAGCACAGCCAGTGTGGAGACAGAAGTGGGTGTCAGGGTGTGTGTGATGGTGTGTGATGGTGTCTGAATTCATATGACTGCGTGTGTGTGTGTGTGTGTGTGTTAGAGAGAGAGAGAGAGAGAGAGAGAGAGAGAGCGCTTTTCTGCATGTTCTCTGTCTTCATAGGCTCTCCTTCCCTGAGCCCAAGGAGACAGAGCCTGGGCCGAGCCCCAGAGCCAGCGTTTGAATAACAATGGTGAGTTGATGGAAGAAGAGGCCTGTGTCCTGGCTAGCAGGTTCAGGACAGGAAGATGCAGATACTTCCTGACCCAGAAACAGCCCGCCTGCTGCCTGCCCAGGAATGGCAGGCGGGGTGTCGCCATCTGGGGTCACAAGGGTGGCTAGAGCCTGAGAGCAGAGCTTGGGGCCCTTCCTGAGGCTTTTGCCACGGCCAGGTCAGCACACAGAGACACGTTCCTGTGTCAAGGAGTGGCTCAGGAGGGGACCCTTCTTGGGTGCCGGGGAGTCACCTGGAGGCTGTGCCTTTCCATTCGGTGGCCCTTCTCCTTGGGGAATTCTGGAGTCCAGTCGGCGGCTCTGCCTTAGCTGTCTCGTTCTCTGGTTTTGGAACCAGACCTAAGGGGCAAGAGAAGAAGCAACGTTCAGGGAACACGGGAGGGCAGGAAACCCCACACATGTGGCAGGGACATGAGGCCCCAAGACCAACCAACAACCCAGAGAAAGCCAGAGCTGGCTTGGTGCCTCCAGTGGCACGTGCTATTTGCATGGCCCTCTGGTGTACAAGGAAGTAGGCGTTGGTCTAACCTGAGGAGCGAGAAATGTAGGGAAACCTACAACAGACGGCATGGGGACAAGAGTCATTTCTTCTTTGGTCATCCGCATGGGCAGAGGATGCAGCTCCTGCTGAAGTCCCCTGTAGGGAGCTGAGGCACTTTGACTGACCAAGAAGACACTGGAAACGGGTGTCATTCTCCTCACCAATGGACCCATGCGCAGGCTTCCTCTGCACTGGAGGGAAAAGACAGGTGTGCCGTCATGGATAGGCATACGTGCGTCTCTATGTGTCTCCTCCCCACCCCTGTAGGAGGACTCACGGTGTTTCATGTGGGGAAAGTGATTGGTCAGGACACAGGATCTCTGGGGACACTCAGCCCATGGGCATGGACCTGTCGTCGGGCCTCAGACCTTGGGCCCCAGAGTTCCCTCGTCCCTTGAGTGAAGGTCTTGGAACGACCTCCAAGGGCAAGGTCTCCTAGGCCCCCCACACCCCAGGCCGTAGGTTCTGAGCTCCCCAGCTGACCACGCAGAAGGACGGGCAAACACCTAGCCCCATGTGCGTGCACTCTTCCTCCCCCAGAGTCCGTGAGAAAAGCACTGGGGCTGCCTACCTGGATTCTAGACTCGGAGATGGCCAGCTCTCGGGCCAGGTGTTCTCTGGCAGTGATGCTGGGGTAAGGGTTCTTCTGGAAGAATGCCTGCAGGGCCCCCTTCTGGCTTGCTGTCAACACCAGCCTCCTTCGTCGGGGTGCTCGTGGGAGTGGGCCTGTGTGGGGAAGAGAGCAGCGACGGGAGGAAGGCTTTACGCTTTCAGAGGAGCATCGACCGGTGATGTGCTCTCAGAGCTCCTGTTTCTGGGATGTCGAAAACGTCCCCATCCAGGGGCACCCATCCCTTTGCCACTCATGGACCCACCTAAGCCTGAGGGGGTTGTTCCACTGGACACAGGCCGTTCCGCATCTGCCCTTGGGAATGGGTGATTGTCAAGGATCTAGGGAAAGGGCAGCCTTGAGCTAGGTATGTGATTCCAGGCCAAGGTATGGAGAAGACCCTGGGTGGGGGTCCCGGTGGGCGTCGGGTTTGAAGAGGTGGTGGGGCGGGGTGAAAAGCCCATCGGGAAAACCAAAGAGGACCATATGTCCACCAGGAAACCTCAAGGGAACATGTGAAAACCCATGCCCACCGTGGGTCCCTTGAGGTGAAAGTTCTACAGTGGTCAACTCGTCTAAGAAGTGATCCACCTTGACCCAATTTCTGCACCCCGAGGTCCAGCCGGCAGCCTTACAGAAGCGGGGCTCCTGCTGGGAATCTCGGCCCAGTCCAGGGTTCCCTCCCCCCCGCAGCCCTATGCAACCCTCTCTCCAGCCCCTTTGCCCAGACCCCAGGGGAGCCCCGCCCTCCCACGGGCGTCCCAGCCATCCGGGTGGTGACTTCTCTTGTGCTTAAGCCTGGAAAGTCGCCAGAGCCCCTGGGCATCCCAGCAGGAGCGGGGCCCCGATGGCCACTCACCGCCGGGGGTGCTGCTGGAGGCCATGCTGCAGGAGGAGCTCGCTCTCGGGGCGCCGGCAGGTCGACTGGGCTGGATGCAGCAGCGCGGGACTTACCACGGCCTGGGTGGCCCCGCCCCAGGAAGGCCCACCCCTCGGCCTTCCCACAGCTTCCTGGGTGGCTCTGCCCTCAGTGGGGCTGACGTTGGGCGGGCCAGGGAGGTCTCCCGGGACGGGGCCTCGGGACCACCCGAAGCAAGAGTTGGAGCTTGGCCTGCGTCGCATGGGCCCGCCCCCTTCCCGGCACCCACAGGCCTCTCGGGATCTCAGCTCAGGCACAGAGACGCACCCTGAGGCCCTGTGCACCGTGTCTCTGCCCGGACCCCTTCGTGGCCCTGGTACAAGGGCTCAGGATTCCGGCCCCACCTCTGGGCGCCCGGCACGAGCCTCCTGCTTCGCCTCCCTGGAAAGTCATTTTAATTTTTTTCCTTTGTTTTTTACTTGTTCCAGTTAAACTCGTGTGGTTTATTTCTTTTCACTTTGGTCATTTTTCATTCGGAGTGTTCCACTTTTCCTTTTTAGGTGTATTTGTAGCAATGACTTTGTAATTTCGAGATACATATGTATATATATCTCCAAATTATATGCATACGTTCATATATATATGGATTTTTTTTTTAAACAAACATATACTTTGAGGTCCCCGTGGGTTTTGAACCCTGGGCCCGCCAATCTGGACTGGTCAGCCTCTCAGTCTGGTCTGGAGGCAGCCTCGGAATCTGGGGAAGCAGTTTCCAATGACACCAGGCGCCTCCCAGGCGGCTCCCCGGCAGCTCCTGTGAAGCCGCACTGGCCAGCAGGGCAGGAGACGGAAATCAGACCCCTTAGATAGGAGGCCCATGAGCGGGACCTTGGGCGCCAGCCTTCGTCCTCCGTGTGCGGATGGGTGGCACCTCGATGGTTTGCCTGTGGGCACGAATGAGCAACAACCTTGAAGGAAAGAACGCAGAGCACCCGTGGACGAGGACCATTCGGGGCAAGTGCGTGTGTTACCACGTCCTTGGGCCACGGAGCCAATGCGCTCCGCAGCCTCATAGGGACTCAGGCCTACCCCGGGGAGAAGAGTGCGGGCTCCGTCCGAGCCCATCCTGTTGTGGTCAGACAGGCTCCAGCTGCTTCCCCTCGCTCTTGACCGCCCTCTGCTGCGCATGTCCGCAGGGACATGAGGTGTCCAAGGAGAGCGTGGCTTAGTGACCTGGGAGACCCGGGAAGACGGGTCCAATCACCTGCAAAGCACGTGACGAAAATCATATCCCCCTTGGAATCTGTACTTTTGTATCCTTCGGGTAAATACCTAGTTGTGCATTTCTGGTCTTGGGGTAGTTCTATTTTGAACCCGAGGAACCTCCATTCTATTTTTGTACGGTGGCTGCATCTGTTTGCTTTCCCACCAGTAGTGTAGGAGGGTTCTCCTTTCTCCCCATCCTCACCAATACCTGTTGTCTCCTGTGCTGTTTCTTTTAGCCATTATGGCAAGTGTCAGGTGATATCTCATTGTGGCTTTGATTTGCGTTTCCCTGATGATGGGTGACATTGAGTGTCTTTCCACGTGTCTGGTGGCCATCGGAATGTCATGTTAGAGAAAATGTCCATTCGTGTCTTCTGCCCATTTTCAGTTGGATAATTCATGTTTTGAATGCTGAGATTTACATTTTGGATACTAAATCTTTATTGGACCTGTCTTTTAGAATTATCTTTTCTCATTCTGTAAGTTGCCTCTTAGCTTTGGTTGTTTCCTTCACTGTGCAGAGCTTTTTATCTTGATGAAGTCCTAACAGTTTATTTTTGCTTTTGTTTCCCGTGTCTCAGGGGCATATCTAGAAAGAAGATCCTATGGCCACGTCAAAGGTGTCACTGCCTATCTTTTCTACCTTTTATGGTTTCAGGTCTCACATTTAGGTCTTCAATCCCTTTTGAATTTATTTTTTTTTATCCATGGTGTGGGAAAGTGTTCCCATCCCATTCTCCTGCATGTGGCTGTCTAGTTTTCCCAACATCATTTGCTGAAGAGACTGTCATTTAACCATTGGATATTCTTTCCTGCTTTGTCAAGTGTTAATTCAGCCTAGAGTTACAGGTTTGCATCTTGTTTCGGTTTTCCATTCTCCTCTATCGATCTAGGTGTCTTCTTCTTGTGCCCGCACTATACTCTTTGGATCACTAGAAAACTGTAATATAACTTGAAGTCTGACTTTGTGGTGCCCCCAGCCTTGATTTTCTCTTTCTACATATCTTTGGCTATTTTCAATCTTTTGTGGTTCCATAAAAATTTTAGGGTTATTTGTTCCGGCTCTGTGAAAAATGCTGTTGCTATGTTGATAGCGATTGCATTGAATGTGCAGATTGCTTTGAGTGGTATAACCTTATTTGCAATATTTGTTCTTCCCGTCCTTGAACATGTAATGTTTTTGCATTTTGTGTCTGTCATCTTCAATTCCTTTCATCAATATTTTGTAGTTTTCACAGCACAGGGCATTCACCTCTTTGGTTAGGCTGAATCTTATGTATCTTATTGGTTTCGGTGCTCTTGTGAAGGGGATTGAATCCTCAATTTCTCTTTCTGATGACTCATTATTGTTGCATAGAAATGCAACACATTTCTCCACATTAATTTCATATCCTGCAAGTATTTCAAATTCGTGTTTCATTTCTTGCAGTTTTTTTACTTCTCGCAATTTTTTTGGTGATGTCTTTTGGCTTTCCTACATAGAGGATAATGATTTTGCCCCCTGAGCATGATATTGTTGTAGATATTTGGCATATGGCCTTTATGATGCTGAGGTATGTCCCTTCTATCCCTACCTTGCTGAGAGTTTTTTGTTTTCAAGAAAAAATGCTGTATTTTGTCAAATGTTGTTTTCTGCATCTATTGACAGATCATACGGTTCTTATCCTTTCTTTTATTAGTATGGTGTATCATGTTTATTGAATTGTGAAAATTGAACCAGCCTCGCAACCCACGAATAAATCCCACCAGATTGTGGTGAATAATTCTTTTAATATACTGCTGAATTTGATTTGCTAGTATTTTACTGAGAATTTTCGCATCCATGTTTCATTAGGAGTATTGGTCTGTCATTCTCCTTTTTAGTGTTTTTTTTTTTTTTTTCATTTTTCTCTGGTTTGGACCAATGTAAGTCCGGCCTCATAGAACAGGTTTGGAAGTATTCCTTCAATTTCTATGTTTTGGAAATGTTTGAGAAGAATAGGTATTAATTCTTCTTTAAATGACCAGTAGATGCCCTGGGAAACCATCCTGTCCTGGACCTCCATTTTCTAAGGTCTAAAGTTAGGGTATGTAGACATCATATCGATGGATTGGTTTTTTTTAAAGATTTTATTTATTTATTCATGAGAGAGAGGGGGAGAGCCAGAGACCAAGATAGAGAGAGAGAGAGAGACAGAGACAGAGACAGAGTGAGGCAGAGATATAGGCAGAGGGAGAAGCAGGCTGCACACAAAGAACCCGATGTGGGACTTAAATCCTCACCATGGCATCATGCCCTGATCTGAGGGCAGACACTCAATCTCTGAACCACCCAGACATTCCGGATCTTGTGTTTTTTTTTTTTTTAAATTTTTTATTTATTTACTATAGTCACACACAGATTGAGAGAGAGAGAGAGAGAGAGAGAGAGGCAGAGACACAGGCAGAGAGAGAAGCAGGCTCCATGCACCGGGAGCCCGATGTGGGATTCGATCCCGGGTCTCCAGGATCGCGCCCTGGGCCAAAGGCAGGCGCCAAACCGCTGCGCCACCCAGGGATCCCCGGATCTTGTGTTTTAATCCACTCTGGTACCTTAGATCTTTTAATTGGGGCCTTTAGTTCATGTACATTCTGAGTGACTATTGAAACATATGAATTGACTGCCTTGGTGTGACCAGTAGTGTTGGTGTTTCTGGTGATGTTCTCTGGTCCTTTCTAGTCTTTGTTTCTTTTGGCATTTTTCCTCCCCACTTAAAGACTCCCCCTTAAAAATGCCTTGCCGGACTGGTTTAAGTGGTGGTGTACTCCTTTATTTGTCGTCTCTCTGGGAAATTCTCAATCTCTCCTTCTATCCTGAATGCCAGCCTTGTTGTATAACGAATGTGCAGCTGTGCATACTTTTCCCATTCAGTACATGAATATTTCCTTCCAGAACTTTCAGGCCTGCCAAGTTTGTGTGGACAGATCTGCTGTGAACTGGATTCGTCTTCTTGTAGGTGAAGGAGTCTTGCTGCCCCGCCGCTTTCAGGATTCTTTCCTCGTCTATGTATTCTGTGATTTTGACTCTGATGTGCCTTGGTGATGTCGGCTCTTATTTTTTTAATTTAGTGGGAGTTCTCTGTGTTCTTGGTTTCATTGTCTGTGTCCTTCCTCACATTAGAGAAGTTTATATAATTTGTTCAAATATGGGATCCCTGGGTGGCGCAGCGGTTTAGCGCCTGCCTTTGGCCGAGGGCGTGATCCTGGAGACTCGGGATCGAATCCCACATCGGGCTCCCGGTGCATGGAGCCTGCTTCTCCCTCTGCCTGTGTCTCTGCCTCTCCCTCTCTCTCTCTCTGTGACTATAATAAATGAATAAAAAAAATTTAATTTGTTCAAATAAAACTTGTGCCCCCTTTTCTCTCTCTTCATCTTCTGAGTCTACTGTGATATGAATGTTATTTTTAAGAATTTATTTTATTATTTATTCATGACAGACACACGGAGAGGGAGGCAAGGACACAGGCAGAAGGACAAGTAGGCGCCATGCAGAGAGCATGATGCAGCACTAGTTCCTCGGAATCCAGGATCACGCCCTGGGCCACTGGCAGGTGCCAAACCGATGAGCCACCTGGGGTGAAAGACACTTGCTAGGAGTTGGAGCAGGATCTCATGAGGGACAGGGATGCCCTCAAGCCCCCAGGGGCACTAACAGAGTTCCTGCCTCCTGGGGAGAGCGCGCCACACAGCTGAGCTCCCTAAAGGGCTACAGCACATGCCCGGCTGGTCCAGGAACAGCTCTGGCAGCTCTGGCAGCATCGCCGTACTGAAGGAGCTGTGCAGCCTCGGGAGCGGGATTCCAGCTGTGCATGCCCAGGAGCCCAGGGCGCTGGGGACACAGCCCAGGATCTGGCTCTCCCCCATGGACAGGTGGAGGCCGGGAGGACACAGGACAGCAGGGATGCTCGTGCCGCTGGGCAACCCCAAGCTGAGCACATCAGTGCCCCTGCCCCTGGAGCATCTAGACCCAGGCCGCTGTGGACTGGGAGCTGTGGTAGTTACTGTGGGAGCTGACTCCAGAGCTAGAGATCTGGCCAACACCACAGTTGTTGTTCCTCTTGGGACCTCACAGGATAAACAACCCCCACTGAGCCTCAGAGTGGTCTCACAGGATAAACAGGATAAACAACCCCCCGCTGAGCCTCAGAGTGGTCTCACAGGATAAATAGGATAAACAACTCCCACTGAGCCATACACCAGGCAGGGGGCTGAGCAGCTCTCCCAAGTGCTAACACCTGAGAATCAGTACACCAGGCCCCTCCCCCAGAAGAACAGGGGAAAAGCAAGTTATTGACCATAATAAGCAAGTTATTGTTTTGTTTGCTTCCCCCCTTTTTCTTCCTTTTTTCTTTTTTCTCTTCTCCCTTTTTTCTCCTTTTTCCAGTACAACTTGTTTTTATCCACTCTGCACTGAGCAAAATGACGAGAAGGAAAAACTCCCCTCAAAAGAAAGAACAGTCCTCTGTCTCACAGAGTTACAAAATTTAGATTACAATTCAAGGTCAGAAAGCCAATTCAGAAGCACAATTAAAAAGCTACTGGTGGCTCTATAAAAAAGCAGAAAGGATTCAAGAAACTTCATGACTGCAGAATTAGATCTAATCAGGCAGAAATTAAAAATCAATTGCTTGAGATGCCACGCAAACTAGAGGTCCTAACGACGAGGGTTAACGAGGTAGAAGAACGAGTGAGTGACATAGAAGACAAGTTGATGGAAAGGAGGAAAACTGAGAAAAAAATTAAAAGATCATGAGGATAAGTTAAGGGAAATAAATGACAGCCTCAGAAGGAAAAATCTACCTTTAATTGGGGTTCCTGAGGGTGCCGAAAGGGACAGAGATCCAGAATATGTATTTGAAAAAAATCATAGCTGAGAACTTTCCGAACCTGGGAAGGGACACAGGCATTCAGATCCAGGAAATAGAGAGATCCCCCCTAAAGTCAATAAAAACCGCTCAATACCTTGACATTTAAGAGTGAAACTGGGATCCCTGGGTGGCGCAGCGGTTTGGCGCCTGCCTTTGGCCCAGGGCGCGATCCTGGAGACCCGGGATCGAATCCCACGTCAGGCTCCAGGTGCATGGAGCCTGTTTCTCCCTCTGCCTGTGTCTCTGCCTCTCTCTCTCTCTCTCTCTCTCTGTATGACTATCATAAATAAAAAATAAATAAAAAAAATTAAGAGTGAAACTTGCAAATTCCAAAGATAAAGAAAAGATCCTTGAAGCAGCAAGAGGCAAGAAATCTCTAACTTATATGGGGACAAATATTAAATTAGAAGCAGACCTCTCCACAGAAGCCTGGCAGGCCAGAAAGGGCTGGCAGGATATAGTCAGGGTCCTAAATGAGAAGAACCTGCAGCCAAGAATACTTTACCCAGCAAGGCTCTCATTCAGAATAGGAGAGATAAAGAGCTTCCATGATAAGAAGAAACTGAAAGAATATGTGACTACATCCAGCTCTGCAAGAAATACTAACAGGGACTCTGGAATAAAAAGAGGTGGTCCAAGGGAACAATCCACAAAAAGAGGGACTGAATAGGTATCATGATGACACTAAATTCATATCTTTTAATAGTAACACTGAACGTGATTTGGCTTAATGACCCCATCAAAAGGCGCAGGGTTTCACACTCGATAGAAAAGCAAGACACATCTATTTTCTGTCTACAAGAGACTCATTTTAGACCTAAGGACACCTACAGTCTGAAAATAAAAGGTTGGAACCATTTGCCATTCAAATGGTCCTCAAAAGAAAGCAGGGGTAGCCATCCTTATATCAGATAAAGTTTATCCAAAAGACCGTAGTAGGAGATGAAGAGGTACACTATATCATACTTAAAGGATCTATCCAACAAGAGGACCTAACTAACAATCATCAATACATGCCCCGAATGTGGGAGCGGCCAAGTATAACAATCAATTAATAACCAAAGTTAAGACATACTTAATAATACACTTATACTTGGTGAATTGAATGTAGCGTTTCCTACAATTGACGAATATTCTAAGCACAACATCTCCAAAGAAACGAGAGCTTTAAATGATACACTGGACCAGATGGATTTCCCTGATATTTACAGAAATTTACATCCAAACGCAACTAAATACACATTCTTCTCAAGTGCACATGGAAATTTCTCCAGAATAGACCACATATTAGGTCACAAATCAGGTCTTAATCGATACCAAAAGAATGGGATCATCCCGTGCATATGTTCGAGAACATATGCTGTGAAATTAGAACGAAATCACAAGAAGAAGTTTGGAAGGATTTCAAACACGTGAAGGTTAAGGACCATCCTGCTCAAAGATGAAAGGGTCAACCAGGAAATTACGGAAGAATTAAAAAGATTCATGGAAACTAATGAGAATGAAGATACAACCGTTCAAAATCTTTGGGATACAAAAAAAGCAGTCCTAAGGAGGAAATACATGGCAATACAAGCATCCGTCCAAAAACTGGAAACAAATCAAATACAAAAGCTAACCTTACACCTAAAGGAGCTGGAGAAAAAACAGCAAATAGATCCTACACCAAGCAGAAGAGAGTTAATAAAGATTAGAGCAGAACTCAATGAAATAGCAGAATTGTGGAACAGATCAAGAAAACCAGGAGGCGGTTCTTTGAAAGAATTAATAAGATAGATAAACCATTATCCAGCCTTATTAAAAAGAAGAGAGAAAAGACTCAAATAAATAAAATCATGAATGAGAAAGGAGAGATCACTACCAACACCGAGGAAATACAAACGATCTTAAAAACTCATTATGCGCAGCTATACCTCAATTAATTAGGCAATCTAGAAGAAATGAATGCATTTCTGGAAAACCACAAAGTACCAAAACTGGAACAGGAAGAAATAGAAAACCTGAGCAGGCCAATAACCACGGAGTAAATTGAAGCAGTCATCAAAAATCACCCAAGACACAAAAGTCCAGGGCCTGATGGCTTCCCTGGGGAATTCTATTAAATGTTTAAAGAAGAAACCATACCTAATCTATGAAAGCTGTTCAGAAAGATAGAAAGAGATGGAACACTTTCAAACTCGTTCTATGAGGCCAGCATCACCTTAATTCCAAAACCAGACAAAGACCCCACCAAAAAGGAGAATTACAGACCAATATCCCTGATGAACATGGATGCAAAAATTCTCAACAAGATACTACCAGTAGGATCCAACAATACATTAAGAAAATTATTCACCATGACCAAGTAGGATTGATTCCCAGGACACAAGGCTGGTTCAACACTCGTAAAACAATCAACGTGATTCATCATATCAGCAAGAGAAAACCCAAGAACCATATGATCCTCTCATTAGATGCAGAGAAAGCATTTGACAAAATACAGCATCCATTCCTGATCAAAACTCTTCAGAGTGTAGGGATAGAAGGAAGATTCCTCAAGATCTTAAAAGCCATCTACGAAAAGCCAACAGCAAATATCATTCTCAATGGGGAAGCACTGGGAGCCTTTCCCCTAAGATCAGGAACAAGACAGGGATGTCCACTCTCACCGCTGCTATTCAACATAAAACTAGAAGCAATCAAGCAACAAAAAGAAAGAAAAGGCATTCAAATTGGCAAAGAACTCAAACACTCCCTCCTTTCGCACATGCCGTGATACTGTATGTAGAAAACCCAAAACACTCCACCCAAGATTGGTAGAACTCATACAGCAATTTGGCAGTGTGGCAGGATACAAAATCAATGCCCAGAAGTCAGTGACATTTCTATACACTAACAATGAGACTGAAGAAAGAGAAATTAAGGAGTCAATCCCATTTACAATTGCACCCAAAAGCATAAGAGTCCTAGGAATAAACCTAACCAGAGAGGTAAAGTTTCTATACCCTAAAAACTATTGAACACTCCTGAAAGAAATTGAGGAAGACACAAAGAGATGGAAAAATATTCCAGGCCCATGGATTGGCAGAATTAATATTGTGAAAATGTCAATGTTAACCAGGGCAATTTACACGTTTAATGCAATCCCTATCAAAATACCATGGACTTTCTTCAGAAAGTTAGAACAAATTATTTTAAGATTTGTGTGGAATCAGAGAAGACCCCGAATAGCCAGGGGACTATTAAAAAAGAAAACCATAGCTGGGGACATCACAATGCAAGATTTCAGGTTGTACTACAAAGCTCTGGTCATCAAGACAGTGTGGTGCTGGCACAAAAAAAGACACATAGATCAATGGAGCAGAATAGAGAATCCAGAAGTGGACCCTGAACATTATGGTCAACTAATATTCAACAAAGCAGGAAAGACTATCCACTGGAAGAAAGACAGTCTCTTCAATAAATGGTGCTGGGAAAATTGGACATCCACATGCAGAAGAATGAAACTAGACCACTCTCTTGCACCACACACAAAGATAAACTCAAAATGGATGAAAGATCTAAATGTGAGACAAGATTCCATCAAAATCCTAGAGAAGAACACAGGCGACATCCTTTTTGAACTTGGCCACAGCAACTGCTTGCAGAATTCATCCCTGAAGGCAAGAGAAACAAAAGCAAAAATGAACTATTGGCACTTCATCAAGATAAGAAGCTTCTGCACAGCAAAAGATACCGTCAACACAACTCAAAGACAACCTATAGGATGGGAGAAGATATTTGCAAATGACCTATCAGATAAAGGGCTAGTATCAAAGATCTATAAAAAACTTAGTAAACTCAACAGCAAAGAAACACACAATCTAATCATGAAATGGGCAAAAGACACAGAAATTTCACAGAGGAAGACATAGACACGGCCAACATGCACATGAGAAAATGCTCCTCATCACTTGCCATCAGGGAAATACAAATCCAAACCACAATGAGATCCCACCTCACACCAGTGAGAATGGGGAGAATTAACAAAGTAGGAAACAACAAAAGTTGGAGAGGATGCGGAGAAATGGGAAGGCTTTTGCACTGTTGGTAGGAATGTGAACTGGTGCAGCCACTCTGGGAAACTCTGTGGAGGTTCCTCAAAGAGTTAAAAATAGATCTGCCCTGTGACCCAGCAATTGCACTGCTGGGGATTTATCAAAAAGATACCGATGCAGTGAAACACCCAGACACGTGCACCCCAATGTTTTTAGCAGCAATGTCCACAATAGGCAAACTGTGTTAGGAGCCTCATTTTCCATCGAAAGATGAATGGATAAAGAAGATGTGGTCTATGTAAACAATGGAATATTACTCAGCCATTAGAAACAACAAATACCCTCCCTTTGCTTTGATGTGGATGGAATTGGAGGGTATTATGCTGAGTGAAATAAGTCAATCAGAGAAGGACAAACATTATATGGTCTCATTCATTTGGGAAATATAAAATAATAGTGAAAGGGAATAAAGGGGAAAGTAGATAAAATGAGTGGGAAATATCAGAGAGGGAGACAGAACATGAGAGACCCCTAACTCTGGGAAACGAACAAGAGGTGGTGGAAAGGGTGATAGGTGGGTGGTGGGGGTGCCTGGTTTACGGGCACTGAGGGGGCCACTTGGTGGGATGAGCACTGGGTGTTATGCTATATGTTGGAAAATTGAAATCCAATAAAAACATTAAAGTTTAATTTTTTTTAATTTTTTTTAATTTTTATTTATTTATGATAGAGAGAGAGAGAGAGAGGCAGAGACACAGGCAGAGGGAGAAGCAGGCTCCATGCACCTGGAGCCCGACATGGGATTTGATCCCGGGTCTCCAGGATCATGCCCTGGTCAAAGGCAGGCGCCAAACCGCTGCACCACCCAAGGATCCCCATTAAAGTTTAAATTTAAAAAAAAAGAGGCTCAAAAAATAAAAAAAATAAAAAAAAAAAGCTCTGGTGAGATCAGGGCTAGCCTCCCAAGATGATCCAACATGGGTAGGAAATGAATGAATGTAAAGAAAACTGACCAGATTTCTTTAGAATTATTGTTCCAGTTACAGGTGTGTTTGGGGCAAATGGCTTATACATGCCAGCAGGGGGTTGCGTGCTTTGACTCTCCTACTGGTGCCAAAGGAGTGAGAAATTGGGACTTTTAGCGCTTTGCCCACAGTTGAGGCACAGGGGGAAGAATGAAGAAGGAAGCCTAAAAGCTGACAGCGAATAAAAAAAAGAGTCAGACATATAATTATAACCACCCACCCATCAGAATTGCTACAATTTGACAAGTGACAAACCCAAATGTTGGCAAAGATTCAGAAAACTTGCCACTTGTATACATCCAGTTGTAGTGTGAAATCTTACAATCACTCCTGGGAAAGACTTTAGCAGTTTTGTAAAAAGATGCTTTGCATACAATTACAACATAATTCAGCGGTAGTACTCCTGGGAATTTATCCCACAGAAATGAAAAATTATTTTCACATAAAAATATGCTCCTGTAGATAGCATTATCTACAATATCCAAATTGGGGAATCAGCCCAATGTCCATCAACTGCTGAATACGAAAGGAAGATGCGGTATACATTGTAATAGTGGACCTAGAAAGATGTCCATATGTGTATGTATGTATATATATTTATTGTTCCAAAAGGACTTTTATTCCCTCAGAAATAGGCAAATATGTGATGTTTTAGTCAGATATAGTGTAAATGATCACATTTGTTTCTTCAACATGTTCTTGTCTAACAATTTATGTACATCTCTGTGCAACCCATCAATTTAAGATGGCACTCGTGACTTTCATCCCATGAGGACACTCTTATGATAATGTAGCAAAATGTAAGTAATTCTGCTGGGCTTAATCCAAACACATGAGACCTTTCAAAGCATAGAGTTTTGTCCAGGTGGAGGTAGAAGGCGGTTGTCAGAGGGACTGAAACTGCAAGAGGGACTCAATGCACTACTATGAGGATACAGGGGCCAGGTCGAGAGAATGTGGGTGGCAAGAATGTGGATAGTATCTATGGGCAGAGCATGCTCCCATCTGACAGCAAGGGAAACAGAACCGGACACCTATGGCCACAAGGACCTGGATTCTGCCAACATTCTGAAGGAGCGTGGAAGGACATTCTTCCCTAATCCTCTAGGTCAAAGCCTACTCAGGCTGACACACTGAGTGGAGCCTTGTAAGACACTAAGAAGAATTCTGTTGAGCTCACTTGGACCTCTCATCTTCAGAACTGTGAGCTAGGAAATGAGTATTGTTGGAACTTGTTATGTTTGTGTAATACACCAAGATTTGTTGAGGAAAAAAGGACGGGAGAGATTTGATATATATGAATTGCTCAGCCTATCCAGCTGCAATAGCTACAAGGTTTAAACAACCTATATGCCCAACAACAGAAGAATGGGTAAGCAAAATGCAGCACACTCGTGTGACGGAATATTATTCAGCTATAAAAGGAACAAAGTGCTGATACACACTGCAACATAGGCAGTCTTTGCAAGCATTATGGCGAGCAAAAGAAGCCAAACAAAAAGCATCCATGTTGTAGGATTCTATTTACATGAAGTATAAATATATATGAATATAAATACTCAGAATAGGTAAATCCACAGTGATTAAGATCAGAGGAGTTGGAGACACGGGGGAAGATGGCGGAAGAGTAGGGTCCCCAAGTCACCTGTCCCCACCAAATTACCTAGGTAACCTTCAAATCATCCTGAAAACCTATGAATTCGGCCTGAGATTTAGAGAGAAGAGCTGGAATGCTACAGTGAGAAGAGTTCCCGCTTCTATCAAGGAAGGAAGACGGGGAAAAAAGAAATAAAGAAACAAAAGGAATCCGAGGGGGAGAGGCCCCGCGAGGAGCCGGGATAAGGCCGGGGCGAGAGTCCCCAGGACAGGAAAGCCGCGACCCGGAGAAGCAGGAGCTGCACCAATCATCCTGGGCTGAAAGGCACTCCAAGGGAGTTAGAGCAGGACCCAGGAGGGGCGGGGATGCCCTCAGGCTCCCGGGGACACTAACAGACACCTGCGCCCCGGGGAGAGTGCGCCGAGCTCCCTAAGGGCTGCAGCGCGCATGGCGGGGCCCGGAGCAGCTCGGGGGGGGGGGCTCGGGGGCGGCTCCGCGGAGGGGGCTGCGGGGCGGGAGCAGCTCGGGGGCGGCTCCGCGGAGGAGGCTGCGGGGCGGGAGCGCGAATCCACCAGCGCCGGCCGGGAGCAGTGAGCGCCGGGGACACAGCCCAGGATCCGGCCTCCCCCCGGGACAGGCAGACGCCAGGAGGACCCAGGACAGCAAGGACGCTCCTGCCCGGAGCTGAGCAGATCAGCGGCCCCGCCCCGGAGCCTCCAGGGCCTGCAAACGGAGAGCTCTGTAGTTACTGCAGGAGCTGAATCCAGGGATCCAGAGCTGCCGCCCCCACTGTTGTTCCTCCTGGGGCATCACGTGGTAAACAACCCCCACTGAGCCCTGCACCAGGCAGGGGGAAGAGCAGCTCCCCCAACTGCTAACACCTGAAAATCAGCACAACAGGCCCCTCCCCCAGAAGACCAGCTAGACGGACAAGTTCCAGGGGAAGTCAAGGGACTTAAAGTATACAGAATCAGAAGATACTCCCCCTGTTGTTTTTTTTTTTTTCTTTTTGCTTTTTGATTTCTGTTTGTTTTTCCACCCTTTTTCCTTTCTTTCTTTTTCTTTTTCTTTTTCTTCTTTCTTTTTTTTTCTTCCTTTTTTCTTTTTCTCTTTTCTTTCCTTCATTCCCTCCTCTCTTTTTCGCCTTTTCCCAATACAACGTGTTTTTGGACACTCTGCACTGAGCAAAATGACTAGAAGGAAAACCTCACCTCAAAAGAAGGAATCAGAAACAGTCCTCTCTCCCACAGAGTTACAAAATTTGGATTACAATTCAATTTCAGAAAGCCAATTCAGAAGCACTATTTTAAAGCTACTGGTGGCTCTAGAAAAAAGCATAAAAGACTCAAGAGACTTCATGACTGCAGAATTTAGTTCTAATCAGGCAGAAATTAAAAATCAATTGAATGAGATGCAATCCAAACTAGAAGTCCAACGACGAGGGTTAACAAGGTGGAAGAACGAGTGAGTGACATAGAAGACAAGTTGATGACAAAGAGGGACTGAGGAAGAAAGAGACAAACAATTAAGACCATGAGGATAGATTAAGGGAAATAAATGACAGACTGAGGAAGAAAAACCTATGTTTAATTGGGGTTCCCGAGGGCGCCGAAAAGGACAGAGGTCCAGAATATGTATTTGAACAAATCATAGCTGAAAACTTTCCTAATCTGGGAAGGGAAACAGGCATTCAGATCCAGGAAATAGAGGGATCCCCCCCTAAAATCAATAAAAACCGTTCAACACCTCGACATTTAATAGTTAAGCTTGCAAATTCCAAAGATAAAGAGAAGATCCTTAAAGCAGCAAGAGACAAGGAATCCCTGACTTTTATGGGGAGAAGTATTAGGGTAACAGCAGACCTCTCCACAGAGACCTGGCAGGCCAGAGAGGGCTGGCAGGATATATTCAGGGTCCTAAATGAGAAGAACATGCAACCGAGAATACTTTATCCAGCAAGGCTCTCATTCAAAAAAGAAGGAGAGATAAAGAGCTTCCAAGACAGGCAGGAACTGAAAGAATATGTGACCTCCAAAACAGCTCTGCAAGAAATTTTAAGGGGGACTCTTAAAATTCCCCTTTAAGAAGTCCAGTGGAACAATCCACAAAAACAGGGACTGAATAGATATCATGATGACACTAAACTCATATTTTTCAATAGTAACTCTGAACATGAATGGGCTTAATGACCCCATCAAAAGGCAAAGGATTTCAGATTGGATAAAAAAACAGGACCCATCTATTTGCTGTCTACAAGAGACTCATTTTAGACAGAAGGACACCTACAGCCTGAAAATAAAAGGTTGGAGAACCATTTACATTTCAAATGGTCGTGAAAAGAAAGTAGGGGTAGCCATCCTTATATCAGAGAAACTAAAATTTACCCCGAAGACTGTAGTGAGAGCTGAAGAGGGACACTATATCATAATTAAAGGATCTATCCAACAAGAGGACTTAACAATCCTCAATATATATGCCCCGAATGTGGGAGCTGCCAATATATCAATTAATAACCAAAGTTAAGCCATACTTTTTTTTAATAATAAATTTATTTTTTATTGGTGTTCAATTTACCAACATACAGAATAACACCCAGTGCACATCCTGTCAAGTGCCCCCCTCAGTGCCTGTCACCCATTCACCCCTATCCCCCGCCCTCCTCCCCTTCCACCACCCCTGGTTCGTTTCCCAGAGTTAGGAGTCTTTATGTTCTGTCTCCCTTTCTGATATTTCCCACACATTTCTTCTCCCTTCTCTTATATTCCCTTTCACAATTATTTATATTCTCCAAATGAATGAGAACATACAATGTTTGTCCTTCTCTGATTGACTTAGTTCACTAGCATAATACCTTCCAGTTCCGTCCATGTTGAAGCAAATGGTGGGTATTTGTCGTTTCTAATGGCTGAGTAATATTCCACTGTATACATAAACCACATCTTCTTTATCCATTCATCTTTCGATGGACACGAAGACTCCTTCCACAGTTTGGCTATTGTGGACATTGCTGCTAGAGACATCGGGGTGCAGGTCCCGGCGTTTCATTGCATCTGTATCTTTGGGGTAAATCCCCAGCAGTGCAATTGCTGAGTCGTACGGTAGGTCTATTTTTAACTCTTTGAGGAACCTCCACACAGTTTTCCAGGGTGGCTGCACCATTTCACGTTCCCACCAACAGTATAAGAGGGTTCCCTTTTCTCCGCATCCTCTCCAACATTTGTGGCTTCCTGCCTTGTTAATTTTCCCCATTCTCACTGGTGTGAGGTGGTATCTCATTGTGGTTTTGATTTGTATTTCCCTGATGGCAAGTGATGCAGAGTATTTTCTCATGTGCATGTTGGCCATATCTATGTCTTCCTCTGTGAGATTTCTCTTCATGTGTTTTTCCCATTTCATGATTGGATTGTTTGTTTCTTTGGAAACAATTATTTGGAAATACTTAGATAATAATACACTTATACTTGGTGACTTCAATGTAACACTTTCTACACTCAATAGGTCTTCTAAACACAACATCTCCAAAGAAATGAGAGCTTTAAATGATACACTGGACCAGATGGATTTCACAGATATCTACAGAACTTTACATCCAAACTCAACTGAATACACATTCTTCTCAAGAGCACATGGAACTTTCTCCAGAATAGAACACATACTGGGTCACAAATCGGATCTGAACTGATACCAAAAGTTTGGGATCATCCCCTGCAGATTCTCAGACCATAATGCCTTGAAATTAGAACTAAATCACAACAAGAAGTTTGGAAGGAGTTCCAACAGGTAGAGGTTAAGGACCATCCTGCTATAAGATGAAAGGGTCAACCAGGAAATTAAGGAAGAATTAAAAAGATTCATGGAAATTAATGAGAATGAAGATACAACCATACAAAATCTTTGGGATACAGCAAAAGCAGTCCTCAGGGGAAATACATCGCAATACAAGCATCCATTCAAAAACTGGAAGGAACTCAAATACAAAAGCTAACCTTACACCTAAAGGAGTTAGAGAAAAAACAGCAAATAGATCCTACACCCAGCAGAAGAAGAGAGTTAATTAAGATTCGAGCAGAATTCAACGAAATCGAGACCAGAAGAACCGTGGAACAGATCAACAAAACCAGGAATTGGTTCTTTGATAGAATTTATAAGATAGATAAATCATTAGCCAGCCTTATTAAAAAGACGATAGAGAGGGATCCCTGGGTGGCGCAGCGGTTTGGCGCCTGCCTTTGGCCCAGGGCGCGATCCTGGAGACCCGGGATCGAATCCCACGTCAGGCTCCCGGTGCATGGAGCCTGCTTCTCCCTCTGCCTGTGTCTCTGCCTCATTCTCTCTCTCTCTCTCTCTGTGACTATCACAAATAAATAAAAATTAAAAAAAAAAAAAGGACGATAGAGAAGACTCAAATTAATAAAATCATGAACGAGAATGGAGAGATCACTACCAACACCAGGGAAATAAAAACGATTTTAAAAACATATTATGAACAGCTATATGCCAATAAATTAGGCAATCTAGAAGATACGGACGTATTTCTGGAAAGCCACAAACTACCAAAACTGGAACAGGAAGAAATAGAAAACCTGAACAGGCCAATAACTAAGGAGGAAATTGAAGCAGTCATCAAAAAACTCCCAAGACACAAAATTCCAGGGCCAGTTGGCTTCCCTGGGGAATTCTATCAAACGTTTAAAGAAGAAACCATACCTATTCTACTAAAGCTGTTTGGAAAGATAGAAAGAGATGGAGCACTTCCAAATTCATTCTATGAGGCCAGCATCACCTTAATTCCAAAACCAGACAAAGACCCCACCAAAAAGGAGATTTACAGGCCAATATCCCTGATGAACATGGATGCAAAAATTCTCAACAAGATACTAACCAAGAGGATACAACAATACATTAAAATTATTCACCATGACCAAGTAGGATTTATTCCTGGGACACAAGGCTGGTTCAACACTCATAAAACAATCAATGTAATCCATCATATCAGCTAGAGAAAAACCAAGAACCATATGATCCTCTCATTAGATGCAGAGACGCATTTGACAAAATAGAGCATCCATTCCTGATCAAAACACTTCAGAGTGTAGGGATAGAGGGAACATTCCTCAAGATCTTAAAAGCCATCTACGATAAGCCCACAGCAAATATAACTCTCAATGGGGAAGCACTGGGAGCCTTTCCCCTAAGATCAGGAACAAGACAGGGATGTCCACTCTCACCACTGCTATTCAACATAATACTGGAAGTCCTAACCTCAGCAATCAGAAAACATAAAGTCATTCAAATTGGCAAAGAACAAATCAAACTCTCCCTCTTCACCGATGACATGATACTCTACATAGAAAACCCAAACGTCTCCACCCCAAGACTTCTAGAACTCATACAGCAGTTTGGTGGTGTTGTAGGATACAAAATCAATGCCCAGAATTCAGTGACATTTCTATACACTAACAATGAGACTGAAGAAAGAGAAATTAAGGAGTCGATCCCATTTACAATTGCACCCAAAAGCATAAGATAACTAGGAATACACCCAACCAAAGAGGTAAAGGATCTATACCCTAAAAACTATAGAACACTTCTGAAAGAAATTGAGGAAGACACAAAAAGATGGAAAAAATACTCCATGCTCATGGATTGGCAGAATTAATATTGTGAAAATGTCAATGTTACCCAGGGCAATGTACACGTTTAATGCAATCCCTATCAAAATACGATGGACTTTCTTCAGAGAGTTAGAACAAATTATTTTAAGATTTGTGTGGAATCAGAAAAGACCCCGAATAGCCAGGGGAATTTTAAAAAAGAAAACCATAACTGGAGACCTCACAATGCCAGATTTCAGGTTGTACTACAAAGCTGTGGTCATCAAGACAGTGTGGTGCGTGCATAAAAACAGACACATAGATCAATGGAACAGAATAGAGAATCCAGAAGTGTACCCTCAACTTTTTGGTCAACTAATATTCGATAAAGGAGGAAAGACTATCCATTGGAAGAAAGACAGTCTCTTCAGTAAATGCTGCTGGGAAAATTGGACATCCACATGCAGAAGAATGAAACTAGACCACTCTCTTGCACCATACACAAAGATAAATTCAAAATGGATGAAAGATCTAAATGTGTGACAAGATTCCATCAAAATCGTAGAGGAGAACACAGGCAACACCGTTTTTGAACTCGGCCACAGTTACTTCCAGCATGTTACATCCATGAAGTCAAAAGAAACAAAAGCAAAAATGAACTTTGGGACTTCATCAAGATAAGAAGCTTTTGCACAGCAAAGTATACAGTCAACAAAACTAAAAGACAACCTACAGAATGGGAGAAGACATTTGCAAATGACGTGTCAGATAAAGGGCTAGTTTCCAAGATCTATAAAGAACTTAGTAAACTCAACACCAAAGAAACATACAATCCAATCATGAAATGGGCAAAAGACATGAAGAGAAATCTCACAGAGGAAGATATAGACATGGCCAACATGCACATGAGAAAATGCTCTGCATCACATGCCATCAGGGAAATACAAATGAAAACCACAATGAGATCCCACCTCACACCAGTGAGAATGGGGAAAATTAACAAGGCAGGAAGCCACAAATGTTGGAGAGGATGCGGAGAAAAGGGAACCCTCCTGCACTCTTGGTGGGAATGTGAAATGGTGCAGCCACTCTGGAAAACTGTGTGGAGGGTCCTCAAAGGGTTAAAAATAGACCTGCCCTACAACCCAGCAATTGCACTGTTGGGGATCTACCTCAAAGATACAGATGTAGTGAAACGCTGGGAAACCTGCCCCCCCCCATGTCTCTAGCAGGAATGTCCACAATAGCCAAACTGTGGAAGGAGCCTCGGTGTCCATCGAAAGATGAATGGATAAAGAAGGTGTGGTTTATGTATACAATGGAATATTCCTCAGCCATTAGAAATGACAAATACCCACCTTTTGCTTCGACGTGGATGGAATTGGAGGGTATTATGCTGAGTGAAATAAGTCTATCAGAGAAGGACAAACATTATATGTTGTCATTCATTTGGGGAATATAAATAATAGTGAAAGGGAATAGAGGGGAAGGGAGAAGAAATGGGTAGGAATATCAGAAAGGGAGACAGAACATGGAAGACTCTTAACTCTGGGAAACAAACTAGGGGTGGTGGAAGGGGAGGAGGGTGGGGGGTGGGGGTGATTGGGTGACGAGCACTGAGGGGGGCACTTGACGGGATGAGCACTGGGTGTAATTCTGTATGTTGGCAAATTGAACACCAATAAAAATAAATTTATTATTAAAAAAAATTTTCAGAGGAGTGGTTGCCAGAGGCAGGGGATGGGGAGGGAATGAGGATGAATCGCCTACATGGCATAGGGTTTTATTTGGAATAATGAAAATGTTCCCAAAATAGATAGTTGTGACGGTCACCTGATATTGTAATCGTACAAATGCCACTGAATGGTAGACTTTCAAACAGTCAAAAATGTAAATTTTATGTGAAGTATGTTTTAAAACAGTAAAATATATAAAGAAAAACTAGAATTTAGTTCAAAGTTGAGACATGTTATCATTCTTGAAAATATTTCAACACTTCTAATAGAAATCACAAGGACTCGATTTACATATTTAATATGATTTTTAAAAAATACCTATCCTAGAAATTAAATACCAGTGAAAATATTTCCTAGGAATAAAGGCGCACTGAAGATATTTTCAGAGCATATGCTGAAACATAACCACACACACCAAAGCTACTCTTGTCAATACAAATGGAAATTTTAAAGAATGTTTTTTCAAGCAGAAGAAAAGTTACCTCTGAAGGACCAATGTCCTAAGTCGCATTCCTATGAAGCAGCCGCTACAGCGCAGTTGCCAAACCCTTCCAGAAGGAAACTGCAGAGTCAGAAAACATCATGGTAAACTCTATTATAAACGGTCAAAGTAAAGTAATTCCACACTTACATTTTGGGAAATATTGAAAGTTACAAGCATTCCATAATTTTTTTATTACCCTAGTAACTTTAAAATAAGAATAAGAAAGGAAAATATGAAGACATATCAGTACCATTCATGAAGATGTAATCCTGAACAAAATCACTTCATCCACCAATATACGAAATGATAGTTTCCAAGTATGAGTTAGGTTTACCCCAAGAGAACAAAGATCCTTACTGTTAAAAAGAAGTTAGTCAACTAACCTTCGACCAAGCAGGAAAGAATATCCAATGAAAAAAAGACAGTCTCTTCAATAAGTGGTGTTGGGAAAATCGTACAGCACATGCAGAAAAATGAAACCAGACCATTCTCATACACCATATTCAAAGATCAATTAAAAATGGATGAAAGACATAAAGGTGAGATAGGAACCCATCAAAATCCTAGAGAACACAGGAAGCAACCTTTTTGACCTTGGCTGCAACAACTTCTTGGAAAACATATCTCTAAAGGCAAGGGAAAAAAGCAAAAATGAACTGTTAGGACTTCCTCAAGATAAAAAGCTCTGCACAGCAAACAATCAACAAAACTAAAAGGGAACCTACAGAATGGAAGAAAATACTTGGAAATGACATAATAGATAAAGGGCTTGTATCCCAGATCTATAAAGAACTTATCAAACTCAACACGCTAAAAACAAAAAATCCTATCAATAATGGGCAGAAGATATAAGCGGTCATTTCTTCAAAGAAGACCTACTAATGGCCAACAAGTACATGAAAAAAGCTCCACATCACCTGTCATCAGTAAATACAAATCAAAAGCACAATGAAATACTGCCTCACAGCAGTGAGAATGTCGATAATTAAAAGACAGGAAACAACAGATGTTGGCAAGCATCTGGAGAAGGGGGAAATTCTTGCAGTGTTGTTGGAATGGAAGCTGGTACAGCCTCTCTGGAAAAGAGTATGGAGGTTCCTCAAAGAGTTAAAACAGAGCTACCCTATGACCCAGGAATTGCACTACTAGATGTTTACCCCAAGGATACAGATGCAGTGAAACACCGGGACACCTGCATCCTGATGTTCACAGCAGCAGTGTCCATAACAGCCAAACTGTGGGAGGAGCCACGATGTCCTTGGACAGATGGACGAATAAAACATATGTGATATATATATATATAACTCAGCTATCAAAAAGAATGAAATCTTGCCATTTGCAAAGACATGGATAGTACTAGAGGGTATTATGTTAATTGAAATAAGTCAGTCAGGAAAGAAAATTACCATATACTTTCACTCCTATGTGGAATTAAAGAAGCAAAAGAGATGGACATCTGGGAAGGGAAGGAAAAATAAAAAAGGTGAAAACAGAGAGGGAGGAAAAGAGACTCTTAATCATAGGAAAAAAACTGAGGGTCACAGGAGGGGAGGGGGTTGGGGAAATAGAGTAACTGAGGGATGGGCATGAAGGAGGGCACGTGATGTCATGAGCATCCAACACCTCTTGAATTCTACCTCTGAAACTAGTATTACACTATATGTTAATTAATCAGATTTAAAATAAAATTTTCAAAAAACATTAGTTGCATTTCCTTTCAGGATCTCAACTCTACCCCATCAGCTTATGCCAGGACCACACCATTGTGGGTTTGATTTTTTTATTTTTTATTTTTTATTTTTTTATTTTTTTAAGTAGGCTCCTTGCCTCATCCATAGCCCAGCTCAGGCCTTGAACTCATGACCCCGAGATAAATACCTCAGGTGAATCCGAGAGTCCTATGCTTAACCCACTGAGCCAGACAGGTGCCCTAGAGCCACACAGTTTTAATTCTGTGGCTCTGTGACATAGTTTGAAATAGGAAAGTGCTGCGTCTAGCTCTATTCTGCTTCTCAGTACTGTTTGTGCTGTCCAGGGTCATTTGTAGGGGCAGATGAAAGTTAGGGTCTTTTTCCTATTTCTAAAATCTATCACCATGATTTTGATAGGAATTCCATTGAAAGTGAGGGTTGCTTCAGGGACTATTGACATTTTAACAAGATGAAGGCTCCCATCTGATGAGCCCCGATGTCTTCCCAAAGTCTTGCCGTTTTCGGTATAGAAGCTTTCAATGACCTTGGTTCAGTTTAATTATTTTTTTTTAATGCTAGTGAGAATGGAGTCATTTTCTTAATTTCCTTTTTGAGTGTTCATTGTTAGTACACAGAAGGGCTACCAACCTTGCTATGTTCATTTTGTTTCCCTAAGTGATGTCCCTCATTAGCTCTAACAGTTCTGGTGGAGCCTCTAGGGTTTCCTGTTTCTAGTACGGTGTCTTCTGCAAATAGGGACAGTTTGACTTCCCCCTTACAGGTGTGGATACCTTTTATTTTCCTTGTCTGTTTCCTATTGTAGAACTTCCAGGGCTAAGAGGGGGACATCCTTGTCTTGTTCCTGCTTTTAGGGGAGAGGATTTCAGGTCTTCATCATAGAGTATGATGTCAGCTACACGCCTTCCTACACAGCCTTTATTCTGTTGATGGACATTTCCTCAAAACCCACTATGCTTTTTATGTTGTATTTTGTCAAATGCTTTTTATGCAACTATTGAGATGACCGTATAGTTTTTGTCCTTTCTCTTGTTAATGTGATGGATAACGTTGACAGATTGCCAGAGAGAAAGTGGGTGGGAGATGGGCAAAATAGATGAATTTTAGGAGCTATAAGCATCTGGATCTCAAATATATAGTCCACAGAAATTTAGAAAGTACAGCCTAGGCAATGGAGTCAGTACTATTGTAACATTGTACAGGGACTGATGCTGACCACACTTCTCATGGGAAGAGCTGAGTAATGTACAAAATGGAGTCACTAAGTTGTAGTCCTGAAACTAGTGTAACACTGTATGTTGACTATCCTTCAATAAATATTGATAGGTTTTTCTGATAGAAATCACGGTGGGTCCCTGAAAGGCATTTACACGGCCATTACACATATGAAGGGACCTCTGCAGAGATGATAAAGATTTCTCAAATGTCTTCAATGTTGATTTTTAAAAGATTTGAGAGAGCATGCAGTGGAAGGGCAGAGGGAAAGGGAGACTCTGAAGCACACTCTCCACCCAGCCAGAGCCTGAGCCCTTCGTGAGGCTCCACACCACAACCTCGAGATCCTGAACTGAGCCAAAATCAAGAGGCAACGTTTAACTGACTGAACCACCAGGAGCCCCTCAAATGTTCTTAAGCAAAATCCATGCTGTGAACCCTTGGTGGTGGGAGGACAGCAGGGACACCCAGTCTACCTAGAAGGGTGGGAGTCCTGGAGGGCCTGAGGGTGGGAACAAAGGATGTGGGAGGGTGCCTGCATCCCCTTCCCACCCGGCATAGTGACAGGACCTTCTCTCACACCCTTGGCCTTCAGGATGCAGACCTACATGCTCACTGGACCACCGACCTACAGTGATGACACGGGACCCCATTGTGGGTGGAACTGTGGCGCCCCAGGGTTCCACCACTGCCTGTCGCTACTCTGCATCCGCAGGCAGTTGGAGGCATTCGTGCTCCAGATCTGGCTCACAGCGCCCGAACTATCCCACTCTCCCCAGTACCCCAGTGTATAAAGTGTAGGCACTTACACAGCGACAGGTTACAGGTGAATGAGAGCTGCTCCCTGCTCCCCTCGTGCCACTGTGGGGCCTGTGGGTCTGGGTGTGGGCACTGGCCTCCTGGATTGGGTGAGAACACACTGACGCCCATGTGATGCCCATGAGGCAGCTCCTGCAGCCCTTCCACAGCTCCACGGGGTGAGGGCTGCCTCCCTGCTGCCCCAAGCCAGGGAATGAGGTTGTGGTCAGGGCTTGGGCAGCTCATCCAGGATCCCCGCTCCCCTGTAAGCCCTGTTCTGTGCAGGGGAGACACAAGCCATGAGCTTTCCAGCCTGTCTAGGTGCATGGACCCCGACATGTGATGACCAATCCCTCCACCCTGTGGTCCACAGTGGACGATCAGGGCTTCTGGGTCCTCCTGGCCCATGATCGGGCTTGCTCTTCATGAACTGGAACATGGAGGCTCTCGTGCTCCCCCAAAACCTCCCTCAGGCTATTCACAAATCATTGAATTCAGGGTGGGTAGTTTGGTTACACTTTTGCTGGCATAAGTTTTTAATTTCGATAATGTCCAGTTCATTGCTTTTTTCCTTTGGTCATTGTGCTTGTGGAATCTAAGAGAAAACTTCAGTCTGCCCCAGGTCCGCATGAACACTCACTGGCAGCCCCATCCACCGCCATCTCGGCGCAAGTCCTAGGCTGGAAGACGTCACCCAAGCATCAGGTCAGCAGTTGCCTGCAGCCTACTGGGTAAGAGCAGGTGAGGCCCAGGAGGGGATCAGAGCCAAGTATGAACCAGGTCAGCCCAGATAAGGACCATAGTCACCAGGAATATGTGAGACCCTGGGGACAGACCCGGGCATCAGTAGCAAGTGAGGGTCCATCCTGGATCCTAGACATTGGTTGCTGACGAACCCAGGTGGGGATCGTAATCACCAGGTCCAGATGAGGCCCAGGTGGTGAGCATACCCTGGTATGTAGGAGTGGATATGGCCGAAGTTGTATCATAAGCAGTAAGACCAATTATGTACCAGGTGAGGATCACACTACAGTCCAGCCAATGAGACCCAAGTGGGTGTTGTTGCCATTACAAGCAGGTATGGCCAGGTGGGGACGCTAACCCTCAGGAGCACCAGATGTCCAGTTGGTGCATTAGCCAGCAAGTAGAGGTGAAACTCAACCAGGGATCCGAGTCTAAGCTGAGCAGGGAGGGCCCAGGCAGAGGTGAAACCCAGAGGAGCAGAGCATGAGGAAAAGGCTGGAGGCATCAGAGCCATGTGAGGCCCAGGAGGGGATCAGAGCCAAGGATGAGCCAGGTCAGCCCAGACAATGACCATAGTCACCAGGAACAAGTGAGACCCTGGGGACATTCCTGGGCATCAGGAGAAGTGAGGGTCCATCCTGGATCCTAGTGAACGGTAGCCAATGAGCCCAGGTGGGGACCATGGTCACCAGGCCCAGATGAGGCTCAGGTGGAGACCAGAGTCACCAGGTCAGGACAGGCCCAGGTGGGGATCATCGCTGATAGAAGCAGGTATGGCTGTCAGGCCGCTCCCATTAGGCAGACAGACCCATCCTCTCATGCCCAGCCAATCTCAGACGGTCCTGAGCTCCCTTAGGATTCAGGGGAGAGGAGCCATTCTTCTCCCTCCTTTCCCCATGTCCCTGGCACTGATGGGTCCCCACCACAGGGTCCCTCTGTTTCAGGCACACCAATTAGGGTCTCCCTGGGTCCCCTGGGATGATGCTGACCTGTCACTGTGGAAGGTCATGGACCGTCACAGCTTTCTGCAGTGAGTTCCCCGGACACCCACTCATCCATTTCAGGAGGGGGTTTGCATTTGCAGGAACGTCTCTCTGGGGGCTGGCTCATCCACCCAGGTCAGGACCTCGTCCACTGTAGTCCTCTGAGGGCCATGTCTGCATGAGGCTGGAGCTGAGAGACCCAGGAGGCAAACCCGGGAAGTGGGTAGGAGCGGAGCTGGGCTTTGGGTCGGGCCCCTGGGCACTCAGAGGAGGAGCCTCCACAATTGCTTCAGGGAGGGCCAGGTTTCTGCCTCCTGCATCGGGGTGGGGGGAGTCCTGTCCTTCAGCAAGGATTCCAGAGTTGAGGGGCTCTGGGACCGTGGTGTGTTTTCTGTAGGAGGACGGTCTGGTCTGGGGCGAGTACAGAGGGGTACTCCTCACTCACACCCTCAGCCCAGGGCCTCCACAGTCCTGAAGGATTCTGTGGGGCTGCAGGTAGATGCTGGGGTCAAAGCAAGCTCAGGGAGGGAGGGTGGGCGGCAGAGGAAGGGGCCGACCAGCTTGGTCAGGAAGATGGAAAAAGAGGAGGAGGCCAACCTGGGGCTGGAACGAGGGAAGGAGGACAGCCCAGTGGCCTTGGTTGGAGGGGAGGAGGCTGCTGGGTCGACTGCCCCACAGGTACCTCACAGAGGCTGGAGACTCCATGTGGGGCCACCGGGGCTGTCCCTGGCCCTCTCAGCCCTGCTCACAGCCCAGTGTGTCCTTGAATGGTTGGCATGAGTCTAGCTCAGGGGCTCTGACAAGACAAGAGTTACAAGGGCCAGAGTCACAGAGGTGACAGCAAGAGTGGAGGAGTCAGCGGACAGCAGGGAGGACAGCCAGGGTGTAGGGGGAGCCTGGTTGGACGCCGGGCAGTCAGTCCCTGGGAAGGCAGGGGGGCCTCAGCCGAACAGTCATGGGGGAGCCCGGTTCGCGCTGACAGCTCTCAGGCTGGTCCATCCCAGGACGGTGGCAGGTCACCGCCTGGGTACCAAAGGGGCCCCACCCAGCCCACCACCAGCAACAACCCTTCTTGGACCCTCCGGAGCCCTGCCCCCGCCTGACCGTAGGCAGCGGGCAGCCCCTGCCCTCCCTGGGGGGACCCTCCCCTCTGAGTTTCCTGAGCCCACATGTGGGGGACAGTGGGGCCGGGCCTGGGCCTCAGGGCTCTGCACCTCCTGCCTTCCAGGAAGAAGTCCTGCCTGTCCCCAACCCTACGAGGCCAAGGCAAGAGTGCATCCTGGGCACTGGGCAGGATTAGGCAGTGGCGTGGGGCCAGATGTCCGCAGACCCTGTCCCCAGGTTGTCCCCAGGGGTGTCTCCCCAAATGCCCTGTCCCAGCGCTTCCTGGGCTGCTGGGAACGCACCCGAGACCCCGAGCCAGTCAGCGGGAACAGCTCTGTGCCATCCTGGCTCCTCTGAGTCCTCGCAGGGCGACTGGACGTGGCACCGAGTGCTCACTTCCCATGGCTGGAGGCTCATCTGCTGCCCCTGCTTGTCCTTTTCCAGAAACAACGTTAGCAGACCTGGCAAGACAAGAGGCTAACAATGCTCAGGAAATGGGGCCACTACCATCACAGTGAGAAGGTGGGCGCTGCGTGCCCCCTGAGGGCACTCTGTCACGATGGAGCTGGGGGCCCACCCAGAGCGTCCTGCTGTCCTGTTCCCAGGAGAGTCCCCTGCCTGGGGAGAGTCTGATGCCAGAGCCAAAGACTCCGCAGCCCCAAGGTTGGCGGCAGGGGGAGCGACAGGTCAGGGCCACAGTCCCCGCTCCTTGTGGAGGACGAGGCTCAGCTCTAGGGAGGCCCAGTCTCTCTGGAGACACCGTGGAGCTGAAGCCAGAATCTTCTCGATGCTTCCCATTCCCTGAACTCCAAGGTGCTGCCCTGGGCCCATCTCACCAACACTGCATTCCCTCCTGCAGCTGTGTAGTCAAGTTTACAAGGGGGTCCCAACCTAGCTGCAGGTACAGGTGTGGTTGCATTTGCTGGAGATTGAGAGGGTTAAATCAGGAACCCAAGGAAATACCAGATAGGGCCCTTCCACTTTGGCAGATGCATCACCCTCAGGAGAGGCCTGGGAAGGAGCCAAGGGGAATGTGATGTGAGGAGGTCATCTGCCTGGGGATCCGTGGTGGCCCCAGCATCTTCTGGTGCCTCTCCAACCCGAGGGCCCTGCCCACCTCCCTGCAGCCCCAACCTCAGTCCCACCATCCATGGAGGAGTTTCAGCCTGGGGTTCAGAGAGGGACAAGCCCACAGCACCCACCCCATAGGGTTTCTGTTGGGCTGAGGGTCCTTAAACCCTGCCAACCCCGGCCTGGACGGCATTCCTACTCTCTGGGAAGACCAGGTCCATTCAGGGCTCAGAGGGCTGTGGGCAGACTGGGGTCAGGGCATGGGGAAGGAGGCCCCTGCCAGGATGTCACCCCCGCCTGCTTGGTGAATGAGGAGACCCTGATCTTTGGGGGCCTGAGGCCTTCTCAGGCTTCTTCATTCCAGGGTTCCCCAAACTGCTGAGATTCCAGGCCCATCACGAGCACATTCTAGATAGAGCTCACCCCAAGCTGAAAAAGCACATGGTGAGTAGATGCTCCCCAGAGGCTCCTTCCCCTTGGCCCGGGGCACGGGGTGCCAGCACAGCCCTTCTGAGCTGCCCCAGAGTTTGGTATCAAGTTCCTCCTCCTGGGGGCCCGGGGTGCCCTCAAGGCTGGGCGGGGCCATGGGAAGTGTGTCCACCTGGTTCCACGGGGCCTCAATTTGGGGCCTGAAAACTTCTGCCCTTCTGCCAGGATGAGGAACAGATGTGCACTTGCACCTACACCCCCAGGTAGTTCCTTCACTGTTTTATCAGCCGGGTCAGGCCACCCCAGGCCCCTATTCCCACATCCTGCCCCCTGACCCTGGGGAGGGTGTGCTCAGCCCCATCCCCAGACAAGCCAGGCCTGACCCTGGGGCCCTAAGGCTGAGGCTTGAAGCCCAGACCCACATGGAGAAGCCCAGAGGGACCCTGCAGGAGGTTTCAGGGTATGGGCGGTCTCTGTCCTAGCTCTCCCAGGGAAGGCCAGGTCAGCCTGGGGTGTGGATGAGCCCTCGGCCAATTCTGCAGCCAGCCTGGGGTCCTCCTGGGGTATTGGCACAAATGGGGGCAGAGTCTGTGCCCCCAAGGCTGTGGGTAGTGCTGGCCAGGATCAGAACCCAGAGTGGCCTGGAACCCTGATCTCCCAGGGAGGATTGCATATGCAGGAGGGGCTGTGGTGCCTCCTTGGATGCAGCCAGGGGGTCGGCAGTGGCTATGGGCAGATGGGACACTCCCAGGGGCTGTGCTCAGGCCGCCCCTCCCACCCAACTGTCCCCTAGACCCCCTTCTTCCTCACCCTGAAGCATTGGGATGCCTACATCCTAGACGGGGAATGCGTGCTCACAGCCATGGCTTACATGATCTTCAAAGTGCACAGGAGTAAGTTAACCCCCGGGAGCCCAGGTATGCCCGAGGCTAGGGATGGGAGGGCAGGGGCGTTGAGCAGCACCCAGGCCCGAGGACGGGGGAACGTCCAGGCATGCGGTTTGAGTGGGGCTCCCTGAGCAGAGCAGCAGACAAGGCCATCCCTTGGCCATACCACTGCCCATGGTGCTCCTGCACAGCTGGACCCTCAGCTGCTGCCACTAGGGGGCACCCGGAGGCCACAGAGCAGGGCGCCTCTGGGTCTCACACCCACTGCCCAGAAGGCCTCCTGAAGGTGCCCCTGGAAGGTCTTTGGGAGTTTCTGCAGGACGCCTTTGTCCAGCCCTGGGCCGTAGAAGATCAGGTGGTGCTCAGACACATTTGGACCTCCATGACCCAGCTCAAACAGATGAAGTGTGACCTGTCCCACCCTCAGATGGACCCAAGGACCCCTCCCCTCCCGATTCAGCTTGCTGGGGCTGCCCACAGTGGACAGAGCTCCTGGAGCCTTCCTACTCATTTCTGGGCCTGTCCTCTTCTGTTTCAGCCTCAGGGAAACCAAGCCATGGCTGGGCGTACAGGCACTCACTGCAGGGGCTGGGCACCAGCAGTGTGGAGGGCTGTGGACAGGGTCAGGCCAGGAGGTACCCAGGAGCCCTGAGGACTGCTGGGGCCCCCAGCTGGGGACTCACTGCCTGCTGGAGATGCTAATCCAGCCTACCTCTGTCCAGCAGGATCTGAGCGTTCCCCATGAGGCCCCTGGGCCTGGAGTGAGTGTCCCCAGCACCTGAGCCTCTCCTCCCTTCTCCTACTGGTGAGACGTTGCCCAGAGCGGACGAGCTGGCCTCCCCAGGCCCAGCCACACAACCTGAGCAGTCTGGACCCCCTCCCGGCAAGGCCATCCTCAAGGCCGAGGAGCTGCTGCAGGAGGGAAGCTCCCCAGAGCCCACGGCTGCACACCTCTGTCCAGGAACACTGGGGGCTCTGCTTCTGGCCCAGCTGTCCCCAGCCCAGGACCCCTCACTGCCCCGGCTGCCCCACAGTGATGGAACTCCTGCCTCATGGTCCCAGGGAACCAGGAGAGTGCAGTCAGATGGCACTAGAACATGGATTCGAAGCCAGAACACTGGGTCCCCTTCTCTTTGGCACCTGCCTGGTCCATACAAGAGGCCACACAGCAGATCACACACTAGAATCTCCCTGGGATTCCAGTCATGGAGTACACCAAAGTCACTAAGATGACACTGTCAGGAGCAAGACACCCATCCTGCACTGTGGCCATAGCAGCTCAAGCCCCTCACTGGGCAGTGATAGGCAGGGCCAGGCCAGAGCCAGGGCAGTGCTGAGTCCTGGGACCATCTGACCTCCACCTCCACAGGGAACCTCGATGCTTGTGGGCCTCTGGTGCAGTGCGTGATGGTGGGGGTGGGGGCCCTGAGGCTCTGGCCAGCCGAGACCATGCCCTGCCTCGTCTTACTGTCCTTCCTGTAGGGTGTCCACATGCACACCTGGCAAATACTCTGACCCATTATGACCTGGGCTGTAGGGAGGCAGTGTCAACAGGAACCCCTCTCTCCAGGCTCTGGGGAGGCAGTGTCAACAGGAACCCCACCAGGGTCAGAATGAAGACTGATGGGATTGAGCCTCCCCTGGGTCTGACCAGTTCTGGATTCTGTCCCAAGGCTCAGTGACCCTCTCAGAGCAGGATGTGGCCTCCGGGGAAGTGGGTGTGCCCCACAAATCTAGGTATCTGACCTAGGACAGCACTGGGAAAATAGGACACACCAGGGCAGGGGCAGCAGGGACAGGCTGCTGGGCCACACACTCACCCACACTAGGAGACAAGATCCTCCACATCCTGGGTCTCTAGCAGTCAATCACCTGGACCAGTGGGCCAGGGGCCAGGGTCCAGCTGACCTGCTGAGACCCAGCGAGACCCAGGAACCCCTAAGCTGCAGGTCCAGGTCAGGTCTGCTGTCCTCAGAACTGACTCTCAGGCCCCAACCTCAGGACATCTGCCCCCATTCGGACTCCTCACAATCTCCAAACTGGGGACTCTAGCACCCGAACTCCCATGTGACTTCAGCTTTCCCCTAAAGGACAGGAAGGTCTCCTTCCCCAGGGGAAGGTGCCCACTCTCAGCTCCAAGCACTGATTGCTGTTGAAAGTTCAATGAAGTGTTGCATTAAAAGGCACGGCCATCCAATTTCTGCGTCTTCCAGAGCTCTGCAAGAATCGCGGACAGGCCCCATAAAGGAGGAGGGGGCGCTGCCGAGGCCCCTGACCAGCCCCCTCCACAGGTGTCACCAGGGACACAAAGCTGACCTGCCCCCGTGCCTTACAAGGTCGGCCAACGCCAGGGGCAGGACAATCTCAGACTTTTTGCTACTCAGCCCATGCCCCGAGGGCCAGGATGGGGCTGGGAGAGTGACAGCCGGGGCCCGGTGGCCTCAGTTCACAAGGGTCTGGGCAAAGCGCCCTGGGAGGTCTGCACTCCTGTCCAGGGCGCCAGGACTGGCCATGCTCCGGGGGCACTTTCAAAACTCCTCACACCCTGCCTGTGCTCCTGCAGAACAGAGAGAGCCAGAGGGACGATTAGTGTGGCCCTGCAAGGGACATCAGGACACCAGGCACTTACAGCTCATGATCCTGGGCCCTTTACTGGGCAGGCTCAGCTGGCACACCTTGTGCTACTGCATTTTCTCCACCAGCATGTGGAAGAATCCTCGACAACCTAGAAGGTAGGGGCTGTGGGAGAGTGGGGCTCAGCCCAGGGGCATGGCAGCAAGGGGACCGAAGGAACCCTACCCCCTGCTCACTCCAACTCCCACACACAGTCAGCCCCAGGGCTCCAGCCATCGGGCAGTTTCCTCCTCAGGAGCTCACTGACAGGGGTTTCCCGACGTATGACTCCAGCTTGAGAGGCATCGAGGAAAGAGAGGCAGCTGGCACTCGGCTGGGACCCACTGTCAGACATGTGAATGTGGCCCAGGTGGGCCTTCAAACTCAGCTGACCCTCCAGCAGAGTCACTGCACGAACAAGCCCAGGGATGACCAGGAGAGCCCAACTAGCCACCCAACGCCAGCATCTGTAGTAATAAACATTGTGGTTTCAAGCCAGTTAGGTGTTAGGATGACACAGCCCAAGGATCACACCCGCACAGAGAGAAAGACAAACACACCCCAAAACGAACAAATTCGGAGTCCCCCTCGATGTCGTCAAACAGCGGCAGAATGGTTACATCCATGATGCTCAGATCACTCGGGAGAACAGACTGAAGATCCTACAAATCATGACTGCACAGAGGTGTTGTGGGCATGGAGATGTGCCTGCTGGGTTCTGACAATGAGCATGCAAAGTCGGCTACCATAGGAAACATCCTACAGAGGGTGGGCTCCCTCTTAGCAAAGGACACCAAATCCCTTCGAAGACGACACATAGTGACATCTGTCCTTCTCTCTGTTTGTGGTTCTCCCCCTATTTTGTTCTTCATAATACTACTTCAGCCTCCACCCTTCATCCGAGCCAATGACCATACTGGCTTTTTTAGGACATTGGGTCTTTCAAGGAGGCAGAGCTTTGCCTACCGGTTTCAGGAATAATTATTGCCCAGGTTTATGCTGATCCACCTACCTCTTGCCTTCACAGCTCTTCTCTCCTTGAGAATGAGAGGAAACACAGGTCTTAGGATGAAAGAAGCCCACTCCCACTCGGGCGAGACCTCCAGTAATGGAAATCGTCATCTGGGCAAAGTAGTGAAAGCGGGAGCAAATAAGAATAGGTGGTAGGTTAGACATAGTTTGGTTCGAGTATTTTCCTCAAGCAAGTACCTACCTTCGATGTCAATTTTTAAATCTTCATCCACTTATTAGTTTTTAAATCTTTTCTTTTTATGTAATCTCTATGCCCAGCATGGAGTTCAAACTCACAATCCTGACATCAAGATCCACCGAACAAGGCAGTCAGGCACCCCAGTGCCATGTTTTATATCTCTCTGCTTGCTTGCCTATCTCTGCATCCTCTGAAACATTGTGTCCATGATTGGGGAGCTTTAGCTACCTCCAAATACCAGAACCTTCTGCTATATCCCAATCCTAGAATGATGTTTGTTATTGAATATCATTTCAAACCAATCGTCAGTAAAATGACTACTGGTAAAGGAAATTGTCAACTTTTAACGTGTTGGGCCTGGCTTCCTGGGCTCTCAGGGAAACTATGCTTTCTTTAACATTTCTCAAGTTCCAAATTACTCCATCAAACCTCAGAGTTTTGGCTCAATTTCTGCCCTGACTCAGCTATATGTCTGTTTCAATTAATAGGTATCATTCCATCAAAGGGAGCCTGGCCGGCTCAGTGTGGTTGGTAAAAACAAGTGACTCTTGATCCTGGGGTAGTGACTTCAAGCCCCATGTTCGGTGTAGAGATAACAGAAAAAGAAAATCTTTTAAAAATCAATCAGTCAGTTGATCTCTAGAGACACAGCTCAGATCCTACAGGGTCAGAGAGCCAGCTTACAGGTCTATGCACAGGATCATAAGTAACAGCACAAATTCAGAACATTCATAGTTGGCTAGCGTGGGGGACACACCAGCCTTAATGGTGCTCAGGTGGCGAAGTCAGGGGCAGCCCCAGAAGCCATAGGGTTTGCTTAGGGTCCCCTGGTTCATAAGGACGGTGGCGTCAACTGTTCCCAGGCACAGGAGCGGGACACCGCGTGAGAGCAGTGGGTGTAGGGGCCAGCATTCTGCCCTGTGTGGCCTGATCTGCAACCCCTGTGCAGTCATGGGACCGCTATACTGGAGCAGAAGTGGGAGGCGACCCTCTGGGGCAGGAAGTGCATAGGTCTCCACCAGGGAAGGCCCTAGATTTTGAAGTTCTGAAACTTAGTCAATTCTCTTAGATAAGAAAAAAAAAATCCTTAGACACAGGCAGGGTGAACGCAGGATTCTGACCTCCAGGGCCAGGGAATCCGGGACCCCCACACTCATCCCGCCCATCAGCACTGAAAGTCCTCAGGGAGCAGCACAGCACCGCCTGCTGGAGGCCAGAGGCGCTTACACTGAGCTCAGCCTCTGAGCCCTGCAGGTGCATCTCCACTAAGGCAAGTGCACACCTGGCAATCAGGGGAACGGCCGCTCACATATTGGCCTGCACAGACCACTGGCTCCCACCAAGAGAGCTGATCATAGAGGCCTGCAAGGCTTCAGCTCGATGGGGAAAGTAGGATCTAGCTTCCTTTATACTTTGTTCTTTATTATTTTTCATTTATTTTTTCAATTATTTTTTATTAATTGCTCACTTTTAATTATTATGTACATACTTATATATTTCTTATTTTTGATTACATTCATAGTAGTTGTATTTTCATTCTTATTTTGGGATCTACATTCTACTAATAATTAATAAGTAACAAGCAGGCCAGAACACGCCCAGGATCTAGTTTTAGGGGGTTTTGTTGTTGTTGTTGTTTTCCCTGTTTTTTCTATTTCTTTCTTCCTTCTTTTTTCGACAATAATGAGGTGGAGAAATTCACCTCTGAAAAGAACATGAGGTACTCCTCACAGCCAGGGATTTAATCAATGCAGATATAAGTAAGATGTCTGACTGGAATTACAAACAAAGAGTATAAGGTTAGTAGCTGGCTTGTAAAAAGAGTACACTAGACACTACACAATCCCTTAATGTAGAGACAAAAGAACTAAAATCGAGTCAGGCAAGCAATGAAATATGTATAACTGAGTTGCAGTCCCAAGCAGAAGCCATAAAAACAGGAAACATAATGAACCACAGAGGCAGACTTAGGGAACTCAGTCACTTATTAAAACAATAACATTCATATCGGGAGAACCCCAGGTGGCTCATCGGTTTGGCACCTGCCAGCGGCCCAGGGCATGATCCTGGATTACGAGGAACTAGTGCTGCATCATGCTCTCTGCATGGCGCCTACTTGTCCTTCTGCCTGTGTCCTTGCCTCCCTCTCCGTGTGTCTGTCATGAATAAATAATAAAATAAATTCTTAAAAATAACATTCATATCACAGTAGACTCAGAAGATGAAGAGAGAGAAAAGGGGGCACAAGTTTTATTTGAACAAATTATATAAACTTCTCTAATGTGAGGAAGGACACAGACAATGAAACCAAGAACACAGAGAACTCCCACTAAATTAAAAAAATAAGAGCCGACATCACCAAGGCACATCAGAGTCAAAATCACAGAATACATAGATGAGGAAAGAATCCTGAAAGCGGCGGGGCAGCAAGACTCCTTCACCTACAAGAAGACGAATCCAGTTCACAGCAGATCTGTCCACACAAACTTGGCAGGCCTGAAAGTTCTGGAAGGAAATATTCATGTACTGAATGGGAAAAGTATGCACAGCTGCACATTCGTTATACAACAAGGCTGGCATTCAGGATAGAAGGAGAGATTGAGAATTTCCCAAAGAGACGACAAATAAAGGAGTACACCACCACTTAAACCAGTCCGGCAAGGAATTTTTAAGGGGGAGTCTTTAAGTGGGGAGGAAAAATGCCAAAAGAAACAAAGACTAGAAAGGACCAGAGAACATCACCAGAAACACCAACACTACTGGTCACACCAAGGCAGTCAATTCATATGTTTCAATAGTCACTCAGAATGTACATGAACTAAAGGCCCCAATTAAAAGATCTAAGGTACCAGAGTGGATTAAAACACAAGATCCAGAATGTCTGGGTGGTTCAGAGATTGAGTGTCTGCCCTCAGATCAGGGCATGATGCCATGGTGAGGATTTAAGTCCCACATCGGGTTCTTTGTGTGCAGCCTGCTTCTCCCTCTGCCTATATCTCTGCCTCACTCTGTCTCTGTCTCTGTCTCTGTCTCTCTCTCTCTATCTTGGTCTCTGGCTCTCCCCCTCTCTCTCATGAATAAATAAATAAAATCTTTAAAAAAAACCAATCCATCGATATGATGTCTACATACCCTAACTTTAGACCTTAGAAAATGGAGGTCCAGGACAGGATGGTTTCCCAGGGCATCTACTGGTCATTTAAAGAAGAATTAATACCTATTCTTCTCAAACATTTCCAAAACATAGAAATTGAAGGAATACTTCCAAACCTGTTCTATGAGGCCGGACTTACGTTGGTCCAAACCAGAGAAAAATGAAAAAAAAAAAAAAAAACCACTAAAAAGGAGAATGACAGACCAATACTCCTAATGAAACATGGATGCGAAAATTCTCAGTAAAATACTAGCAAATCAAATTCAGCAGTATATTAAAAGAATTATTCACCACAATCTGGTGGGATTTATTCATGGGTTGCGAGGCTGGTTCAATTTTCACAATTCAATAAACATGATACACCATGCTAATAAAAGAAGGGATAAGAACCGTATGATCTGTCAATAGATGGAGAAAAAAACATTTGACAAAATACAGCATTTTTTCTTGAAAACAAAAAACTCTCAGCAAGGTAGGGATAGAAGGGACATACCTCAGCATCATAAAGGCCATATGCCAAATATCTACAATATCATGCTCAGGGGGCAAAAGCATTATCCTCTATGTAGGAAGCCAAAAGACATCACCAAAAAAATTGCGAGAAGTAAAAAAACTGCAAGAAATGAAACACGAATTTGAAATACTTGCAGGATATGAAATTAATGTGGAGAAATGTGTTGCATTTCTATGCAACAATAATGAGTCATCAGAAAGAGAAATTGAGGATTCAATCCCCTTCACAAGAGCACCGAAACCAATAAGATACATAAGATTCAGCCTAACCAAAGAGGTGAATGCCCCGTGCTGTGAAAACTATAAAATATTGATGAAAGGAATTGAAGATGACAGACACAAAATGCAAAAACATCTTCCCGTCCTTGAACGGGAAGAACAAATATTGGAAATAAGGTTATACTACTCAAAGCAATCTGCACATTCAATGCAATCGCTATCAACATAGCAACAGCATTTTTCACAGAGCCGGAACAAATAACCCTAAAATGTTTATGGAACCACAAAAGATTGAAAATAGCCAAAGATATGTAGAAAGAGAAAATCAAGGCTGGGGGCACCACAAAGTCAGACTTCAAGTTATATTACAGTTTTCTAGTGATCCAAAGAGTATAGTGCGGGCACAAGAAGAAGACACCTAGATCGATAGAGGAGAATGGAAAACCGAAACAAGATGCAAACCTGTAACTCTAGGCTGAATTAATACTTGACAAAGCAGGAAAGAATATCCAATGGTTAAATGACAGTCTCTTCAGCAAATGATGTTGGGAAAACTAGACAGCCACATGCAGGAGAATGGGATGGGAACACTTTCCCACACCATGGATAAAAAAAAATAAATTCAAAAGGGATTGAAGACCTAAATGTGAGACCTGAAACCATAAAAGGTAGAAAAGATAGGCAGTGACACCTTTGACGTGGCCATAGGATCTTCTTTCTAGATATGCCCCTGAGACACAGGAAACAAAAGCAAAAATAAACTGTTAGGACTTCATCAAGATAAAAAGCTCTGCACAGTGAAGGAAACAACCAAAGCTAAGAGGCAACTTACAGAATGAGAAAAGATAATTCTAAAAGACAGGTCCAATAAAGATTTAGTATCCAAAATGTAAATCTCAGCATTCAAAACATGAATTATCCAACTGAAAATGGGCAGAAGACACGAATGGACATTTTCTCTAACATGACATTCCGATGGCCACCAGACACGTGGAAAGACACTCAATGTCACCCATCATCAGGGAAACGCAAATCAAAGCCACAATGAGATATCACCTGACACTTGCCATAATGGCTAAAAGAAACAGCACAGGAGACAACAGGTATTGGTGAGGATGGGGAGAAAGGAGAACCCTCCTACACTACTGGTGGGAAAGCAAACAGATGCAGCCACCGTACAAAAATAGAATGGAGGTTCCTTGGGTTCAAAATAGAACTACCCCAAGACCAGAAATGCACAACTAGGTATTTACCCGAAGGATACAAAAGTACAGATTCCAAGGGGGATATGATTTTCCTCATGTGCTTTGCAGGTGATTGGACCCGTCTTCCCGGGTCTCCCAGGTCACTAAGCCACGCTCTCCTTGGACACCTCATGTCCCTGCGGACATGCGCAGCAGAGGGCGGTCAAGAGCGAGGGGAAGCAGCTGGAGCCTGTCTGACCACAACAGGATGGGCTCGGACGGAGCCCGCACTCTTCTCCCCGGGGTAGGCCTGAGTCCCTATGAGGCTGCGGAGGGCATTGGCTCCGTGGCCCAAGGACGTGGTAACACACGCACTTGCCCCGAATGGTCCTCGTCCACGGGTGCTCTGCGTTCTTTCCTTCAAGGTTGTTGCTCATTCGTGCCCACAGGCAAACCATCGAGGTGCCACCCATCCGCACACGGAGGACTAAGGCTGGCGCCCAAGGTCCCACTCATGGGCCTCCTATCTAAGGGGTCTGATTTCCGTCTCCTGCCCTGCTGGCCAGTGCGGCTTCACAGGAGCTGCCGGGGAGCCGCCTGGGAGGCGCCTGGTGTCATTGGAAACTGGTTCCCCAGATTCCGAGGCTGCCTCCAGACCAGACTGAGAGGCTGACCAGTCCAGATTGGCGGGCCCAGGGTTCAAAACCCACGGGGACCTCAAAGTATATGTTTGTTTAAAAAAAAATCCAGGGATCCCTGGGTGGCGCAGCGGTTTGGCGCCTGCCTTTGGCCCAGGGCGCGATCCTGGAGACCCGGGATCGAATCCCACGTCGGGCTCCCGGTGCATGGAGCCTGCTTCTCCCTCTGCCTGTGTCTCTGCCTCTCTCTCTCTCACTGTGTGCCTATCATAAATAAATAAAAATTAAAAAAAATAAAATAAAATAAAAAAAAATAAAATAAAAAAAAATCCATATATATATGAACGTATGCATATAATTTGGAGATATATATACATATGTATCTCGAAATTACAGTCATTGCTACAAATACACCTAAAAAGGAAAAGTGGAACACTCCGAATGAAAAATGACCAAAGTGAAAAGAAATAAACCACACGAGTTTAACTGGAACAAGTAAAAAACGAAGGAAAAAAATTAAAATGACTTTCCAGGGAGGCGAAGCAGGAGGCTCGTGCCGGGCGCCCAGAGGTGGGGCCGGAATCCTGAGCCCTTGTACCAGGGCCACGAAGGGGTCCGGGCAGAGACACGGTGCACAGGGCCTCAGGGTGCGTCTCTGTGCCTGAGCTGAGATCCCGAGAGGCCTGTGGGTGCCGGGAAGGGGGCGGGCCCATGCGACGCAGGCCAAGCTCCAACTCTTGCTTCGGGTGGTCCCGAGGCCCCGTCCCGGGAGACCTCCCTGGCCCGCCCAACGTCAGCCCCACTGAGGGCAGAGCCACCCAGGAAGCTGTGGGAAGGCCGAGGGGTGGGCCTTCCTGGGGCGGGGCCACCCAGGCCGTGGTAAGTCCCGCGCTGCCGCATCCAGCCCAGTCGACCTGCCGGCGCCCCGAGAGCGAGCTCCTCCTGCAGCATGGCCTCCAGCAGCACCCCCGGCGGTGAGTGGCCATCGGGGCCCCGCTCCTGCTGGGATGCCCAGGGGCTCTGGCGACTTTCCAGGCTTAAGCACAAGAGAAGTCACCACCCGGATGGCTGGGACGCCCGTGGGAGGGCGGGGCTCCCCTGGGGTCTGGGCAAAGGGGCTGGAGAGAGGGTTGCATAGGGCTGCGGGGGGGAGGGAACCCTGGACTGGGCCGAGATTCCCAGCAGGAGCCCCGCTTCTGTAAGGCTGCCGGCTGGACCTCGGGGCGCAGAAATTGGGTCAAGGTGGATCACTTCTTAGACGAGTTGACCACTGTAGAACTTTCACCTCAAGGGACCCACGGTGGGCATGGGTTTTCACATGTTCCCTTGAGGTTTCCTGGTGGACATATGGTCCTCTTTGGTTTTCCCGATGGGCTTTTCACCCCGCCCCACCACCTCTTCAAACCCGACGCCCACCGGGACCCCCACCCAGGGTCTTCTCCATACCTTGGCCTGGAATCACATACCTAGCTCAAGGCTGCCCTTTCCCTAGATCCTTGACAATCACCCATTCCCAAGGGCAGATGCGGAACGGCCTGTGTCCAGTGGAACAACCCCCTCAGGCTTAGGTGGGTCCATGAGTGGCAAAGGGATGGGTGCCCCTGGATGGGGACGTTTTCGACATCCCAGAAACAGGAGCTCTGAGAGCACATCACCGGTCGATGCTCCTCTGAAAGCGTAAAGCCTTCCTCCCGTCGCTGCTCTCTTCCCCACACAGGCCCACTCCCTCGAGCACCCCGACGAAGGAGGCTCGTGTTGACAGCAAGCCAGAAGGGGGCCCTGCAGGCATTCTTCCAGAAGAACCCTTACCCCAGCATCACTGCCAGAGAACACCTGGCCCGAGAGCTGGCCATCTCCGAGTCTAGAATCCAGGTAGGCAGCCCCAGTGCTTTTCTCACGGACTCTGGGGGAGGAAGAGTGCACGCACATGGGGCTAGGTGTTTGCCCGTCCTTCTGCGTGGTCAGCTGGGGAGCTCAGAACCTACGGCCTGGGGTGTGGGGGGCCTAGGAGACCTTGCCCTTGGAGGTCGTTCCAAGACCTTCACTCAAGGGACGAGGGAACTCTGGGGCCCAAGGTCTGAGGCCCGACGACAGGTCCATGCCCATGGGCTGAGTGTCCCCAGAGATCCTGTGTCCTGACCAATCACTTTCCCCACATGAAACACCGTGAGTCCTCCTACAGGGGTGGGGAGGAGACACATAGAGACGCACGTATGCCTATCCATGACGGCACACCTGTCTTTTCCCTCCAGTGCAGAGGAAGCCTGCGCATGGGTCCATTGGTGAGGAGAATGACACCCGTTTCCAGTGTCTTCTTGGTCAGTCAAAGTGCCTCAGCTCCCTACAGGGGACTTCAGCAGGAGCTGCATCCTCTGCCCATGCGGATGACCAAAGAAGAAATGACTCTTGTCCCCATGCCGTCTGTTGTAGGTTTCCCTACATTTCTCGCTCCTCAGGTTAGACCAACGCCTACTTCCTTGTACACCAGAGGGCCATGCAAATAGCACGTGCCACTGGAGGCACCAAGCCAGCTCTGGCTTTCTCTGGGTTGTTGGTTGGCCTTGGGGCCTCATGTCCCTGCCACATGTGTGGGATTTCCTGCCCTCCCGTGTTCCCTGAACGTTGCTTCTTCTCTTGCCCCTTAGGTCTGGTTCCAAAACCAGAGAACGAGACAGCTAAGGCAGAGCCGCCGACTGGACTCCAGAATTCCCCAAGGAGAAGGGCCACCGAGTGGAAAGGCACAGCCTCCAGGTGACTCCCCGGCACCCAAGAAGGGTCCCCTCCTGAGCCACTCCTTGACACAGGAACGTGTCTCTGTGTGCTGACCTGGCCGTGGCAAAAGCCTCAGGAAGGGCCCCAAGCTCTGCTCTCAGGCTCTAGCCACCCTTGTGACCCCAGATGGCGACACCCCGCCTGCCATTCCTGGGCAGGCAGCAGGCGGGCTGTTTCTGGGTCAGGAAGTATCTGCATCTTCCTGTCCTGAACCTGCTAGCCAGGACACAGGCCTCTTCTTCCATCAACTCACCATTGTTATTCAAACGCTGGCTCTGGGGCTCGGCCCAGGCTCTGTCTCCTTGGGCTCAGGGAAGGAGAGCCTATGAAGACAGAGAACATGCAGAAAAGCGCTCTCTCTCTCTCTCTCTCTCTCTCTCTAACACACACACACACACACACACACACACACGCAGTCATATGAATTCAGACACCATCACACACCATCACACACACCCTGACACCCACTTCTGTCTCCACACTGGCTGTGCTATTGGCGTCCAAGCCCTCCTCTCCAACCTTGTTCTCTCTTTAGGTCGAGTCCCGAAGGAAGGCAGGAGAAAACGGACATCCATTTCTGCATCCCAAACCAGTATCCTCCTTCAAGCCTTTGAGGAGGAGCGGTTTCCTGGCATTGGTATGAGGGAAAGCCTGGCCAGAAAAACAGGCCTTCCAGAAGCCAGAATTCAGGTGAGTTTTTACAGTGTGTCACGGGGGTTGTTCCCTGTGGAAGGGAAGGTGGCCCTTACATGGTGCTGGAGAGACGTGGGCTCCTGGGGAGGGGGTACCCGCGGGGTGTGGGGCAGAGGCACCAGGGGCAGAGTGTTGACTAAGCCCGGGAGAACCCGTCCAAAGGAAGAATTTCCAAACTCAATGTTGGTTAGCACACATGCTTGTAGAAATGGTGACCGGACCAAAGTGGGAATATGTCCAAGTTGGCCCCTCTCGAGAGAAGCCGTAGTCTCAGCGGCTTCAAACTCAGCCCGCTTATCCATTGAGTACGCCCCCAAGATGCCATTAGTGTGCGTGGGCTTGCCGTCCTTTGTGTGGAGACCGGTGTGATGCTGCCCTGGGCCTCAGGACCACGGGGCTAAAACGGATCCTGCCCAGGAGCCACAGCTTGTGTGGATAACCTGATCAGCCGGGATTACAGGCCCTAATCCAGGTGAGGGAGAGGATTCGGGGAGCCCAGCTGTGTGCGGCTCTTCTGCCTTAGTTCTGCACACAGCGCTTTACGGGATGGGAGGTGTGAGGCAGCTTTCAGGGAGATATAGGCAGATTCTCTGAAAGACTCTTGGTTGGTGCAAGAGCGTGAGTGAGGAGGCTGCTTCAGGTGGCACGCCTTGGCTTTCCTCTGACGCGTCTTTTCCAGGGTCAGAGGGGAAACTCCAGGAGCTCACCTGAGCTCCTCTTTTCCTCCAGCCAGGACGGGAGGGAGGGCCGATGCAAACGTAGCTGTTCTGGATGTGGAGGGCTGGCTGCCCACGCCTTTCGCTCGGCCCATCACAGATGTGCCTGCAGTCAGACCCCGTAGCCATGAGTCCAAGGCTCTGAGGCAGAGGATGTGGTTTTCCACACGTTCACACCCAAGAGTAGATGGGGACAGAGGTGTTGAGGGCAGCCGGGAGCAGACCTCAGGACGTGGACTATCCTGGGTAAAGTGGGGCAGGCCGTCGGCTGAGTCTCGGTCCCAGGACTCAGGGCACGGCTGATCCCCAGGCCGCAAATGGCAAAGAAGGCGAGGGCAGGGCAGGGAGCGAAGAGCAGCAGAAGCACCTGCCCGGCGAAGTGACACAGGCCCAGTATGCTCCCGGCTAGGTGGCCAAGGTTGCCCAGGGCGTGCGCGTGGTTTTCGAGGGCCCATGGAAAGGTAGGGACAGCCGTGGCCTGAGGTGCAGCCCCAACCATTCACTGCGTCTTTCCTGGAGAGAGCACAGGGCGGGGTGTGTGTGTGTGGTGGGTGAGGTGGGACAGGGCAGGTCACGGGCAAGCAGACTTGGCATCCCGTCCTCCTGATGGCCACAACCCCTATTCTCTGTCCCAGGTTTGGTTTCAGAACAGAAGAGCTCGGCACCCAGGGCAGAGCCCAAGTGGGCCCGAGAATGCTTTGGCGGCAAACCACAAACCCAGTCCTCGCGGGACGGTCCCATTGGACCAAAGCCACCTGTCAAGGGTCCCCAGGAGCTCTCCAAATCTGGCTCCCTTCGATCCTTTGGGAAGCATGCAGACGCAGGCTGCAGGGACACCTCCTGTCTCCTCCGTGGTTGTTGTCCCTCCAGTTTCTTGTGGGGGCTTTGGGCGCCTGATTCCGGGGGCCAGCCTGGTCACACCAACCTTAGGTGGGCAAGGAGGAATCGCTGCTGCTCCCAGAGTCCTGGGGAGCCGATGCTGCCCAGAACTGACTCCAGGAGGGGGCCTCTCACCAGGTCATGCTGACCTTGGCCTCCCCTCCCCTGGGAGATGCCAGCAGCCGAAAGAGCACCCCAGCAAGGCGCCCCTGCCCTCGCAAGTTGGCCCGCGGCCTCCGCCTGTTGATCCTCCTCAACACTGGGGTCATGCAGGTCCCTCGGGCACCGATCAGGCCACGCCGAGGAGGGGCCAAAGTTCCCAGGCAAAAAAAAAGAGTGTCCTTGTTGGGCCCTCACCCAGGGTGGATGAGTCAGAACTGTCTCATGGCAGTGAGACACTAGGGGAATTTTTTTTTTTTTACCATTTGAAGAAAAATTTTTTACTCCTCTCTGAAAGATAAAGTCCTGACAACTATGCAAAACACAAGGGTAAATCAGGTCACACTGTGACCACCCAGTGTCAACCTAGAAGTAGACACAAAATTGACAATATGTTGGGTGAAGCCACAATGAACTTGAATCATCCATTAACTATTTTCTGCACAGTTATTAGCCTGGAAATCTGGGACAAACTGTTCATCATCAGGAACGTGTGCTTCAGCTAACCAAGCCTCTTGTAGTTGACTGAGATCCTGAAACAACTCTTCAGAATCATGGGCCAGATCTGTGTCCAAAAACTTTCTCTTTCTGTCAATCACAGGCCGCCCTGGACATTCAAGACCTGCAGAGTCGCCAGAAGCATGAAATTGAATCTTTGTATACCAAACTGGGAAAGGTTCCCCCTGCTGTCATTATCCCCCCAGCTGCCCCCCTTTCAGGGAGAAGAAGGTGACCCACTAAAAGCAAAGGCAGCAAGTCTAGTTGCAGCAGTTCCTTGGGGAATAAAAGTCCCCAGCTTTCAGGTAACCTGTCTGGTCAGAGTGCTGCTCCAGTTTTGCATGCTCAGCAGACCCTCCACCCTCCTGGCAACATCTCTGAGACTGGGCCAAATCAGCTGTTACAGCCCCTTAAGCTATCTCCCTCCAGTGACAACCTCTACTCAGCCTTTACCAGTGATGGTGCCATTTCAGTCCCAAGCCTTTCTGCTCCAGGTCAAGGGACCAGCAGCACAAACACTGTCAGGGGAACATTGAACAGCCAAGCTGCCCCAGCTCAACCTCCTGCCGTGACATCCAGCAGGAAGGGCACATTCACAGATGACCTACACAAGTTAGTAGACAATTGGGCCTGAGATCCCATGAATCTCTCAGGCAGAAGAGGAAGCAAAGGACACATGAATTATGAGGGCCCTGGAATGGCAAGAAAGTTCTCCGCACCTGGTCAGCTGTGCATCTCCATGACCTCAAATCTGGGTGGTTCTGCTCCCATCTCTGCAGCATCAGCTACCTCTCTAGGTCACTTCACCAAGTCTTTGTGCCTCCCACAGCAGTACGGTTTTCCAGCTCCCCCCTTTGGCACTCAGTGGAGTGGGACAGGTGGCCCGGCACCACAGCCACTTGGCCAGTTCCAGCCTGTGGGAACTGCCTCCTTACAGAATTTCAACATCAGCAATTTGCAGAAATCCATCAGCAACCCCCCAGGTTCCAACCTGCAGACCACTTAGACCTAGAGACTTTAACTGAGTAGGTTTGGGGCCAGGAGATGGAATGCTGAGGGGTGGGTGGGAGGGGGGGAATGGGAAAGTAGCCTATATACTAACTACTAGTGCGGCATTTAATTGGTTATTTCTTGCCAGAAAGGAATGATTTTTCCCCTAGTTCAAGCAGAACTCAACGAAATCGAGACCAGAAGAACTGTGGAACAGATAAACAAAACCAGGAGTTGGTTCTTTGAAACAATTAATAAATAGATAAACCATTAGCCAGCCTGATGAAAAAGAAGAGAGAGAAGACTCAAATTCATAAAATCATGAATGAGAAAGGAGAGATCACTACCAACACCAAGGAAATACAAACGATTTTAAAAACACATTATGAACAGCTATACGCCAATAAATTAGGCAATCTAGAAGAAATGGACGCATCTCTGGAAAGCCACAAACTACCAAAACTGGAACAGGAAGAAATAGAAAACCTGAACAGGCCAATAACCAGGGAGGAAATTGAAGCAGTCATCAAAAACCTCCGAAGACACAAAAGTCCAGGGCCAGATGGCTTCCCAGGGGAATTCTATCAAACGTTTAAAGAAGAAACCATACCTATTCTACTAAAGCTGTTTGGAAAGATAGAAAGAGATGGAGCACTTCCAAATTCATTCTATGAGGCCAGCATCACCTTAATTCCAAAACCAGACAAAGACCCCCGCAAAAAGGAGAATTACAGACCAATATCCCTGATGAACATGGATGCAAAAATTCTCAACAAGATACTAGCCCATAGGCTCCAACAGTACATTAAGAAAATTATTCACTATGACAAAGTAGAATTGATTCCTGGGACACAAGACTGGTTCAACACTCGTAAAACAATCAATGTGATTCATCATATCAGCAAGAGAAAAACCAAGAGCCATATGATCCTCTCATTCGATGAAGAGAAAGCATTTGACAAAACACAGCATCCATTCCTGATCAAAACTCTTCAGAGTGTAGGGATAGAAGGAACATTCCTCAACATCTTAAAAGCCATCTACGAAAAGCCCACAGCAAATATCATTCTCAATGGGGAAGCACTGGGAGCCTTTCCCCTAAGATCAGGAACAAGACAGGGATGTCCACTCTCACCACTGCTATTCAACATAGTACTGGAAGTCCTAGCCTCAGCAATCAGACAACAGAAAGACATTAAAGGCATTCAAAGTGGCAAAGAAGAAGTCAAACTCTTCCTCTTTGCCGATGACATGATACTCTACATAGAAAACCCAAAAGCCTCCACCCCAAGATTGCTAGAACTCATACAGTAATTTGGTAGCGTGGCAGGATACAAAATCAATGCCCAGAAATCAGTGGCATATCTATATACTAACAGTGAGATGGAAGAAAGAGAAATTAAGGAGTCAATCCCATTTACAATTGCACCCAAAAGCATAAGATACCTAGGAATACACCCAACCAAATGTCATCTCTTTAACTGTACACGATGAGCCAAAAATGCAACAGCCACAACTCTCTGAAAATGCAAGTAAAGTCCTCCATTTGAGGAGACAGAGCTGAATTCTCTGTTTTCCCAGTTCTGTGTCCTGCCTAACCCACTGCATCTCTCACATTGTCCTCAGTGTCCTAACCTGCACAGTGGGGGCCAGGCTAGAATCTGCTTCCTGGGAACATCATCAGGTGTCTATGGATGATGTTTATAACACGTGTGGGCTTGTTTACTGTATATCTGAGGTAGAAATTTAAGGATGGAAGATTTACAAGAAGGGGTGGGATGTGGCATGAAGTTCCACTCAAATGTGGCCTGGGTTCCAGCAATGTAATATCACAATATTCACTTGCATTTTAATGGGGGCACCACAATGAGGTGAAAATGCTCCAAGATGCAGACATTGTCATCTTCTGTAATAAAACCATCCAATTGTTTCCTGTTATATTTAGAATGCTATCCAGTTACCTCGCTTTGGTCTCTGAGGGTTGCAACCTTCACAACGGCTCCCAGCAATCCTGACCTGTGGTATAGGTATCCCTTTGTAACCCCGAGGTGCTTCATGACTAGTTTCTGACCAATAGGATACAGCCAAAATGATGGCATGTCACATCTAAGTTTCAATTGGAAATAGCCTCTCACTTCCTAGTTACTTCCTCTCCTATTCCACTCACTCATGTTCCACTTCTGACACTTTCCTTTTCCCATTTTCTTCTCTATCCCTGAATAAAAAATCAACCAGAGATGTTTTGAGCTGCCATGTATAGAGGCTCACGTAGCAGAGAACTGAGTCAACTTGGGAGAAAATCCTCTGCCAGGCTAGCCTCCTATGGGGCCACAGCTGTAGCCTCTGATGAACCTTGAGGCTGAGGAACCAAGCTAATTTGTGCCTGGGTTCCTCATCCACAAAACTGATGAGAAATTAAATATATGAATTTTAAGATGCAAGGTATCGGGGCAACAGAGTAACAGAGGAACAATAGATAACTAACATTCTACCAGGCCTTAGCATCCCTGCCCTCTTCCCTCTCCTCAGATCTCCTCCTCCTTTCCTCACAGCCGTGCTGGCTGCCCTTTCCACCTCCTCTGGCCAAACCAACTTCTATTAGTGAGTATCTGCATCAGGGGTCCCTTCTTCCCGACACACTGTCCTCAGACGTGTGCAGATCTAACTCCCTTTTGTTATTCTGTTCTCACCAATGTTACCCTCAGTGAGTCCTTTCATACCTTTCTCTCCAATGATTCCCCAACCTTCCTTCCCGGCATACAGTCTTGTGTAGCATATAGCACTTGCTCTTTTCTTTCATGTGTCTTTGTTTTTGTACTTTTGTCCACCTCCAGACTGTGAGTTCCTACAGGCAGTAGGTCATTGTATTTTCAGCTCTATCTATGGGCCCACCAAGGTACCTGACATAGGGTGAGTACTTAGTGCATAGTTATGGAATGAATCAATGAGAAGTTCTTGGAACACACTTCCCCTTTTAGCCAGCCTGACTGAAGGTAGGAATGCCACTAAGAGTTTCAAGTTGTCTCTGGGCAGGGGTATGACCACAATGATCTCTGCATGAGTCTTTCGTCTGCAGTTCCTCCAGCAGAAGTCCCTAGGTACCATTCAAAGGGAGGTTTCCTGCGTTGTGTTCTCCAGCTCTAGCAATACAGCCCCAGGCAGGCACACCCACCAAAGAAATAACTGAGACAGAGAAAGGTAAATTATGATTTATACACACACACGTAATTATATATATATATTCCCTTATATGTGGAATCTAAAACAAAAATAAATAAATAAAAGATGAAAAACCTAATTCAGAAAAAGAGATCAGATTGAAGTAACCAGAATGGGGGTTGAGGGAATGGTGAAAAGATACAAACTTTCAGTTTTAAGATAAAGAAGTAATAGCAGTTTACAGTACATCATGATGACACAGTTATTACTGCTTTGTGGTGTATCTGAGAGGTGTCAAGAAAGTAAATCTTGAGAGTTCTCATCACAAGGAAAGTCGTTTGCTTTCTTTTTTATTTACTTTATTTTTGTATCTATAAGAGATGATGGTGTTTAACCAAACTTATTCTGTCACAATACAGGAATGTAAAATTGTTATGCTGTTTACCTTGAACATACACAGTGCTCTATGTCTATTATATCAATACAACTGGGCAAACATTATTGTAATATTCATAAGATCAGAAAAGTTGGCTTGGTAAAAATAATGACACCTAAACAAAACTTAAAACAGCAGACGCTGTCTGTAGTCAGTAGATAATGATATGGATAAAAATATCCAACCATTTGCCTAAATAGAATCAATTCTGATTTTAAAAATCATTGAATTAAAATTCAAGTAGATGCAGCAGAATTTTTAATTTGCCTGAGATTTTAAAAATTGATGGAGGAAGAAATTAACCCTGAAAACTACCTTTTAGAAAGCTCTTTCCTGTTTTGGAAATTTTGATTTTAGGCCTTTAAGTATTTGGGCACGTGATGAGAATATTTTGTTTGAGCAAAGTTGTCTCAAGGAAAAAGGCTGAGATAAAATAGCAGCAGCAAAATGGGAGGGTATAAAGGGAAGACTACATTGTCCTGTGCTCATTTCTCTGTATTTGCTGCTTTTAAATAAAATATACTTTATTGATGTACAATACACATGATCAAAAACCTACCATCTACAAATCACCCATTTATATATTTCATTAACTACATTAAGTTCATGGAGTACATTTTAAGCATATTAAACGCATTAATATCTTCGTACAACCTCCCTGTAACCCATCTTTAGAGCACATTTCATCTTGTAAAACTAAAACTCTCTACTGTGAGTCAGAAACTTCCCATTGGGTGGTTCTGCGGTTTAGTGCCACCTTCAGCCCAGGGCATGATTCTGGGGACCCTGGGTCGAGTCCCACATTGGGCTCTCTGCATGGAGCCTGCTTCTTCTTCTGCCTGTGTCTCTGCCTCTCTCTCTCTCATTAATAAATAAAATCTTTTTATTTTTATGGAAAAGACATGTCTAAATTTGTTTCTCTTGCCCAGAAATGAGGTCAGCTCCCTCCTAAAACCTCTTGCCCAGCTTACACACTGCCATGCCCTGGTGGGCACCTTCAAATGCCCTAGGTCTCCTTGACATCTACAGGCTTCTGGGACCAAACTTTGAGGGGCCCAGTGTCTGCATCTTACCCACAATCCCAAGGATTCTGCTAGGCTCCCTAGTTTAAAGCAGATGAATTTGCTCTGAGACACTGGCTCATCCTTTCTCCAAAGGTGAATCTAGTTTTTAAAATGAGAGCCAAACAATGGAAATGGATAAGAAAGATGCCAAAGCTCTTCAGGAGAGGTGAAAGTGGGGTAATGTGGAGAATGGAGTAACTAACACAATCTCATAACAACGTGGCTTCTGGGTGAATCAGTGGGGAAGCATTTGCCTTCAGCTCAGGTCATGATCCCAGGGTCTTGTGTTGAGCCCTGCATCAGGCTCCCTACTTGGCGAGGAGCCTGCTTCTCCCTCTCCCTCTGCTCCTGTCCCTGCTCATGCTCTCTCTCATTCAGTCTCTCTCTCAAATAAATAATATCTTAAAAAAGGAAATTTCTTATAATCTTATGGATTTTCTTTATTTTTAAAGATTTTTTTTTAAATCCATCAGCAGCCTTATCTACCTTCCCTGTGAAGAAATTGGCCAGGTGTATGTCAAACTTCTAGGCTACAAAAGCATGATTTATTTTATCCCCTTGGGAGGACTACTTTTACACTCAGGCTTAGGCATTTTGTATCAGTAAGTCCAGGGTAGGGGAAAGGAAACAGGTACATCACGCAGATGTGGCCTCTTCCATCCAGATGGGTCGTGAATGTGCCACAGCTTATTGGCTCTCAGGATGTGCTCCAGGTGCACCATGGAGAGAATCTGGGAATGCCTCCCCAGTTCCCTGGTATGAGTGTCTGTGCCCACGGAGAGTGATACTAGCCAGTCCTGGTGATCAGGTGACCTTCCCTGTGCTCCAGCTCTCCCTTGTACACACACACGCACACACACACACACACACACACACATCCATGCATGCACAAACACAATGATGGCTCACACAAAACTTATGAATACCTACCCTGTTGCATAAGATAGTCAGGCAAAGGGGGCCTAATAGCATCCCCTGGTCAGCCTAATGACCTACTCTCAACTGTTACTGTGTGGGGGCTGTCCTGAGAACATACGTCACAGATCAAAGCAGAACCAGAGGGCCCGAGGTCAAATCCCAGCTCCTCTGAGGTCAAATCCCAGCTCCTCCATGTACCTGTCAGGAAAGGCTCCACCTTTCTATACTTGCACAAAGGGGAGTAATACAAGTAGCTCATAGTGTTGTCAGGAGGAGCACCTATATAACATGCATGAAGCACTTAGTACCGGCACAGGGTCAGCACCACACCAGTGATAACACTTGAGGAGCTCTCTCAAAGGAGGTGAGAAAGCATATGGCACGTGATATATACTTAACTCTGAGAAACAAGCATTACTAGAATGCAGCATTCAACTGGCACCTTTATAACCCATACCAAATATATGTGTGCATTTGTATGTCAACTGACATATCTTTAACTCTGAGAAAGAAGTTATCGCACAAAGGAAGCAGGTTTTACTTATACTCTTGTGTGTTGACAATAGAAACTATCTTAATAGTATGTGTGAAAACATAAGGCGAGTGCCCTGAGAAAGAAGTGTTACTAGAATGCAGTTTTAAACCAGCATCTTGGGCAGCCCTGGTGGCGCAGCGGTTTAGCACCGTCTGCAGCCCAGGGTGTGATCCTGGAGACCCGGGATCGAGTCCCACGTCGGGCTCCCTGCATGGAGCCTGCTTCTCTCTCTGCCTGTGTCTCTGCCTCTCTTTCGCTCTTCTCTGAATAAATAAATAAATAAATCTTAAAAAAAAATAGCATCTTGTTTGATGAATTTAGGGTTAGGGTCAGGGTCAGGTTCAGGGTTACAGTTAAGGTTAGGGCGAGGATCAGGGACAGGATCAGGGTCAGGGAAAGGGTGAGGGTGAGGGTAATCATCAGGTTTAGAGTGAGGTTCAGGATTAGGTTTAGGTTGAGGGTCAGGGTGAGGGTCAGGCTCAGGATCAGGGTTAAGGTGAGGGTGAGGATTAGGGAAAGGATCAGGGTCAGGGAAAGAGTGAGGGTCAGGCTGAGGGTCAGGGTTAGGGTGACAGCTGAGTTGAGGACGAGACTCAGAGTGAGGCTCAGGCAGGCCCTGAACATTGGCCTGGGCGCAGGGAGCCCTTAGTCTATCTCTGGCTCCTCCTCTCTGCCCCTCATACAAATGGTGCTTCTCCCAACCGGGGGTCGCCGACTTTTATGGTGTCACTCATTAGTCCCCCAAGCTTCAAAGGTCATAGCTAGGCCTTGAGTCTTGGTTGGGGCACCACCCAAATTAGTGTGATGGTTAAGGCCCAGGAGCTTGGACAGTTAATGGTTTAGGGTCAGATTGGTCTTTAGCTGCTACCCAGGGTGTGTGTGCGTGAGTATGTGTGTGTGTGTGTGTATGCGCTGAGGGTGGTGGCATAATCAGGATGGATTCTGCAACTAAATTCCCACTTGCCAACAGTCAAAATCCTGAAGAAGAGGGGGAAGTAGAGTGATGCTGAAACCCAAAATCCATTCTTCCTCCCTAAGCACACACAGAAGAACTCACCAGAACCGATGCCCAACCACTGCTTGTTCTTCCACCTCATCCAGAGGCCTGTTTTGCAGGAAAAGACAGGAGGGTGAGAAGAAGGAACAGGCATAGGTGGAAGGGTGGAAGGTGATGGATAAGTAAAAGGAAAAGAGGGACACCTGGGTGGCTCAATGGTTGAGTTTCCACCTTTGGCTCAGGTCATGATCCCAGGGTTCATTCTGTGAGATTATATTCTCTCTTCCTTCCCATTATGCCCCCCTCTTTTATCTCATTTATGTTTTGGTGGTCAATGATGGGCATTTCTATAAGTATTGCTGGTTTATATAAATTTGGGGTTGAGCAACTTCTAACATACAGAACAAAATACACTCAGGACCAAGAGAATCTCCATCTAGGACCCCTCAGGTAGACTACATTCTCTCTCCACTACCACTTATTCACCACCACCATCTGCCAGCACCTCCTTTTCTCTTTTTTCTCTTTTTTCTGTTTTTTTTTTCTTATTTCTTTTTTCTTTTTCTATTTTCTTCTTTATCATTTTTGGTCTTTTATATTGACTACTTTGTTTTTTTTTTTTTAATTTTTTTTAATTTTTATTTATTTATGATAGTCACAGAGAGAGAGAGAGAGAGAGAGGCAGAGACACAGGCAGAGGGAGAAGCAGGCTCCATGCACCGGGAGCCCGACGTGGGATTCGATCCCGGGTCTCCAGGATCGCGCCCTGGGCTAAAGGCAGGCGCCAAACCACTGCGCCACCCAGGGATCCCTATATTGACTACTTTGTTTAAAAATTTGTTTTTCACTTTAGTGATCCTTTTGTTTTATTTTGTTGTGTAGTTCTTTTTTATTTTCTGTTCTCTGACCTGTTCAGAATCATCTATGATGTATTTTACTTAGGTTGTGGTTGATATTTTTGACTCAGCCTGCACATACATACACTCTGAACTGGAAAAAATGACTACAAGGAAGCATTCACCACAAAAGAAAGAACCTGAAACAGAATTCTATGTCACAGAGTTAGAGATATGTATTTCAATACGATGTCAGAAAATCTATTCAGAAGCACAATTATAAAGCTACTGGTGGCTCTGGAAAAAAGTTTAAAAGACTCTAGAGACTTCAATACTGCAGAATTCATATCTAATTAGGCCAAAATTAAAAATAGATTAAATGAGATGAAATCCAAACTGGAGGACCTAACTGCTAGGGTTAATGAGGTAGAGGAGAGAGTGAATGACATAGAAGACAAGTTGATGGTAGGAAGGAAGCTGAGGAAAAAAGAGGAAAACAATCAAGAGACCATGAGGAAAGGCTTAGGGAAATAAACAAAAACCTTAGAAAGATGAATTTATGTATAATTGGGATTCCAGAAGAGGCTGAGAGGGAGACGGGACCAAAATGTATATTTGAACAAATCATAGCTGAGAACTTCCCTGATCTGAGGAAGTAAATAGACATTCAGAGCCAAAAGATAGAGAGAACCCACCCCAAAATCAATCAAAACTGTTCAACACCTCGACATTTAATAGTGAAACTTGCAAATTTCAAAGAGAAAGAGAAAATCCTAAAAGCAGCACGAGGCAAGAGATTCTTAATTTATATGGAGAGAAATATCAGATTAACAGCAGGCCTCTCCACAGAGACCTGGGAGGTCAGAAAGGGCTGGCAAGATCTATTCAAGGTACTACATGAGAAGAACATGCAGCCAAGAATACTTTATCTGGCAAGTCTGTCATTCAGAATAGAAGGATCAATAAAGAGCTTCCAGGATATGCAGAAACTGAAAGAATATGTAGTTTGCAAGAAACAACCCTGTATAAGAAAAAGGAAGCCCAAAGAAACAATCCACAAAACAGGGCCTGAATCAGTAATATGATGACACTAAATTCATTTCTTTCAATACTTACTCTGAATGTAATTGGGATAAATGATCCCATCAAAAGGTGCAGGGTATCAGACTGGATAGAAAGGCAGACCCTTCTATATGCAGTCTACAAGAGACTCATTTTATTTTATTTTTATTTTATTTTATTATTTTTTAATTTTTTAATTTTTCTTTTTTTTTTTTAATTTTTTTTTTATTTATTTATGATAGGCACACAGTGAGAAAGAGAGAGGCAGAGACACAGGCAGAGGGAGAAGCAGGCTCCATGCACCGGGAGCCCGATGTGGGATTCGATCCCGGGTCTCCAGGATCGCGCCCTGGGCCAAAGGCAGGCTCCAAACCGCTGCGCCACCCAGGGATCCCTTAATTTTTCTTTTTTATAGATTTTATTTATTTATTCATGATAGTCACACAGAGAGAGACAGAGAGACAGAGAGACAGAGACACAGGCAGAGGGAGAAGCAGGCTCCATGCAGGGAGCCCGACGCGGGACTCGATCCCAGGTCTCCAGGAAAGCACCCGGGTCCAAAGGCAGGTGCCAAACTGCTGCGCCACCAGGGATCCCTAAATTTATTTTTTAATTGATGAAGTTGATTAATTTTATTTTACTTTCTTTTTTTATAATAAACTTATTTTTTATTGGTGTTCAATTTGCCAAAATACAGAATAACACCCAGTGTTCATCCTGTCAAGTGCCCCCGTCAGTGCCCGTCACCCATTAACCCCCACGCCTAGCCCTTCTCCTTTCCACCACCCCTAGTTCGTTTCCCAGAGTTAGGAGTCTTTATGTTCTGTCTCCCTTTCTGATATTTCCCACACATTTCTTCTCCCTTCCCTAATATTCCCTCTCACTATTATTTATATTCCCCAAATGAATGAGACCATATAATGTTTATCCTTCTCCGATTGACTTATTTCACACAGCATAATACCCTCCAGTTCCATCCACGTCGAAGCAAATGGTGGGTATTTGTCATATCTAATGGCAGAGGAATATTCCATTGGATACATACACCACATCTTCTTTATCCATTCATCTTTCGATGGACACCGAGGCTCCTTCCACTGTTTGGCTATTGTGGACATTGCTGCTAGAAACATCAGGGTGCAGGTGTCCCAGCATTTCATTGTATCTGTATCTTTGGGGGTAAATCCCCAGCAGTGCAATTGGTGGGTCGTAGGGCAGGTCTATTTTTAACTCTTTGAGGAACCTCCACACACTTTTCCAGAGGGGCTGCACCAGTTCACATTCCCACCAACAGTGCAAGAGGGTTCCCTTTTCTCTGCATCCTCTCCAACATTTGTGGTTTCCTGCCTTGTTAATTTTCCCCATTTCACTGGTGTGAGGTGGTTTTGATTTGTATTTCCACTCATTGTGGTTTTGATTTGTATTTCCCTGATGGCAAGTGATGCGGAGCATTTTCTCATGTGCATGTTGGCCATGTCTATGTCTTCCTCTGTGAGATTTCTGTTCATGTCTTTTGCCCATTTCATGATGGATTGTTTGTTTCTTTGGTGTTGAGTTGAATAAGTTCTTTATAGATCTTGAAACTAGCCCTTTATCTGATAACGTCATTTGCAAATATCTTCTCCCATTCTGTAGATTGTCTTTTAGTTTTGTTGACTGTATCCTTTGCTGTGCAAAAGCTTCTTATCTTGATGAAGTCGCAATAGTTCATTTTTGCTTTTGTTTCTTTTGCCTTCGTGGATGTATCTTGCAAAAAGTTACTGTGGCTGAGTTCAAAAAGGATTTTGATGGAATCTTGTCTCACATTTAGATCTTTCATCCATTTTGAGTTTGTCTTTGTGTATGCTGCAAGAGAGTGGTCTAGTTTCATTCTTCTGCATGTGGATGTTCAATTTTCCCAGCACCATTTATTGAAGAGACTGTCTTTCTTCCAATGGATAGTCTTTCCTCCCTTATCGAATATTAGTTGACCATAAAGTTCAGGGTCCACTTCTGGATTCTCTATTCTGTTCCATTGATCTATGTGTCTGTTTTTGTGCCAGTACCACACTGTCTTGATGACCACAGCTTTGTAGTACAACCTGAAATCTGGCATTGTGATGCCCACAGCTATGGTTTTTTTTTTTTTAATATTCCCCTGGCTATTCGGTGTCTTTTCTGATTCCACACAAATCTTAAGATTATTTGTTCCAACTCTCTGAAGAAAGTATGGTATTTTGATAGGGATTGCATTATGTGTAAATTGCCCTGGGGTAACATTGACATTTTCACAATATTAATTCTGCCAATCCATGGGCATGGAATATTTTTCCATCTCTTTGTGTCTTCCTCAATTTCTTTCAGAATTGTTCCATAGTTTTTAGGGTATAGATCCTTTACCTCTTTGGTTAGGTGTATTCCTAGGTATCTTATGCTTTTGGGTGCAATTGTAAATGGGATTGACTCCTTAATTTCTCTTTCTTCAGTCTCATTGTTAGTGTATAGAAATGCCCTTGACTTCTGGGCATTGATTTTGTATCCTGCCACGCTGCCAAATTGCTGTATGAGTTCTAGCAATCTTGGGGTGGAGTCTTTTGGGTTTTCTATGTAGAGTATCATGTCATCAGTGAAGAGGGAGAGTTTGACTTCTTCTTTGCCAATTTGAATGCCTTTAATGTCTTTTTGTTGTTTGATTGCTGAGGCTAGGACTTCCAATACTATGTTGAATAGCAGTGGTGAGAGTGGACATCCCTGCCTTGTTCCTGATCTTAGGGGAAAGCCTCCCAGTGCTTCCCCATTGAGAATTATATTTTTTGTGGGTTTTTCGTAGATGGCTTTTAAGATGTTGAGGAATGTTCCCTCTATCCCTACACTCTGAAGAGTTTTGATCAGGAATGGATGCTGTATTTTGTCAAATTCTTTCTTTGCATCGAATGAGAGGATCATATGGCTCTTGTATTTTCTCTTGCTGATATGATCAATCACACTGATTGTTTTACGAGTGTTGAACCAGCCTGTGTCCCAGGGATAAATCCTCCTTGGTGATGGTGAATAATTTTCTTAATGTGTTGTTGGATCCTATTAGCTAGTATCTTGTTGAGAATTTTTGCATCCATGTTCATCAGGGATATTGGTCTGTAATTCTCCTTTTTGCTGGGGTCTTTGTCTGGTTTTGGAATTAAAGTGATGCTGGCCTCATAGAACGAATTTGGAAATACTCCATCTCTTTCTATCTTTCCAAACAGCTTTAGTAGAATAGGTATGGTTTCTTCTTTAAACGTTTGATAGAATTCCCCTGGGAAGCTATCTGGCCCTGGACTTTTGTGTAGTGGAAGGTTTTTGATGACTGCTTCAATTTCCTCCCTGGTTATTGGCCTGTTCAGGTTTTCTATTTCTTCCTGTTCCAGTTTTGGTAGTTTGTCGCTTTCCAGGAAAGCGTCCATTTCTTTTAGATTGCCTAATTTATTGGCGTATAGCTGTTCATAATATGTTTTTAAAATCGTTTGTATTTCCTTGGTGTTGGTAGTGATCTCTCCTTTCTCATTCATGATTTTATTGAGTCTTCTCTCTCTTCATTTTAATAAGGCTGGCTAATGGTTTATCTATCTTATTAATTCTTTCAAAGAACCAACTCCTGGTTTTGTTGATCTATTCCACGGTTCTTCTGGTCTGGATTTCGTTGAGTTCTGCTCGAATCTTAATTAACTCTCTTCTTCTGTTGGGTGTAGGATCTATTTGCTGTTTTTTCTCCAGCTCCTTAATGTGTAAGGTTAGCTTTTGTATTTGAGTTCTTTCCAGTTTTTGAATGGATGCTTGTATTGCGATGTATTTCCCCCTTAGGACTGCTTTTGCTGCATACCAAAGATTTTGAACAGTTGTATCTTCTCATTAGTTTCCATGAATCTTTTTAATTCTTCCTTAATTTCCTGGTTGACGCTTTCATCTTCTAGCAAGATGGTCCTTAACCTCCACGTGTTTGAGGTCCTTCCAAACTTCTTGCTGTGATTTAGTTCTAATTTCAAGGCATTATGGTGAGAATATGCAGGGGACGATCCCAATCTTTTGGTATTGGTTCAGACCCGATTTGTTACCCAGTATGTGGTCTATTCTGGAGAAAGTTTCATGTGCACTTGAGAAGAATGTGTATTCAGTTGAGTTTGGATGTAAGGTTCTGTAGATATCTGTGAAATCCATCTGGTCCAGTGTATCATTTAAAGCTCTCGTTTCTTTAGAGATGTTGTGTTTAGAAGACCTATCGAGTGTAGAAAGCGGTAGATTGAAGTCACCAAATATAAGTGTATTATTATCTAAGTATTTCTTCACGTTGGTTATTAATTGATTGATATATTTGGCAGCTCCCACATTCGGGGCATATATATTGAGGATTGTTAAGTCCTCTTGTTGGATAGATCCTTTAAGTATGATATAGTGTCCCTCTTCATCTCTCACTACAGTCTTCGGGGTAAATTTTAGTTTTTCTGAGATAAGGATGGCTACCCCAGCTTTCTTTTGAGGACCATTTGAATGGTAAATGGTTCTCCAAGCTTTTATTTTCAGGCTGTAGGTGTCCTTCTGTCTAAAATGAGTCTCTTGTAGACAGCAAATAGATGGTTCCTGCTTTTTTATCCAGTCTGAAACCCTGCACCTTTTGATGGGGTCATTAAGCCCGTTCACGTTCAGAGTTACTATTGAAAGATATGATATCTATTCAGTCCTTGTTTTTGTGGATTGTTCCCCTAGACTTCTTCTTTAAGGGGAATTTTAAGAGTCTCCCTTAAAATTTCTTGCAGAGTTGGTTTGGAGGTCACATATTCGTTCAGTTCTTGCCTGTCTTGGAAGCTCTTTATCTCTCTTTCCATTCTGAATGACAGCCTTGCTGTATAAAGTATTCTTGGTTGCATGTTCTTCTCACTTAGGACCCTGAATATATCCTGCCAGCCCTTTCTGGCCTGCCAGGTCTCTGTGGAGAGGTCTGCTGTTACCCTAATACTCCTCCCCATAAAAGTCAGGGATTTCTTGTCTCTTGCTGCTTTAAGTATCTTCTCTTTATCTTTGGAATTTGCAAGCTTAACTATTAAATGTCGAGGTGTTGAACGGTTTTTATTGATTTTAGGGGGGGATCTCTCTATTTCCTGAATCTGAATGCCTGTTTCCCTTCCCAGATTAGGAAAGTTTTCAGCTATGATTTGTTCAAATACATATTCTGGCCCTCTGTCCCTTGCGGTGCCCTCGGGAACCACAATTAAATATTGGTTTTTCTTCCTCAGGCTGTCGTTTATTTCCCTTAATTTATATTCATGGTCTTTTAATTGTTTGTCTCTTTTCCTCAGTTTCCCTCTTTGACATCAACCTGTCTCTATGTCACTCATTCGTTCTTCCACCTCGTTAACCCTTGTCGTTAGGACTTCTAGTTTGGATTGGTTCTCATTCAATTGATTTTTAATTTCTGCCTGATTAGATCTAATTCTGCAGTCATGAAGTCTCTTGAGTCCTTTATGCTTTTTCTAGAGACACCAGTAGCTTTATAATAGTGCTTCTGAATTGGCTTTCTGACATTGAATAGTAATCCAGATTTTGTAGCTCTTGGGAGAGAGGACTGTTTCTGATTCTTTCTTTTGAGGTGAGGTTTTCCTTATAGTTATTTTTCTCAGTGTAGAGTGACCAAAAACACGTTTTATTGGGAAAAGGAAACAAGGAGAAAAGGAGAGAAGAGAAAGGAGAAAAGAAAAAGAATAAAAGAAAAAAGAAAAAAGATAAAAACAGGAAAAAAGAAGAAAAGAAAAAAGAAAAAAGGGGGGTAAGGAAACAGAAATTAAAAAACAAAAGACAAGGGGTAGTATCCTCGATTCTGTGTACTGTAAATCCTTGACTTCCTCTGGAACTTTCCAGTGTTGGTTGGCCAATAATTTGTTTTTCCCCTGTCGGTCTAGCTGGTCTTCTGGGGGAGGGCCCGCTGTTCTGATATTCAGGTGTTACCACTTGAGGGAGCTGCTCAGTCCCCTGCCTGGTGCAGGTATCAGTGAAAGATGTGTAAGCCGTTTATCAGGTGAGGCCACTGTGAGGCTCACTGGGGGCTGTTTATCCTGTGAGGCCCCAGGAGGAACAACAACAGTGGTGGCGGCCAGCTCTGGAGCCCTGGATTTAGCTCCTGCAGTTACTACAGAGCTCTCTGTCTGCAGGGGTCTGGATGCTCTGGAGGCAGGGTCGCTGATCTGCTCAGCTTGGGGCCGCTTTGCGGTAGGAGTGTCCTTGCTGTCCTGGTCCCTCCCGGCCTCTGCCTGTTCCGGGGGGAGTGCCAGATCTTGGGCTGTGTCCCCCGTGCCCTGTCCTCCCGGGCTGCACTGCTGGAATCACGCTTGCGGCCGCGCAGCTCCCTCTGCGCGTAGCCTCTGCCTGAGCCACCCCTGAGCTGCTCCCGGGGCCACACAGCCCCCTCCACGCGGAGCTGCCCCCTGAGCCGCTTGGGAGCTGCGCCCGGGTCCAGCCTTGTGCACACTGCAGCCCTTTAGGGAGCTTGGCGCACTCTCCCCGGGGCGCCGTTGTTGTGTTACTGTCCCAGGGAGCCTGAGGGTATCCTCGCCTTTCCTGGGGTCCTGCTCTAACTCCCTGCGAGTGCCTTTCAGCCCGGGAAGATTGATGAAGCTCCTGCTTCTCTGGGACGGAGCTTTTTTGTCCTGGGGGCGCTCGCCCCGGCCTTAGCCCGGCTCCTCACGGGCTTCCTCCCCCTTGGATGCCTTTTGTTTATTTAATTCTCCCTCCCCCCCCCTCTTCCTACCTTGATAGAACCACGAACTCTTCTCACTGTAGCATTCCAGCTGTTCTCTCTTTAAATCTCAGGCCGAATTCGTAGATTTTCAGGATGATTTGAAGGTTATCTAGGTAATTTGGTGGGGTAGGTGATTTGGGGACCCTACTCTCCCACCATCTTGCCCCTCCAGATTCTTGGCCTGCTTTTAAAAAGAATCTAGATTCCAAAATAAGAAAGAAACTTAAAGTACAAGGAAAGCAATCAAAATAAGAGACATATAAAATATATAGATAACAATTAAAATTAAGATTTTATAAAGAAGAAAATTAATAAAAAATAATAATAAAGAACAAAGTACAAACAAAACAAAACAAAACAAACAAACAAAAAAAACAAAGTACAAAGGAAGCTAGATCCTGCTTTCCCGTCGAGCTGAAGCTTTGCAGGCTTCTGTGATCAGTACTGTTGGTGGGAGCCAGTGGTCTGTGCCAGTTTTCTGGGGGAGGAGCGTTCCCCTGATTGTCAGCTGCCAGCTTGCCTTAGTGGAGATACCCCTGCAGGGCTCGGAGGCAGGGCTCAGTGTAAGCACTTCTGACCTCCACCACTCGGCGTTGAGCTGCTCCCTGAGAGCTCTCAGTGCTGATGGGTGGGATGAGTTTGGGGGCCCTGGTTTCCTTTCCTGGAGATGAACATCCCGACCCCACATGCAGTGAGCCTTCACAGAAGAGCCTTCAAGCCCTCTTGTCTCCGCAGTTTGTGTCAGAACCCTGCGTTCACCCTGCCTGTGTCCCAGCTTTTCTTGTAATGTAATCTCACATGCGGGACTGAGTTTCAAAATGTCAGAATTTAGGGCCTCCCCTGTGGAGACCTGTGCTCCTGCTGCCCAGGAGTGTCTCCTCCACTTCCGCAGTAGGTGAAGCACAAGGGGACAAGGGGCAGCCAGGAGGAACGTGTGCTGAAGGGACCCGATAGCCGGGCGGATGGTCGTTCATGGGCATCTGGTCACGGTGGGCGGGAGCCGTGTGTGTCAGGTGCGTGCCTGTGGCGCCTGCGTGTCGGTCCGGGAGCCCCAGGGCTGTGGCTCAAGGGCACCTCGTCTGCAGAGACGGAGGGAAGGCGTCTCCTGGGATCCCTAAGGATGGCCCCGTGCACGGCAGCGGGCAGCTCTCCGACGTCCGTCTCCTGCTGGGCTCGTCTGCTTGGGGCTGCAGTGCAAGAGCTGGGAGGGCGGGGGGGCCCCCACCGAGGGGACCACGGACTTTCCTGCGGGCGGTGTCCTAAATGCAGAGCCTTTCAGGAGCGGGTGCGCCCCCGAGGGAGCTCCAGGGGCCAAAACCTGATTGGAGCTGATGGCGGCAAAGGGCCACGGGCGTCGCTAAGTGCCCTTGCAGGGACTTTGTTCTGCCTACGTTGTGGGTGGTCGGTTGCCAGGCAGTGCCCGCGGAGGACTAGCACCAGGGCCGGGAGCAGCCCTCCAGCCCCTGGAGGATGTCTACCAGCCCCGTGGACCCTGGTCCCTAGTTCTCAGGCTGGGCTGGAACCATAGGATCATTTGGAGGATCCCCATTTGGGTGGACAGTGGGGTGAGGTGGTCCTTACCAGTTCAAGGCCCTTGGTCCCTGCCTCCAAGGCCACGACCCTCAGCCATCCTGCCAGCTCCCACCTGGACACCTTCTCCTCCAGGCTCATTCCCAGCGTGGTGGCTATGGTTTGCACAGATGCCAGGGCCCCCGGAAAGCTCAGGGATAGGGATGGCTCAGGCCACCGGTGGGCGGGACAGCCTCCAGGGCTGACGTGTGCCCTTGAGATCCAGTGTGAGTGCAACCCCGGTTGACCCTCCGCGACATGGGTGTAGACGTGCCATGGCCGAGGGTCCAGGGACCTCTCCTCAGCACACTGAGAGAGCAGTCCTCCCACCTCAGCAAGGGGGCCGTGCTTCCCCGGGGTTTCCCTAGACCTAGCAAAAGCCCCATCTGTCCCGAGGCCACCCTCGCCAGACACCATGGATTCCGTCGTCGCAACCCATTCTGTTCTGGGAAGGAGCCGGACCCACCCACTGTGTCTATGGAAACTATGGGTGGAGGGTGTCTAGCATCGGCTCTACCTATGGACAGGTCCACACAATCCCTCCCATGGAGCCAGATGCACATAGAAAGGGACATCCCGAGTGCCTGTGCAGCCCCGTCGCTTGGGTGTCCGCCTGGGCTCAGGTCATGATCCCAGGGTCCAGGATGGAGCCTCAAGTGGGGCTCCCTGCTCAGTGGGGTCCTGCTTCTCTCCTGCCAGTGCACGAGCTCTCTCGCTCGCTCTCTCTCACCATGCACCCCCATAAATCTCTAAAGCATTTCACAGAAAAGGAAATGCAGATACAGATAATGGTGGACACGCATGTGTGCACAGAGGTGACTAGGGGAGGCAGAGAGGTTGGGGTATAAGGGCCACCTCTCAGAACTCCGCTTCCTCGCAAACGCTGAAACCCACGTGTTGGATCCGGAGGCCTCAGATGAGGATGTCAGCTCTCATCTCCAAGGCGTGTGGGACATGTCAGGGGCATAGTAAACCCGAAGGGACCGACCGCCCCCACCCCCCTATTCTTCCAAATTTTCCACCGACATTCCTTTCCTGAGGTTCAATGACCAGACAGTAAGTTGCAAAGGAAGCTCCCGTGACAGTGTGACCTCTGTGTGTGTCTACCTGTGAGAGAAAATGAGGTAGAGGGGTCAGGAGACAGAGATAGAGAGACAGAGAGAGACAGAGTGAGAGACAGAGAGACAGAGGAGAGAAAGAGAGAGAGAGATTTAGAGAAATAGAGGGAGGAGGCGACCATGAGGGAGGAGTGGGGAGATTCACTGCCCACCCAAGATGATCGGGGTTAGGGGTGAATTAGGCCTCACCTGACACCGTCACGGCCAGATCGCGTGCGTGGAGTGTGTGTCCCTGGGCATCCCCGCGACCCCTTGGAGGAGTGCTCACACAAGCAGCGCCTCCACCAGTGATGGTGGCTGTGTGTGGGGAGGGTGAGTGAGGCCTGTGCGTGTGTCTGTGCCAAGTTGGGAGCTGCAGGTGGGCGTCTTGGTGTCTCCGCAGCCCGTTTCGGGCACAGGCACGGGAAGGATTGCGAATGTTGCGAGACAGGCAGGAAGGAAGGAAGGGACCGAAGGCCCAGGGGACAAATGACACCACGAAATCGCTCGGGGGAGACAGAGAGATGTTTATTGTAGCCATGGGTCACCCCGTGGAGCTTGAACAGCTGGGATGAGGTTTCCTCAGGTGACTCTTGGCAGGGAAGAGAGGTGACCCGGCTGAGGGAAGACCTGTGACAGGCTGACCGCTAACGTCTGCTGCTTCCTGAATAGCCAGGGACCCTTGAGGGTCCAGGGGCCTGCTGATGGGTCCCACAGAAGGAAAACACATGCACATGCACAAAGGCACACATGCGGATGAGGTTCTGGAACGCACCCCAGTGGGACCGTCTCACACTGACCGCCCCGAGTGGCTGTGGCCACCCCTCTGGCTGCCACTTGGTGACAGTTGGCAGTGCTCTGGGCAAGATGCCAGGCCAAGGCCCCAGGACATTCCCGCCGTAGCCTGGGACAGGAGGCTGACGGGGGAGACCTCAGGCTTTGCCCCTTAGGCCATTCCCACCCTGACAGCCTAGATGCATCCGAGTCCCTGGGCAACACAGTCCAGACCTGGAGCATGATGGCTGCTCCTCCTGGCCTCAGGCTCCGTCCGGCCCCTGGCTGAACTGAGGGTTCCCCCTCCTCTGAGTCACGCTAGGGCCCCATGTTCCCCTGGATGCCTGAATGCATGGGTTGGGCGTGGGGAGGACAGGTCCTCCCTGCTCCTAGGCCTGAGGCCACAAGGAGTCCTGTAGCATTTCCAGCAGAGCGTGAAAATCGTCCTCGCTGAGGGGTGCTTCCAGGGGTCCTGGAGGTTCGTCCTCCTGCAGAGTCCCCACCCACAAGGGGTGGACATCTTCTTCCATCTCATCGGCTGAGAAAAGCTCTTGAAGGAAACTGGAGGTGTCCGCACACAGCTGGTGCTGTGGGGGCAGCGGGACACATGGCCCTGCAGGAGGGGGAGGCTGTTGCCACCAAGCGGGGCTCTCCCCGGGGGCGGGCTGCTGCCCTATCCCATCCTGGGACCCTGCTGTGCCCATGACTGCCTGGGAACTTTGGCCCCTCCTCGGCGTGGCCTGATCGGTGCCCGAGGGACCTGCATGACCCCAGTGTTGAGGAGGATCAACAGGCGGAGGCCGCGGGCCAACTTGCGAGGGCAGGGGCGCCTTGCTGGGGTGCTCTTTCGGCTGCTGGCATCTCCCAGGGGAGGGGAGGCCAAGGTCAGCATGACCTGGTGAGAGGCCCCCTCCTGGAGTCAGTTCTGGGCAGCATCGGCTCCCCAGGACTCTGGGAGCAGCAGCGATTCCTCCTTGCCCACCTAAGGTTGGTGTGACCAGGCTGGCCCCCGGAATCAGGCGCCCAAAGCCCCCACAAGAAACTGGAGGGACAACAACCACGGAGGAGACAGGAGGTGTCCCTGCAGCCTGCGTCTGCATGCTTCCCAAAGGATCGAAGGGAGCCAGATTTGGAGAGCTCCTGGGGACCCTTGACAGGTGGCTTTGGTCCAATGGGACCGTCCCGCGAGGACTGGGTTTGTGGTTTGCCGCCAAAGCATTCTCGGGCCCACTTGGGCTCTGCCCTGGGTGCCGAGCTCTTCTGTTCTGAAACCAAACCTGGGACAGAGAATAGGGGTTGTGGCCATCAGGAGGACGGGATGCCAAGTCTGCTTGCCCGTGACCTGCCCTGTCCCACCTCACCCACCACACACACACACCCCGCCCTGTGCTCTCTCCAGGAAAGACTCAGTGAATGGTTGGGGCTGCACCTCAGGCCACGGCTGTCCCTACCTTTCCATGGGCCCTCGAAAACCACGCGCACGCCCTGGGCAACCTTGGCCACCTAGCCGGGAGCATACTGGGCCTGTGTCACTTCGCCGGGCAGGTGCTTCTGCTGCTCTTCGCTCCCTGCCCTGCCCTCGCCTTCTTTGCCATTTGCGGCCTGGGGATCAGCCGTGCCCTGAGTCCTGGGACCGAGACTCAGCCGACGGCCTGCCCCACTTTACCCAGGATAGTCCACGTCCTGAGGTCTGCTCCCGGCTGCCCTCAACACCTCTGTCCCCATCTACTCTTGGGTGTGAACGTGTGGAAAACCACATCCTCTGCCTCAGAGCCTTGGACTCATGGCTACGGGGTCTGACTGCAGGCACATCTGTGATGGGCCGAGCGAAAGGCGTGGGCAGCCAGCCCTCCACATCCAGAACAGCTACGTTTGCATCGGCCCTCCCTCCCGTCCTGGCTGGAGGAAAAGAGGAGCTCAGGTGAGCTCCTGGAGTTTCCCCTCTGACCCTGGAAAAGACGCGTCAGAGGAAAGCCAAGGCGTGCCACCTGAAGCAGCCTCCTCACTCACGCTCTTGCACCAACCAAGAGTCTTTCAGAGAATCTGCCTATATCTCCCTGAAAGCTGCCTCACACCTCCCATCCCGTAAAGCGCTGTGTGCAGAACTAAGGCAGAAGAGCCGCACACAGCTGGGCTCCCCGAATCCTCTCCCTCACCTGGATTAGGGCCTGTAATCCCGGCTGATCAGGTTATCCACACAAGCTGTGGCTCCTGGGCAGGATCCGTTTTAGCCCCGTGGTCCTGAGGCCCAGGGCAGCATCACACCGGTCTCCACACAAAGGACGGCAAGCCCACGCACACTAATGGCATCTTGGGGGCGTACTCAATGGATAAGCGGGCTGAGTTTGAAGCCGCTGAGACTACGGCTTCTCTCGAGAGGGGCCAACTTGGACATATTCCCACTTTGGTCCGGTCACCATTTCTACAAGCATGTGTGCTAACCAACATTGAGTTTGGAAATTCTTCCTTTGGACGGGTTCTCCCGGGCTTAGTCAACACTCTGCCCCTGGTGCCTCTGCCCCACACCCCGCGGGTACCCCCTCCCCAGGAGCCCACGTCTCTCCAGCACCATGTAAGGGCCACCTTCCCTTCCACAGGGAACAACCCCCGTGACACACTGTAAAAACTCACCTGAATTCTGGCTTCTGGAAGGCCTGTTTTTCTGGCCAGGCTTTCCCTCATACCAATGCCAGGAAACCGCTCCTCCTCAAAGGCTTGAAGGAGGATACTGGTTTGGGATGCAGAAATGGATGTCCGTTTTCTCCTGCCTTCCTTCGGGACTCGACCTAAAGAGAGAACAAGGTTGGAGAGGAGGGCTTGGACGCCAATAGCACAGCCAGTGTGGAGACAGAAGTGGGTGTCAGGGTGTGTGTGATGGTGTGTGATGGTGTCTGAATTCATATGACTGCGTGTGTGTGTGTGTGTGTGTGTGTGAGAGAGAGAGAGAGAGAGAGAGAGAGAGAGAGAGCGCTTTTCTCCATGTTCTCTGTCTTCATAGGCTCTCCTTCCCTGAGCCCAAGGAGACAGAGCCTGGACCGAGCCCCAGAGCCAGCGTTTGAATAACAATGGTGAGTTGATGGAAGAAGAGGCCTGTGTCCTGGCTAGCAGGTTCAGGACAGGAAGATGCAGATACTTCCTGACCCAGAAACAGCCCGCCTGCTGCCTGCCCAGGAATGGCAGGCGGGGTATCGCCATCTGGGGTCACAAGGGTGGCTAGAGCCTGAGAGCAGAGCTTGGGGCCCTTCCTGAGGCTTTTGCCACGGCCAGGTCAGCACACAGAGACACGTTCCTGTGTCAAGGAGTGGCTCAGGAGGGGACCCTTCTTGGGTGCCGGGGAGTCACCTGGAGGCTGTGCCTTTCCATTCGGTGGCCCTTCTCCTTGGGGAATTCTGGAGTCCAGTCGGCGGCTCTGCCTTAGCTGTCTCGTTCTCTGGTTTTGGAACCAGACCTAAGGGGCAAGAGAAGAAGCAACGTTCAGGGAACACGGGAGGGCAGGAAACCCCACACATGTGGCAGGGACATGAGGCCCCAAGACCAACCAACAACCCAGAGAAAGCCAGAGCTGGCTTGGTGCCTCCAGTGGCACGTGCTATTTGCATGGCCCTCTGGTGTACAAGGAAGTAGGCGTTGGTCTAACCTGAGGAGCGAGAAATGTAGGGAAACCTACAACAGACGGCATGGGGACAAGAGTCATTTCTTCTTTGGTCATCCGCATGGGCAGAGGATGCAGCTCCTGCTGAAGTCCCCTGTAGGGAGCTGAGGCACTTTGACTGACCAAGAAGACACTGGAAACGGGTGTCATTCTCCTCACCAATGGACCCATGCGCAGGCTTCCTCTGCACTGGAGGGAAAAGACAGGTGTGCCGTCATGGATAGGCATACGTGCGTCTCTATGTGTCTCCTCCCCACCCCTGTAGGAGGACTCACAGTGTTTCATGTGGGGAAAGTGATTGGTCAGGACACAGGATCTCTGGGGACACTCAGCCCATGGGCATGGACCTGTCGTCGGGCCTCAGACCTTGGGCCCCAGAGTTCCCTCGTCCCTTGAGTGAAGGTCTTGGAACGACCTCCAAGGGCAAGGTCTCCTAGGCCCCCCACACCCCAGGCCGTAGGTTCTGAGCTCCCCAGCTGACCACGCAGAAGGACGGGCAAACACCTAGCCCCACGTGCGTGCACTCTTCCTCCCCCAGAGTCCGTGAGAAAAGCACTGGGGCTGCCTACCTGGATTCTAGACTCGGAGATGGCCAGCTCTCGGGCCAGGTGTTCTCTGGCAGTGATGCTGGGGTAAGGGTTCTTCTGGAAGAATGCCTGCAGGGCCCCCTTCTGGCTTGCCGTCAACACGAGCCTCCTTCGTCGGGGTGCTCGAGGGAGTGGGCCTGTGTGGGGAAGAGAGCAGCGACGGGAGGAAGGCTTTACGCTTTCAGAGGAGCATCGACCGGTGATGTGCTCTCAGAGCTCCTGTTTCTGGGATGTCGAAAATGTCCCCATCCAGGGGCACCCATCCCTTTGCCACTCATGGACCCACCTAAGCCTGAGGGGGTTGTTCCACTGGACAAAGGCCGTTCCGCATCTGCCCTTGGGAATGGGTGATTGTCAAGGATCTAGGGAAAGGGCAGCCTTGAGCTAGGTATGTGATTCCAGGCCAAGGTATGGAGAAGACCCTGGGTGGGGGTCCCGGTGGGCGTCGGGTTTGAAGAGGTGGTGGGGCGGGGTGAAAAGCCCGTCGGGAAAACCAAAGAGGACCATATGTCCACCAGGAAACCTCAAGGGAACATGTGAAAACCCATGCCCACCGTGGGTCCCTTGAGGTGAAAGTTCTACAGTGGTCAACTCGTCTAAGAAGTGATCCACCTTGACCCAATTTCTGCGCCCCGAGGTCCAGCCGGCAGCCTTACAGAAGCGGGGCTCCTGCTGGGAATCTCGGCCCAGTCCAGGGTTCCCTCCCCCCGCAGCCCTATGCAACCCTCTCTCCAGCCCCTTTGCCCAGACCCCAGGGGAGCCCCGCCCTCCCACGGGCGTCCCAGCCATCCGGGTGGTGACTCCTCTTGTGCTTAAGCCTGGAAAGTCGCCAGAGCCCCTGGGCATCCCAGCAGGAGCGGGGCCCCGATGGCCACTCACCGCCGGGGGTGCTGCTGGAGGCCATGCTGCAGGAGGAGCTCGCTCTCGGGGCGCCGGCAGGTCGACTGGGCTGGATGCGGCAGCGCGGGACTTACCACGGCCTGGGTGGCCCCGCCCCAGGAAGGCCCACCCCTCGGCCTTCCCACAGCTTCCTGGGTGGCTCTGCCCTCAGTGGGGCTGACGTTGGGCGGGCCAGGGAGGTCTCCCGGGACGGGGCCTCGGGACCACCCGAAGCAAGAGTTGGAGCTTGGCCTGCGTCGCATGGGCCCGCCCCCTTCCCGGCACCCACAGGCCTCTCGGGATCTCAGCTCAGGCACAGAGACGCACCCTGAGGCCCTGTGCACCGTGTCTCTGCCCGGACCCCTTCGTGGCCCTGGTACAAGGGCTCAGGATTCCGGCCCCACCTCTGGGCGCCCGGCACGAGCCTCCTGCTTCGCCTCCCTGGAAAGTCATTTTAATTTTTTTCCTTCGTTTTTTACTTGTTCCAGTTAAACTCGTGTGGTTTATTTCTTTTCACTTTGGTCATTTTTCATTCGGAGTGTTCCACTTTTCCTTTTTAGGTGTATTTGTAGCAATGACTGTAATTTCGAGATACATATGTATATATATCTCCAAATTATATGCATACGTTCATATATATATGGATTTTTTTTTATTTTATTTTTTTTATTTTATTTTATTTTTTTTTAATTTTTATTTATTTATGATAGGCACACAGTGAGAGAGAGAGAGGCAGAGACACAGGCAGAGGGAGAAGCAGGCTCCATGCACCGGGAGCCCGACGTGGGATTCGATCCCGGGTCTCCAGGATCGCGCCCTGGGCCAAAGGCAGGCGCCAAACCGCTGCGCCACCCAGGGATCCCTGGATTTTTTTTTAAACAAACATATACTTTGAGGTCCCCGTGGGTTTTGAACCCTGGGCCCGCCAATCTGGACTGGTCAGCCTCTCAGTCTGGTCTGGAGGCAGCCTCGGAATCTGGGGAACCAGTTTCCAATGACACCAGGCGCCTCCCAGGCGGCTCCCCGGCAGCTCCTGTGAAGCCGCACTGGCCAGCAGGGCAGGAGACGGAAATCAGACCCCTTAGATAGGAGGCCCATGAGCGGGACCTTGGGCGCCAGCCTTCGTCCTCCGTGTGCGGATGGGTGGCACCTCGATGGTTTGCCTGTGGGCACGAATGAGCAACAACCTTGAAGGAAAGAACGCAGAGCACCCGTGGACGAGGACCATTCGGGGCAAGTGCGTGTGTTACCACGTCCTTGGGCCACGGAGCCAATGCCCTCCGCAGCCTCATAGGGACTCAGGCCTACCCCGGGGAGAAGAGTGCGGGCTCCGTCCGAGCCCATCCTGTTGTGGTCAGACAGGCTCCAGCTGCTTCCCCTCGCTCTTGACCGCCCTCTGCTGCGCATGTCCCCAGGGACATGAGGTGTCCAAGGAGAGCGTGGCTTAGTGACCTGGGAGACCCGGGAAGACGGGTCCAATCACCTGCAAAGCACATGAGGAAAATCATATCCCCCTTCGAATCTGTACTTTTGTATCCTTCGGGTAAATACCTAGTTGTGCATTTCTGGTCTTGGGGTAGTTCTATTTTGAACCCGAGGAACCTCCATTCTATTTTTGTACGGTGGCTGCATCTGTTTGCTTTCCCACCAGTAGTGTAGGAGGGTTCTCCTTTCTCCCCATCCTCACCAATACCTGTTGTCTCCTGTGCTGTTTCTTTTAGCCATTATGGCAAGTGTCAGGTGATATCTCATTGTGGCTTTGATTTGCGTTTCCCTGATGATGGGTGACATTGAGTGTCTTTCCACGTGTCTGGTGGCCATCGGAATGTCATGTTAGAGAAAATGTCCATTCGTGTCTTCTGCCCATTTTCAGTTGGATAATTCATGTTTTGAATGCTGAGATTTACATTTTGGATACTAAATCTTTATTGGACCTGTCTTTTAGAATTATCTTTTCTCATTCTGTAAGTGCCTCTTAGCTTTGGTTGTTTCCTTCACTGTGCAGAGCTTTTTATCTTAATGAAGTCCCAACAGTTTATTTTTGCTTTTGTTTCCCTTGTCTCAGGGGCATATCTAGAAAGAAGATCCTATGGCCACGTCAAAGATGTCACTGCCTATCTTTTCTTCCTTTTATGGTTTCAGGTCTCACATTTAGGTCTTCAATCCCTTTTGAATTTATTTTTTTTATCCATGGTGTGGGAAAGTGTTCCCATCCCATTCTCCTGCATGTGGCTGTCTAGTTTTCCCAACATCATTTGCTGAAGAGACTGTCATTTAACCATTCGATATTCTTTCCTGCTTTGTCAAGTGTTAATTCAGCCTAGAGTTACAGGTTTGCATCTTGTTTCGGTTTTCCATTCTCCTCTATCGATCTAGGTGTCTTCTTGTGCCCGCACTATACTCTTTGGATCACTAGAAAACTGTAATATAACTTGAAGTCTGAATTTGTGGTGCCCCCAGCCTTGATTTTCTCTTTCTACATATCTTTGGCTATTTTCAATCTTTTGTGGTTCCATAAAAATTTTAGGGTTATTTGTTCCGGCTCTGTGAAAAATGCTGTTGCTATGTTGATAGCGATTGCATTGAATGTGCAGATTGCTTTGAGTGGTATAACCTTATTTGCAATATTTGTTCTTCCCGTCCTTGAACATGTAATGTTTTTGCATTTTGTGTCTGTCATCTTCAATTCCTTTCATCAATATTTTATAGTTTTCACAGCACGGGGCATTCACCTCTTTGGTTAGGCTGAATCTTATGTATCTTATTGGTTTCGGTGCTCTTGTGAAGGGGATTGAATCCTCAATTTCTCTTTCTGATGACTCATTATTGTTGCATAGAAATGCAACACATTTCTCCACATTAATTTCATATCCTGCAAGTATTTCAAATTCGTGTTTCATTTCTTGCAGTTTTTTTACTTCTCGCAATTTTTTTGGTGATGTCTTTTGGCTTCCTACATAGAGGATAATGTTTTTGCCCCCTGAGCATGATATTGTAGATATTTGGCATATGGCCTTTATGATGCTGAGGTATGTCCCTTCTATCCCTACCTTGCTGAGAGTTTTTTGTTTTCAAGAAAAAATGCTGTATTTTGTCAAATGTTTTTTTCTGCATCTATTGACAGATCATACGGTTCTTATCCCTTCTTTTATTAGCATGGTGTATCATGTTTATTGAATTGTGAAAATTGAACCAGCCTCGCAACCCACGAATAAATCCCACCAGATTGTGGTGAATAATTCTTTTAATATACTGCTGAATTTGATTTGCTAGTATTTTACTGAGAATTTTCGCATCCATGTTTCATTAGGAGTATTGGTCTGTCATTCTCCTTTTTAGTGTTTTTTTTTTTTTTTTTCATTTTTCTCTGGTTTGGACCATCGTAAGTCCGGCCTCATTGAACAAGTTTGGAAGTATTCCTTCAATTTCTATGTTTTGGAAATGTTTGAGAAGAATAGGTATTAATTCTTCTTTAAATGACCGGTAGATGCCCTGGGAAACCATCCTGTCCTGGACCTCCATTTTCTAAGGTCTAAAGTTAGGGTATGTAGACATCATATCGATGGATTGGTTTTTTTTAAAGATTTTATTTATTTATTCATGAGAGAGAGGGGGAGAGCCAGAGACTGAGAGAGAGACAGAGACAGAGACAGAGACAGAGACAGAGACAGAGTGAGGCAGAGATATAGGCAGAGGGAGAAGCAGGCTGCACACAAAGAACCCGATGTGGGACTTAAATCCTCACCATGGCATCATGCCCTGATCTGAGGGCAGACACTCAATCTCTGAACCACCCAGACATTCCGGATCTTGTGTTTTAATCCACTCTGGTACCTTAGATCTTTTAATTGGGGCCTTTAGTTCATGTACATTCTGAGTGACTATTGAAACATATGAATTGAGTGCCTTGGTGTGACCAGTAGTGTTGGTGTTTCTGGTGATGTTCTCTGGTCCTTTCTAGTCTTTGTTTCTTTTGGCATTTTTCCTCCCCACTTAAAGACTCCCCCTTAAAAATGCCTTGCCGGACTGGTTTAAGTGGTGGTGTACTCCTTTATTTGTCGTCTCTCTGGGAAATTCTCAATCTCTCCTTCTATCTTGAATGCCAGCATTGTTGTATAACGAATGTGCAGCTGTGCATACTTTTCCCATTCAGTACATGAATATTTCCTTCCAGAACTTTCTGGCCTGCCAAGTTTGTGTAGACAGATCTGCTGTGAACTGGATTCGTCTTCTTGTAGGTGATGGAGTCTTGGTGCCCCGCCGCTTTCAGGATTCTTTCCTCGTCTATGTATTCTGTGATTTTGACTCTGATGTGCCTTGGTGATGTCGGCTCTTATTTTTTTAATTTAGTGGGAGTTCTCTGTGTTCTTGGTTTCATTGTCTGTGTCCTTCCTCACATTAGAGAAGTTTATATAATTTGTTCAAATAAAACTTGTGCCCCCTTTTCTCTCTCTTCATCTTCTGAGTCTACTGTGATATGAATGTTATTTTTAAGAATTTATTTTATTATTTATTCATGACAGACACATGTAGAGGGAGGCAAGGACACAGGCAGAAGGACAAGTAGGCGCCATGCAGAGAGCATGATGCAGCACTAGTTCCTCGTAATCCAGGATCATGCCCTGGGCCGCTGGCAGGTGCCAAACCGATGAGCCACCTGGGGTGAAAGACACTTGCTAGGAGTTGGAGCAGGATCTCATGAGGGACAGGGATGCCCTCAAGCCCCCAGGGGCACTAACACAGTTCCTGCCTCCTGGGGAGAGCGCGCCACACAGCTGAGCTCCCTAAACGGCTACAGCACATGCCCGGCTGGTCCAGGAACAGCTCTGGCAGCTCTGGCAGCATTGACGTACTGAAGGAGCTGTGCAGCCCCAGGAGCGGGATTCCAGCTGTGCATGCCCAGGAGCCCAGGGCGCTGGGGACACAGCCCAGGATCTGGCTCTCCCCCATGGACAGGTGGAGGCCGGGAGGACACAGGACAGCAGGGATGCTCATGCCGCTGGGCAACCCCAAGCTGAGCACATCAGTGCCCCTGCCCCTGGAGCATCTAGACCCAGGCCGTTGTGGACTGGGAGCTGTGGTAGTTACTGTGGGAGCTGACTCCAGAGCTAGAGATCTGGCCAACACCACAGTTGTTGTTCCTCCTGGGACCTCACAGGATAAACAACCCCCACTGAGCCTCAGAGTGGTCTCACAGGATAAACAGGATAAACAACCCCCCGCTGAGCGTCAGAGTGGTCTCACAGGATAAATAGGATAAACAACTCCCACTGAGCCATACACCAGGCAGGGGGCTGAGCAGCTCTCCCAAGTGCTAACACCTGAGAATCAGTACACCAGGCCCCTCCCCCAGAAGAACAGGGGAAAAGCAAGTTATTGACCATAATAAGCAAGTTATTGTTTTGTTTGCTTCCCCCCTTTTTCTTCCTTTTTTCTTTTTTCTCTTCTCCCTTTTTTCTCCTTTTTCCAGTACAACTTGTTTTTATCCACTCTGCACTGAGCAAAATGACGAGAAGGAAAAACTCCCCTCAAAAGAAAGAACAGTCCTCTGTCTCACAGAGTTACAAAATTTAGATTACAATTCAAGGTCAGAAAGCCAATTCAGAAGCACAATTAAAAAGCTACTGGTGGCTCTATAAAAAAGCAGAAAGGATTCAAGAAACTTCATGACTGCAGAATTAGATCTAATCAGGCAGAAATTAAAAATCAATTGCTTGAGATGCCACGCAAACTAGAGGTCCTAACGACGAGGGTTAACGAGGTAGAAGAACGAGTGAGTGACATAGAAGACAAGTTGATGGAAAGGAGGAAAACTGAGAAAAAAATTAAAAGATCATGAGGATAAGTTAAGGGAAATAAATGACAGCCTCAGAAGGAAAAATCTACCTTTAATTGGGGTTCCTGAGGGTGCCGAAAGGGACAGAGATCCAGAATATGTATTTGAAAAAAATCATAGCTGAGAACTTTCCGAACCTGGGAAGGGACACAGGCATTCGGATCCAGGAAATAGAGAGATCCCCCCTAAAGTCAATAAAAATACCTCAATACCTTGACATTTAAGAGTGAAACTGGGATCCCTGGGTGGCGCAGCGGTTTGGCGCCTGCCTTTGGCCCAGGGCGCGATCCTGGAGACCCGGGATCGAATCCCACGTCAGGCTCCCGGTGCATGGAGCCTGCTTCTCCCTCTGCCTGTGTCTCTGCCTCTCTCTCTCTCTCTGTATGACTATCATAAATAAAAAATAAATTAAAAAAATTAAGAGTGAAACTTGCAAATTCCAAAGATAAAGAAAAGATCCTTAAAGCAGCAAGAGGCAAGAAATCTCTAACTTATATGGGGACAAATATTAAATTAGCAGCAGACCTCTCCACAGAAGCCTGGCAGGCCAGAAAGGGCTGGCAGGATATAGTCAGGGTCCTAAATGAGAAGAACCTGCAGCCAAGAATACTTTATCCAGCAAGGCTCTCATTCAGAATAGAAGGAGAGATAAAGAGCTTCCATGATAAGAAGAAACTGAAAGAATATGTGACTACATCCAGCTCTGCAAGAAATACTAACAGGGACTCTGGAATAAAAAGAGGTGGTCCAAGGGAACAATCCACAAAAAGAGGGACTGAATAGGTATCATGATGACACTAAATTCATATCTTTTAATAGTAACACTGAACGTGATTTGGCTTAATGACCCCATCAAAAGGCGCAGGGTTTCACACTCGATAGAAAAGCAAGACACATCTATTTTCTGTCTACAAGAGACTCATTTTAGACCTAAGGACACCTACAGTCTGAAAATAAAAGGTTGGAACCATTTGCCATTCAAATGGTCCTCAAAAGAAAGCAGGGGTAGCCATCCTTATATCAGATAAAGTTTATCCAAAAGACCGTAGTAGGAGATGAAGAGGTACACTATATCATACTTAAAGGATCTATCCAACAAGAGGACCTAACTAACAATCATCAATACATGCCCCGAATGTGGGAGCGGCCAAGTATAACAATCAATTAATAACCAAAGTTAAGACATACTTAATAATACACTTATACTTGGTGAATTGAATGTAGCGTTTCCTACAATTGACGAATATTCTAAGCACAACATATCCAAAGAAACTAGAGCTTTAAATGATACACTGGACCAGATGGATTTCCCTGATATTTACAGAAATTTACATCCAAACGCAACTAAATACACATTCTTCTCAAGTGCACATGGAAATTTCTCCAGAATAGACCACATATTAGGTCACAAATCAGGTCTTAATCGATACCAAAAGAATGGGATCATCCCGTGCATATGTTCGAGAACATATGCTGTGAAATTAGAATGAAATCACAAGAAGAAGTTTGGAAGGATTTCAAACACGTGAAGGTTAAGGACCATCCTGCTCAAAGATGAAAGGGTCAACCAGGAAATTACGGAAGAATTAAAAAGATTCATGGAAACTAATGAGAATGAAGATACAACCGTTCAAAATCTTTGGGATACAAAAAAAGCAGTCCTAAGGAGGAAATACATGGCAATACAAGCATCCGTCCAAAAACTGGAAACAAATCAAATACAAAAGCTAACCTTACACCTAAAGGAGCTGGAGAAAAAACAGCAAATAGATCCTACACCAAGCAGAAGAGAGTTAATAAAGATTAGAGCAGAACTCAATGAAATAGCAGAATTGTGGAACAGATCAAGAAAACCAGGAGGCGGTTCTTTGAAAGAATTAATAAGATAGATAAACCATTATCCAGCCTTATTAAAAAGAAGAGAGAAAAGACTCAAATAAATAAAATCATGAATGAGAAAGGAGAGATCACTACCAACACCGAGGAAATACAAACGATCTTAAAAACTCATTATGCGCAGCTATACCTCAATTAATTAGGCAATCTAGAAGAAATGAATGCATTTCTGGAAAACCACAAAGTACCAAAACTGGAACAGGAAGAAATAGAAAACCTGAGCAGGCCAATAACCACGGAGTAAATTGAAGCAGTCATCAAAAATCACCCAAGACACAAAAGTCCAGGGCCTGATGGCTTCCCTGGGGAATTCTATTAAATGTTTAAAGAAGAAACCATACCTAATCTATGAAAGCTGTTCAGAAAGATAGAAAGAGATGGAACACTTTCAAACTCGTTCTATGAGGCCAGCATCACCTTAATTCCAAAACCAGACAAAGACCCCACCAAAAAGGAGAATTACAGACCAATATCCCTGATGAACATGGATGCAAAAATTCTCAACAAGATACTACCAGTAGGATCCAACAATACATTAAGAAAATTATTCACCATGACCAAGTAGGATTGATTCCCAGGACACAAGGCTGGTTCAACACTCGTAAAACAATCAACGTGATTCATCATATCAGCAAGAGAAAACCCAAGAACCATATGATCCTCTCATTAGATGCAGAGAAAGCATTTGACAAAATACAGCATCCATTCCTGATCAAAACTCTTCAGAGTGTAGGGATAGAAGGAAGATTCCTCAAGATCTTAAAAGCCATCTACGAAAAGCCAACAGCAAATATCATTCTCAATGGGGAAGCACTGGGAGCCTTTCCCCTAAGATCAGGAACAAGACAGGGATGTCCACTCTCACCGCTGCTATTCAACATAAAACTAGAAGCAATCAAGCAACAAAAAGAAAGAAAAGGCATTCAAATTGGCAAAGAACTCAAACACTCCCTCCTTTCGCACATGCCGTGATACTGTATGTAGAAAACCCAAAACACTCCACCCAAGATTGGTAGAACTCATACAGCAATTTGGCAGTGTGGCAGGATACAAAATCAATGCCCAGAAGTCAGTGACATTTCTATACACTAACAATGAGACTGAAGAAAGAGAAATTAAGGAGTCAATCCCATTTACAATTGCACCCAAAAGCATAAGAGTCCTAGGAATAAACCTAACCAGAGAGGTAAAGTTTCTATACCCTAAAAACTATTGAACACTCCTGAAAGAAATTGAGGAAGACACAAAGAGATGGAAAAATATTCCAGGCCCATGGATTGGCAGAATTAATATTGTGAAAATGTCAATGTTAACCAGGGCAATTTACACGTTTAATGCAATCCCTATCAAAATGCCATGGACTTTCTTCAGAAAGTTAGAACAAATTATTTTAAGATTTGTGTGGAATCAGAGAAGACCCCGAATAGCCAGGGGACTATTAAAAAAGAAAACCATAGCTGGGGGCATCAAATGCCAGATTTCAGGTTGTACTACAAAGCTCTGGTCATCAAGACAGTGTGGTGCTGGCACAAAAAAAGACACATAGATCAATGGAGCAGAATAGAGAATCCAGAAGTGGACCCTGAACATTATGGTCAACTAATATTCAACAAAGCAGGAAAGACTATCCACTGGAAGAAAGACAGTCTCTTCAATAAATGGTGCTGGGAAAATTGGACATCCACATGCAGAAGAATGAAACTAGACCACTCTCTTGCACCACACACAAAGATAAACTCAAAATGGATGAAAGATCTAAATGTGAGACAAGATTCCATCAAAATCCTAGAGAAGAACACAGGCGACATCCTTTTTGAACTTGGCCACAGCAACTGCTTGCAGAATTCATCCCTGAAGGCAAGAGAAACAAAAGCAAAAATGAACTATTGGCACTTCATCAAGATAAGAAGCTTCTGCACAGCAAAAGATACCGTCAACACAACTCAAAGACAACCTATAGGATGGGAGAAGATATTTGCAAATGACCTATCAGATAAAGGGCTAGTATCAAAGATCTATAAAAAACTTAGTAAACTCAACAGCAAAGAAACACACAATCTAATCATGAAATGGGCAAAAGACACAGAAATTTCACAGAGGAAGACATAGACACGGCCAACATGCACATGAGAAAATGCTCCTCATCACTTGCCATCAGGGAAATACAAATCCAAACCACAATGAGATCCCACCTCACACCAGTGAGAATGGGGAGAATTAACAAAGTAGGAAACAACAAAAGTTGGAGAGGATGCGGAGAAATGGGAAGGCTTTTGCACTGTTGGTAGGAATGTGAACTGGTGCAGCCACTCTGGGAAACTCTGTGGAGGTTCCTCAAAGAGTTAAAAATAGATCTGCCCTGTGACCCAGCAATTGCACTGCTGGGGATTTATCAAAAAGATACCGATGCAGTGAAACACCCAGACACGTGCACCCCAATGTTTTTAGCAGCAATGTCCACAATAGGCAAACTGTGTTAGGAGCCTCATTTTCCATCGAAAGATGAATGGATAAAGAAGATGTGGTCTATGTAAACAATGGAATATTACTCAGCCATTAGAAACAACAAATACCCTCCCTTTGCTTTGATGTGGATGGAATTGGAGGGTATTATGCTGAGTGAAATAAGTCAATCAGAGAAGGACAAACATTATATGGTCTCATTCATTTGGGAAATATAAAATAATAGTGAAAGGGAATAAAGGGGAAAGTAGATAAAATGAGTGGGAAATATCAGAGAGGGAGACAGAACATGAGAGACCCCTAACTCTGGGAAACGAACAAGAGGTGGTGGAAAGGGTGATAGGTGGGTGGTGGGGGTGCCTGGTTTACGGGCACTGAGGGGGCCACTTGGTGGGATGAGCACTGGGTGTTATGCTATATGTTGGAAAATTGAAATCCAATAAAAACATTAAAGTTTAATTTTTTTTAATTTTTTTTAATTTTTATTTATTTATGATAGAGAGAGAGAGAGAGAGGCAGAGACACAGGCAGAGGGAGAAGCAGGCTCCATGCACCTGGAGCCCGACATGGGATTTGATCCCGGGTCTCCAGGATCATGCCCTGGTCAAAGGCAGGCGCCAAACCGCTGCACCACCCAAGGATCCCCATTAAAGTTTAAATTTAAAAAAAAAGAGGCTCAAAAAATAAAAAAAATAAAAAAAAAAAGCTCTGGTGAGATCAGGGCTAGCCTCCCAAGATGATCCAACATGGGTAGGAAATGAATGAATGTAAAGAAAACTGACCAGATTTCTTTAGAATTATTGTTCCAGTTACAGGTGTGTTTGGGGCAAATGGCTTATACATGCCAGCAGGGGGTTGCGTGCTTTGACTCTCCTACTGGTGCCAAAGGAGTGAGAAATTGGGACTTTTAGCGCTTTGCCCACAGTTGAGGCACAGGGGGAAGAATGAAGAAGGAAGCCTAAAAGCTGACAGCGAATAAAAAAAAGAGTCAGACATATAATTATAACCACCCACCCATCAGAATTGCTACAATTTGACAAGTGACAAACCCAAATGTTGGCAAAGATTCAGAAAACTTGCCACTTGTATACATCCAGTTGTAGTGTGAAATCTTACAATCACTCCTGGGAAAGACTTTAGCAGTTTTGTAAAAAGATGCTTTGCATACAATTACAACATAATTCAGCGGTAGTACTCCTGGGAATTTATCCCACAGAAATGAAAAATTATTTTCACATAAAAATATGCTCCTGTAGATAGCATTATCTACAATATCCAAATTGGGGAATCAGCCCAATGTCCATCAACTGCTGAATACGAAAGGAAGATGCGGTATACATTGTAATAGTGGACCTAGAAAGATGTCCATATGTGTATGTATGTATATATATTTATTGTTCCAAAAGGACTTTTATTCCCTCAGAAATAGGCAAATATGTGATGTTTTAGTCAGATATAGTGTAAATGATCACATTTGTTTCTTCAACATGTTCTTGTCTAACAATTTATGTACATCTCTGTGCAACCCATCAATTTAAGATGGCACTCGTGACTTTCATCCCATGAGGACACTCTTATGATAATGTAGCAAAATGTAAGTAATTCTGCTGGGCTTAATCCAAACACATGAGACCTTTCAAAGCATAGAGTTTTGTCCAGGTGGAGGTAGAAGGCGGTTGTCAGAGGGACTGAAACTGCAAGAGGGACTCAATGCACTACTATGAGGATACAGGGGCCAGGTCGAGAGAATGTGGGTGGCAAGAATGTGGATAGTATCTATGGGCAGAGCATGCTCCCATCTGACAGCAAGGGAAACAGAACCGGACACCTATGGCCACAAGGACCTGGATTCTGCCAACATTCTGAAGGAGCGTGGAAGGACATTCTTCCCTAATCCTCTAGGTCAAAGCCTACTCAGGCTGACACACTGAGTGGAGCCTTGTAAGACACTAAGAAGAATTCTGTTGAGCTCACTTGGACCTCTCATCTTCAGAACTGTGAGCTAGGAAATGAGTATTGTTGGAACTTGTTATGTTTGTGTAATACACCAAGATTTGTTGAGGAAAAAAGGACGGGAGAGATTTGATATATATGAATTGCTCAGCCTATCCAGCTGCAATAGCTACAAGGTTTAAACAACCTATATGCCCAACAACAGAAGAATGGGTAAGCAAAATGCAGCACACTCGTGTGACGGAATATTATTCAGCTATAAAAGGAACAAAGTGCTGATACACACTGCAACATAGGCAGTCTTTGCAAGCATTATGGCGAGCAAAAGAAGCCAAACAAAAAGCATCCATGTTGTAGGATTCTATTTACATGAAGTATAAATATATATGAATATAAATACTCAGAATAGGTAAATCCACAGTGATTAAGATCAGAGGAGTTGGAGACACGGGGGAAGATGGCGGAAGAGTAGGGTCCCCAAGTCACCTGTCCCCACCAAATTACCTGGATAACCTTCAAATTATCCTGAAAACCTATGAATTCGGCCTGAGATTTAGAGAGAAGAGCTGGAATGCTACAGTGAGGAGTTCACGCTTCTATCAAGGAAGGAAGACGGGGAAAAAAGAAATAAAGAAATAAAAGGAATCCGAGGGGGAGGGGCCCCGCGAGGAGCCGGGCTAAGGCCGGGGCGAGTGTCCCCAGGACAGGAGAGCCCCGTCCCGGAGGAGCAGGAGCTGCACCAACCTTCCCGGGGGAAAGGGGCTCGCAGGGAGTTGGAGCAGGACCTAGGAGGGTGGGGATGCCCTCGGGCTCCCGGGGACACTAACAGACACCTGCGCTCCGGGAGAGTGCGCCGAGCTCCCTAAGGGCTGCAGCGCGCATGGCGGGGCCCGGAGCAGCTCGGGGGGCTCGGGGACGGCTCCGCGGAGGGGGCTGCGGGGCGGGAGCACGAATCCACCAGCGCAGGCCCGGGAGCACTGGGCCCGGGGACACAGCCCAGGATCCGGCCTCCCCCCGGGACAGGCAGAGGCCGGGAGGGCCCAGGACAGCGAGGACGCTCCTGCCCGGAGCTGAGCAGATCAGCGACCCCGCCCCGGAGCCTCCAGGGCCTGCAAACGGAGAGCTCTGTAGTTACTGCAGGAGCTGAATCCAGGGATCCAGAGCTGCAGCCCCCACTGTTGTTCCTCCTGGGGCATCACATGGTAAACAACCCCCACTGAGCCCTGCACCAGGCAGGGGGAAGAGCAGCTCCCCCAACTGCTAACACCTGAAAATCAGCACAACAGGCCCCTCCCCCAGAAGACCAGCTAGACGGACAAGTTCCAGGGGAAGTCAAGGGACTTAAAGTATACAGAATCAGAAGATACTCCCCCCGTTGTTGTTTTTTTTTCTTTTTTCTTTTTGATTTCTGTTTGTTTTTCCCACCCGTTTTCCTTTCTTTCTTTTTCTTTTTCTTCTTTCTTTTTTTTCTTCCTTTTTTCTTTTTCTCTTTTCTTTCCTTCATTCCCTCCTCTCTTTTTCGCCTTTTCCCAATACAACGTGTTTTTGGACACTCTGCACTGAGCAAAATGACTAGAAGGAAAACCTCACCTCAAAAGAAGGAATCAGAAACAGTCCTCTCTCCCTTAGAGTTACAAAATTTGGATTACAATTCAATTTCAGAAAGCCAATTCAGAAGCACTATTATAAAGCTACTGGTGGCTCTAGAAAAAAGCATAAAAGACTCAAGAGACTTCATGACTGCAGAATTTAGTTCTAATCAGGCAGAAATTAAAAATCAATTGAATGAGATGCAATCCAAACTAGAAGTCCAAAGACGAGGGTTAACAAGGTGGAAGAACGAGTGAGTGACATAGAAGACAAGTTGATGACAAAGAGAGACTGAGGAAGAAAGAGACAAACAATTAAGACCGTGAGGATAGATTAAGGGAAATAAATGACAGACTGAGGAAGAAAAACCTATGTTTAATTGGGGTTCCCGAGGGCGCCGAAAAGGACAGAGGTCCAGAATATGTATTTGAACAAATCATAGCTGAAAACTTTCCTAATCTGGGAAAGGAAACAGGCATTCAGATCCAGGAAATAGAGAGATCCCCCCTAAAATCAATAAAAACCGTTCAACACCTCGACATTTAATAGTTAAGCTTGCAAATTCCAAAGATAAAGAGAAGATCCTTAAAGCAGCAAGAGACAAGGAATCCCTGACTTTTATGGGGAGAAGTATTAGGGTAACAGCAGACCTCTCCACAGAGACCTGGCAGGCCAGAGAGGGCTGGCAGGATATATTCAGGGTCCTAAATGAGAAGAACATGCAACCAAGAATACTTTATCCAGCAAGGCTCTCATTCAAAAAAGAAGGAGAGATAAAGAGCTTCCAAGACAGGCAGGAACTGAAAGAATATGTGACCTCCAAACCAGCTCTGCAAGAAATTTTAAGGGGGACTCTTAAAATTCCCCTTTAAGAAGTCCAGTGGAACAATCCACAAAAACAGGGACTGAATAGATATCATGATGACACTAAACTCATATCTTTCAATAGTAACTCTGAACATGAATGGGCTTAATGACCCCATCAAAAGGCAAAGGATTTCAGACTGAATAAAAAAACAGGACCCATCTATTTGCTGTCTACAAGAGACTCATTTTAGACAGAAGGACACCTACAGCCTGAAAATAAAAGGTTGGAGAACCATTTACATTTCAAATGGTCCTGAAAAGAAAGTAGGGGTAGCCATCCTTATATCAGAGAAACTAAAATTTACCCCGAAGACTGTAGTGAGAGCTGAAGAGGGACACTATATCATAATTAAAGGATCTATCCAACAAGAGGACTTAACAATCCTCAATATATATGCCCCGAATGTGGGAGCTGCCAATATATCAATTAATAACCAAAGTTAAGCCATACGTTTTTTTAATAATAAATTTATTTTTTATTGGTGTTCAATTTACCAACATACAGAATAACACCCAGTGCACATCCCGACAAGTGCCCCCCTCAGTGCCTGTCACCCATTCACCCCTATCCCCCGCCCTCCTCCCCTTCCACCACCCCTGGTTCGTTTCCCAGAGTTAGGAGTCTTTATGTTCTGTCTCCCTTTCTGATATTTCCCACACATTTCTTCTCCCTTCTCTTATATTCCCTTTCACGATTATTTATATTCTCCAAATGAATGAGAACATACAATGTTTGTCCTTCTCTGATTGACTTAGTTCACTAGCATAATACCTTCCAGTTCCGTCCATGTTGAAGCAAATGGTGGGTATTTGTTGTTTCTAATGGCTGAGTAATATTCCACTGTATACATAAACCACATCTTCTTTATCCATTCATCTTTCGATGGACACGAAGACTCCTTCCACAGTTTGGCTATTGTGGACATTGCTGCTAGAGACATCGGGGTGCAGGTCCCGGCGTTTCATTGCATCTGTATCTTTGGGGTAAATCCCCAGCAGTGCAATTGCTGAGTCGTACGGTAGGTCTATTTTTAACTCTTTGAGGAACCTCCACACAGTTTTCCAGGGTGGCTGCACCATTTCACGTTCCCACCAACAGTGTAAGAGGGTTCCCTTTTCTCCGCATCCTCTCCAACATTTGTGGCTTCCTGCCTTGTTAATTTTCCCCATTCTCACTGGTGTGAGGTGGTATCTCATTGTGGTTTTGATTTGTATTTCCCTGATGGCAAGTGATGCAGAGTATTTTCTCATGTGCATGTTGGCCATATCTATGTCTTCCTCTGTGAGATTTCTCTTCATGTGTTTTTCCCATTTCATGATTGGATTGTTTGTTTCTTTGGAAACAATTATTTGGAAATACTTAGATAATAATACACTTATACTTGGTGACTTCAATGTAGCACTTTCTACACTCAATAGGTCTTCTAAACACAACATCTCCAAAGAAATGAGAGCTTTAAATGATACACTGGACCAGATGGATTTCACAGATATCTACAGAACTTTACATCCAAACTCAACTGAATACACATTCTTCTCAAGAGCACATGGAACTTTCTCCAGAATAGAACACATACTGGGTCACAAATCGGATCTGAACTGATACCAAAAGTTTGGGATCATCCCCTGCAGATTCTCAGACCATAATGCCTTGAAATTAGAACTAAATCACAATAAGAAGTTTGGAAGGAGTTCCAACAGGTAGAGGTTAAGGACCATCCTGCTATAAGATGAAAGGGTCAACCAGGAAATTAAGGAAGAATTAAAAAGATTCATGGAAATTAATGAGAATGAAGATACAACCATTCAAAATCTTTGGGATACAGCAAAAGCAGTCCTCAGGGGGAAATACATCGCAATACAAGCATCTATTCAAAAACTGGAAGGAACTCAAATACAAAAGCTAACCTTACACCTAAAGGAGTTAGAGAAAAAACAGCAAATAGATCCTACACCCAGCAGAAGAAGAGAGTTAATTAAGATTCGAGCAGAATTCAATGAAATCGAGACCAGAAGAACCGTGGAACAGATCAACAAAACCAGGAATTGGTTCTTTGATAGAATTTATAAGATAGATAAATCATTAGCCAGCCTTATTAAAAAGACGATAGAGAGGGATCCCTGGGTGGCGCAGCGGTTTGGCGCCTGCCTTTGGCCCAGGGCGCGATCCTGGAGACCCGGGATCGAATCCCACGTCAGGCTCCCGGTGCATGGAGCCTGCTTCTCCCTCTGCCTGTGTCTCTGCCTCATTCTCTCTCTCTCTCTCTCTGTGACTATCACAAATAAATAAAAATTAAAAAAAAAAAAGGACGATAGAGAAGACTCAAATTAATAAAATCATGAACGAGAATGGAGAGATCACTACCAACACCAGGGAAATAAAAACGATTTTAAAAACATATTATGAACAGCTATATGCCAATAAATTAGGCAATCTAGAAGATACGGACGTATTTCTGGAAAGCCACAAACTACCAAAACTGGAACAGGAAGAAATAGAAAACCTGAACAGGCCAATAACTAAGGAGGAAATTGAAGCAGTCATCAAAAAACTCCCAAGACACAAAATTCCAGGGCCAGATGGCTTCCCTGGGGAATTCTATCAAACGTTTAAAGAAGAAACCATACCTATTCTACTAAAGCTGTTTGGAAAGATAGAAAGAGATGGAGCACTTCCAAATTCATTCTATGAGGCCAGCATCACCTTAATTCCAAAACCAGACAAAGACCCCACCAAAAAGGAGAATTACAGGCCAATATCCCTGATGAACATGGATGCAAAAATTCTCAACAAGATACTAACCAAGAGGATACAACAATACATTAAAATTATTCACCATGACCAAGTAGGATTTATTCCTGGGACACAAGGCTGGTTCAACACTCATAAAACAATCAATGTAATCCATCATATCAGCTAGAGAAAAACCAAGAACCATATGATCCTCTCATTAGATGCAGAGACGCATTTGACAAAATAGAGCATCCATTCCTGATCAAAACTCTTCAGAGTGTAGGGATAGAGGGAACATTCCTCAAGATCTTAAAAGCCATCTACGATAAGCCCACAGCAAATATAACTCTCAATGGGGAAGCACTGGGAGCCTTTCCCCTAAGATCAGGAACAAGACAGGGATGTCCACTCTCACCACTGCTATTCAACATAATACTGGAAGTCCTAACCTCAGCAATCAGAAAACATAAAGTCATTAAAGTCATTCAAATTGGCAAAGAACAAATCAAACTCTCCCTCTTCACCGATGACATGATACTCTACATAGAAAACCCAAACGTCTCCACCCCAAGACTTCTAGAACTCATACAGCAGTTTGGTGGTGTTGTAGGATACAAAATCAATGCCCAGAATTCAGTGACATTTCTATACACTAACAATGAGACTGAAGAAAGAGAAATTAAGGAGTCGATCCCATTTACAATTGCACCCAAAAGCATAAGATAACTAGGAATACACCCAACCAAAGAGGTAAAGGATCTATACCCTAAAAACTATAGAACACTTCTGAAAGAAATTGAGGAAGACACAAAAAGATGGAATAAATACTCCATGCTCATGGATTGGCAGAATTAATATTGTGAAAATGTCAATGTTACCCAGGGCAATGTACACGTTTAATGCAATCCCTATCAAAATACGATGGACTTTCTTCAGAGAGTTAGAACAAATTATTTTAAGATTTGTGTGGAATCAGAAAAGACCCCGAATAGCCAGGGGAATTTTAAAAAAGAAAACCATAACTGGAGACCTCACAATGCCAGATTTCAGGTTGTACTACAAAGCTGTGGTCATCAAGACAGTGTGGTGCGTGCATAAAAACAGACACATAGATCAATGGAACAGAATAGAGAATCCAGAAGTGTACCCTCAACTTTTTGGTCAACTAATATTCAATAAAGGAGGAAAGACTATCCATTGGAAGAAAGACAGTCTCTTCAGTAAATGGTGCTGGGAAAATTGGACATCCACATGCAGAAGAATGAAACTAGACCACTCTCTTGCACCATACACAAAGATAAATTCAAAATGGATGAAAGATCTAAATGTGTGACAAGATTCCATCAAAATCGTAGAGGAGAACACAGGCAACACCGTTTTTGAACTCGGCCACAGTTACTTCCAGCATGTTACATCCATGAAGTCAAAAGAAACAAAAGCAAAAATGAACTTTGGGACTTCATCAAGATAAGAAGCTTTTGCACAGCAAAGTATACAGTCAACAAAACTAAAAGACAACCTACAGAATGGGAGAAGACATTTGCAAATGACGTGTCAGATAAAGGGCTAGTTTCCAAGATCTATAAAGAACTTAGTAAACTCAACACCAAAGAAACATACAATCCAATCATGAAATGGGCAAAAGACATGAAGAGAAATCTCACAGAGGAAGATATAGACATGGCCAACATGCACATGAGAAAATGCTCTGCATCACATGCCATCAGGGAAATACAAATGAAAACCACAATGAGATCCCACCTCACACCAGTGAGAATGGGGAAAATTAACAAGGCAGGAAGCCACAAATGTTGGAGAGGATGCGGAGAAAAGGGAACCCTCCTGCACTCTTGGTGGGAATGTGAAATGGTGCAGCCACTCTGGAAAACTGTGTGGAGGGTCCTCAAAGGGTTAAAAATAGACCTGCCCTACAACCCAGCAATTGCACTGTTGGGGATCTACCTCAAAGATACAGATGTAGTGAAACGCTGGGAAACCTGCCCCCCCCCCATGTCTCTAGCAGCAATGTCCACAATAGCCAAACTGTGGAAGGAGCCTCGGTGTCCATCGAAAGATGAATGGATAAAGAAGGTGTGGTTTATGTATACAATGGAATATTCCTCAGCCATTAGAAATGACAAATACCCACCTTTTGCTTCGACGTGGATGGAATTGGAGGGTATTATGCTGAGTGAAATAAGTCTATCAGAGAAGGACAAACATTATATGTTGTCATTCATTTGGGGAATATAAATAATAGTGAAAGGGAATAGAGGGGAAGGGAGAAGAAATGGGTAGGAATATCAGAAAGGGAGACAGAACATGGAAGACTCTTAACTCTGGGAAACAAACTAGGGGTGGTGGAAGGGGAGGAGGGTGGGGGGTGGGGGTGATTGGGTGACGAGCACTGAGGGGGGCACTTGACGGGATGAGCACTGGGTGTAATTCTGTATGTTGGCAAATTGAACACCAATAAAAATAAATTTATTATTAAAAAAAATTTTCAGAGGAGTGGTTGCCAGAGGCAGGGGATGGGGAGGGAATGAGGATGAATCGCCTACATGGCATAGGGTTTTATTTGGAATAATGAAAATGTTCCCAAAATAGATAGTTGTGACGGTCACCTGATATTGTAATCGTACAAATGCCACTGAATGGTAGACTTTCAAACAGTCAAAAATGTAAATTTTATGTGAAGTATGTTTTAAAACAGTAAAATATATAAAGAAAAACTAGAATTTAGTTCAAAGTTGAGACATGTTATCATTCTTGAAAATATTTCAACACTTCTAATAGAAATCACAAGGACTCGATTTACATATTTAATATGATTTTTAAAAAATACCTATCCTAGAAATTAAATACCAGTGAAAATATTTCCTAGGAATAAAGGCGCACTGAAGATATTTTCAGAGCATATGCTGAAACATAACCACACACACCAAAGCTACTCTTGTCAATACAAATGGAAATTTTAAAGAATGTTTTTTCAAGCAGAAGAAAAGTTACCTCTGAAGGACCAATGTCCTAAGTCGCATTCCTATGAAGCAGCCGCTACAGCGCAGTTGCCAAACCCTTCCAGAAGAAAACTGCAGAGCCAGAAAACATCATGGTAAACTCTATTATAAACGGTCAAAGTAAAGTAATTCCACACTTACATTTTGGGAAATATTGAAAGTTACAAGCATTCCATAATTTTTTTATTACCCTAGTAACTTTAAAATAAGAATAAGAAAGGAAAATATGAAGACATATCAGTACCATTCATGAAGATGTAATCCTGAACAAAATCACTTCATCCACCAATATACGAAATGATAGTTTCCAAGTATGAGTTAGGTTTACCCCAAGAGAACAAAGATCCTTACTGTTAAAAAGAAGTTAGTCAACTAACCTTCGACCAAGCAGGAAAGAATATCCAATGAAAAAAAGACAGTCTCTTCAATAAGTGGTGTTGGGAAAATCGTACAGCACATGCAGAAAAATGAAACCAGACCATTCTCATACACCATATTCAAAGATCAATTAAAAATGGATGAAAGACATAAAGGTGAGATAGGAACCCATCAAAATCCTAGAGAACACAGGAAGCAACCTTTTTGACCTTGGCTGCAACAACTTCTTGGAAAACATATCTCTACAGGCAAGGGAAAAAAGCAAAAATGAACTGTTAGGACTTCCTCAAGATAAAAAGCTCTGCACAGCAAACAATCAACAAAACTAAAAGGGAACCTACAGAATGGAAGAAAATACTTGGAAATGACATAATAGATAAAGGGCTTGTATCCCAGATCTATAAAGAACTTATCAAACTCAACACGCTAAAAACAAAAAATCCTATCAATAATGGGCAGAAGATATAAGCGGTCATTTCTTCAAAGAAGACCTACTAATGGCCAACAAGTACATGAAAAAAGCTCCACATCACCTGTCATCAGTAAATACAAATCAAAAGCACAATGAAATACTGCCTCACAGCAGTGAGAATGTCTATAATTAAAAGACAGGAAACAACAGATGTTGGCAAGCATCTGGAGAAGGGGAAAATTCTTGCAGTGTTGTTGGGAATGGAAGCTGGTACAGCCTCTCTGGAAAAGAGTATGGAGGTTCCTCAAAGAGTTAAAACAGAGCTACCCTATGACCCAGGAATTGCACTACTAGATGTTTACCCCAAGGATACAGATGCAGTGAAACACCGGGACACCTGCATCCTGATGTTCACAGCAGCAGTGTCCATAACAGCCAAACTGTGGGAGGAGCCACGATGTCCTTGGACAGATGGACGAATAAAACATATGTGATATATATATATATATATATATATATATATATATATATATATATATCACAGCTATCAAAAAGAATGAAATCTTGCCATTTGCAAAGACATGGATAGTACTAGAGGGTATTATGTTAATTGAAATAAGTCAGTCAGGAAAGAAAATTACCATATACTTTCACTCCTATGTGGAATTAAAGAAGCAAAAGAGATGGACATCTGGGAAGGGAAGGAAAAATAAAAAAGGTGAAAACAGAGAGGGAGGAAAAGAGACTCTTAATCATAGGAAAAAAACTGAGGGTCACAGGAGGGGAGGGGGTTGGGGAAATAGAGTAACTGAGGGATGGGCATGAAGGAGGGCACGTGATGTCATGAGCATCCAACACCTCTTGAATTCTACCTCTGAAACTAGTATTACACTATATGTTAATTAATCAGATTTAAAATAAAATTTTCAAAAAACATTAGTTGCATTTCCTTTCAGGATCTCAACTCTACCCCATCAGCTTATGCCAGGACCACACCATTGTGGGTTTGATTTTTTTATTTTTTATTTTTTATTTTTTTATTTTTTTAAGTAGGCTCCTTGCCTCATCCATAGCCCAGCTCAGGCCTTGAACTCATGACCCCGATATAAATACCTCAGGTGAATCCGAGAGTCCTATGCTTAACCCACTGAGCCAGACAGGTGCCCTAGAGCCACACAGTTTTAATTCTGTGGCTCTGTGACATAGTTTGAAATAGGAAAGTGCTGCGTCTAGCTCTATTCTGCTTCTCAGTACTGTTTGTGCTGTCCAGGGTCATTTGTAGGGGCAGATGAAAGTTAGGGTCTTTTTCCTATTTCTAAAATCTATCACCATGATTTTGATAGGAATTCCATTGAAAGTGAGGGTTGCTTCAGGGACTATTGACATTTTAACAAGATGAAGGCTCCCATCTGATGAGCCCCGATGTCTTCCCAAAGTCTTGCCGTTTTCGGTATAGAAGCTTTCAATGACCTTGGTTCAGTTTAATTATTTTTTTTAATGCTAGTGAGAATGGAGTCATTTTCTTAATTTCCTTTTTGAGTGTTCATTGTTAGTACACAGAAGGGCTACCAACCTTGCTATGTTCATTTTGTTTCCCTAAGTGATGTCCCTCATTAGCTCTAACAGTTCTGGTGGAGCCTCTAGGGTTTCCTGTTTCTAGTACGGTGTCTTCTGCAAATAGGGACAGTTTGACTTCCCCCTTACAGGTATGGATACCTTTTATTTTCCTTGTCTGTTTCCTATTGTAGAACTTCCAGGGCTAAGAGGGGGACATCCTTGTCTTGTTCCTGCTTTTAGGGGAGAGGATTTCAGGTCTTCATCATAGAGTATGATGTCAGCTACACGCCTTCCTACACAGCCTTTATTCTGTTGATGGACATTTCCTCAAAACCCACTATGCTTTTTATGTTGTATTTTGTCAAATGCTTTTTATGCAACTATTGAGATGACCGTATAGTTTTTGTCCTTTCTCTTGTTAATGTGATGGATAACGTTGACAGATTGCCAGAGAGAAAGTGGGTGGGAGATGGGCAAAATAGATGAATTTTAGGAGCTATAAGCATCTGGATCTCAAATATATAGTCCACAGAAATTTAGAAAGTACAGCCTAGGCAATGGAGTCAGTACTATTGTAACATTGTACAGGGACTGATGCTGACCACACTTCTCATGGGAAGAGCTGAGTAATGTACAAAATGGAGTCACTAAGTTGTAGTCCTGAAACTAGTGTAACACTGTATGTTGACTATCCTTCAATAAATATTGATAGGTTTTTCTGATAGAAATCACGGTGGGTCCCTGAAAGGCATTTACACGGCCATTACACATATGAAGGGACCTCTGCAGAGATGATAAAGATTTCTCAAATGTCTTCAATGTTGATTTTTAAAAGATTTGAGAGAGCATGCAGTGGAAGGGCAGAGGGAAAGGGAGACTCTGAAGCACACTCTCCACCCAGCCAGAGCCTGAGCCCTTCGTGAGGCTCCACACCACAACCTCGAGATCCTGAACTGAGCCAAAATCAAGAGGCAACGTTTAACTGACTGAACCACCAGGAGCCCCTCAAATGTTCTTAAGCAAAATCCATGCTGTGAACCCTTGGTGGTGGGAGGACAGCAGGGACACCCAGTCTACCTAGAAGGGTGGGAGTCCTGGAGGGCCTGAGGGTGGGAACAAAGGATGTGGGAGGGTGCCTGCATCCCCTTCCCACCCGGCATAGTGACAGGACCTTCTCTCACACCCTTGGCCTTCAGGGTGCAGACCTACATGCTCACTGGACCACCGACCTACAGTGATGACACGGGACCCCATTGTGGGTGGAACTGTGGCGCCCCAGGGTTCCACCACTGCCTGTCGCTACTCTGCATCCGCAGGCAGTTGGAGGCATTCGTGCTCCAGATCTGGCTCACAGCGCCCGAACTATCCCACTCTCCCCAGTACCCCAGTGTATAAAGTGTAGGCACTTACACAGCGACAGGTTACAGGTGAATGAGAGCTGCTCCCTGCTCCCCTCGTGCCACTGTGGGGCCTGTGGGTCTGGGTGTGGGCACTGGCCTCCTGGATTGGGTGAGAACACACTGACGCCCATGTGATGCCCATGAGGCAGCTCCTGCAGCCCTTCCACAGCTCCACGGGGTGAGGGCTGCCTCCCTGCTGCCCCAAGCCAGGGAATGAGGTTGTGGTCAGGGCTTGGGCAGCTCATCCAGGATCCCCGCTCCCCTGTAAGCCCTGTTCTGTGCAGGGGAGACACAAGCCATGAGCTTTCCAGCCTGTCTAGGTGCATGGACCCCGACATGTGATGACCAATCCCTCCACCCTGTGGTCCACAGTGGACGATCAGGGCTTCTGGGTCCTCCTGGCCCATGATCGGGCTTGCTCTTCATGAACTGGAACATGGAGGCTCTCGTGCTCCCCCAAAACCTCCCTCAGGCTATTCACAAATCATTGAATTCAGGGTGGGTAGTTTGGTTACACTTTTGCTGGCATAAGTTTTTAATTTCGATAATGTCCAGTTCATTGCTTTTTTCCTTTGGTCATTGTGCTTGTGGAATCTAAGAGAAAACTTCAGTCTGCCCCAGGTCCGCATGAACACTCACTGGCAGCCCCATCCACCGCCATCTCGGCGCAAGTCCTAGGCTGGAAGACGTCACCCAAGCATCAGGTCAGCAGTTGCCTGCAGCCTACTGGGTAAGAGCAGGTGAGGCCCAGGAGGGGATCAGAGCCAAGTATGAACCAGGTCAGCCCAGATAAGGACCATAGTCACCAGGAATATGTGAGACCCTGGGGACAGACCCGGGCATCAGTAGCAAGTGAGGGTCCATCCTGGATCCTAGACATTGGTTGCTGACGAACCCAGGTGGGGATCGTAATCACCAGGTCCAGATGAGGCCCAGGTGGTGAGCATACCCTGGTATGTAGGAGTGGATATGGCCGAAGTTGTATCATAAGCAGTAAGACCAATTATGTACCAGGTGAGGATCACACTACAGTCCAGCCAATGAGACCCAAGTGGGTGTTGTTGCCATTACAAGCAGGTATGGCCAGGTGGGGACGCTAACCCTCAGGAGCACCAGATGTCCAGTTGGTGCATTAGCCAGCAAGTAGAGGTGAAACTCAACCAGGGATCCGAGTCTAAGCTGAGCAGGGAGGGCCCAGGCAGAGGTGAAACCCAGAGGAGCAGAGCATGAGGAAAAGGCTGGAGGCATCAGAGCCATGTGAGGCCCAGGAGGGGATCAGAGCCAAGGATGAGCCAGGTCAGCCCAGACAATGACCATAGTCACCAGGAACAAGTGAGACCCTGGGGACATTCCTGGGCATCAGGAGAAGTGAGGGTCCATCCTGGATCCTAGTGAACGGTAGCCAATGAGCCCAGGTGGGGACCATGGTCACCAGGCCCAGATGAGGCTCAGGTGGAGACCAGAGTCACCAGGTCAGGACAGGCCCAGGTGGGGATCATCGCTGATAGAAGCAGGTATGGCTGTCAGGCCGCTCCCATTAGGCAGACAGACCCATCCTCTCATGCCCAGCCAATCTCAGACGGTCCTGAGCTCCCTTAGGATTCAGGGGAGAGGAGCCATTCTTCTCCCTCCTTTCCCCATGTCCCTGGCACTGATGGGTCCCCACCACAGGGTCCCTCTGTTTCAGGCACACCAATTAGGGTCTCCCTGGGTCCCCTGGGATGATGCTGACCTGTCACTGTGGAAGGTCACGGACCGTCACAGTTTTCTGCAGTGAGTTCCCCGGACACCCACTCATCCATTTCAGGAGGGGGTTTGCATTTGCAGGAACGTCTCTCTGGGGGCTGGCTCATCCACCCAGGTCAGGACCTCGTCCACTGTAGTCCTCTGAGGGCCATGTCTGCATGAGGCTGGAGCTGAGAGACCCAGGAGGCAAACCCGGGAAGTGGGTAGGAGCGGAGCTGGGCCTGGGGTCGGGCCCCTGGGCACTCAGAGGAGGAGCCTCCACAATTGCTTCAGGGAGGGCCAGGTTTCTGCCTCCTGCATCGGGGTGGGGGGAGTCCTGTCCTTCAGCAAGGATTCCAGAGTTGAGGGGCTCTGGGACTGTGGTGTGTTTTCTGTAGGAGGACGGTCTGGTCTGGGGCGAGTACAGAGGGGTACTCCTCACTCACACCCTCAGCCCAGGGCCTCCACAGTCCTGAAGGATTCTGTGGGGCTGCAGGTAGATGCTGGGGTCAAAGCAAGCTCAGGGAGGGAGGGTGGGCGGCAGAGGAAGGGGCCGACCAGCTTGGTCAGGAAGATGGAAAAAGAGGAGGAGGCCAACCTGGGGCTGGAACGAGGGAAGGAGGACAGCCCAGTGGCCTTGGTTGGAGGGGAGGAGGCTGCTGGGTCGACTGCCCCACAGGTACCTCACAGAGGCTGGAGACTCCATGTGGGGCCACCGGGGCTGTCCCTGGCCCTCTCAGCCCTGCTCACAGCCCAGTGTGTCCTTGAATGGTTGGCATGAGTCTAGCTCAGGGGCTCTGACAAGACAAGAGTTACAAGGGCCAGAGTCACAGAGGTGACAGCAAGAGTGGAGGAGTCAGCGGACAGCAGGGAGGACAGCCAGGGTGTAGGGGGAGCCTGGTTGGACGCCGGGCAGTCAGTCCCTGGGAAGGCAGGGGGGCCTCAGCCGAACAGTCATGGGGGAGCCCGGTTCGTGCTGACAGCTCTCAGGCTGGTCCATCCCAGGACGGTGGCAGGTCACCGCCTGGGTACCAAAGGGGTCCCACCCAGCCCACCACCAGCAACAACCCTTCTTGGACCCTCCGGAGCCCTGCCCCCGCCTGACCGTAGGCAGCGGGCAGCCCCTGCCCTCCCTGGGGGGACCCTCCCCTCTGAGTTTCCTGAGCCCACATGTGGGGGACAGTGGGGCCGGGCCTGGGCCTCAGGGCTCTGCACCTCCTGCCTTCCAGGAAGAAGTCCTGCCTGTCCCCAACCCTACGAGGCCAAGGCAAGAGTGCATCCTGGGCACTGGGCAGGATTAGGCAGTGGCGTGGGGCCAGATGTCCGCAGACCCTGTCCCCAGGTTGTCCCCAGGGGTGTCTCCCCAAACGCCCTGTCCCAGCGCTTCCTGGGCTGCTGGGAACGCACCCGAGACCCCGAGCCAGTCAGCGGGAACAGCTCTGTGCCGTCCTGGCTCCTCTGAGTCCTCGCAGGGCGACTGGACGTGGCACCGAGTGCTCACTTCCCATGGCTGGAGGCTCATCTGCTGCCCCTGCTTGTCCTTTTCCAGAAACAACGTTAGCAGACCTGGCAAGACAACAATGCTCAGGAAATGGGGCCACTACCATCACAGTGAGAAGGTGGGCGCTGCGTGCCCCCTGAGGGCACTCTGTCACGATGGAGCTGGGGGCCCACCCAGAGCGTCCTGCTGTCCTGTTCCCAGGAGAGTCCCCTGCCTGGGGAGAGTCTGATGCCAGAGCCAAAGACTCCGCAGCCCCAAGGTTGGCGGCAGGGGGAGCGACAGGTCAGGGCCACAGTCCCCGCTCCTTGTGGAGGACGAGGCTCAGCTCTAGGGAGGCCTAGTCTCTCTGGAGACACCGTGGAGCTGAAGCCAGAATCTTCTCGATGCTTCCCATTCCCTGAACTCCAAGGTGCTGCCCTGGGCCCATCTCACCAACACTGCATTCCCTCCTGCAGCTGTGTAGTCAAGTTTACAAGGGGGTCCCAACCTAGCTGCAGGTACAGGTGTGGTTGCATTTGCTGGAGATTGAGAGGGTTAAATCAGGAACCCAAGGAAATACCAGATAGGGCCCTTCCACTTTGGCAGATGCATCACCCTCAGGAGAGGCCTGGGAAGGAGCCAAGGGGAATGTGATGTGAGGAGGTCATCTGCCTGGGGATCCGTGGTGGCCCCAGCATCTTCTGGTGCCTCTCCAACCCGAGGGCCCTGCCCACCTCCCTGCAGCCCCAACCTCAGTCCCACCATCCATGGAGGAGTTTCAGCCTGGGGTTCAGAGAGGGACAAGCCCACAGCACCCACCCCATAGGGTTTCTGTTGGGCTGAGGGTCCTTAAACCCTGCCAACCCCGGCCTGGACGGCATTCCTACTCTCTGGGAAGACCAGGTCCATTCAGGGCTCAGAGGGCTGTGGGCAGACTGGGGTCAGGGCATGGGGAAGGAGGCCCCTGCCAGGATGTCACCCCCGCCTGCTTGGTGAATGAGGAGACCCTGATCTTTGGGGGCCTGAGGCCTTCTCAGGCTTCTTCATTCCAGGGTTCCCCAAACTGCTGAGATTCCAGGCCTATCACGAGCACATTCTAGATAGAGCTCACCCCAAGCTGAAAAAGCACATGGTGAGTAGATGCTCCCCAGAGGCTCCTTCCCCTTGGCCCGGGGCAGGGGGTGCCAGCACAGCCCTTCTGAGCTGCCCCAGAGTTTGGTATCAAGTTCCTCCTCCTGGGGGCCCAGGGTGCCCTCAAGGCTGGGCGGGGCCATGGGAAGTGTGTCCACCTGGTTCCACAGGGCCTCAATTTGGGGCCTGAAAACTTCTGCCCTTCTGCCAGGATGAGGAACAGATGTGCACTTGCACCTACACCCCCAGGTAGTTCCTTCACTGTTTTATCAGCCGGGTCAGGCCACCCCAGGCCCCTATTCCCACATCCTGCCCCCTGACCCTGGGGAGGGTGTGCTCAGCCCCATCCTCAGACAAGCCAGGCCTGACCCTGGGGCCCTAAGGCTGAGGCTTGAAGCCCAGACCCACATGGAGAAGCCCAGAGGGGCCCTGCAGGAGGTTTCAGGGTATGGGCGGTCTCTGTCCTAGCTCTCCCAGGGAAGGCCAGGTCAGCCTGGGGTGTGGATGAGCCCTCGGCCAATTCTGCAGCCAGCCTGGGGCCCTCCTGGGGTATTGGCACAAATGGGGGCAGAGTCTGTGCCCCCAAGGCTGTGGGTAGTGCTGGCCAGGATCAGAACCCAGAGTGGCCTGGAGCCCTGATCTCCCAGGGAGGATTGCATATGCAGGAGGGGCTGTGGTGCCTCCTTGGATGCAGCCAGGGGGTCGGCAGTGGCTATGGGCAGATGGGACACTCCCAGGGGCTGTGCTCAGGCCGCCCCTCCCACCCAACTGTCCCCTAGACCCCCTTCTTCCTCACCCTGAAGCATTGGGATGCCTACATCCTAGACGGGGAATGCGTGCTCACAGCCATGGCTTACATGATCTTCAAAGTGCACAGGAGTAAGTTAACCCCCGGGAGCCCAGGTATGCCCGAGGCTAGGGATGGGAGGGCAGGGGCGTTGAGCAGCACCCAGGCCCGAGGACGGGGGAACGTCCAGGCATGCGGTTTGAGTGGGGCTCCCTGAGCAGAGCAGCAGACAAGGCCATCCCTTGGCCATACCACTGCCCATGGTGCTCCTGCACAGCTGGACCCTCAGCTGCTGCCACTAGGGGGCACCCGGAGGCCACAGAGCAGGGCGCCTCTGGGTCTCACACCCACTGCCCAGAAGGCCTCCTGAAGGTGCCCCTGGAAGGTCTTTGGGAGTTTCTGCAGGACGCCTTTGTCCAGCCCTGGGCCGTAGAAGATCAGGTGGTGCTCAGACACATTTGGACCTCCATGACCCAGCTCAAACAGATGAAGTGTGACCTGTCCCACCCTCAGATGGACCCAAGGACCCCTCCCCTCCCGATTCAGCTTGCTGGGGCTGCCCACAGTGGACAGAGCTCCTGGAGCCTTCCTACTCATTTCTGGGCCTGTCCTCTTCTGTTTCAGCCTCAGGGAAACCAAGCCATGGCTGGGCATACAGGCACTCACTGCAGGGGCTGGGCACCGGCAGTGTGGAGGGCTGTGGACAGGGTCAGGCCAGGAGGTACCCAGGAGCCCTGAGGACTGCTGGGGCCCCCAGCTGGGGACTCACAGCCTGCTGGAGATGCTAATCCAGCCTACCTCTGTCCAGCAGGATCTGAGAGTTCCCCATGAGGCCCCTGGGCCTGGAGTGAGTGTCCCCAGCACCTGAGCCTCTCCTCCCTTCCCCTACTGGTGAGACGTTGCCCAGAGTGGATGAGCTGGCCTCCCCAGGCCCAGCCACACAACCTGAGCAGTCTGGACCCCCTCCCGGCAGGGCCATCCTCAAGGCCGAGGAGCTGCTGCAGGAGGGAAGCTCCCCAGAGCCCACGGCTGCACACCTCTGTCCAGGAACACTGGGGGCTCTGCTTCTGGCCCAGCTGTCCCCAGCCCAGGACCCCTCACTGCCCCGGCTGCCCCACAGTGATGGAACTCCTGCCTCATGGTCCCAGGGAACCAGGAGAGTGCAGTCAGATGGCACTAGAACATGGATTCGAAGCCAGAACACTGGGTCCCCTTCTCTTTGGCACCTGCCTGGTCCATACAAGAGGCCACACAGCAGATCACACACTAGAATCTCCCTGGGATTCCAGTCATGGAGTACACCAAAGTCACTAAGATGACACTGTCAGGAGCAAGACACCCATCCTGCACTGTGGCCATAGCAGCTCAAGCCCCTCACTGGGCAGTGATAGGCAGGGCCAGGCCAGAGCCAGGGCAGTGCTGAGTCCTGGGACCATCTGACCTCCACCTCCACAGGGAACCTCGATGCTTGTGGGCCTCTGGTGCAGTGCGTGATGGTGGGGGTGGGGGCCCTGAGGCTCTGGCCAGCCGAGACCATGCCCTGCCTCGTCTTACTGTCCTTCCTGTAGGGTGTCCACATGCACACCTGGCAAATACTCTGACCCATTATGACCTGGGCTGTAGGGAGGCAGTGTCAACAGGAACCCCTCTCTCCAGGCTCTGGGGAGGCAGTGTCAACAGGAACCCCACCAGGGTCAGAATGAAGACTGATGGGATTGAGCCTCCCCTGGGTCTGACCAGTTCTGGATTCTGCCCCAAGGCTCAGTGACCCTCTCAGAGCAGGATGTGGCCTCCGGGGAAGTGGGTGTGCCCCACAAATCTAGGTATCTGACCTAGAACAGCACTGGGAAAATAGGACACACCAGGGCAGGGGCAGCAGGGACAGGCTGCTGGGCCACACACTCACCCACACTAGGAGACAAGATCCTCCACATCCTGGGTCTCTAGCAGTCAATCACCTGGACCAGTGGGCCAGGGGCCAGGGTCCAGCTGACCTGCTGAGACCCAGCGAGACCCAGGAACCCCTAAGCTGCAGGTCCAGGTCAGGTCTGCTGTCCTCAGAACTGACTCTCAGGCCCCAACCTCAGGACATCTGCCCCCATTCGGACTCCTCACAATCTCCAAACTGGGGACTCTAGCACCCGAACTCCCATGTGACTTCAGCTTTCCCCTAAAGGACAGGAAGGTCTCCTTCCCCAGGGGAAGGTGCCCACTCTCAGCTCCAAGCACTGATTGCTGTTGAAAGTTCAATGAAGTGTTGCATTAAAAGGCACGGCCATCCAATTTCTGCGTCTTCCAGAGCTCTGCAAGAATCGCGGACAGGCCCCATAAAGGAGGAGGGGGCGCTGCCGAGGCCCCTGACCAGCCCCCTCCACAGGTGTCACCAGGGACACAAAGCTGACCTGCCCCCGTGCCTTACAAAGTCGGCCAAGGCCAGGGGCAGGACAATCTCAGACTTTTTGCTACTCAGCCCATGCCCCGAGGGCCAGGATGGGGCTGGGAGAGTGACAGCCGGGGCCCGGTGGCCTCAGTTCACAAGGGTCTGGGCAAAGCGCCCTGGGAGGTCTGCACTCCTGTCCAGGGCGCCAGGACTGGCCATGCTCCGGGGGCACTTTCAAAACTCCTCACACCCTGCCTGTGCTCCTGCAGAACAGAGAGAGCCAGAGGGACGATTAGTGTGGCCCTGCAAGGGACATCAGGACACCAGGCACTTACAGCTCATGATCCTGGGCCCTTTACTGGGCAGGCTCAGCTGGCACACCTTGTGCTACTGTATTTTCTCCACCAGCATGTGGAAGAATCCTCGACAACCTAGAAGGTAGGGGCTGTGGGAGAGTGGGGCTCAGCCCAGGGGCATGGCAGCAAGGGGACCGAAGGAACCCTACCCCCTGCTCACTCCAACTCCCACACACAGTCAGCCCCAGGGCTCCAGCCATCGGGCAGTTTCCTCCTCAGGAGCTCACTGACAGGGGTTTCCCGACGTATGACTCCAGCTTGAGAGGCATCGAGGAAAGAGAGGCAGCTGGCACTCGGCTGGGACCCACTGTCAGACATGTGAATGTGGCCCAGGTGGGCCTTCAAACTCAGCTGACCCTCCAGCAGAGTCACTGCACGAACAAGCCCAGGGATGACCAGGAGAGCCCAACTAGCCACCCAACGCCAGCATCTGTAGTAATAAACATTGTGGTTTCAAGCCAGTTAGGTGTTAGGATGACACAGCCCAAGGATCACACCCGCACAGAGAGAAAGACAAACACACCCCAAAACGAACAAATTCGGAGTCCCCCTCGATGTCGTCAAACAGCGGCAGAATGGTTACATCCATGATGCTCAGATCACTCGGGAGAACAGACTGAAGATCCTACAAATCATGACTGCACAGAGGTGTTGTGGGCATGGAGATGTGCCTGCTGGGTTCTGACAATGAGCATGCAAAGTCGGCTACCATAGGAAACATCCTACAGAGGGTGGGCTCCCTCTTAGCAAAGGACACCAAATCCCTTCGAAGACGACACATAGTGACATCTGTCCTTCTCTCTGTTTGTGGTTCTCCCCCTATTTTGTTCTTCATAATACTACTTCAGCCTCCACCCTTCATCCGAGCCAATGACCATACTGGCTTTTTTAGGACATTGGGTCTTTCAAGGAGGCAGAGCTTTGCCTACCGGTTTCAGGAATAATTATTGCCCAGGTTTATGCTGATCCACCTACCTCTTGCCTTCACAGCTCTTCTCTCCTTGAGAATGAGAGGAAACACAGGTCTTACGATGAAAGAAGCCCACTCCCACTCGGGCGAGACCTCCAGTAATGGAAATCGTCATCTGGGCAAAGTAGTGAAAGCGGGAGCAAATAAGAATAGGTGGTAGGTTAGACATAGTTTGGTTCGAGTATTTTCCTCAAGCAAGTACCTACCTTCGATGTCAATTTTTAAATCTTCATCCACTTATTAGTTTTTAAATCTTTTCTTTTTATGTAATCTCTATGCCCAGCATGGAGTTCAAACTCACAATCCTGACATCAAGATCCACCGAACAAGGCAGTCAGGCACCCCAGTGCCATGTTTTATATCTCTCTGCTTGCTTGCCTATCTCTGCATCCTCTGAAACATTGTGTCCATGATTGGGGAGCTTTAGCTACCTCCAAATACCAGAACCTTCTGCTATATCCCAATCCTAGAATGATGTTTGTTATTGAATATCATTTCAAACCAATCGTCAGTAAAATGACTACTGGTAAAGGAAATTGTCAACTTTTAACGTGTTGGGCCCGGCTTCCTGGGCTCTCAGGGAAACTACGCTTTCTTTAACATTTCTCAAGTTCCAAATTACTCCATCAAACCTCAGAGTTTTGGCTCAATTTCTGCCCTGACTCAGCTATATGTCTGTTTCAATTAATAGGTATCATTCCATCAAAGGGAGCCTGGCCGGCTCAGTGTGGTTGGTAAAAACAAGTGACTCTTGATCCTGGGGTAGTGACTTCAAGCCCCATGTTCGGTGTAGAGATAACAGAAAAAGAAAATCTTTTAAAAATCAATCAGTCAGTTGATCTCTAGAGACACAGCTCAGATCCTACAGGGTCAGAGAGCCAGCTTACAGGTCTATGCACAGGATCATAAGTAACAGCACAAATTCAGAACATTCATAGTTGGCTAGCGTGGGGGACACACCAGCCTTAATGGTGCTCAGGTGGCGAAGTCAGGGGCAGCCCCAGAAGCCATAGGGTTTGCTTAGGGTCCCCTGGTTCATAAGGACGGTGGCGTCAACTGTTCCCAGGCACAGGAGCGGGACACCGCGTGAGAGCAGTGGGTGTAGGGGCCAGCATTCTGCCCTGTGTGGCCTGATCTGCAACCCCTGTGCAGTCATGGGACCGCTATACTGGAGCAGAAGTGGGAGGCGACCCTCTGGGGCAGGAAGTGCATAGGTCTCCACCAGGGAAGGCCCTAGATTTTGAAGTTCTGAAACTTAGTCAATTCTCTTAGATAAGAAAAAAAAAATCCTTAGACACAGGCAGGGTGAACGCAGGATTCTGACCTCCAGGGCCAGGGAATCCGGGACCCCCACACTCATCCCGCCCATCAGCACTGAAAGTCCTCAGGGAGCAGCACAGCACCGCCTGCTGGAGGCCAGAGGCGCTTACACTGAGCTCAGCCTCTGAGCCCTGCAGGTGCATCTCCACTAAGGCAAGTGCACACCTGGCAATCAGGGGAACGGCCGCTCACATATTGGCCTGCACAGACCACTGGCTCCCACCAAGAGAGCTGATCATAGAGGCCTGCAAGGCTTCAGCTCGATGGGGAAAGTAGGATCTAGCTTCCTTTATACTTTGTTCTTTATTATTTTTCATTTATTTTTTCAATTATTTTTTATTAATTGCTCACTTTTAATTATTATGTACATACTTATATATTTCTTATTTTTGATTACATTCATAGTAGTTGTATTTTCATTCTTATTTTGGGATCTACATTCTACTAATAATTAATAAGTAACAAGCAGGCCAGAACACGCCCAGGATCTAGTTTTAGGGGGTTTTGTTGTTGTTGTTGTTTTCCCTGTTTTTTCTATTTCTTTCTTCCTTCTTTTTTCGACAATAATGAGGTGGAGAAATTCACCTCTGAAAAGAACATGAGGTACTCCTCACAGCCAGGGATTTAATCAATGCAGATATAAGTAAGATGTCTGACTGGAATTACAAACAAAGAGTATAAGGTTAGTAGCTGGCTTGTAAAAAGAGTACACTAGACACTACACAATCCCTTAATGTAGAGACAAAAGAACTAAAATCGAGTCAGGCAAGCAATGAAATATGTATAACTGAGTTGCAGTCCCAAGCAGAAGCCATAAAAACAGGAAACATAATGAACCACAGAGGCAGACTTAGGGAACTCAGTCACTTATTAAAACAATAACATTCATATCGGGAGAACCCCAGGTGGCTCATCGGTTTGGCACCTGCCAGCGGCCCAGGGCATGATCCTGGATTACGAGGAACTAGTGCTGCATCATGCTCTCTGCATGGCGCCTACTTGTCCTTCTGCCTGTGTCCTTGCCTCCCTCTCCGTGTGTCTGTCATGAATAAATAATAAAATAAATTCTTAAAAATAACATTCATATCACAGTAGACTCAGAAGATGAAGAGAGAGAAAAGGGGGCACAAGTTTTATTTGAACAAATTATATAAACTTCTCTAATGTGAGGAAGGACACAGACAATGAAACCAAGAACACAGAGAACTCCCACTAAATTAAAAAAATAAGAGCCGACATCACCAAGGCACATCAGAGTCAAAATCACAGAATACATAGACGAGGAAAGAATCCTGAAAGCGGCGGGGCAGCAAGACTCCTTCACCTACAAGAAGACGAATCCAGTTCACAGCAGATCTGTCCACACAAACTTGGCAGGCCTGAAAGTTCTGGAAGGAAATATTCATGTACTGAATGGGAAAAGTATGCACAGCTGCACATTCGTTATACAACAATGCTGGCATTCAGGATAGAAGGAGAGATTGAGAATTTCCCAGAGAGACGACAAATAAAGGAGTACACCACCACTTAAACCAGTCCGGCAAGGCATTTTTAAGGGGGAGTCTTTAAGTGGGGAGGAAAAATGCCAAAAGAAACAAAGACTAGAAAGGACCAGAGAACATCACCAGAAACACCAACACTACTGGTCACACCAAGGCACTCAATTCATATGTTTCAATAGTCACTCAGAATGTACATGAACTAAAGGCCCCAATTAAAAGATCTAAGGTACCAGAGTGGATTAAAACACAAGATCCGGAATGTCTGGGTGGTTCAGAGATTGAGTGTCTGCCCTCAGATCAGGGCATGATGCCATGGTGAGGATTTAAGTCCCACATCGGGTTCTTTGTGTGCAGCCTGCTTCTCCCTCTGCCTATATCTCTGCCTCACTCTGTCTCTGTCTCTGTCTCTGTCTCTGTCTCTCTCTATCTTGGTCTCTGGCTCTCCCCCTCTCTCTCATGAATAAATAAATAAAATCTTTAAAAAAAACCAATCCATCGATATGATGTCTAAATACCCTAACTTTAGACCTTAGAAAATGGAGGTCCAGGACAGGATGGTTTCCCAGGGCGTCTACTGGTCATTTAAAGAAGAATTAATACCTATTCTTCTCAAAAATTTCCAAAACATAGAAATTGAAGGAATACTTCCAAACCTGTTCTATGAGGCCGGACTTACGTTGGTCCAAACCAGAGAAAAATGAAAAAAAAAAAAAAAAACACACTAAAAAGGAGAATGACAGACCAATACTCCTAATGAAACATGGATGCGAAAATTCTCAGTAAAATACTAGCAAATCAAATTCAGCAGTATATTAAAAGAATTATTCACCACAATCTGGTGGGATTTATTCGTGGGTTGCGAGGCTGGTTCAATTTTCACAATTCAATAAACATGATACACCATACTAATAAAAGAAGGGATAAGAACCGTATGATATGTCAATAGATACAGAAAAAAACATTTGACAAAATACAGCATTTTTTCTTGAAAACAAAAAACTCTCAGCAAGGTAGGGATAGAAGGGACATACCTCAGCATCATAAAGGCCATTAGCCAAATATCTACAACAATATCATGCTCAGGGGGCAAAATCATTATCCTCTATGTAGGAAAGCCAAAAGACATCACCAAAAAAATTGCGAGAAGTAAAAAAACTGCAAGAAATGAAACACGAATTTGAAATACTTGCAGGATATGAAATTAATGTGGAGAAATGTGTTGCATTTCTATGCAACAATAATGAGTCATCAGAAAGAGAAATTGAGGATTCAATCCCCTTCACAAGAGCACCGAAACCAATAAGATACATAAGATTCAGCCTAACCAAAGAGGTGAATGCCCTGTGCTGTGAAAACTACAAAATATTGATGAAAGGAATTGAAGATGACAGACACAAAATGCAAAAACATTACATGTTCAAGGACGGGAAGAACAAATATTGCAAATAAGGTTATACGACTCAAAGCAATCTGCACATTCAATGCAATCGCTATCAACATAGCAACAGCATTTTTCACAGAGCCGGAACAAATAACCCTAAAATGTTTATGGAACCACAAAAGATTGAAAATAGCCAAAGATATGTAGAAAGAGAAAATCAAGGCTGGGGGCACCACAAATTCAGACTTCAAGTTATATTACAGTTTTCTAGTGATCCAAAGAGTATAGTGCGGGCACAAGAAGAAGACACCTAGATCGATAGAGGAGAATGGAAAACCGAAACAAGATGCAAACCTGTAACTCTAGGCTGAATTAATACTTGACAAAGCAGGAAAGAATATCCAATGGTTAAATGACAGTCTCTTCAGCAAATGATGTTGGGAAAACTAGACAGCCACATGCAGGAGAATGGGATGGGAACACTTTCCCACACCATGGATAAAAAAAAATAAATTCAAAAGGGATTGAAGACCTAAATGTGAGACCTGAAACCATAAAAGGTAGAAAAGATAGGCAGTGACACCTTTGACGTGGCCATAGGATCTTCTTTCTAGATATGCCCCTGAGACACAGGAAACAAAAGCAAAAATAAACTGTTAGGACTTCATCAAGATAAAAAGCTCTGCACAGTGAAGGAAACAACCAAAGCTAAGAGGCAACTTACAGAATGAGAAAAGATAATTCTAAAAGACAGGTCCAATAAAGATTTAGTATCCAAAATGTAAATCTCAGCATTCAAAACATGAATTATCCAACTGAAAATGGGCAGAAGACACGAATGGACATTTTCTGTAACATGACATTCCGATGGCCACCAGACACATGGAAAGACACTCAATGTCACCCATCATCAGGGAAACGCAAATCAAAGCCACAATGAGATATCACCTGACACTTGCCATAATGGCTAAAAGAAACAGCACAGGAGACAACAGGTATTGGTGAGGATGGGGAGAAAGGAGAACCCTCCTACACTACTGGTGGGAAAGCAAACAGATGCAGCCACCGTACAAAAATAGAATGGAGGTTCCTCGGGTTCAAAATAGAACTACCCCAAGACCAGAAATGCACAACTAGGTATTTACCCGAAGGATACAAAAGTACAGATTCCAAGGGGGATATGATTTTCCTCATGTGCTTTGCAGGTGATTGGACCCGTCTTCCCGGGTCTCCCAGGTCACTAAGCCACGCTCTCCTTGGACACCTCATGTCCCTGCGGACATGCGCAGCAGAGGGCGGTCAAGAGCGAGGGGAAGCAGCTGGAGCCTGTCTGACCACAACAGGATGGGCTCGGACGGAGCCCGCACTCTTCTCCCCGGGGTAGGCCTGAGTCCCTATGAGGCTGCGGAGCGCATTGGCTCCGTGGCCCAAGGACGTGGTAACACACGCACTTGCCCCGAATGGTCCTCGTCCACGGGTGCTCTGCGTTCTTTCCTTCAAGGTTTTTGCTCATTCGTGCCCACAGGCAAACCATCGAGGTGCCACCCACCCGCACACGGAGGACGAAGGCTGGCGCCCAAGGTCCCGCTCATGGGCCTCCTATCTAAGGGGTCTGATTTCCGTCTCCTGCCCTGCTGGCCAGTGCGGCTTCACAGGAGCTGCCGGGGAGCCGCCTGGGAGGCGCCTGGTGTCATTGGAAACTGCTTCCCCAGATTCCGAGGCTGCCTCCAGACCAGACTGAGAGGCTGACCAGTCCAGATTGGCGGGCCCAGGTTCAAAACCCACGGGGACCTCAAAGTATATGTTTGTTTAAAAAAAAAATCCGTATCTATATGAACGTATGCATATAATTTGGAGATATGTATACATATGTATCTCGAAATTACAGTCATTGCTACAAATACACCTAAAAAGGAAAAGTGGAACACTCCGAATGAAAAATGACCAAAGTGAAAAGAAATAAACCACACGAGTTTAACTGGAACAAGTGAAAAACAAAGGAAAAAAATTAAAATGACTTTCCAGGGAGGCGAAGCAGGAGGCTCGTGCCGGGCGCCCAGAGGTGGGGCCGGAATCCTGAGCCCTTGTACCAGGGCCACGAAGGGGTCCGGGCAGAGACACGGTGCACAGGGCCTCAGGGTGCGTCTCTGTGTCTGAGCTGAGATCCCGAGAGGCCTGTGGGTGCCGGGAAGGGGGCGGGCCCATGCGACGCAGGCCAAGCTCCAACTCTTGCTTCGGGTGGTCCCGAGGCCCCGTCCCGGGAGACCTCCCTGGCCCGCCCAACGTCAGCCCCACTGAGGGCAGAGCCACCCAGGAAGCTGTGGGAAGGCCGAGGGGTGGGCCTTCCTGGGGCGGGGCCACCCAGGCCGTGGTAAGTCCCGCGCTGCCGCATCCAGCCCAGTCGACCTGCCGGCGCCCCGAGAGCGAGCTCCTCCTGCAGCATGGCCTCCAGCAGCACCCCCGGCGGTGAGTGGCCATCGGGGCCCCGCTCCTGCTGGGATGCCCAGGGGCTCTGGCGACTTTCCAGGCTTAAGCACAAGAGGAGTCACCACCCGGATGGCTGGGACGCCCGTGGGAGGGCGGGGCTCCCCTGGGGTCTGGGCAAAGGGGCTGGAGAGAGGGTTGCATAGGGCTGCGGGGGGAGGGAACCCTGGACTGGGCCGAGATTCCCAGCAGGAGCCCCGCTTCTGTAAGGCTGCCGGCTGGACCTCGGGGCGCAGAAATTGGGTCAAGGTGGATCACTTCTTAGACGAGTTGACCACTGTAGAACTTTCACCTCAAGGGACCCACGGTGGGCATGGGTTTTCACATGTTCCCTTGAGGTTTCCTGGTGGACATATGGTCCTCTTTGGTTTTCCCGACGGGCTTTTCACCCCGCCCCACCACCTCTTCAAACCCGACGCCCACCGGGACCCCCACCCAGGGTCTTCTCCATACCTTGGCCTGGAATCACATACCTAGCTCAAGGCTGCCCTTTCCCTAGATCCTTGACAATCACCCATTCCCAAGGGCAGATGCGGAACGGCCTTTGTCCAGTGGAACAACCCCCTCAGGCTTAGGTGGGTCCATGAGTGGCAAAGGGATGGGTGCCCCTGGATGGGGACATTTTCGACATCCCAGAAACAGGAGCTCTGAGAGCACATCACCGGTCGATGCTCCTCTGAAAGCGTAAAGCCTTCCTCCCGTCGCTGCTCTCTTCCCCACACAGGCCCACTCCCTCGAGCACCCCGACGAAGGAGGCTCGTGTTGACGGCAAGCCAGAAGGGGGCCCTGCAGGCATTCTTCCAGAAGAACCCTTACCCCAGCATCACTGCCAGAGAACACCTGGCCCGAGAGCTGGCCATCTCCGAGTCTAGAATCCAGGTAGGCAGCCCCAGTGCTTTTCTCACGGACTCTGGGGGAGGAAGAGTGCACGCACGTGGGGCTAGGTGTTTGCCCGTCCTTCTGCGTGGTCAGCTGGGGAGCTCAGAACCTACGGCCTGGGGTGTGGGGGGCCTAGGAGACCTTGCCCTTGGAGGTCGTTCCAAGACCTTCACTCAAGGGACGAGGGAACTCTGGGGCCCAAGGTCTGAGGCCCGACGACAGGTCCATGCCCATGGGCTGAGTGTCCCCAGAGATCCTGTGTCCTGACCAATCACTTTCCCCACATGAAACACTGTGAGTCCTCCTACAGGGGTGGGGAGGAGACACATAGAGACGCACGTATGCCTATCCATGACGGCACACCTGTCTTTTCCCTCCAGTGCAGAGGAAGCCTGCGCATGGGTCCATTGGTGAGGAGAATGACACCCGTTTCCAGTGTCTTCTTGGTCAGTCAAAGTGCCTCAGCTCCCTACAGGGGACTTCAGCAGGAGCTGCATCCTCTGCCCATGCGGATGACCAAAGAAGAAATGACTCTTGTCCCCATGCCGTCTGTTGTAGGTTTCCCTACATTTCTCGCTCCTCAGGTTAGACCAACGCCTACTTCCTTGTACACCAGAGGGCCATGCAAATAGCACGTGCCACTGGAGGCACCAAGCCAGCTCTGGCTTTCTCTGGGTTGTTGGTTGGTCTTGGGGCCTCATGTCCCTGCCACATGTGTGGGGTTTCCTGCCCTCCCGTGTTCCCTGAACGTTGCTTCTTCTCTTGCCCCTTAGGTCTGGTTCCAAAACCAGAGAACGAGACAGCTAAGGCAGAGCCGCCGACTGGACTCCAGAATTCCCCAAGGAGAAGGGCCACCGAATGGAAAGGCACAGCCTCCAGGTGACTCCCCGGCACCCAAGAAGGGTCCCCTCCTGAGCCACTCCTTGACACAGGAACGTGTCTCTGTGTGCTGACCTGGCCGTGGCAAAAGCCTCAGGAAGGGCCCCAAGCTCTGCTCTCAGGCTCTAGCCACCCTTGTGACCCCAGATGGCGATACCCCGCCTGCCATTCCTGGGCAGGCAGCAGGCGGGCTGTTTCTGGGTCAGGAAGTATCTGCATCTTCCTGTCCTGAACCTGCTAGCCAGGACACAGGCCTCTTCTTCCATCAACTCACCATTGTTATTCAAACGCTGGCTCTGGGGCTCGGTCCAGGCTCTGTCTCCTTGGGCTCAGGGAAGGAGAGCCTATGAAGACAGAGAACATGGAGAAAAGCGCTCTCTCTCTCTCTCTCTCTCTCTCTCTCTCTCTCTCACACACACACACACACACACACACGCAGTCATATGAATTCAGACACCATCACACACCATCACACACACCCTGACACCCACTTCTGTCTCCACACTGGCTGTGCTATTGGCGTCCAAGCCCTCCTCTCCAACCTTGTTCTCTCTTTAGGTCGAGTCCCGAAGGAAGGCAGGAGAAAACGGACATCCATTTCTGCATCCCAAACCAGTATCCTCCTTCAAGCCTTTGAGGAGGAGCGGTTTCCTGGCATTGGTATGAGGGAAAGCCTGGCCAGAAAAACAGGCCTTCCAGAAGCCAGAATTCAGGTGAGTTTTTACAGTGTGTCACGGGGGTTGTTCCCTGTGGAAGGGAAGGTGGCCCTTACATGGTGCTGGAGAGACGTGGGCTCCTGGGGAGGGGGTACCCGCGGGGTGTGGGGCAGAGGCACCAGGGGCAGAGTGTTGACTAAGCCCGGGAGAACCCGTCCAAAGGAAGAATTTCCAAACTCAATGTTGGTTAGCACACATGCTTGTAGAAATGGTGACCGGACCAAAGTGGGAATATGTCCAAGTTGGCCCCTCTCGAGAGAAGCCGTAGTCTCAGCGGCTTCAAACTCAGCCCGCTTATCCATTGAGTACGCCCCCAAGATGCCATTAGTGTGCGTGGGCTTGCCGTCCTTTGTGTGGAGACCGGTGTGATGCTGCCCTGGGCCTCAGGACCACGGGGCTAAAACGGATCCTGCCCAGGAGCCACAGCTTGTGTGGATAACCTGATCAGCCGGGATTACAGGCCCTAATCCAGGTGAGGGAGAGGATTCGGGGAGCCCAGCTGTGTGCGGCTCTTCTGCCTTAGTTCTGCACACAGCGCTTTACGGGATGGGAGGTGTGAGGCAGCTTTCAGGGAGATATAGGCAGATTCTCTGAAAGACTCTTGGTTGGTGCAAGAGCGTGAGTGAGGAGGCTGCTTCAGGTGGCACGCCTTGGCTTTCCTCTGACGCGTCTTTTCCAGGGTCAGAGGGGAAACTCCAGGAGCTCACCTGAGCTCCTCTTTTCCTCCAGCCAGGACGGGAGGGAGGGCCGATGCAAACGTAGCTGTTCTGGATGTGGAGGGCTGGCTGCCCACGCCTTTCGCTCGGCCCATCACAGATGTGCCTGCAGTCAGACCCCGTAGCCATGAGTCCAAGGCTCTGAGGCAGAGGATGTGGTTTTCCACACGTTCACACCCAAGAGTAGATGGGGACAGAGGTGTTGAGGGCAGCCGGGAGCAGACCTCAGGACGTGGACTATCCTGGGTAAAGTGGGGCAGGCCGTCGGCTGAGTCTCGGTCCCAGGACTCAGGGCACGGCTGATCCCCAGGCCGCAAATGGCAAAGAAGGTGAGGGCAGGGCAGGGAGCGAAGAGCAGCAGAAGCACCTGCCAGGCGAAGTGACACAGGCCCAGTATGCTCCCGGCTAGGTGGCCAAGGTTGCCCAGGGCGTGCGCGTGGTTTTCGAGGGCCCATGGAAATGTAGGGACAGCCGTGGCCTGAGGTGCAGCCCCAACCATTCACTGCGTCTTTCCTGGAGAGAGCACAGGGCGGGGTGTGTGTGTGTGGTGGGTGAGGTGGGACAGGGCAGGTCACGGGCAAGCAGACTTGGCATCCCGTCCTCCTGATGGCCACAACCCCTATTCTCTGTCCCAGGTTTGGTTTCAGAACAGAAGAGCTCGGCACCCAGGGCAGAGCCCAAGTGGGCCCGAGAATGCTTTGGCGGCAAACCACAAACCCAGTCCTCGCGGGACGGTCCCATTGGACCAAAGCCACCTGTCAAGGGTCCCCAGGAGCTCTCCAAATCTGGCTCCCTTCGATCCTTTGGGAAGCATGCAGACGCAGGCTGCAGGGACACCTCCTGTCTCCTCCGTGGTTGTTGTCCCTCCAGTTTCTTGTGGGGGCTTTGGGCGCCTGATTCCGGGGGCCAGTCTGGTCACACCAACCTTAGGTGGGCAAGGAGGAATCGCTGCTGCTCCCAGAGTCCTGGGGAGCCGATGCTGCCCAGAACTGACTCCAGGAGGGGGCCTCTCACCAGGTCATGCTGACCTTGGCCTCCCCTCCCCTGGGAGATGCCAGCAGCCGAAAGAGCACCCCAGCAAGGCGCCCCTGCCCTCGCAAGTTGGCCCGCGGCCTCCGCCTGTTGATCCTCCTCAACACTGGGGTCACGCAGGTCCCTCGGGCACCGATCAGGCCACGCCGAGGAGGGGCCAAAGTTCCCAGGCAGTCATGGGCACAGCAGGGTCCCAGGATGGGACAGGGCAGCAGCCCGCCCCCGGGGAGAGCCCCGCTTGGTGGCAACAGCCTCCCCCTCCTGCAGGGCCATGTGTCCCGCTGCCCCCACAACACCAGCTGTGTGCGGACACCTCCAGTTTCCTACAAGAGCTTTTCTCAGCCGATGAGATGGAAGAAGATGTCCACCCCTTGTGGGTGGGGACTCTGCAGGAGGACGAACCTCCAGGACCCCTGGAAGCACCCCTCAGCGAGGACGATTTTCACGCTCTGCTGGAAATGCTACAGGACTCCTTGTGGCCTCAGGCCTAGGAGCAGGGAGGACCTGTCCTCCCCACGCCCAACCCATTCATTCAGGCATCCAGGGGAACATGGGGCCCTAGCGTGACTCAGAGGAGGGGGAACCCTCAGTTCAGCCAGGGGCCGGACGGAGCCTGAGGCCAGGAGGAGCAGCCATCATGCTCCAGGTCTGGACTGTGTTGCCCAGGGACTCGGATGCATCTAGGCTGTCAGGGTGGGAATGGCCTAAGGGGCAAAGCCTGAGGTCTCCCCCGTCAGCTTCCTGTCCCAGGCTACGGCGGGAATGTCCTGGGGCCTTGGCCTGGCATCTTGCCCAGAGCACTGCCAACTGTCACCAAGTGGCAGCCAGAGGGGTGGCCACAGCCACTCGGGGCGGTCAGTGTGAGACGGTCCCACTGGGGTGCGTTCCAGAACCTCATCCGCATGTGTGCCTTTGTGCATGTGCATGTGTTTTCCTTCTGTGGGACCCATCAGCAGGCCCCTGGACCCTCAAGGGTCCCTGGCTATTCAGGAAGCAGCAGACTTTAGCGGTCAGCCTGTCACAGGTCTTCCCTCAGCCGGGTCACCTCTCTTCCCTGCCAAGAGTCACCTGAGGAAACCTCATCCCGGCTGTTCAAGCTCCACGGGGTGACCCATGGCTACAATAAACATCTCTCTGTCTCCCCCGAGCGATTTCGTGGTGTCATTTGTCCCCTGGGCCTTCGGTCCCTTCCTTCCTTCCTGCCTGTCTCGCAACATTCGCAATCCTTCCCGTGCCTGTGCCCGAAACGGGCTGCGGAGACACCAAGACGCCCACCTGCAGCTCCCAACTTGGCACAGACACACGCACAGGCCTCACTCACCCTCCCCACACACAGCCACCATCACTGGTGGAGGCGCTGCTTGTGTGAGCACTCCTCCAAGGGGTCGCGGGGATGCCCAGGGACACACACTCCACGCACGCGATCTGGCCGTGACGGTGTCAGGTGAGGCCTAATTCACCCCTAACCCCGATCCTCTTGGGTGGGCAGTGAATCTCCCCACTCCTCCCTCATGTTCGCCTCCTCCCTCTATTTCTCTAAATCTCTCTCTCTCTTTCTCTCCTCTGTCTCTCTGTCTCTCACTCTGTCTCTCTCTGTCTCTCTGTCTATCTCTGTCTCCTGACCCCTCTACCTCATTTTCTCTCACAGGTAGACACACACAGAGGTCACACTGTCACGGGAGCTTCCTTTGCAACTTACTGTCTGGTCATTGAACCTCAGGAAAGGAATGTCGGTGGAAAATTTGGAAGAATAGGGGGGTGGGGGCGGTCGGTCCCTTCGGGTTTACTATGCCCCTGACATGTCCCACACGCTTTGGAGATGAGAGCTGACATCCTCATCTGAGGCCTCCGGATCCAACATGTGGGTTTCAGCGTTTGCGAGGAAGCGGAGTTCTGAGAGGTGGCCCTTATACCCCAACCTCTCTGCCTCCCCTAGTCACCTCTGTGCACACATGCGTGTCCACCATTATCTGTATCTGCATTTCCTTTTCTGTGAAATGCTTTAGAGATTTATGGGGGTGCATGGTGAGAGAGAGCGAGCGAGAGAGCTCGCGCACTGGCAGGAGAGAAGCAGGACCCCACTGAGCAGGGAGCCCCACTTGAGGCTCCATCCTGGACCCTGGGATCATGACCTGAGCCCAGGCGGACACCCAAGCGACGGGGCTTCACAGGCACTCGGGATGTCCCTTTCTATGTGCATCTGGCTCCATGGGAGGGATTGTGTGGACCTGTCCATAGGTAGAGCCGATGCTAGACACCCTCCACCCATAGTTTCCATAGACACAGTGGGTGGGTCCGGCTCCTTCCCAGAACAGAATGGGTTGCGACGACGGAATCCATGGTGTCTGGCGAGGGTGGCCTCGGGACAGATGGGGCTTTTGCTAGGTCTAGGGAAACCCCGGGGAAGCACGGCCCCCTTGCTGAGGTGGGAGGACTGCTCTCTCAGTGTGCTGAGGAGAGGTCTCTGGACCCTCGGCCATGGCACGTCTACACCCATGTCGCGGAGGTACAACCGGGGTTGCACTCACACTGGATCTCAAGGGCACACGTCAGCCCTGGAGGCTGTCCCGCCCACCGGTGGCCTGAGCCATCCCTATCCCTGAGCTTTCCGGGGGCCCTGGCATCTGTGCAAACCATAGCCACCACGCTGGGAATGAGCCTGGAGGAGAAGGTGTCCAGGTGGGAGCTGGCAGGATGGCTGAGGGTCGTGGCCTTGGAGGCAGGGACCAAGGGCCTTGAACTGGTAAGGACCACCTCACCCCACTGTCCACCCAAATGGGGATCCTCCAAATGATCCTATGGTTCCAGCCCAGCCTGAGAACTAGGGACCAGGGTCCACGGGGCTGGTAGACATCCTCCAGGGGCTGGAGGGCTGCTCCCGGCCCTGGTGCTAGTCCTCCGCGGGCACTGCCTGGCAACCGACCACCCACAACGTAGGCAGAACAAAGCCCCTGCAAGGGCACTTAGCGACGCCCGTGGCCCTTTGCCGCCATCAGCTCCAATCAGGTTTTGGCCCCTGGAGCTCCCTCGGGGGCGCACCCGCTCCTGAAAGGCTCTGCATTTAGGACACCGCCCGCAGGAAAGTCCGTGGTCCCCTCGGTGGGGGCCCCCCCGCCCTCCCAGCTCTTGCACTGCAGCCCCAAGCAGACGAGCCCAGCAGGAGACGGACGTCGGAGAGCTGCCCGCTGCCTGCACGGGGTCATCCTTAGGGATCCCAGGAGACGCCTTCCCTCCGTCTCTGCAGACGAGGTGCCCTTGAGCCACAGCCCTGGGGCTCCCGGACCGACACGCAGGCGCCACAGGCACGCACCTGACACACACGGCTCCCGCCCACCGTGACCAGATGCCCATGAACGACCATCCGCCCGGCTATCGGGTCCCTTCAGCACACGTTCCTCCTGGCTGCCCCTTGTCCCCTTGTGCTTCACCTACTGCGGAAGTGGAGGAGACACTCCTGGGCAGCAGGAGCACAGGTCTCCACAGGGGAGGCCCTAAATTCTGACATTTTGAAACTCAGTCCCGCATGTGAGATTACATTACAAGAAAAGCTGGGACACAGGCAGGGTGAACGCAGGGTTCTGACACAAACTGCGGAGACAAGAGGGCTTGAAGGCTCTTCTGTGAAGGCTCACTGCATGTGGGGTCGGGATGTTCATCTCCAGGAAAGGAAACCAGGGCCCCCAAACTCATCCCACCCATCAGCACTGAGAGCTCTCAGGGAGCAGCTCAACGCCGAGTGGTGGAGGTCAGAAGTGCCTCCGAGCCCTGCAGGGGTATCTCCACTAAGGCAAGCTGGCAGCTGACAATCAGGGGAACGCTCCTCCCCCAGAAAACTGGCACAGACCACTGGCTCCCACCAACAGTACTGATCACAGAAGCCTGCAAAGCTTCAGCTCGACGGGAAAGCAGGATCTAGCTTCCTTTGTACTTTGTTTTTTGTTTTGTTTTGTTTTGTTTGTACTTTGTTCTTTATTATTATTTTTTATTAATTTTCTTCTTTATAAAATCTTAATTTTAATTGTTATCTATATATTTTATATGTCTCTTATTTTGATTACTTTCCTTGTACTTTAAGTTTCTTTCTTATTTTGGAATCTAGATTCTTTTTAAAAGCAGGCCAAGAATCTGGAGGGGCAAGATGGTGGGAGAGTAGGGTCCCCAAATCACCTACCCCACCAAATTACCTAGATAACCTTCAAATCATCCTGAAAATCTACGAATTCGGCCTGAGATTTAAAGAGAGAACAGCTGGAATGCTACAGTGAGAAGAGTTCGTGGTTCTATCAAGGTAGGAAGAGGGGAGGGGGGGAGGGAGAATTAAATAAACAAAAGGCATCCAAGGGGGAGGAAGCCCGTGAGGAGCCGGGCTAAGGCCGGGGCGAGCGCCCCCAGGACAGAAAAGCTCCGTCCCAGAGAAGCAGGAGCTTCATCAATCTTCCCGGGCTGAAAGGCACTCGCAGGGAGTTAGAGCAGGACCCCAGGAAAGGCGAGGATACCCTCAGGCTCCCTGGGACAGTAACACAACAACGGCGCCCCGGGGAGAGTGCGCCAAGCTCCCTAAAGGGCTGCAGTGTGCACAAGGCTGGACCCGGGCGCAGCTCCCAAGCGGCTCAGGGGGCAGCTCCGCGTGGAGGGGGCTGTGTGGCCCCGGGAGCAGCTCAGGGGTGGCTCAGGCAGAGGCTACGTGCAGAGGGAGCTGCGCGGCCGCAAGCGTGATTCCAGCAGTGCAGCCCGGGAGGACAGGGCGCGGGGGACACAGCCCAAGATCTGGCACTCCCCCCGGAACAGGCAGAGGCCGGGAGGGCCCAGGACAGCAAGGACACTCCTACCGCAGAGCGGCCCCAAGCTGAGCAGATCAGCGACCCTGCCTCCAGAGCATCCAGACCCCTGCAGACAGAGAGCTCTGTAGTAACTGCAGGAGCTAAATCCAGGGCTCCAGAGCTGGCCGCCACCACTGTTGTTGTTCCTCCTGGGGCCTCACAGGATAAACAGCCCCCAGTGAGCCTCACAGTGGCCTCACCTGATAAACGGCTTACACATCTTTCACTGATACCTGCACCAGGCAGGGGACTGAGCAGCTCCCTCAAGTGGTAACACCTGAATATCAGAACAGCGGGCCCTCCCCCAGAAGACCAGCTAGACCGACAGGGGAAAAACAAATTATTGACCAACCAACACTGGAAAGTTCCAGAGGAAGTCAAGGATTTACAGTACACAGAATCGAGGATACTACCCCTTGTCTTTTGTTTTTTAATTTCTGTTTCCTTACCCCCCTTTTTTCTTTTTTCTTTTCTTCTTTTTTCCTGTTTTTATCTTTTTTCTTTTTTCTTTTATTCTTTTTCTTTTCTCCTTTCTCTTCTCTCCTTTTCTCCTTGTCTCCTTTTCCCAATAAAACGTGTTTTTGGTCACTCTACACTGAGAAAAATAACTATAAGGAAAACCTCACCTCAAAAGAAAGAATCAGAAACAGTCCTCTCTCCCAAGAGCTACAAAATCTGGATTACTATTCAATGTCAGAAAGCCAATTCAGAAGCACTATTATAAAGCTACTGGTGGCTCTAGAAAAAGCATAAAGGACTCAAGAGACTTCATGACTGCAGAATTAGATCTAATCAGGCAGAAATTAAAAATCAATTGAATGAGACGCAATCCAAACTAGAAGTCCTAACGACAAGGGTTAACGAGGTGGAAGAACGAATGAGTGACATAGAGACAGGTTGATGTCAAAGAGGGAAACTGAGGAAAAGAGACAAACAATTAAAAGACCATGAATATAAATTAAGGGAAATAAACGACAGCCTGAGGAAGAAAAACCAATATTTAATTGTGGTTCCCGAGGGCACCGCAAGGGACAGAGGGCCAGAATATGTATTTGAACAAATCATAGCTGAAAACTTTCCTAATCTGGGAAGGGAAACAGGCATTCAGATTCAGGAAATAGAGAGATCCCCCCCCTAAAATCAATAAAAACCGTTCAACACCTCGACATTTAATAGTTAAGCTTGCAAATTCCAAAGATAAAGAGAAGATACTTAAAGCAGCAAGAGACAAGAAATCCCTGACTTTTATGGGGAGGAGTATTAGGGTAACAGCAGACCTCTCCACAGAGACCTGGCAGGCCAGAAAGGGCTGGCAGGATATATTCAGGGTCCTAAGTGAGAAGAACATGCAACCAAGAATACTTTATACAGCAAGGCTGTCATTCAGAATGGAAAGAGAGATAAAGAGCTTCCAAGACAGGCAAGAACTGAACGAATATGTGACCTCCAAACCAACTCTGCAAGAAATTTTAAGGGAGACTCTTAAAATTCCCCTTAAAGAAGAAGTCTAGGGGAACAATCCACAAAAACAAGGACTGAATAGATATCATATCTTTCAATAGTAACTCTGAACGTGAACGGGCTTAATGACCCCATCAAAAGGTGCAGGGTTTCAGACTGGATAAAAAAGCAGGAACCATCTATTTGCTGTCTACAAGAGACTCATTTTAGACAGAAGGACACCTACAGCCTGAAAATAAAAGCTTGGAGAACCATTTACCATTCAAATGGTCCTCAAAAGAAAGCTGGGGTAGCCATCCTTATCTCAGATAAACTAAAATTTACCCCGAAGACTGTAGTGAGAGATGAAGAGGGACGCTATATCATACTTAAAGGATCTATCCAACAAGAGGACTTAACAATCCTCAATATATATGCCCCGAATGTGGGAGCTGCCAAATATATCAATCAATTAATAACCAACGTGAAGAAATACTTAGATAATAATACACTTATATTTGGTGACTTCAATTTACCGCTTTCTACACTCGATAGGTCTTCTAAACACAACATCTCTAAAGAAACGAGAGCTTTAAATGATACACTGGACCAGATGGATTTCACAGATATCTACAGAACCTTACATCCAAACTCAACTGAATACACATTCTTCTCAAGTGCACATGAAACTTTCTCCAGAATAGACCACATACTGGGTAACAAATCGGGTCTGAACCAATACCAAAAGATTGGGATCGTCCCCTGCATATTCTCACCATAATGCCTTGAAATTAGAACTAAATCACAGCAAGAAGTTTGGAAGGACCTCAAACACGTGGAGGTTAAGGACCATCTTGCTAGAAGATGAAAGGGTCAACCAGGAAATTAAGGAAGAATTAAAAAGATTCATGGAAACTAAATAGAGAAGATACAACTGTTCAAAATCTTTGGTATGCAGCAAAAGCAGTCCTAAGGGGGAAATACATCGCAATACAAGCATCCATTCAAAAACTGGAAAGAACTCAAATACAAAAGCTAACCTTACACATTAAGGAGCTGGAGAAAAAAACAGCAAATAGATCCTACACCCAACAGAAGAAGAGAGTTAATTAAGATTCGAGCAGAACTCAAAGAAATCCAGACCAGAAGAACCGTGGAATAGATCAACAAAACCAGGAGTTGGTTCTTTGAAAGAATTAATAAGATAGATAAACCACTAGCCAGCCTTATTAAAAAGAAGAGAGAGAAGACTCAAATTAATAAAATCATGAATGAGAAAGGAGAGATCACTACCAACACCAAGGAAATACAAACGATTTTAAAAACATTATGAACAGCTATACGCCAATAAATTAGGCAATCTAAAAGAAATGGACGCTTTCCTGGAAAACGACAAACTACCAAAACTGGAACAGGAAGAAATAGAAAACCTGAACAGGCCAATAACCAGGGAGGAAATTGAAGCAGTCATCAAAAACCTCCGAAGACACAAAAGTCCAGGGCCAGATAGCTTCCCAGGGGAATTCTATCAAACGTTTAAAGAAGAAACCATACCTATTCTACTAAAGCTGTTTGGAAAGATAGAAAGAGATGGAGTATTTCCAAATTCGTTCTATGAGGCCAGCATCACCTTAATTCCAAAACCAGACAAAGACCCCAGCAAAAAGGAGAATTACAGACCAATATCCCTGATGAACATGGATGCAAAAATTCTCAACAAGATACTAGCTAATAGGATCCAACAACACATTAAGAAAATTATTCACCATCACCAAGGAGGATTTATCCCTGGGACACAGGCTGGTTCAACACTCGTAAAACAATCAATGTGATTCATCATATCAGCAAGAGAAAATACAAGAGCCATATGATCCTCTCATTCGATGCAAAGAAAGAATTTGACAAAATACAGCATCCATTCCTGATCAAAACTCTTCAGAGTGTAGGGATAGAGGGAACATTCCTCAACATCTTAAAAGCCATCTACGAAAAACCCACAAAAAATATAATTCTCAATGGGGAAGCACTGGGAGGCTTTCCCCTAAGATCAGGAACAAGGCAGGGATGTCCACTCTCACCACTGCTATTCAACATAGTATTGGAAGTCCTAGCCTCAGCAATCAGACAACAAAAAGACATTAAAGGCATTCAAATTGGCAAAGAAGAAGTCAAACTCTCCCTCTTCGCTGATGACATGATACTCTACATAGAAAACCCAGAAGCCTCCACCCCAAGATTGCTAGAACTCATACAGCAATTTGGCAGTGTGGCAGGATACAAAATCAATGCCCAGAAGTCAGTGGCATTTCTATACACTAACAATGAGACTGAAGAAAGAGAAATTAAGGAGTCAATCCCATTTACAATTGCACCCAAAAGCATAAGATACCTAGGAATACACCTAACCAAAGAGGTAAAGGATCTATACCCTAAAAACTATGGAACAATTCTGAAAGAAATTGAGGAAGACACAAAGAGATGGAAAAATATTCCATGCCCATGGATTGGCAGAATTAATATTGTGAAAATGTCAATGTTACCCCAGGGCAATTTACACATAATGCAATCCCTATCAAAATACTATGGACTTTCTTCAGAGAGTTAGAACAAATTATTTTAAGATTTGTGTGGAATCAGAAAAGACCCCGAATAGCCAGGGGAATTTAAAAAAAGAAAACCATATCTGGGGGCATCACAATGCCAGATTTCAGGTTGTACTACAAAGCTGTGGTCATCAAGACAGTGTGGTACTGGCACAAAAACAGACACATAGATCAATGGAACAGAATAGAGAATCCAGAAGTGGACCCTGAACTTTATGGTCAACTAATATTCGATAAGGGAGGAAAGACTATCCATTGGAAGAGAGACAGCAGTCTCTTCAATAAATGGTGCTGGGAAAATTGAACATCCACATGCAGAAGAATGAAACTAGACCACTCTCTTGCAGCATACACAAAGATAAACTCAAAATGGATGAAAGATCTAAATGTGAGACAAGATTCCATCAAAATCCTTTTTGAACTCAGCCACAGTAACTTTTTGCAAGATACATCCACGAAGGCAAAAGAAACAAAAGCAAAAATGAACTATTGCGACTTCATCAAGATAAGAAGCTTTTGCACAGCAAAGGATACAGTCAACAAAACTAAAAGACAATCTACAGAATGGGAGAAGATATTTGCAAATGACGTTATCAGATAAAGGGCTAGTTTCAAGATCTATAAAGAACTTATTAAACTCAACACCAAAGAAACAAACAATCCATCATGAAATGGGCAAAAGACATGAACAGAAATCTCACAGAGGAAGACATAGACATGGCCAACATGCACATGAGAAAATGCTCCGCATCACTTGCCATCAGTGAAATACAAATCAAAACCACAATGAGTGGAAATACAAATCAAAACCACCTCACACCAGTGAAATGGGGAAAATTAACAAGGCAGGAAACCACAAATGTTGGAGAGGATGCAGAGAAAAGGGAACCCTCTTGCACTGTTGGTGGGAATGTGAACTGGTGCAGCCCCTCTGGAAAAGTGTGTGGAGGTTCCTCAAAGAGTTAAAAATAGACCTGCCCTACGACCCACCAATTGCACTGCTGGGGATTTACCCCCAAAGATACAGATACAATGAAATGCTGGGACACCTGCACCCTGATGTTTCTAGCAGCAATGTCCACAATAGCCAAACAGTGGAAGGAGCCTCGGTGTCCATCGAAAGATGAATGGATAAAGAAGATATGGTGTATGTATCCAATGGAATATTCCTCTGCCATTAGATATGACAAATACCCACCATTTGCTTCGACGTGGATGGAACTGGAGGGTATTATGCTGTGTGAAATAAGTCAATCGGAGAAGGATAAACATTATATGGTCTCATTCATTTGGGGAATATAAATAATAGTGAGAGGGAATATTAGGGAAGGGAGAAGAAATGTGTGGGAAATATCAGAAAGGGAGACAGAACATAAAGACTCCTAACTCTGGGAAACGAACTAGGGGTGGTGGAAAGGAGAAGGGCTAGGCGTGGGGGTTAATGGGTGACGGGCACTGACGGGGGCACTTGACAGGATGAACACTGGGTGTTATTCTGTATTTTGGCAAATTGAACACCAATAAAAAATAAGTTTATTATAAAAAAAGAAAGTAAAATAAAATTAATCAACTTCATCAATTAAAAAATAAATTTAGGGATCCCTGGGTGGCGCAGCAGTTTGGAACCTGCCTTTGGACCCGGGTGCTTTCCTGGAGACCTGGGATCGAGTCCCGCGTCGGGCTCCCTGCATGGAGCCTGCTTCTCCCTCTGCCTGTGTCTCTGTCTCTCTGTCTCTCTGTCTCTCTCTGTGTGACTATCATGAATAAATAAATAAAATCTATAAAAAAGAAAAATTAAAAAATTTAAAAAATTAAAAAATAATAAAATAAAATAAAAATAAAATAAAATGAGTCTCTTGTAGACTGCATATAGAAGGGTCTGCTTTTCTATCCAGTCTGATACCCTGCACCTTTTGATGGGATCATTTATCCCAATTACATTCAGAGTAAGTATTGAAAGAAATGAATTTAGTGTCATCATATTACTGATTCAGGCCCTGTTTTGTGGATTGTTTCTTTGGGCTTCCTTTTTCTTATACAGGGTTGTTTCTTGCAAACTACATATTCTTTCAGTTTCTGCATATCCTGGAAGCTCTTTATTGATCCTTCTATTCTGAATGACAGACTTGCCAGATAAAGTATTCTTGGCTGCATGTTCTTCTCATGTAGTACCTTGAATAGATCTTGCCAGCCCTTTCTGACCTCCCAGGTCTCTGTGGAGAGGCCTGCTGTTAATCTGATATTTCTCTCCATATAAATTAAGAATCTCTTGCCTCGTGCTGCTTTTAGGATTTTCTCTTTCTCTTTGAAATTTGCAAGTTTCACTATTAAATGTCGAGGTGTTGAACAGTTTTGATTGATTTTGGGGTGGGTTCTCTCTATCTTTTGGCTCTGAATGTCTATTTACTTCCTCAGATCAGGGAAGTTCTCAGCTATGATTTGTTCAAATATACATTTTGGTCCCGTCTCCCTCTCAGCCTCTTCTGGAATCCCAATTATACATAAATTCATCTTTCTAAGGTTTTTGTTTATTTCCCTAAGCCTTTCCTCATGGTCTCTTAATTGTTTTCCTCTTTTTTCCTCAGCTTCCTTCCTACCATCAACTTGTCTTCTATGTCATTCACTCTCTCCTCTACCTCATTAACCCTAGCAGTTAGGTCCTCCAGTTTGGATTTCATCTCATTTAATCTATTTTTAATTTTGGCCTAATTAGATATGAATTCTGCAGTATTGAAGTCTCTAGAGTCTTTTAAACTTTTTTCCAGAGCCACCAGTAGCTTTATAATTGTGCTTCTGAATAGATTTTCTGACATCGTATTGAAATACATATCTCTAACTCTGTGACATAGAATTCTGTTTCAGGTTCTTTCTTTTGTGGTGAATGCTTCCTTGTAGTCATTTTTTCCAGTTCAGAGTGTATGTATGTGCAGGCTGAGTCAAAAATATCAACCACAACCTAAGTAAAATACATCATAGATGATTCTGAACAGGTCAGAGAACAGAAAATAAAAAAGAACTACACAACAAAATAAAACAAAAGGATCACTAAAGTGAAAAACAAATTTTTAAACAAAGTAGTCAATATAAAAGACCAAAAATGACAAAGAAGAAAATAGAAAAAGAAAAAAGAAATAAGAAAAAAAGAAAACAGAAAAAAGAGAAAAAAGAGAAAAGGAGGTGCTGGCAGATGGTGGTGGTGAATAAGTGGTAGTGGAGAGAGAATGTAGTCTACCTGAGGGGTCCTAGATGGAGATTCTCTTGGTCCTGAGTGTATTTTGTTCTGTATGTTAGAAGTTGCTCAACCCCAAATTTATATAAACCAGCAATACTTATAGAAATGCCCATCATTGACCACCAAAACATAAATGAGATAAAAGAGGGGGGCATAATGGGAAGGAAGAGAGAATATAATCTCACAGAATGAACCCTGGGATCATGACCTGAGCCAAAGGTGGAAACTCAACCATTGAGCCACCCAGGTGTCCCTCTTTTCCTTTTACTTATCCATCACCTTCCACCCTTCCACCTATGCCTGTTCCTTCTTCTCACCCTCCTGTCTTTTCCTGCAAAACAGGCCTCTGGATGAGGTGGAAGAACAAGCAGTGGTTGGGCATCGGTTCTGGTGAGTTCTTCTGTGTGTGCTTAGGGAGGAGGAATGGATTTTGGGTTTCAGCATCACTCTACTTCCCCCTCTTCTTCAGGATTTTGACTGTTGGCAAGTGGGAATTTAGTTGCAGAATCCATCCTGATTATGCCACCACCCTCAGCGCATACACACACACACACACATACTCACGCACACACACCCTGGGTAGCAGCTAAAGACCAATCTGACCCTAAACCATTAACTGTCCAAGCTCCTGGGCCTTAACCATCACACTAATTTGGGTGGTGCCCCAACCAAGTCTCAAGGCCTTTGCTATGACCTTTGAAGTTTGGGGGACTAATGAGTGACACCATAAAAGTCGGCGACCCCCGGTTGGGAGAAGCACCATTTGTATGAGGGGCAGAGAGGAGGAGCCAGAGATAGACTAAGGGCTCCCTGCGCCCAGGCCAATGTTCAGGGCCTGCCTGAGCCTCACTCTGAGTCTCGTCCTCAACTCAGCTGTCACCCTAACCCTGACCCTCAGCCTGACCCTCACTCTTTCCCTGACCCTGATCCTTTCCCTAATCCTCACCCTCACCTTAACCCTGATCCTGAGCCTGACCCTCACCCTGACCCTCAACCTAAACCTAATCCTGAACCTCACTCTAAACCTGATGATTACCCTCACCCTCACCCTTTCCCTGACCCTGATCCTGTCCCTGATCCTCGCCCTAACCTTAACTGTAACCCTGAACCTGTCCCTGACCCTAACCCTAAATTCATCAAACAAGATGCTATTTTTTTTTAAGATTTATTTATTTATTTATTCAGAGAAGAGCGAAAGAGAGGCAGAAACACAGGCAGAGAGAGAAGCAGGCTCCATGCAGGGAGCCCGACGTGGGACTCGATCCCGGGTCTCCAGGATCACACCCTGGGCTGCAGATGGTGCTAAACCGCTGCGCCACCAGGGCTGCCCAAGATGCTAGTTTAAAACTGCATTCTAGTAACACTTCTTTCTCAGGGCACTCGCCTTATGTTTTCACACATACTATTAAGATAGTTTCTTTTTTTTTTTTTTTAATTTTTATTTATGATAGTCACACAGAGAGAGAGAGGCAGAGACATAGGCAGAGGGAGAAGCAGGCTATATGCACCGGGAGCCCGACATGGGATTAGATCCCGGGTCTCCAGGATCGTGCCCTGGGCCAAAGGCAGGCGCCAAACCACTGCGCCACCCAGGGATCCCTATTAAGATAGTTTCTATTGTCAACACACAAGAGTATAAGTAAAACCTGCTTCCTTTGTGCGATAACTTCTTTCTCAGAGTTAAAGATATGTCAGTTGACATACAAATGCACACATATATTTGGTATGGGTTATAAAGGTGCCAGTTGAATGCTGCATTCTAGTAATGCTTGTTTCTCAGAGTTAAGTATATATCACGTGCCATATGCTTTCTCACCTCCTTTGAGAGAGCTCCTCAAGTGTTATCACTGGTGTGGTGCTGACCCTGTGCCGGTACTAAGTGCTTCATGCATGTTATATAGGTGCTCCTCCTGACAACACTATGAGCTACTTGTATTACTCCCCTTTGTGCAAGTATAGAAAGGTGGAGCCTTTCCTGACAGGTACATGGAGGAGCTGGGATTTGACCTCAGAGGAGCTGGGATTTGACCTCGGGCCCTCTGGTTCTGCTTTGATCTGTGACGTATGTTCTCAGGACAGCCCCCACACAGTAACAGTTGAGAGTAGGTCATTAGGCTGACCAGGGGATGCTATTAGGCCCCCTTTGCCTGACTATCTTATGCAACAGGGTAGGTATTCATAAGTTTTGTGTGAGCCATCATTGTGTTTGTGCATGCATGGATGTGTGTGTGTGTGTGTGTGTGTGTGTGTGTGCGTGTGTGTGTACAAGGGAGAGCTGGAGCACAGGGAAGGTCACCTGATCACCAGGACTGGCTAGTACCACTCTCCGTGGGCACAGACACTCATACCAGGGAACTGGGGAGGCATTCCCAGATTCTCTCCATGGTGCACCTGGAGCACATCCTGAGAGCCAATAAGCTGTGGCACATTCACGACCCATCTGGATGGAAGAGGCCACATCTGCGTGATGTACCTGTTTCCTTTCCCCTACCCTGGACTTACTGATACAAAATGCCTAAGCCTGAGTGTAAAAGTAGTCCTCCCAAGGGGATAAAATAAATCATGCTTTTGTAGCCTAGAAGTTTGACATACACCTGGCCAATTTCTTCACAGGGAAGGTAGATAAGGCTGCTGATGGATTTTTAAAAAAAAAGCTTTAAAAATAAAGAAAATCCATAAGATTATAAGAAATTTCCTTTTTTAAGATATTATTTATTTGAGAGAGAAACTGAATGAGAGAGAGCATGAGCAGGGACAGGGGCAGAGGGAGAGGGAGAAGCAGGCTCCTCGCCAAGTAGGGAGCCTGATGCAGGGCTCAACACAAGACCCTGGGATCATGACCTGAGCTGAAGGCAAATGCTTCCCCACTGATTCACCCAGAAGCCACGTTGTTATGAGATTGTGTTAGTTACTCCATTCTCCACATTACCCCACTTTCACCTCTCCTGAAGAGCTTTGGCATCTTTCTTATCCATTTCCATTGTTTGGCTCTAATTTTAAAAACTAGATTCACCTTTGGAGAAAGGATGAGCCAGTGTCTCAGAGCAAATTCATCTGCTTTAAACTAGGGAGCCTAGCAGAATCCTTGGGATTGTGGGTAAGATGCAGACACTGGGCCCCTCAAAGTTTGGTCCCAGAAGCCTGTAGATGTCAAGGAGACCTAGGGCATTTGAAGGTGCCCACCAGGGCATGGCAGTGTGTAAGCTGGGCAAGAGGTTTTAGGAGGGAGCTGACCTCATTTCTGGGCAAGAGAAACAAATTTAGACATGTCTTTTCCATAAAAATAAAAAGATTTTATTTATTAATGAGAGAGAGAGAGGCAGAGACACAGGCAGAAGAAGAAGCAGACTCCATGCAGAGAGCCCAATGTGGGACTCGACCCAGGGTCCCCAGAATCATGCCCTGGGCTGAAGGTGGCACTAAACCGCAGAACCACCCAATGGGAAGTTTCTGACTCACAGTAGAGAGTTTTAGTTTTACAAGATGAAATGTGCTCTAAAGATGGGTTACAGGGAGGTTGTACGAAGATATTAATGCGTTTAATATGCTTAAAATGTACTCCATGAACTTAATGTAGTTAATGAAATATATAAATGGGTGATTTGTAGATGGTAGGTTTTTGATCATGTGTATTGTACATCAATAAAGTATATTTTATTTATTTTTTTATATTTTTATTTATTTATTTATTTATAATAGTCACAGAGAGAGAGAGAGAGAGAGAGAGGCAGAGGGAGAAGCAGGCTCCATGCACCGGGAGCCTGACGTGGGATTCGATCCCGGGTCTCCAGGATCGCGCCCTGGGCCAAAGGCAGGCGCCAAACCGCTGCGCCACCCAGGGATCCCAATAAAGTATATTTTATTTAAAAGCAGCAAATACAGAGAAATGAGCACAAGACAATGTAGTCTTCCCTTTATACCCTCCCATTTTGCTGCTGCTATTTTATCTCAGCCTTTTTCCTTGAGACAACTTTGCTCAAACAAAATATTCTCATCACGTGCCCAAATACTTAAAGTCCTAAAATCAAAATTTCCAAAACAGGAAAGAGCTTTCTAAAAGGTAGTTTTCAGGGTTAATTTCTTCCTCCATCAATTTTTAAAATCTCAGGCAAATTAAAAATTCTGCTGCATCTACTTGAATTTTATTTCAATGATTTTTAAAATCAGAATTGATTCTATTTAGGCAAATGGTTGGATATTTTTATCCATATCATTATCTACTGACTACAGACAGCGTCTGCTGTTTTAAGTTTTGTTTAGGTGTCATTATTTTTACCAAGCCAACTTTTCTGATCTTATGAATATTACAATAATGTTTGCCCAGTTGTATTGATATAATAGACATAGAGCACTGTGTATGTTCAAGGTAAACAGCATAACAATTTTACATTCCTGTATTGTGACAGAATAAGTTTGGTTAAACACCATCATCTCTTATAGATACAAAAATAAAGTAAATAAAAAAGAAAGCAAACGACTTTCCTTGTGATGAGAACTCTCAAGATTTACTTTCTTGACACCTCTCAGATACACCACAAAGCAGTAATAACTGTGTCATCATGATGTACTGTAAACTGCTATTACTTCTTTATCTTAAAACTGAAAGTTTGTATCTTTTCACCATTCCCTCAACCCCCATTCTGGTTACTTCAATCTGATCTCTTTTTCTGAATTAGGTTTTTCATCTTTTATTTATTTATTTTTGTTTTAGATTCCACATATAAGGGAATATATATATATATAATTACGTGTGTGTGTATAAATCATAATTTACCTTTCTCTGTCTCAGTTATTTCTTTGGTGGTGTGCCTGCCTGGGGCTGTATTGCTAGACCTGGAGAACACGACGCAGGAAACCTCCCTTTGAATGGTACCTAGGGACTTCTGCTGGAGGAACTGCAGACGAAAGACTCATGCAGAGATCATTGTGGTCATACCCCTGCCCAGAGACAACTTGAAACTCTTAGTGGCATTCCTACCTTCAGTCAGGCTGGCTAAAAGGGGAAGTGTGTTCCAAGAACTTCTCATTGATTCATTCCATAACTATGCACTAAGTACTCACCCTATGCCAGGTACCTTGGTGGGCCCATAGATAGAGCTGAAAATACAATGACCTACTGCCTGTAGGAACTCACAGTCTGGAGGTGGACAAAAGTACAAAAACAAAGACACATGAAAGAAAAGAGCAAGTGCTATATGCTACACAAGACTGTATGCCGGGAAGGAAGGTTGGGGAATCATTGGAGAGAAAGGTATGAAAGGTCTCACTGAGGGTAACATTGCTGAGAACAGAATAACAAAAGGGAGTTAGATCTGCACGCGTCTGAGGACAGTGTGTCGGGAAGAAGGGACCCCTGATGCAGATACTCACTAATAGAAGTTGGTTTGGCCAGAGGAGGTGGAAAGGGCAGCCAGCACGGCTGTGAGGAAAGGAGGAGGAGATCTGAGGAGAGGGAAGAGGGCAGGGATGCTAAGGCCTGGTAGACTGTTAGTTATCTATTGTTCCTCTGTTACTCTGTTGCCCCGATACCTTGCATCTTAAAATTCATATATTTAATTTCTCATCAGTTTTGTGGATGAGGAACCCAGGCACAAATTAGCTTGGTTCCTCAGCCTCAAGGTTCATCAGAGGCTACAGCTGTGGCCCCATAGGAGGCTAGCCTGGCAGAGGATTTTCTCCCAAGTTGACTCAGTTCTCTGCTACGTGAGCCTCTATAAATGGCAGCTCAAAACATCTCTGGTTGATTTTTTATTCAGGGATAGAGAAGAAAATGGGAAAAGGAAAGTGTCAGAAGTGGAACATGAGTGAGTGGAATAGGAGAGGAAGTAACTAGGAAGTGAGAGGCTATTTCCAATTGAAACTTAGATGTGACATGCCATCATTTTGGCTGTATCCTATTGGTCAGAAACTAGTCATGAAGCACCTCGGGGTTACAAAGGGATACCTATACCACAGGTCAGGATTGCTGGGAGCCGTTGTGAAGGTTGCAGCCCTCAGAGACCAAAGCGAGGTAACTGGATAGCATTCTAAATATAACAGGAAACAATTGGATGGTTTTATTACAGAAGATGACAATGTCTGCATCTTGGAGCATTTTCACCTCATTGTGGTGCCCCCATTAAAATGCAAGTGAATATTGTGATATTACATTGCTGGAACCCAGGCCACATTTGAGTGGAACTTCATGCCACATCCCACCCCTTCTTGTAAATCTTCCATCCTTAAATTTCTACCTCAGATATACAGTAAACAAGCCCACACGTGTTATAAACATCATCCATAGACACCTGATGATGTTCCCAGGAAGCAGATTCTAGCCTGGCCCCCACTGTGCAGGTTAGGACACTGAGGACAATGTGAGAGATGCAGTGGGTTAGGCAGGACACAGAACTGGGAAAACAGAGAATTCAGCTCTGTCTCCTCAAATGGAGGACTTTACTTGCATTTTCAGAGAGTTGTGGCTGTTGCATTTTTGGCTCATCGTGTACAGTTAAAGAGATGACATTTGGTTGGGTGTATTCCTAGGTATCTTATGCTTTTGGGTGCAATTGTAAATGGGATTGACTCCTTAATTTCTCTTTCTTCCATCTCACTGTTAGTATATAGATATGCCACTGATTTCTGGGCATTGATTTTGTATCCTGCCACGCTACCAAATTACTGTATGAGTTCTAGCAATCTTGGGGTGGAGGCTTTTGGGTTTTCTATGTAGAGTATCATGTCATCGGCAAAGAGGAAGAGTTTGACTTCTTCTTTGCCACTTTGAATGCCTTTAATGTCTTTTTGTTGTCTGATTGCTGAGGCTAGGACTTCCAGTACTATGTTGAATAGCAGTGGTGAGAGTGGACATCCCTGTCTTGTTCCTGATCTTAGGGGAAAGGCTCCCAGTGCTTCCCCATTGAGAATGATATTTGCTGTGGGCTTTTCATAGATGGCTTTTAAGATGTCGAGGAATGTTCCCTCTATCCCTACACTCTGAAGAGTTTTGATCAGGAATGGATGCTGTGTTTTGTCAAATGCTTTCTCTTCATCGAATGAGAGGATCATATGGCTCTTGGTTTTTCTCTTGCTGATATGATGAATCACATTGATTGTTTTACGAGTGTTGAACCAGTCTTGTGTCCCAGGAATCAATTCTACTTTGTCATAGTGAATAATTTTCTTAAGGTACTGTTGGAGCCTATGGGCTAGTATCTTGTTGAGAATTTTTGCATCCATGTTCATCAGGGATATTGGTCTGTAATTCTCCTTTTTGCTGGGGTCTTTGTCTGGTTTTGGAATTAAGGTGATGCTGGCCTCATAGAATGAATTTGGAAGTGCTCCATCTCTTTCTATCTTTCCAAACAGCTTTAGTAGAATAGGTATGGTTTCTTCTTTAAACGTTTGATAGAATTCCCCTGGGAAGCCATCTGGCCCTGGACTTTTGTGTCTTCGGAGGTTTTTGATGACTGCTTCAATTTCCTCCCTGGTTATTGGCCTGTTCAGGTTTTCTATTTCTTCCTGTTCCAGTTTTGGTAGTTTGTGGCTTTCCAGAGATGCGTCCATTTCTTCTAGATTGCCTAATTTATTGGCGTATAGCTGTTCATAATGTGTTTTTAAAATCGTTTGTATTTCCTTGGTGTTGGTAGTGATCTCTCCTTTCTCATTCATGATTTTATGAATTTGAGTCTTCTCTCTCTTCTTTTTCATCAGGCTGGCTAATGGTTTATCTATTTATTAATTGTTTCAAAGAACCAACTCCTGGTTTTGTTTATCTGTTCCACAGTTCTTCTGGTCTCGATTTCGTTGAGTTCTGCTTGAACTAGGGGAAAAATCATTCCTTTCTGGCAAGAAATAACCAATTAAATGCCGCACTAGTAGTTAGTATATAGGCTACTTTCCCATTCCCCCCCTCCCACCCACCCCTCAGCATTCCATCTCCTGGCCCCAAACCTACTCAGTTAAAGTCTCTAGGTCTAAGTGGTCTGCAGGTTGGAACCTGGGGGGTTGCTGATGGATTTCTGCAAATTGCTGATGTTGAAATTCTGTAAGGAGGCAGTTCCCACAGGCTGGAACTGGCCAAGTGGCTGTGGTGCCGGGCCACCTGTCCCACTCCACTGAGTGCCAAAGGGGGGAGCTGGAAAACCGTACTGCTGTGGGAGGCACAAAGACTTGGTGAAGTGACCTAGAGAGGTAGCTGATGCTGCAGAGATGGGAGCAGAACCACCCAGATTTGAGGTCATGGAGATGCACAGCTGACCAGGTGCGGAGAACTTTCTTGCCATTCCAGGGCCCTCATAATTCATGTGTCCTTTGCTTCCTCTTCTGCCTGAGAGATTCATGGGATCTCGGGCCCAATTGTCTACTAACTTGTGTAGGTCATCTGTGAATGTGCCCTTCCTGCTGGATGTCATGGCAGGAGGTTGAGCTGGGGCAGCTTGGCTGTTCAATGTTCCCCTGACAGTGTTTGTGCTGCTGGTCCCTTGACCTGGAGCAGAAAGGCTTGGGACTGAAATGGCACCATCACTGGTAAAGGCTGAGTAGAGGTTGTCACTGGAGGGAGATAGCTTAAGGGGCTGTAACAGCTGATTTGGCCCAGTCTCAGAGATGTTGCCAGGAGGGTGGAGGGTCTGCTGAGCATGCAAAACTGGAGCAGCACTCTGACCAGACAGGTTACCTGAAAGCTGGGGACTTTTATTCCCCAAGGAACTGCTGCAACTAGACTTGCTGCCTTTGCTTTTAGTGGGTCACCTTCTTCTCCCTGAAAGGGGGGCAGCTGGGGGGATAATGACAGCAGGGGGAACCTTTCCCAGTTTGGTATACAAAGATTCAATTTCATGCTTCTGGCGACTCTGCAGGTCTTGAATGTCCAGGGCGGCCTGTGATTGACAGAAAGAGAAAGTTTTTGGACACAGATCTGGCCCATGATTCTGAAGAGTTGTTTCAGGATCTCAGTCAACTACAAGAGGCTTGGTTAGCTGAAGCACACGTTCCTGATGATGAACAGTTTGTCCCAGATTTCCAGGCTAATAACTGTGCAGAAAATAGTTAATGGATGATTCAAGTTCATTGTGGCTTCACCCAACATATTGTCAATTTTGTGTCTACTTCTAGGTTGACACTGGGTGGTCACAGTGTGACCTGATTTACCCTTGTGTTTTGCATAGTTGTCAGGACTTTATCTTTCAGAGAGGAGTAAAAAATTTTTCTTCAAATGGTAAAAAAAAAAAAATTCCCCTAGTGTCTCACTGCCATGAGACAGTTCTGACTCATCCACCCTGGGTGAGGGCCCAACAAGGACACTCTTTTTTTTTGCCTGGGAACTTTGGCCCCTCCTCGGCGTGGCCTGATCGGTGCCCGAAGGACCTGCATGACCCCAGTGTTGAGGAGGATCAACAGGCGGAGGCCGCGGGCCAACTTGCGAGGGCAGGGGCGCCTTGCTGGGGTGCTCTTTCGGCTGCTGGCATCTCCCAGGGGAGGGGAGGCCAAGGTCAGCATGACCTGGTGAGAGGCCCCCTCCTGGAGTCAGTTCTGGGCAGCATCGGCTCCCCAGGACTCTGGGAGCAGCAGCGATTCCTCCTTGCCCACCTAAGGTTGGTGTGACCAGGCTGGCCCCCGGAATCAGGCGCCCAAAGCCCCCACAAGAAACTGGAGGGACAACAACCACGGAGGAGACAGGAGGTGTCCCTGCAGCCTGCGTCTGCATGCTTCCCAAAGGATCGAAGGGAGCCAGATTTGGAGAGCTCCTGGGGACCCTTGACAGGTGGCTTTGGTCCAATGGGACCGTCCCGCGAGGACTGGGTTTGTGGTTTGCCGCCAAAGCATTCTCGGGCCCACTTGGGCTCTGCCCTGGGTGCCGAGCTCTTCTGTTCTGAAACCAAACCTGGGACAGAGAATAGGGGTTGTGGCCATCAGGAGGACGGGATGCCAAGTCTGCTTGCCCGTGACCTGCCCTGTCCCACCTCACCCACCACACACACACACCCCGCCCTGTGCTCTCTCCAGGAAAGACGCAGTGAATGGTTGGGGCTGCACCTCAGGCCACGGCTGTCCCTACCTTTCCATGGGCCCTCGAAAACCACGTGCACGCCCTGGGCAACCTTGGCCACCTAGCCGGGAGCATACTGGGCCTGTGTCACTTCGCCGGGCAGGTGCTTCTGCTGCTCTTCGCTCCCTGCCCTGCCCTCGCCTTCTTTGCCATTTGCGGCCTGGGGATCAGCCGTGCCCTGAGTCCTGGGACCGAGACTCAGCCGACGGCCTGCCCCACTTTACCCAGGATAGTCCACGTCCTGAGGTCTGCTCCCGGCTGCCCTCAACACCTCTGTCCCCATCTACTCTTGGGTGTGAACGTGTGGAAAACCACATCCTCTGCCTCAGAGCCTTGGACTCATGGCTACGGGGTCTGACTGCAGGCACATCTGTGATGGGCCGAGCGAAAGGCGTGGGCAGCCAGCCCTCCACATCCAGAACAGCTACGTTTGCATCGGCCCTCCCTCCCGTCCTGGCTGGAGGAAAAGAGGAGCTCAGGTGAGCTCCTGGAGTTTCCCCTCTGACCCTGGAAAAGACGCGTCAGAGGAAAGCCAAGGCGTGCCACCTGAAGCAGCCTCCTCACTCACGCTCTTGCACCAACCAAGAGTCTTTCAGAGAATCTGCCTATATCTCCCTGAAAGCTGCCTCACACCTCCCATCCCGTAAAGCGCTGTGTGCAGAACTAAGGCAGAAGAGCCGCACACAGCTGGGCTCCCCGAATCCTCTCCCTCACCTGGATTAGGGCCTGTAATCCCGGCTGATTAGGTTATCCACACAAGGATACTCCTTTGGAGATTTGCGAGGAGCCTCTTCTCCCTCTGCCTGTGTCTCTGCCTCTCTCTCCCTCTCTGTGTCTCTCATGATTAAATAGATAAATAAATAAATAAACAAACAAACAAACAAAATTTTAAATAAATAAAATAATCATCATTATTTTATGATATTTATAAAATGCAGTGAAAGTTAAGGAAATCATCCTGAGAGGCAGGAAGCCTCTCATTTGGCCATCTTTTTAACATGTTATACTTATTTTCCTCCCTTGTTTAAGGCTTTTTTTTTTGTACGTATGCCATGACTTTTTTTGTTAGCTATACTTTTGAGGAAGAAGCTCTTCAATTTAGAGGTGCTGTATCTTTTTCTAGCCATTAATTCATTGTCTTCTAGAAATACACATTTGCTTCAATGTATCCCTTAGAGTGCAACAATCCTGAACTCCTATGGGACCGATGAAAGTTGTTTTTTCAACTTCCCTATTTTATTGAAGCAGGTCTGAAGACCATGAAGAAAGCTGACTAGTGATCTGAATTGCAAAATGTTGAGAACTAACCAGTGAATTGTCATGGTGCCTAATGATTCTTAAGCACAAAGGAAGTTTATTAATTATTTGAAGTAAAGACAACACAGTCATTTGTAGGAGATCCTTAGCTAGAAAGTTTTGATATTCTTTGAAGAAAATTAATACAACAAAACCTTAAAGTTTTAGAAGAAGTTACAAAAACATCAAAATCTGAGCCGCACAAAAGAAAAGTCACGTATCTGAGGTCACAAACGTAAGGGAAGCAAGTAAATGCAGGAAAGCTGGAAGCTTCTCCATTGCTTGTGGCCATAGAGACTGTGGACAAGACAACAGGATGCTACTTTTATTTCATAGGGAAATGTCGTTTGTGACCATCATTTGTAAAAGGGTTTTCCGTTGGTTTTGGTGCAAAGAGTGTTTGCCACTTCTCGGTCTAAGTGGACTAAGACATCCCTCACTCCTGTTACCACTAGTCCATGTTTTCAGTGCTGTTGGTTGGCTTTGGAAATGTGACCTTTGTGGATAAAACAGGGAAGTTTCTCTGGCATCGAGTAGAAAACAAGGAGCCCACACAAGGCTCTGTACAGATGGTGTGTGTGCATGCATGCATGAGATACTTTCATAACAGGATCTGTTATGAAATATTTACATATATTTATATATACAAAATATACTGTATCTTACAATGAAGTGAGCTGTGGAAAAGACAATGTTATTAAGAAAATCATAAGGAAGAGGGGCGCCTGGGTCGTTCAATCGTTGGGCTCCTGGCTGATGCAATTGGTTAAGTGTCTGACACTTGGATTTGGCTCAGGTCGTGATCTCATGATCTTTGGATCAAGCCCTGCATCAGGCTTCATGCTCAGGAGTGAGTCTATTTGTAATTCTCTCCCTCTGTCCCCCTACTCATGTGTACACACTCTTTCTCATTCTCTCTCTCTCTTAAATAAGTAACTAAATCTTCAAAAAAGGAAAATCACAAGAGTAAACACATATATGGTACTGTACTGTATAAAGAAGTGGACCCATGCAATTCCAACATCTGTTGTTCAAGGATCAACTGTATTCTTATCTTTACATATCCCACTTATTAAGCCGTGATTTTTAGAAAGCCATCAGCAGTTGTCCCTAAGACTAATGACCTCTTTTTTTCTCTCTCCTACTCCTAGTCTGCATAGCAGGAATGCTGCCCCTGGCTACTGCATTAGTGGGAAAAGATCTCTGAGGGCAATTTAGTAGACCTGGTGTCTGTTTCCATGCTTCCCCTTTTCAAGCTGGGTCACCTTTCCTCACTCCATGGGGCCTTTGTTCTTTTATGTATGCTTGAATAGTAGATGGTTGTCAAAGACTCTCATACAGTATAATCTAGTTAGAAAATTGTACATTTGCCACTCTGTATGAAGAGGTAAAACATGGGTGTGCAGTCACATATGACTTTGTATTCCTGGAGTGACCCTTGCTGTGGCTTTGTTTTGCTAGAGCTCGTGTTCATCTCTAAGTGTCTGCCTTATAGAGGCCTGTGGGGAGTAAATGAGACCATACGTGGAAATTTCCGAGAGTGTCTACCTGGGAGGAAGTACATATGATCCCGGGTGGGGCCGTGGGACTGGTGAGGTGAAGGGGGCCTTGACAACAGTCAGACGTGGTGCATTGAGGTTTCCTCTGCAGCAACGAGCAAAGCAGAACAACAGAGGTGCCATGGTCCCCAGTAGCCCCACTGTCCTATGTCTTCAGCATATCCCTAAATGCTACTGGGCACCTACTGGGAGAGTAATCATCCCAAATAGGTGGTCCTGAGCAAGCAGCTGTAGGGGTGCTCTGCAATCTTAGCATGCTTAGCCTGTTTTCCTGGGGTCATGTGCGCTATTTTCCAAAGTGAATACAAAAATGGAACCTGCTGTTTGTACCCATAAGCCATGGCATATTGAAATTGGGTTGTATGGCATTGGGTTCCCTTTAGTGCCTATCAAGTAAGCTAACAGTCAAAACCTATTTTATTTTTACTGCTCTGGGCCTATTTCTTTAATGAATAAGTAATTTTTTGTCCCTAAAGAGGCTTTTTGTGAAAGAGGGAAAGCTTTTAGTCATCAACTCTTATGTTAAAATTAATGGAAAAAAGAGAGCCATATTCATGAAAGTATCTTGAAACTATAGAATATACAGTGAGAAATAATTTACAGAGTGATGAGACTAGTAGCTTAATTAGGTTGAGATACATGAAATTGCTGTCTTTGTTTTTCCTATAAAAACGAGTTTTATTTAGTTCAAGGTAGTGTTTTCCAGAGATACCCTGATTCGTGCTTTATTCTATTTTGAATACCTGTTGACGGTGGTACTCAACTACAGTCGTGGCTCTTTTGTTTAAAGTAAAGTCAGATATTGAAAATAATCATCTTCTTGGTGGACGCTTTTATTTAACAAAGAGTGATGGGGTATTTATTTATTTATTTATTTATTTATTTATTTATTTTCATCCTGGGTTGTAGAATGTAGCTTATGGTGTGTATTCTCGTAGATTTTTCTTTTCCTTTTTCTTTTTTTCTCGCAGATTTTTCTACTGAAGCAACCGAGAAGCTACATCTCTGCTGTCCTAATGTCTTGTCTGGTAGCCCCTTTTCTGTCTTGTGTTATCTATATTTTGTATAAAAAGTCATGTGGTTACCTTATGCATAGTATGTCTTCACCATAGTTCATGGCTGAATTTAGAATACTTAGAGACATCGAGGTCAGTTAGGATCTTTCTTTTAATTGTTCAGAAAATGGATGATGAAATCATTAAGTAAGGGAAGAAAGATGGATGGGTAGAGGAGGAGAGACCCAGGGGATGTGGAGCTGAGACTTGCTCACTGTTGCCATGAGTGTGACTTGGCATGGTGAGGGTTGACTTTAGATTTGTGATTTGGATGCATCATTAGAAAGTGGTGTTTTATTAACCAAGATAGAGAACACAGAAGAAAGAGGAAGTTACAGGGATTACGGATTACAGTGTGGGATAGAAGATGACGCTTTCAGTGTTTGTGCTGGATTTACAATGACCGCCGTGTATTCAGATTGGAGATACATAGCAGGCAGCTGAAAACCAGAGTTGCAAACTTGAAAGATGGGTTTGTCTGTTTGTATGTCATTTTTACGTGGTGTGGATTCACCATATAGAGGAACGAATTAAAAAATGAGAACAGCATTTTTTTTTCTCTTTGATACTCGTTTTGAAGGAACATGAATGTGTTTGGTCAGGGTTTATGCTGTCATAGGAGGTGTGTGTGTGTGTGTGTGTGTGTGTGTACACGGCATACCCATTCTTGTTGAAAGCTTTGGCTAATCTTTAGTTAAATGCAAGATCATATGATACTCTGAAGTTTTCATAATTATAATATAGGACATTCTCTCTGAGGTTTTAAATTACTAAATCAGATGAGGACCCTTGGAAGTTTATTAGAAGTATATAATATTCCCTTTTAGGAATAGGTAGTGATCAAATCTTAATGAGTTGTCACTGTTTTAAGATCTGTGAAGTTCCCTAATTAGTATTCATACAGGTAATTTTAATGGAAATAACTTCTTGCAGTCTAAAATGTTGTGAAATAAATATTACTACACTCCTTCTGTCTTTATCTGGAACATTCTGCCTTTTTAGATATTTGTATATTATGGCTATTGCCCCTAAAAGCATAGATATGTTATGATTTATTACCTCTTCCTGCTTGTAAGATACATTTTTTTTTCATATTTTAACATTTTTGAAATTGTGATTTGTTTAGAGTCACTTGGGACATTAATTTGAGTTTTTTCACCTTTGGAAAAGATGTTAGTAAATCAATTATGTATCTCAAAATCTATACTCAGAATCAGAATCAAGTAAATTCTACACACTAAATTATCATAATGCACTGCCCCAGGCATTTACTTTTGTCATGGGGCACTTTGATTAGTTGATTCCAATTTTGGCTCCTTAGTTCTTTTGTAGTACTGAGTTTAGTGTTCAACCCCTGGCTAGAAACACTGATTTTTCTGATCTTCAGGCGAATATTACACAGCCATATCTTCTTTAGCTGTCTGCTGATGAACACTTAGGCTACTTCCATACCATGGCTATTGTAAATAATGCTGCAATAAACATAAGGGGACATATACCTTTACAACTTAGCATTTCTGTTTTCTTGGGTAAATAGCAGTAATGAAAATATTTCATAAGGTTTTATTTATTTATTCATGAGAGACACAGAGAGAAAGAGAGAGAGAGAGGCAGAGAGGGAAGCAGGCTCCATGCAGGAAGCCTGATATGTGACTCAATTCCAGGCTCCAGGATCAGGCCCTGGGCTGAAGGTGGTGCTAAACAGCTGAGCCCCTTGGGCTGCCCTATTTCTATTTTTAATTAAGGAACTTTCATACCTTTTTCCACAATGGCTGTACTAATTTAGATTCCTACCAACAGTGCACAAGAGTTCCTTTTTCTCTATATCTTAGCCAACACTCATTATTTTTTGTCATTTTGATTTTAGCCATTCACCACTTACTGGTGTAGTAAGATATCTCATTGTGGTTTGATTTGCATTTCCCTGATGATTGATGATGCTGAGCATTTTTCATGTGTCATGGCCATCTGTATGTATTCTTTGAAAAATATCTATTCAGGTTCTCTGCCCATTTTTTAATAAGTTTTTTTTAAGAGAGAAATGGAATAAGTAAAGATCCAGAGGCATGCAGAAGGTACTAAGTGTATTCATGAGAGGAACTACCACATCTGGGGGAAAAAAAACTACTGGGCAAAAATTGTAGATACAATTCTCAGACCTCACACAGGGCCAGTGTAAGTCATGGAACAGTACTCAGTTGTATTTTGCCTCGGTAATAAGAAAACGTCATACATTAGCGGCTGCTCCAGACTCTCCTGAGAAAACACAGAAGCCAGAACTAAAAGTATCAAATTGTTTCTATTTAACTATTTCTCCAAAAAATGCTTAAATATATTCCTAGGAATATCCCAGCCTCAGTAACCAGACAATAAAAGGAAACAAAAGTCATCCAAATTGATAAGAAGTAATACTTTCACTATTTACATATGACATGATACTACATATAAAATACCTAAGTGTGCCTGGGTGTCTCTATCCCTTAAGTATCTGCCTTTGGCTCAGGTCATGATCCCAGGATCATGGGATGGAGCCCCACTTCAGGCTCTCTGCTCAGCAGGGAGCCAGCTTCCCCCTCTCCCTCTGCCCACCACTCCCCCTGCTTGTGGTCTCTCTCTGTCCCTCTATCAAATAAGTAAATCTTTAAAAAAAAAAACTGAAAGACTTCACCAAAAACTACTAGAATAAATGAGTTCAGTAAAGTTACAGGATTCAAAAATCAATGTACAGAAATCTGTTTTATTTCTATAGACTAATAATGAAGTAGTAGAAAGAGAAATTAAGAAAAAAATAATAAAGTAATAAGAGAAAGAAAAAAGTAATCTCATTTATAATCTCACCACAAATAATAAGATACCTAGGAATAAGCCTAACCAAAGAGATGGAAAGAACTGTGCTCTGAAAACTTTAAGACTTGTACTCTGAAAACAGTAAAGCATTGATGAAAGAAATTGAAGATGATACAAAGAAATGAGATGATTTCCATGCTCTTGGATTAGGAAAAAAAAATTGTTTACATATCTATACTACCCAAAGCAATCTACACATAAAATGCAATCCCTATTAAAATACCAACAGTATTTTTCTCAGAACTAAAACAAATTACCCTAAAATTTGTATCCAACTACCAAAGACTGTAAATAGCCAAAGTAATCTTGAAAAAGAAAAATGAAGCTAGAGGAATCACAATTCCAGACTTCAAGTTATGTTACAAAGTTGTAGTGATTAAAACAGTACAGTACTGGCACAAAAATAGACCCATAGATCAATGGAAGAGAAAACCTAGAAATAAACCCACAATTAGACGGTCAATTAGTCTTCAACAAAGCAGAAGAACATCCAACGGGGGAAAAGACAGTCTCTTCAACTGTCTTTGACACTCTTCAAGTGCTAGGAAAACTGGTCAATGCAAAAATAAACTCAGAATGATTTAAAGGCCTAAATGGGGGACCTGAAACCATCAAACTCTTAGAAGAGAACACAGACAGTAATGTCTCTGATATTAAACATATTAGACAAATGGTAGCAACATTTTTCTAGATAGGTCTCCTAAAGCAAGGGAAAAGAAGCAAAAATAAACTACTGGGACTTCATCAAAATGAAAAGCATTTGCATGGTGAGGGAAACAATCAACAAAACTAAAAGGCAACCTACTGAATGGGAGAAGATATTTGCAAATGTCATATAGAATAAAGGGTTAGTGTCCAAAATACATAAAGAACTTACACAACTCCAAATCAAAACCACAATGAGATACCACCTCACACCAGTGAGAATGGGGAAAATTAACAAGGCAGGAAACCACAAATGTTGGAGAGGATGCGGAGAAAAGGGAACCCTCTTACACTGTTGGTGGGAATGTGAACTGGTGCAGCCACTCTGGAAAACTGTGTGGAGGTTCCTCAAAGAGTTTAAAATAGACCTGCCCTACGACCCAGCAATTGCACTGCTGGGGATTTACCCCAAAGATACAGATGCAATGAAACGCCGGGACACCTGCACCCCAATGTTTATAGCAGCAATGGCCATGATAGCCAAACTGTGGAAGGAGCCTCGGTGTCCAACGAAAGATGAATGGATAAAGAAGATGTGGTTTATGTATACAATGGAATATTACTCAGCCATTAGAAATGACAAATACCCACCATTTGCTTCAACGTGGATGGAACTGGAGGGTATTATGCTGAGTGAAGTAAGTCAGTCGGTGAAGGACAAACATTATATGTTCTCATTCATTTGGGGAATATAAATAATAGTGAAAGGGAATATAAGGGAAGGGAGAAGAAATGTGTGGGAAATATCAGAAAGGAAGACAGAACGTAAAGACTGCTAACTCTGGGAAACGAACTAGGGGTGGTGGAAGGGGAGAAGGGCGGGGGGTGGGAGTGAATGGGTGACGGGCACTGGGGGTTATTCTGTATGTTAGTAAATTGAACACCAATAAAAAATAAATTAAAAAAAAAAGAACTTACACAACTCAACACCTCAAATACAAATGGTCCAATTAAAAAATGGACAGAGGACACAGACATTTCTCCAAAGGATATGTCCAAATGGTCAACAGATACATAAAAGATGTTCAATATCATTTGTCGTCAGGAAAATGCATATCAAAAGCATAATGAGATATGTCACACCAGTCAGAATGGCTAAAATCAAAAACGAAGAAAACCAACTTTTGAATGTGAAGGAAAAAAAAACTGTTGATGGGAATGGAAACTGGTGCAGCCAGTCTAGAAAACAGTATGGAGGTTCCTCAAGAAGTTAAAAATAGAACCACTCTACTATCAAGTAACCAGTCTACTAGGTATTTACCCAAAGGATACGAAAATATTGATTTGAAGGGATACATGCACCCCTAGATTCATACCAGCATTATTTACAATAGCCAAATCATAGAAACAGCCCTGCTGTACACCAAAAATGAATGGATGAAAAAGATGAGTCATGTATATAAAATGGAATATTACTCGGCCTTAAGAAAGAATGAGCTCTTGCCATTTGCAACAACATGGACAGAGGTGGAGAGAGAGTACAATGCTAAGTGAAATGAGTCAGTCAGACAAAGACCAATACCATAGAATTTCACTCACATGTAGAATTTAAGAAACAAATGAGCAAAGTGGAAAAGGACAAACCAAGAAATAGACTCTTAGCTATTGGTTATCAGAGCTATTGGTAGAAGGATCATTATAATAGGACATGGGATTAAAAAGCATACTTGTTGGGGCACCTGGGTGTCTCAGTTCTTGGATGATCAACTCTTGGTTTTTGGCTTGAGTCCTGATCTCATGGGTTATGGAATGAAGCCCTGTGTTGGGCTCTGTACTCACCAGGATTGTGCTTGGATATTTTCTCCCTCTGCCACTTCCCCTGTTCTCTCAAATAAATAAATAAATCTTAAAAAGTGCATTTGTTGTGAAGAGCCCTGCATGATGAATGGAATTGTACAATCACTGTACCTGGAATTCATCCTATTGATTTTTTTCCTCTGGAGAACCCTAATCTAGCTACTAAGACAATTTGAAGAAGAAAGAATAAAGGGTTTAATCTATACTTTGTACTATACACTAGTATTAACTTTATATATATATAAAGATTGTATTTATTTCAGAGAGAATGACAGAAGCATGCATGAATGAGGAGGAAGGACAGAGGGAGCAGCAGACACCCACTGAGCAGGGACTGTGATGTGGGGCTCAATCCCAGGACCTGGAATCATGACCTGAGCCAAAGGCAGACACTTAACTGAATGAGCCTCCCACTTGCTCTATGAGTCTAAATGTTAAACCTAAAACTATAAAATTTCTGGGCGGTGGGGGGGAGGACAAATTCTTTATAACCTGAGCTAGGCAAAAAATCTCTTTGATATGACACAACAAAATAAATTTAAAAATGATAAGTTAGATTTCCTTAAGATTAACTTTCATGTTCAGTAAAAGATATTGTTAAAAAAAATAAAAAGACAGGCTACCAATCTGGAAAAAAAACTGAAAATCACATAATTTGATAAAAGATTTCTTTAAAATATATAAAGATTATTCAAGAATTATAGAAAACATCTCAAACAAAATACTTTGACAATTCACTGAAGAAGCTATGTGGATGGCAAATAAGCATATGAAAAGATGTAAACCTAAGTAGTCATTAGGGAAATGAAAATTCAATGAGATATAACTACAGGTCTATTAATATACCTAAAATTTAAGAAGACTAAGGATATCAAATGTTATAAGGTCCTGAAAGAACTATTTGTGGGAGTGTAAAATGCTACAACACTTTGTAGACCCTCCCTTGTTTTCCTTAAAATTTAACACGTAATTAACATATGACCTAGACATTCTGCTCCTAAGTATTTGCCCAAGGGAATTGGAAACATACAGCCATGCAAAGACTTGAGCATATACATTCATTTGCAATAACTTGCAGAAACCTAGAAACAACTCAAACATTCATCAAAAGGTGAATGGATAAATAAATTGTGGTATATACATATAATGGGGTGCTGCCTGGCAGTACAATTGAACTCTTGAGCAACAACATAGATGAATCTTTAATTATTTTGAGAAAAGGAAGCTAATGAAAAAGTACATTTTGTGTGACTGCATTCACATAAAATTCTAAAAAATGGAAACTAAATATTTAGCGACAGAGATAACTATAGAGACAGAAAAGCAAATCAGAGATTGCTTAAATTGAGGTTGAGGAATTGAGCAGAAGGTTACAAAAAGACACAAATTTGAGGAAGTGAGGGATCTATACTCATCTTGATTTTGGATTTTGAAGATTGGTACGGGAGTATAAACTATTTAAAACATCCATTGTATGCTTTACATACGTGCACTTTATGAAGGAAAGGGAAAAAAAGAATTTTCCCTGAATAAAAGAATACACATTGGCATACAGTTTGATATTCAGAAGAAGATAGTTCTATCAAAGTAGTTGTTACTGGTAGTCAAATAGTTATTTGAAGTCAATAGTTATTTTACGACCACATGGGTTCATAGATGTGGCTGCCAAACATAAGGGTCAGAGAGTAAAAATGCCTAGTCAACCACTTAGGCCAAGCACAAACACAGTCGAAGGTGCTTACAGTTTAATTGTGGCTTTGTTATTGCCAATGAGTATTTACTGAGAATTAACTGCTTGTCTTGTGATAAAGTCGATACTGGAGATCATCCCCTATTACAGTGATGTAATTCTTCCCTTAGTAGTTTGAAACCAAAGACAAGAGCTATTATTGCTCATTAAGTTAAACTGTAACTATGACAAAACATCTGAATCCAAAGGGAAAAAAAAAATCTAGCTAATTAGGTATCTGGCTCTGCAGATGTAAACATCTGAATGTTTAGCAGGTTTTTTGCCCCCTCCCCCTTCTTGTTCATATTCTGTAGATTCCTATTATTTAATTCAGTTAAAAATTTCCCATGCAGATCCCTGGGTGGCGCAGCGGTTTGGCGCCTGCCTTTGGCCCAGGGCGCGATCCTGGAGACCCAGGATCGAATCCCACATCAGGTTCCCGGTGCTTGGAGCCTGCTTCTCCCTCTGCCTATGTCTCTGCCTCTCTCTCTCTCTATCTCTGTGACTATCATAAATAAAAAAATAAAAAATAAAAAAAATTTTTTTTTTAATTTCCCATGCATCCGAGAGAGTAAGAAAATCAAAATAAATACCTTGGATCTGCAAACAAAAGAAACCTTTGGATCAATATTTTTCTCATTGATTTTAAATGGCTTTACCATGTCACGTCAAAGGTTTTAATACATTGGCAACTACCTGACTGGTCCATGATTAAGTCTTTTGCTTGGATAAGTGAATGATTTAATCTACATTTTTAAAAGATTATAAAGCTAAGCAGTGTTTCTCAAACTTTGACGTGCATATGAATTAGCTGGATAGCTTATTAAGATGCAGATTCTTATTCAGTAAGTCTGTAGAGGGGCTTGAGACACAGCATTTTTAATCAATTCCAAGGTGGGCATATTAATTTCCTGTTGCTGCTATAGCGCATTTCCACAAACATACTGAATTAAAACAATACAAACTTCTAATTTACAGTTCTAGAGATGAGAAATCCAAAATCAGTTCCAATAATGTTTGCAGATGTTTGAGTTCCTTCTGGAAGCTTTGAGGGTGTATCTGTTAACTTGCCCTTTCCAGCTTGTTTGCATTCCTTTGCTCATGGCCTCCCATCACAACTACCTCCATTTCTGTAGCCACATCCCAATTCTCTGACAATCTTGCCTCCCTCTTGTAAAAATCCTTATGATTATATTGGTCTTGCCAAGATCTTAATTTAATTACTTCTGTAGGATCTTTTTTGCTATGTCATATAACTTATTTGTAGACTTTCAGGATTACACATTGGTATCTTTGAAGCATCATTATTTGTTCTGCAATCAGGTGATATTGATACTGCACACTTTGAATAACAAGTCTCTGTAGTAGAATAAAGTCCAGGGACACTTATCCTGATAGGTCTTCTGAACAGAGAGATCACTCTTTGGTTCTGATTCTCTATTCAAATATAGTACAGAAATTGAACCAAGACCACAGGCCTTCTGTCCTGTCACACAAATAGTTACACACACCCACACACACCACACACACACATATATATTTTATATAAGTTACTTTTTGTTATATAAGTTATAAATTATATATATAACATATTTTTATGTTATATATAAGGTATATATAACATATAAGTTATATATAAGGCATATATAACCTTATATATAAGGTTATATATATAAGGTTATATATATAACATATATATAAGGTTTATATATAACCATATATAAATAATATATGTAATATATATATAACATATATATATAAGGTTTATATATAACCGCATATAAATAATATATGTATATGTGTGTCTATATATATGTATGTATGGACACACATACTATTTTTTATTTACTTATTCATGAGAGACAGAGAGAGAGATAACAGAGACATAGGTGGCAGAGGGAGGAGAAGCAGGCTCCATGCAGGAAGCCTGATGTGGGACCCGATCCAGGCCCCAGGATCACGTCCTGGGCTGAAAGCAGACACTCAACCACTGAGCCACTCAGCCGTCCCAACACACATACTTTAAAAGGTGATAGACTCACAATATATTTGATGGTGTGTAATTTTATTCCTTGGACATTGTATTTTCAAACTAAATGCTTTTAAAAGTCCTTCTGAGGGATCCCTGGGTGGCGCAGCGGTTTGGCGCCTGCCTTTGGCCCAGGGTGTGATCCTGGAGACCCGGGATTGAATCCCACATCGGGCTCCTGGTGCATGGAGCCTGCTTCTCTCTCTGCCTGTGTCTCTGTCTCTCTCTCTCTGTGTGTAACTATCATAAATAAATAAAAAGATTTTTAAAAATAAATAAATAAAAGTCCTTCTGAGAAAAACATTTCTGTGTATATAAAAGGGAAAGACAGAAGGTGGAGGGAGGGAGAGAGGAGAGGAGAGAGGTTTAAAAATGCATCATGATCTAAAGGTCATCAGATAGAGCCCTTCATCAAGTTTTATTCTCAGTGCGGAGCCTGCTTCAGACTTAGACTTAAGACTTTTCTCCCTCCCTCTCTCTTAAATAAGTAAATCTTTAAAGAAATAAAAAAATAAAAATGTACACTACATAAGGGGTCTGAAAGTCACCAATCTGTCTAAACAAGTAAGCTGAACAGACTGAAAAATTAAGTCTTCTTTGATCCATAAGACAGGGCAAAGGCTACAAGGCAAAAAACCCTGCCTCCAAGATTGGAGAGGCAGATGACTACAGATCATCAAGGTTTATCAGGACAAAGACTCATGAGCAAAATCCCAGATTTGTTTCAGTATTGTGAAAAACAGGAAAACCTGAAGTGTAATAGACAAGCTGTTGGAAGCTCACTATGGACAATTGTGAAAGTTAAAAACCTCAGGGGGAGCCAGTTATCAGTGGTCTACAAAATATTGTGAGATTTACCTGGTACTTGACCAGGTTCCCAAGAAAAGATCCTCCTGGGTTCTGTCAGGAAGAAAGGAAAAGAGAAACCATTTTGAAATAGATGAGAATATTCTGTTTTTAACAAGGCCTGTCATCTGAGAAAAACAGCAAATCAGAGGTTAACTGCTGGAGTATTATCAGAACTTAACGGACCTGGGGAAAGGTATACCCAACTGCAACCTATTCCAACTACCCCAACCTATCTAAATGATGAGAAAAAAGTGAAAAACATTGTGACCTAATCACAGGACCATAAGGTACTTTGCTCCCCCTGCACATCACCATCACATTACTAAAAGCCTATAGATAGCAGTTACTTTTCTGGTACATCATGCACAGCTACCAAGAAAAATTTACAAGGCCAAAAATAAATAGCCTACCAAAAGACAAAATAAAATAAAATAAAATAAAATGTAAACAAAACAAGCTTCACACCAGACATGTTGAAATTATCATACTAGAAATTCTAAACAAAGCATATGATTAATATGTTAAGGGAGCTAATGAATAAAGTAGACAGCATGCAAGAACAGATGGCCAGTATAAGTAGAAAGCTGGAAATCCTAAAAATAAAAAATAAATTCTCGGGTTAAAAATACATAGTAACAGGGATCCCTGGGTGGTTCAGCGGTTTAGCGCCTGCCTTTGCCCAGGGCGCGATCCTGGAGACCCGGGATCGAATCCCACATCGGGCTCCCGGTGCATGGAGCCTGCTCCTCCCTCTGCCTGTGTCTCTGCCTCTCTCTCTCTCTCTCTCTCTCTCTGTGTGTGTGACTATCATAAATAAATAAACATTAAAAAAAAAAATAAATAAATAAAAATACATAGTAACAGAAATGAAGAATGCATTTGATGGGCTTGTTAGTACACTGGACATAGCTGAGGAATCCTGTAGCTATAAGGTACCTCAAGAGAATCCTCCAAAACTAAAAGCAAATAGAACAATGACTAAAATAAAACAGAATGGCCAAGGACTATGGGCCAAATGTAATATAGGCATAATGGGACTACCAGAAGACGACAGAGAAAACGGGACAGAAGATATATAGAAAGAGATGGAGTACTTCCAAATTCGTTCTATGAGGCCAGCATCACCTTAATTCCAAAACCAGACAAAGACCCCACCAAAAAGAAGAATTACAGACCAATATCCCTGATGAACATGGATGCAAAAATTCTCAACAAGATACTAGCCAATAAGATCCAACAGCACATTAAGAAAATTATACACCATGACCAATTAGGATTTATCCCTGGGACACAAGGCTGGTTCAACACCCGTAAAACAATCAATGTGATTCATCATATCAGCAAGAGAAAAACCAAGAACCATATGATCCTCTCATTAGATGCAGAGAAAGCATTTGACAAAATACAGCATCCATTCCTGATCAAAACTCTTCAGAGTGTAGGGATAGAGGGAACATTCCTCAACATCTTAAAAGCCATCTACGAAAAACCCACAGCAAATATCATTCTCAATGGGGAAGCACTGGGAGCCTTTCCCCTAAGATCAGGAACAAGACAGGGATGTCCACTCTCACCACTGCTATTCAACATAGTATTGGAAGTCGTAGCCTCAGCAATCAGACAACAAAAAGACAATAAAGGCATTCAAATTGGCAAAGAGGAAGTCAAACTCTCCCTCTTCACCGATGACATGACACTCTACAGAGAAAACTCAAAAGACTCCACCCCAAGATTGCTAGAACTCATACAGTAATTTGGTAGCATGGCAGGATACAAAATCAATACCCAGAAGTCAGTGGCATTTCTATACACTAACAATGAGACTGAAGAAAGAGAAATTAAGGAGTCAATCCCATTTACAATTGCACCCAAAAGCATAAGATACCTAGGAATAAACCTAACCAAAGAGGTAAAGGATCTATACCCTCAAAACTATAGAACACTTCTGAAAGAAATTGAGGAAGACACAAAGAGATGGAAAAATATTCCATGCTCATGGATTGGCAGAATTAATATTGTGAAAATGTCAATGTTACCAAGGGCAATTTACACGTTTAATGCAATCCCTATCCAAATACCATGGACTTTCTTCAGAGAATTACAACAAATTATTTTAAGATTTGTGTGGAATCAGAAAAGACCCCGAATAGCCAGGGGAATTTTAAAAAAGAAAACCATATCTGGGGACATCACAATGCAAGATTTCAGGTTGTACTACAAAGCTGTGGTCATCAAGACAGTGTGGTACTGGCACAAAAACAGACACATAGGGATCCCTGGGTGGCGCAGCGGTTTGGCGCCTGCCTTTGGCCCGGGCGCGATCCTGGAGACCCAGGATCGAATCCCACATCGGGCTCCCGGAGCATGGAGGCTGCTTCTCCCTCTGCCTGTGTCTCTGCCTCTCTCTCTCTCTCTCTGTGACTATCATAAATAAATAAAAATTGAAAAAAAATATTTAAAAACAGACACATAGATCAATGGAACAGAATAGTGAACCCAGAAGTGGACCCTCAACTTTTTGGTCAACTAATATTCGATAAAGGAGGAGACTATCCACTGGAAGAAAGACAGCCTCCTCAATAATGGTGCTGGGAAAATTGGACATCCACATGCAGAAGAATGAAACTAGACCACTCTCTTGCACCATACACAAAGATAAACTCAAAATGGATGAAAGATCTAAATGTGAGACAAGAGTCCATCAAAACCCTAGAGGAGAACACAGGCAACACCCTTTTTGAACTTGGCCCCGCAAAGGATACAGTCAACAAAACTAAAAGACAACCTACAGAATGGGAGAAGATATTTGCAAATGATGTATCAGATAAAGGGCTAGTTTCCAAGATCTGTAAAGAACTTATTCAACTCAACACCAAAGAAACAATCCAATCATGAAAAGGGCAAAAGACATGAAGAGAAATCTCACAGAGGAAGACATAGACATGGCCAACATGAACATGAGAAAATGCTCTGCATCACTTGCCATCAGGGAAATACAAATCAAAACCACAATGAGATACCGCCTCACACCAGTGAGAATGGGGAAAATCAACAAGGCAGGAAACCACAAATGTTGGAGAGGATGCGGAGAAAAGGGTACCCTCTTACACTGTTGGTGGGAATGTGAACTGGTGCAGCCACTCTGGAAAACTGTGTGGAGGATCATCAAAGAATTAAAAATAGACCTGCCCTACGACCCAGCAATTGCACTGTTGGGGATTTACCCCAAAGATACAGATGCAATGAAACGCCGGGACACCTGCACCCCGATGTTTATAGCAGCAATGTCCACAATAGCCAAACTGTGGAAGGAGCCTCGGTGTCCATCGAAAGATGAATGGATAAAGAAGATGTGGTTTATGTATACAATGGAATATTACTCAGCCATTAGAAATGACAAATACCCACCATTTGCTTCGACGTGGATGGAACTGGAGGGTATTATGCTGAGTGAAGTAAGTCAGTCGGAGAAGGACAAACATTATATGTTCTCATTCATTTGGGGAATATAAATAATAGTGAAAAGGAATATAAGGGAAGGGAGAAGAAATGTGTGGGAAATATCAGAAAGGGAGACAGAACGTAAAGACTGCTAACTCTGGGAAACGAACTAGGGGTGGTGGAAGGGGAGAAGGGCGGGGGGTGGGAGTGAATGGGTGACGGGCACTGGGGATTATTCTGTATGTTAGTAAATTGAACACCAATAAAAAATAAATTAAAAAAAAAAGAAAGGGAGACAGAACATGGAAGACTCCTAACTCTGGGAAACGAACTAGGGGTGGTGGAAGGGGAGCAGGGCGGGGGTTGGGGGTGACTGGTTGGCGGGCACTGAGGGGGCACTTTACGGGATGAGCACTGGGTGTTATGTATGTAGGCAAATTGCACACCAATAAAAATAAATTTATTTTTAAAAAAGAAATTTAAAGTACAATGAAAGTAATAAAAATAATAAAAATATAAAAAATATAAATATATACATAACAATTAAAATTAAGCACTTAATAAAAAAAGAATTGCAGAAAATAAATAAAAATATTAAGAAAACACAAAGTATTAAAGGAGCTAGATCCTACTTTCCCCGTAGAAATGAGGCTTTGCCGGCCTCTGTGATCAGTACTCTTGGTGGGACCCAGTGGTCTGTGCAGTCCTCTGGGGAAGGGCCCATCGCTCTGATTCTCAGGTGTCCTCTTCCTTACTGAAGATGCACCTGCGGGTCTCAGAGGCGGGGCTCAGTGTAAGCGCCTCTGGCCACCAGCAGGTGGCGCTGTGCTGCTGCCTGAGGATCAGTGCTGATGGGTGGGATGAGTGTGGGGGCCCTGCGTTCCCTGCCCTGAAGCTGAACATCCTCCCCGCAGCCTGCAGTCAGCCTTCACAGAAGAGCCATCAAGCGCTCTTGTCTCCGCAGGTTTTTTTTTGTTTTTTTGTTTTTTTGTTTTTTTTTTAAGATTTTATTTATTTATTCATGACAGTCACAGAGAGAGAGAGAGAGGCAGAGACACAGGCAGAGGGAGAAGCAGGCTCCATGCACCGGGAGCCCGACGTGGGATTTGATCCCGGGTCTCCAGGATCGCGCCGTGGGCCAAAGGCAGGCGCCAAACCGCTGCGCCACCCAGGGATCCCTGTCTCCGCAGTTTGTGTCAGAACCCTGCGTTCACCCTGCCTGTGTCCCAGCTTTTTTTGTAATGTAATCTCACATGCGGGACTGAGTTTCAAAACTCCAAAATATAGGGCCTCCCCTGTGGAGACCTGTGCTCCTGCTGCCCAGGAGTGTCTCCTCCACTTCCGCAGTAGGTGAAGCACAAGGGGACAAGGGGCAGCCAGGAGGAACGTGTGCTGAAGGGACCCGATAGCCGGGCGGATGGTCGTTCATGGGCATCTGGTCACGGTGGGCGGGAGCCGTGTGTGTCAGGTGCGTGCCTGTGGCGCCTGCGTGTCGGTCCGGGAGCCCCAGGGCTGTGGCTCAAGGGCACCTCGTCTGCAGAGACGGAGGGAAGGCGTCTCCTGGGATCCCTAAGGATGGCCCCGTGCAGGCAGCGGGCAGCTCTCCGACGTCCGTCTCCTGCTGGGCTCGTCTGCTTGGGGCTGCAGTGCAAGAGCGGGGAGGGCGGGGGGCCCCCACCGAGGGGACCACGGACTTTCCTGCGGGCGGTGTCCTAAATGCAGAGCCTTTCAGGAGCGGGTGCGCCCCCGAGGGAGCTCCAGGGGCCAAAACCTGATTGGAGTTGATGGCGGCAAAGGGCCACGGGCGTCGCTAAGTGCCCTTGCAGGGGCTTTGTTCTGCCTACGTTGTGGGTGGTCGGTTGCCAGGCAGTGCCCGCGGAGGACTAGCACCAGGGCCGGGAGCAGCCCTCCAGCCCCTGGAGGATGTCTACCAGCCCCGTGGACCCTGGTCCCTAGTTCTCAGGCTGGGCTGGAACCATAGGATCATTTGGAGGATCCCCATTTGGGTGGACAGTGGGGTGAGGTGGTCCTTACCAGTTCAAGGCCCTTGGTCCCTGCCTCCAAGGCCACGACCCTCAGCCATCCTGCCAGCTCCCACCTGGACACCTTCTCCTCCAGGCTCATTCCCAGCGTGGTGGCTATGGTTTGCACAGATGCCAGAGCCCCCGGAAAGCTCAGGGATAGGGATGGCTCAGGCCACCGGTGGGCGGGACAGCCTCCAGGGCTGACGTGTGCCCTTGAGATCCAGTGTGAGTGCAACCCCGGTTGTACCTCCGCGACATGGGTGTAGACGTGCCATGGCCGAGGGTCCAGAGACCTCTCCTCAGCACACTGAGAGAGCAGTCCTCCCACCTCAGCAAGGGGGCCGTGCTTCCCCGGGGTTTCCCTAGACCTAGCAAAAGCCCCATCTGTCCCGAGGCCACCCTCGCCAGACACCATGGATTCCGTCGTCGCAACCCATTCTGTTCTGGGAAGGAGCCGGACCCACCCACTGTGTCTATGGAAACTATGGGTGGAGGGTGTCTAGCATCGGCTCTACCTATGGACAGGTCCACACAATCCCTCCCATGGAGCCAGATGCACATAGAAAGGGACATCCCGAGTGCCTGTGAAGCCCCGTCGCTTGGGTGTCCGCCTGGGCTCAGGTCATGATCCCAGGGTCCAGGATGGAGCCTCAAGTGGGGCTCCCTGCTCAGTGGGGTCCTGCTTCTCTCCTGCCAGTGCACGAGCTCTCTCGCTCGCTCTCTCTCACCATGCACCCCCATAAATCTCTAAAGCATTTCACAGAAAAGGAAATGCAGATACAGATAATGGTGGACACGCATGTGTGCACAGAGGTGACTAGGGGAGGCAGAGAGGTTGGGGTATAAGGGCCACCTCTCAGAACTCCGCTTCCTCGCAAACGCTGAAACCCACGTGTTGGATCCGGAGGCCTCAGATGAGGATGTCAGCTCTCATCTCCAAGGCGTGTGGGACATGTCAGGGGCATAGTAAACCCGAAGGGACCGACCGCCCCCACCCCCCTGTTCTTCCAAATTTTCCACCGACATTCCTTTCCTGAGGTTCAATGACCAGACAGTAAGTTGCAAAGGAAGCTCCCGTGACAGTGTGACCTCTGTGTGTGTCTACCTGTGAGAGAAAATGAGGTAGAGGGGTCAGGAGACAGAGATAGACAGAGAGACAGAGAGAGACAGAGTGAGAGACAGAGAGACAGAGGAGAGAAAGAGAGAGAGAGATTTAGAGAAATAGAGGGAGACAAGCATAGAGGGAGGAGGCGACCATGAGGGAGGAGTGGGGAGATTCACTGCCCGCCCACGAGGATCGGGGTTAGGGGTGAATTAGGCCTCAGCTGACACCGTCACGGCCAGATCGCGTGCGTGGAGTGTGCGTCCCTGGGCATCCCCGCGACCCCTTGGAGGAGTGCTCACACAAGCAGCGCCTCCACCAGTGATGGTGGCTGTGTGTGGGGAGGGTGAGTGAGGCCTGTGCGTGTGTCTGTGCCAAGTTGGGAGCTGCAGGTGGGCGTCTTGGTGTCTCCGCAGCCCGTTTCGGGCACAGGCACGGGAAGGATTGCGAATGTTGCGAGACAGGCAGGAAGGAAGGAAGGGACCGAAGGCCCAGGGGACAAATGACACCACGAAATCGCTCGGGGGAGACAGAGAGATGTTTATTGTAGCCATGGGTCACCCCGTGGAGCTTGAACAGCTGGGATGAGGTTTCCTCAGGTGACTCTTGGCAGGGAAGAGAGGTGACCCGGCTGAGGGAAGACCTGTGACAGGCTGACCGCTAACGTCTGCTGCTTCCTGAATAGCCAGGGACCCTTGAGGGTCCAGGGGCCTGCTGATGGGTCCCACAGAAGGAAAACACATGCACATGCACAAAGGCACACACGCGGCTGAGGTTCTGGAACGCACCCCAGTGGGACCGTCTCACACTGACCGCCCCGAGTGGCTGTGGCCACCCCTCTGGCTGCCACTTGGTGACAGTTGGCAGTGCTCTGGGCAAGATACCAGGCCAAGGCCCCAGGACATTCCCGCCGTAGCCTGGGACAGGAGGCTGACGGGGGAGACCTCAGGCTTTGCCCCTTAGGCCATTCCCACCCTGACAGCCTAGATGCATCCGAGTCCCTGGGCAACACAGTCCAGACCTGGAGCATGATGGCTGCTCCTCCTGGCCTCAGGCTCCGTCCGGCCCCTGGCTGAACTGAGGGTTCCCCCTCCTCTGAGTCACGCTAGGGCCCCATGTTCCCCTGGATGCCTGAATGAATGGGTTGGGCGTGGGGAGGACAGGTCCTCCCTGCTCCTAGGCCTGAGGCCACAAGGAGTCCTGTAGCATTTCCAGCAGAGCGTGAAAATCGTCCTCGCTGAGGGGTGCTTCCAGGGGTCCTGGAGGTTCGTCCTCCTGCAGAGTCCCCACCCACAAGGGGTGGACATCTTCTTCCATCTCATCGGCTGAGAAAAGCTCTTGTAGGAAACTGGAGGTGTCCGCACACAGCTGGTGTTGTGGGGGCAGCGGGACACATGGCCCTGCAGGAGGGGGAGGCTGTTGCCACCAAGCGGGGCTCTCCCCGGGGGCGGGCTGCTGCCCTGTCCCATCCTGGGACCCTGCTGTGCCCATGACTGCCTGGGAACTTTGGCCCCTCCTCGGCGTGGCCTGATCGGTGCCCGAGGGACCTGCGTGACCCCAGTGTTGAGGAGGATCAACAGGCGGAGGCCGCGGGCCAACTTGCGAGGGCAGGGGCGCCTTGCTGGGGTGCTCTTTCGGCTGCTGGCATCTCCCAGGGGAGGGGAGGCCAAGGTCAGCATGACCTGGTGAGAGGCCCCCTCCTGGAGTCAGTTCTGGGCAGCATCGGCTCCCCAGGACTCTGGGAGCAGCAGCGATTCCTCCTTGCCCACCTAAGGTTGGTGTGACCAGACTGGCCCCCGGAATCAGGCGCCCAAAGCCCCCACAAGAAACTGGAGGGACAACAACCACGGAGGAGACAGGAGGTGTCCCTGCAGCCTGCGTCTGCATGCTTCCCAAAGGATCGAAGGGAGCCAGATTTGGAGAGCTCCTGGGGACCCTTGACAGGTGGCTTTGGTCCAATGGGACCGTCCCGCGAGGACTGGGTTTGTGGTTTGCCGCCAAAGCATTCTCGGGCCCACTTGGGCTCTGCCCTGGGTGCCGAGCTCTTCTGTTCTGAAACCAAACCTGGGACAGAGAATAGGGGTTGTGGCCATCAGGAGGACGGGATGCCAAGTCTGCTTGCCCGTGACCTGCCCTGTCCCACCTCACCCACCACACACACACACCCCGCCCTGTGCTCTCTCCAGGAAAGACGCAGTGAATGGTTGGGGCTGCACCTCAGGCCACGGCTGTCCCTACCTTTCCATGGGCCCTCGAAAACCACGTGCACGCCCTGGGCAACCTTGGCCACCTAGCCGGGAGCATACTGGGCCTGTGTCACTTCGCCTGGCAGGTGCTTCTGCTGCTCTTCGCTCCCTGCCCTGCCCTCGCCTTCTTTGCCATTTGCGGCCTGGGGATCAGCCGTGCCCTGAGTCCTGGGACCGAGACTCAGCCGACGGCCTGCCCCACTTTACCCAGGATAGTCCACGTCCTGAGGTCTGCTCCCGGCTGCCCTCAACACCTCTGTCCCCATCTACTCTTGGGTGTGAACGTGTGGAAAACCACATCCTCTGCCTCAGAGCCTTGGACTCATGGCTACGGGGTCTGACTGCAGGCACATCTGTGATGGGCCGAGCGAAAGGCGTGGGCAGCCAGCCCTCCACATCCAGAACAGCTACGTTTGCATCGGCCCTCCCTCCCGTCCTGGCTGGAGGAAAAGAGGAGCTCAGGTGAGCTCCTGGAGTTTCCCCTCTGACCCTGGAAAAGACGCGTCAGAGGAAAGCCAAGGCGTGCCACCTGAAGCAGCCTCCTCACTCACGCTCTTGCACCAACCAAGAGTCTTTCAGAGAATCTGCCTATATCTCCCTGAAAGCTGCCTCACACCTCCCATCCCGTAAAGCGCTGTGTGCAGAACTAAGGCAGAAGAGCCGCACACAGCTGGGCTCCCCGAATCCTCTCCCTCACCTGGATTAGGGCCTGTAATCCCGGCTGATCAGGTTATCCACACAAGCTGTGGCTCCTGGGCAGGATCCGTTTTAGCCCCGTGGTCCTGAGGCCCAGGGCAGCATCACACCGGTCTCCACACAAAGGACGGCAAGCCCACGCACACTAATGGCATCTTGGGGGCGTACTCAATGGATAAGCGGGCTGAGTTTGAAGCCGCTGAGACTACGGCTTCTCTCGAGAGGGGCCAACTTGGACATATTCCCACTTTGGTCCGGTCACCATTTCTACAAGCATGTGTGCTAACCAACATTGAGTTTGGAAATTCTTCCTTTGGACGGGTTCTCCCGGGCTTAGTCAACACTCTGCCCCTGGTGCCTCTGCCCCACACCCCGCGGGTACCCCCTCCCCAGGAGCCCACGTCTCTCCAGCACCATGTAAGGGCCACCTTCCCTTCCACAGGGAACAACCCCCGTGACACACTGTAAAAACTCACCTGAATTCTGGCTTCTGGAAGGCCTGTTTTTCTGGCCAGGCTTTCCCTCATACCAATGCCAGGAAACCGCTCCTCCTCAAAGGCTTGAAGGAGGATACTGGTTTGGGATGCAGAAATGGATGTCCGTTTTCTCCTGCCTTCCTTCGGGACTCGACCTAAAGAGAGAACAAGGTTGGAGAGGAGGGCTTGGACGCCAATAGCACAGCCAGTGTGGAGACAGAAGTGGGTGTCAGGGTGTGTGTGATGGTGTGTGATGGTGTCTGAATTCATATGACTGCGTGTGTGTGTGTGTGTGTGTGTGTGAGAGAGAGAGAGAGAGAGAGAGAGAGCGCTTTTCTCCATGTTCTCTGTCTTCATAGGCTCTCCTTCCCTGAGCCCAAGGAGACAGAGCCTGGACCGAGCCCCAGAGCCAGCGTTTGAATAACAATGGTGAGTTGATGGAAGAAGAGGCCTGTGTCCTGGCTAGCAGGTTCAGGACAGGAAGATGCAGATACTTCCTGACCCAGAAACAGCCCGCCTGCTGCCTGCCCAGGAATGGCAGGCGGGGTGTCGCCATCTGGGGTCACAAGGGTGGCTAGAGCCTGAGAGCAGAGCTTGGGGCCCTTCCTGAGGCTTTTGCCACGGCCAGGTCAGCACACAGAGACACGTTCCTGTGTCAAGGAGTGGCTCAGGAGGGGACCCTTCTTGGGTGCCGGGGAGTCACCTGGAGGCTGTGCCTTTCCATTCGGTGGCCCTTCTCCTTGGGGAATTCTGGAGTCCAGTCGGCGGCTCTGCCTTAGCTGTCTCGTTCTCTGGTTTTGGAACCAGACCTAAGGGGCAAGAGAAGAAGCAACGTTCAGGGAACACGGGAGGGCAGGAAACCCCACACATGTGGCAGGGACATGAGGCCCCAAGACCAACCAACAACCCAGAGAAAGCCAGAGCTGGCTTGGTGCCTCCAGTGGCACGTGCTATTTGCATGGCCCTCTGGTGTACAAGGAAGTAGGCGTTGGTCTAACCTGAGGAGCGAGAAATGTAGGGAAACCTACAACAGACGGCATGGGGACAAGAGTCATTTCTTCTTTGGTCATCCGCATGGGCAGAGGATGCAGCTCCTGCTGAAGTCCCCTGTAGGGAGCTGAGGCACTTTGACTGACCAAGAAGACACTGGAAACGGGTGTCATTCTCCTCACCAATGGACCCATGCGCAGGCTTCCTCTGCACTGGAGGGAAAAGACAGGTGTGCCGTCATGGATAGGCATACGTGCGTCTCTATGTGTCTCCTCCCCACCCCTGTAGGAGGACTCACAGTGTTTCATGTGGGGAAAGTGATTGGTCAGGACACAGGATCTCTGGGGACACTCAGCCCATGGGCATGGACCTGTCGTCGGGCCTCAGACCTTGGGCCCCAGAGTTCCCTCGTCCCTTGAGTGAAGGTCTTGGAACGACCTCCAAGGGCAAGGTCTCCTAGGCCCCCCACACCCCAGGCCGTAGGTTCTGAGCTCCCCAGCTGACCACGCAGAAGGACGGGCAAACACCTAGCCCCACGTGCGTGCACTCTTCCTCCCCCAGAGTCCGTGAGAAAAGCACTGGGGCTGCCTACCTGGATTCTAGACTCGGAGATGGCCAGCTCTCGGGCCAGGTGTTCTCTGGCAGTGATGCTGGGGTAAGGGTTCTTCTGGAAGAATGCCTGCAGGGCCCCCTTCTGGCTTGCCGTCAACACGAGCCTCCTTCGTCGGGGTGCTCGAGGGAGTGGGCCTGTGTGGGGAAGAGAGCAGCGACGGGAGGAAGGCTTTACGCTTTCAGAGGAGCATCGACCGGTGATGTGCTCTCAGAGCTCCTGTTTCTGGGATGTCGAAAATGTCCCCATCCAGGGGCACCCATCCCTTTGCCACTCATGGACCCACCTAAGCCTGAGGGGGTTGTTCCACTGGACAAAGGCCGTTCCGCATCTGCCCTTGGGAATGGGTGATTGTCAAGGATCTAGGGAAAGGGCAGCCTTGAGCTAGGTATGTGATTCCAGGCCAAGGTATGGAGAAGACCCTGGGTGGGGGTCCCGGTGGGCATCGGGTTTGAAGAGGTGGTGGGGCGGGGTGAAAAGCCCGTCGGGAAAACCAAAGAGGACCATATGTCCACCAGGAAACCTCAAGGGAACATGTGAAAACCCATGCCCACCGTGGGTCCCTTGAGGTGAAAGTTCTACAGTGGTCAACTCGTCTAAGAAGTGATCCACCTTGACCCAATTTCTGCGCCCCGAGGTCCAGCCGGCAGCCTTACAGAAGCGGGGCTCCTGCTGGGAATCTCGGCCCAGTCCAGGGTTCCCTCCCCCCGCAGCCCTATGCAACCCTCTCTCCAGCCCCTTTGCCCAGACCCCAGGGGAGCCCCGCCCTCCCACGGGCGTCCCAGCCATCCGGGTGGTGACTCCTCTTGTGCTTAAGCCTGGAAAGTCGCCAGAGCCCCTGGGCATCCCAGCAGGAGCGGGGCCCCGATGGCCACTCACCGCCGGGGGTGCTGCTGGAGGCCATGCTGCAGGAGGAGCTCGCTCTCGGGGCGCCGGCAGGTCGACTGGGCTGGATGCGGCAGCGCGGGACTTACCACGGCCTGGGTGGCCCCGCCCCAGGAAGGCCCACCCCTCGGCCTTCCCACAGCTTCCTGGGTGGCTCTGCCCTCAGTGGGGCTGACGTTGGGCGGGCCAGGGAGGTCTCCCGGGACGGGGCCTCGGGACCACCCGAAGCAAGAGTTGGAGCTTGGCCTGCGTCGCATGGGCCCGCCCCCTTCCCGGCACCCACAGGCCTCTCGGGATCTCAGCTCAGGCACAGAGACGCACCCTGAGGCCCTGTGCACCGTGTCTCTGCCCGGACCCCTTCGTGGCCCTGGTACAAGGGCTCAGGATTCCGGCCCCACCTCTGGGCGCCCGGCACGAGCCTCCTGCTTCGCCTCCCTGGAAAGTCATTTTAATTTTTTTCCTTCGTTTTTTACTTGTTCCAGTTAAACTCGTGTGGTTTATTTCTTTTCACTTTGGTCATTTTTCATTCGGAGTGTTCCACTTTTCCTTTTTAGGTGTATTTGTAGCAATGACTGTAATTTCGAGATACATATGTATATATATCTCCAAATTATATGCATACGTTCATATATATATGGATTTTTTTTTATTTTATTTTTTTTTATTTTATTTTATTTTTTTTTAATTTTTATTTATTTATGATAGGCACACAGTGAGAGAGAGAGAGGCAGAGACACAGGCAGAGGGAGAAGCAGGCTCCATGCTCCGGGAGCCCGACGTGGGATTCGATCCCGGGTCTCCAGGATCGCGCCCTGGGCCAAAGGCAGGCGCCAAACCGCTGCGCCACCCAGGGATCCCTGGATTTTTTTTTAAACAAACATATACTTTGAGGTCCCCGTGGGTTTTGAACCCTGGGCCCGCCAATCTGGACTGGTCAGCCTCTCAGTCTGGTCTGGAGGCAGCCTCGGAATCTGGGGAAGCAGTTTCCAATGACACCAGGCGCCTCCCAGGCGGCTCCCCGGCAGCTCCTGTGAAGCCGCACTGGCCAGCAGGGCAGGAGACGGAAATCAGACCCCTTAGATAGGAGGCCCATGAGCGGGACCTTGGGCGCCAGCCTTCGTCCTCCGTGTGCGGATGGGTGGCACCTCGATGGTTTGCCTGTGGGCACGAATGAGCAACAACCTTGAAGGAAAGAACGCAGAGCACCCGTGGACGAGGACCATTCGGGGCAAGTGCGTGTGTTACCACGTCCTTGGGCCACGGAGCCAATGCGCTCCGCAGCCTCATAGGGACTCAGGCCTACCCCGGGGAGAAGAGTGCGGGCTCCGTCCGAGCCCATCCTGTTGTGGTCAGACAGGCTCCAGCTGCTTCCCCTCGCTCTTGACCGCCCTCTGCTGCGCATGTCCGCAGGGACATGAGGTGTCCAAGGAGAGGGAGGCTTAGTGACCTGGGAGACCCGGGAAGACGGGTCCAATCACCTGCAAAGCACGTGACGAAAATCATATCCCCCTTGGAATCTGTACTTTTGTATCCTTCGGGTAAATACCTAGTTGTGCATTTCTGGTCTTGGGGTAGTTCTATTTTGAACCCGAGGAACCTCCATTCTATTTTTGTACGGTGGCTGCATCTGTTTGCTTTCCCACCAGTAGTGTAGGAGGGTTCTCCTTTCTCCCCATCCTCACCAATACCTGTTGTCTCCTGTGCTGTTTCTTTTAGCCATTATGGCAAGTGTCAGGTGATATCTCATTGTGGCTTTGATTTGCGTTTCCCTGATGATGGGTGACATTGAGTGTCTTTCCATGTGTCTGGTGGCCATCGGAATGTCATGTTAGAGAAAATGTCCATTCGTGTCTTCTGCCCATTTTCAGTTGGATAATTCATGTTTTGAATGCTGAGATTTACATTTTGGATACTAAATCTTTATTGGACCTGTCTTTTAGAATTATCTTTTCTCATTCTGTAAGTTGCCTCTTAGCTTTGGTTGTTTCCTTCACTGTGCAGAGCTTTTTATCTTGATGAAGTCCCAACAGTTTATTTTTGCTTTTGTTTCCCGTGTCTCAGGGGCATATCTAGAAAGAAGATCCTATGGCCACGTCAAAGGTGTCACTGCCTATCTTTTCTACCTTTTATGGTTTCAGGTCTCACATTTAGGTCTTCAATCCCTTTTGAATTTATTTTTTTTTATCCATGGTGTGGGAAAGTGTTCCCATCCCATTCTCCTGCATGTGGCTGTCTAGTTTTCCCAACATCATTTGCTGAAGAGACTGTCATTTAACCATTGGATATTCTTTCCTGCTTTGTCAAGTATTAATTCAGCCTAGAGTTACAGGTTTGCATCTTGTTTCGGTTTTCCATTCTCCTCTATCGATCTAGGTGTCTTCTTCTTGTGCCCGCACTATACTCTTTGGATCACTAGAAAACTGTAATATAACTTGAAGTCTGAATTTGTGGTGCCCCCAGCCTTGATTTTCTCTTTCTACATATCTTTGGCTATTTTCAATCTTTTGTGGTTCCATAAACATTTTAGGGTTATTTGTTCCGGCTCTGTGAAAAATGCTGTTGCTATGTTGATAGCGATTGCATTGAATGTGCAGATTGCTTTGAGTCGTATAACCTTATTTGCAATATTTGTTCTTCCCGTCCTTGAACATGTAATGTTTTTGCATTTTGTGTCTGTCATCTTCAATTCCTTTCATCAATATTTTGTAGTTTTCACAGCACAGGGCATTCACCTCTTTGGTTAGGCTGAATCTTATGTATCTTATTGGTTTCGGTGCTCTTGTGAAGGGGATTGAATCCTCAATTTCTCTTTCTGATGACTCATTATTGTTGCATAGAAATGCAACACATTTCTCCACATTAATTTCATATCCTGCAAGTATTTCAAATTCGTGTTTCATTTCTTGCAGTTTTTTTACTTCTCGCAATTTTTTTGGTGATGTCTTTTGGCTTTCCTACATAGAGGATAATGATTTTGCCCCCTGAGCATGATATTGTTGTAGATATTTGGCTAATGGCCTTTATGATGCTGAGGTATGTCCCTTCTATCCCTACCTTGCTGAGAGTTTTTTGTTTTCAAGAAAAAATGCTGTATTTTGTCAAATGTTTTTTTCTGCATCTATTGACAGATCATACGGTTCTTATCCCTTCTTTTATTAGTATGGTGTATCATGTTTATTGAATTGTGAAAATTGAACCAGCCTCGCAACCCACGAATAAATCCCACCAGATTGTGGTGAATAATTCTTTTAATATACTGCTGAATTTGATTTGCTAGTATTTTACTGAGAATTTTCGCATCCATGTTTCATTAGGAGTATTGGTCTGTCATTCTCCTTTTTAGTGTGTTTTTTTTTTTTTTTTCATTTTTCTCTGGTTTGGACCAACGTAAGTCCGGCCTCATAGAACAGGTTTGGAAGTATTCCTTCAATTTCTATGTTTTGGAAATGTTTGAGAAAAATAGGTATTAATTCTTCTTTAAATGACCAGTAGATGCCCTGGGAAACCATCCTGTCCTGGACCTCCATTTTCTAAGGTCTAAAGTTAGGGTATTTAGACATCATATCGATGGATTGGTTTTTTTTAAAGATTTTATTTATTTATTCATGAGAGAGAGGGGGAGAGCCAGAGACCAAGATAGAGACAGAGACAGAGACAGAGACAGAGACAGAGTGAGGCAGAGATATAGGCAGAGGGAGAAGCAGGCTGCACACAAAGAACCCAATGTGGGACTTAAATCCTCACCATGGCATCATGCCCTGATCTGAGGGCAGACACTCAATCTCTGAACCACCCAGACATTCCGGATCTTGTGTTTTAATCCACTCTGGTACCTTAGATCTTTTAATTGGGGCCTTTAGTTCATGTACATTCTGAGTGACTATTGAAACATATGAATTGAGTGCCTTGGTGTGACCAGTAGTGTTGGTGTTTCTGGTGATGTTCTCTGGTCCTTTCTAGTCTTTGTTTCTTTTGGCATTTTTCCTCCCCACTTAAAGACTCCCCCTTAAAAATTCCTTGCCGGACTGGTTTAAGTGGTGGTGTACTCCTTTATTTGTCGTCTCTCTGGGAAATTCTCAATCTCTCCTTCTATCCTGAATGCCAGCCTTGTTGTATAACGAATGTGCAGCTGTGCATACTTTTCCCATTCAGTACATGAATATTTCCTTCCAGAACTTTCAGGCCTGCCAAGTTTGTGTGGACAGATCTGCTGTGAACTGGATTCGTCTTCTTGTAGGTGAAGGAGTCTTGCTGCCCCGCCGCTTTCAGGATTCTTTCCTCGTCTATGTATTCTGTGATTTTGACTCTGATGTGCCTTGGTGATGTCGGCTCTTATTTTTTTAATTTAGTGGGAGTTCTCTGTGTTCTTGGTTTCATTGTCTGTGTCCTTCCTCACATTAGAGAAGTTTATATAATTTGTTCAAATAAAACTTGTGCCCCCTTTTCTCTCTCTTCATCTTCTGAGTCTACTGTGATATGAATGTTATTTTTAAGAATTTATTTTATTATTTATTCATGACAGACACACGGAGAGGGAGGCAAGGACACAGGCAGAAGGACAAGTAGGCGCCATGCAGAGAGCATGATGCAGCACTAGTTCCTCGTAATCCAGGATCATGCCCTGGGCCGCTGGCAGGTGCCAAACCGATGAGCCACCTGGGGTTCTCCCGATATGAATGTTATTGTTTTAATAAGTGACTGAGTTCCCTAAGTCTGCCTCTGTGGTTCATTATGTTTCCTGTTTTTATGGCTTCTGCTTGGGACTGCAACTCAGTTATACATATTTCATTGCTTGCCTGACTCGATTTTAGTTCTTTTGTCTCTACATTAAGGGATTGTGTAGTGTCTAGTGTACTCTTTTTACAAGCCAGCTACTAACCTTATACTCTTTGTTTGTAATTCCAGTCAGACATCTTACTTATATCTGCATTGATTAAATCCCTGGCTGTGAGGAGTACCTCATGTTCTTTTCAGAGGTGAATTTCTCCACCTCATTATTGTCGAAAAAAGAAGGAAGAAAGAAATAGAAAAAACAGGGAAAACAACAACAACAACAAAACCCCCTAAAACTAGATCCTGGGCGTGTTCTGGCCTGCTTGTTACTTATTAATTATTAGTAGAATGTAGATCCCAAAATAAGAATGAAAATACAACTACTATGAATGTAATCAAAAATAAGAAATATATAAGTATGTACATAATAATTAAAAGTGAGCAATTAATAAAAAATAATTGAAAAAATAAATGAAAAATAATAAAGAACAAAGTATAAAGGAAGCTAGATCCTACTTTCCCCATCGAGCTGAAGCCTTGCAGGCCTCTATGATCAGCTCTCTTGGTGGGAGCCAGTGGTCTGTGCAGGCCAATATGTGAGCGGCCGTTCCCCTGATTGCCAGGTGTGCACTTGCCTTAGTGGAGATGCACCTGCAGGGCTCAGAGGCTGAGCTCAGTGTAAGCGCCTCTGGCCTCCAGCAGGCGGTGCTGTGCTGCTCCCTGAGGACTTTCAGTGCTGATGGGCGGGATGAGTGTGGGGGTCCCGGATTCCCTGGCCCTGGAGGTCAGAATCCTGCGTTCACCCTGCCTGTGTCTAAGGATTTTTTTTTTCTTATCTAAGAGAATTGACTAAGTTTCAGAACTTCAAAATCTAGGGCCTTCCCTGGTGGAGACCTATGCACTTCCTGCCCCAGAGGGTCGCCTCCCACTTCTGCTCCAGTATAGCGGTCCCATGACTGCACAGGGGTTGCAGATCAGGCCACACAGGGCAGAATGCTGGCCCCTACACCCACTGCTCTCACGCGGTGTCCCGCTCCTGTGCCTGGGAACAGTTGACGCCACCGTCCTTATGAACCAGGGGACCCTAAGCAAACCCTATGGCTTCTGGGGCTGCCCCTGACTTCGCCACCTGAGCACCATTAAGGCTGGTGTGTCCCCCACGCTAGCCAACTATGAATGTTCTGAATTTGTGCTGTTACTTATGATCCTGTGCATAGACCTGTAAGCTGGCTCTCTGACCCTGTAGGATCTGAGCTGTGTCTCTAGAGATCAACTGACTGATTGATTTTTAAAAGATTTTCTTTTTCTGTTATCTCTACACCGAACATGGGGCTTGAAGTCACTACCCCAGGATCAAGAGTCACTTGTTTTTACCAACCACACTGAGCCGGCCAGGCTCCCTTTGATGGAATGATACCTATTAATTGAAACAGACATATAGCTGAGTCAGGGCAGAAATTGAGCCAAAACTCTGAGGTTTGATGGAGTAATTTGGAACTTGAGAAATGTTAAAGAAAGCATAGTTTCCCTGAGAGCCCAGGAAGCCAGGCCCAACACGTTAAAAGTTGACAATTTCCTTTACCAGTAGTCATTTTACTGACGATTGGTTTGAAATGATATTCAATAACAAACATCATTCTAGGATTGGGATATAGCAGAAGGTTCTGGTATTTGGAGGTAGCTAAAGCTCCCCAATCATGGACACAATGTTTCAGAGGATGCAGAGATAGGCAAGCAAGCAGAGAGATATAAAACATGGCACTGGGGTGCCTGACTGCCTTGTTCGGTGGATCTTGATGTCAGGATTGTGAGTTTGAACTCCATGCTGGGCATAGAGATTACATAAAAAGAAAAGATTTAAAAACTAATAAGTGGATGAAGATTTAAAAATTGACATCGAAGGTAGGTACTTGCTTGAGGAAAATACTCGAACCAAACTATGTCTAACCTACCACCTATTCTTATTTGCTCCCGCTTTCACTACTTTGCCCAGATGACGATTTTCATTACTGGAGGTCTCGCCCGAGTGGGAGTGGGCTTCTTTCATCGTAAGACCTGTGTTTCCTCTCATTCTCAAGGAGAGAAGAGCTGTGAAGGCAAGAGGTAGGTGGATCAGCATAAACCTGGGCAATAATTATTCCTGAAACCGGTAGGCAAAGCTCTGCCTCCTTGAAAGACCCAATGTCCTAAAAAAGCCAGTATGGTCATTGGCTCGGATGAAGGGTGGAGGCTGAAGTAGTATTATGAAGAACAAAATAGGGGGAGAACCACAAACAGAGAGAAGGACAGATGTCACTATGTGTCGTCTTCGAAGGGATTTGGTGTCCTTTGCTAAGAGGGAGCCCACCCTCTGTAGGATGTTTCCTATGGTAGCCGACTTTGCATGCTCATTGTCAGAACCCAGCAGGCACATCTCCATGCCCACAACACCTCTGTGCAGTCATGATTTGTAGGATCTTCAGTCTGTTCTCCCGAGTGATCTGAGCATCATGGATGTAACCATTCTGCCGCTGTTTGACGACATCGAGGGGGACTCCGAATTTGTTCGTTTTGGGGTGTGTTTGTCTTTCTCTCTGTGCGGGTGTGATTCTTGGGCTGTGTCATCCTAACACCTAACTGGCTTGAAACCACAATGTTTATTACTACAGATGCTGGCGTTGGGTGGCTAGTTGGGCTCTCCTGGTCATCCCTGGGCTTGTTCGTGCAGTGACTCTGCTGGAGGGTCAGCTGAGTTTGAAGGCCCACCTGGGCCACATTCACATGTCTGACAGTGGGTCCCAGCCGAGTGCCAGCTGCCTCTCTTTCCTCGATGCCTCTCAAGCTGGAGTCATACGTCGGGAAACCCCTGTCAGTGAGCTCCTGAGGAGGAAACTGCCCGATGGCTGGAGCCCTGGGGCTGACTGTGTGTGGGAGTTGGAGTGAGCAGGGGGTAGGGTTCCTTCGGTCCCCTTGCTGCCATGCCCCTGGGCTGAGCCCCACTCTCCCACAGCCCCTACCTTCTAGGTTGTCGAGGATTCTTCCACATGCTGGTGGAGAAAATGCAGTAGCACAAGGTGTGCCAGCTGAGCCTGCCCAGTAAAGGGCCCAGGATCATGAGCTGTAAGTGCCTGGTGTCCTGATGTCCCTTGCAGGGCCACACTAATCGTCCCTCTGGCTCTCTCTGTTCTGCAGGAGCACAGGCAGGGTGTGAGGAGTTTTGAAAGTGCCCCCGGAGCATGGCCAGTCCTGGCGCCCTGGACAGGAGTGCAGACCTCCCAGGGCGCTTTGCCCAGACCCTTGTGAACTGAGGCCACCGGGCCCCGGCTGTCACTCTCCCAGCCCCATCCTGGCCCTCGGGGCATGGGCTGAGTAGCAAAAAGTCTGAGATTGTCCTGCCCCTGGCGTTGGCCGACCTTGTAAGGCACGGGGGCAGGTCAGCTTTGTGTCCCTGGTGACACCTGTGGAGGGGGCTGGTCAGGGGCCTCGGCAGCGCCCCCTCCTCCTTTATGGGGCCTGTCCGCGATTCTTGCAGAGCTCTGGAAGACGCAGAAATTGGATGGCCGTGCCTTTTAATGCAACACTTCATTGAACTTTCAACAGCAATCAGTGCTTGGAGCTGAGAGTGGGCACCTTCCCCTGGGGAAGGAGACCTTCCTGTCCTTTAGGGGAAAGCTGAAGTCACATGGGAGTTCGGGTGCTAGAGTCCCCAGTTTGGAGATTGTGAGGAGTCCGAATGGGGGCAGATGTCCTGAGGTTGGGGCCTGAGAGTCAGTTCTGAGGACAGCAGACCTGACCTGGACCTGCAGCTTAGGGGTTCCTGGGTCTCGCTGGGTCTCAGCAGGTCAGCTGGACCCTGGCCCCTGGCCCACTGGTCCAGGTGATTGACTGCTAGAGACCCAGGATGTGGAGGATCTTGTCTCCTAGTGTGGGTGAGTGTGTGGCCCAGCAGCCTGTCCCTGCTGCCCCTGCCCTGGTGTGTCCTATTTTCCCAGTGCTGTCCTAGGTCAGATACCTAGATTTGTGGGGCACACCCACTTCCCCGGAGGCCACATCCTGCTCTGAGAGGGTCACTGAGCCTTGGGGCAGAATCCAGAACTGGTCAGACCCAAGGGAGGCTCAATCCCATCAGTCTTCATTCTGACCCTGGTGGGGTTCCTGTTGACACTGCCTCCCCAGAGCCTGGAGAGAGGGGTTCCTGTTGACACTGCCTCCCTACAGCCCAGGTCATAATGGGTCAGAGTATTTGCCAGGTGTGCATGTGGACACCCTACAGGAAGGACAGTAAGACGAGGCAGGGCATGGTCTCGGCTGGCCAGAGCCTCAGGGCCCCCACCCCCACCATCACGCACTGCACCAGAGGCCCACAAGCATCGAGGTTCCCTGTGGAGGTGGAGGTCAGATGGTCCCAGGACTCAGCACTGCCCTGGCTCTGGCCTGGCCCTGCCTATCACTGCCCAGTGAGGGGCTTGAGCTGCTATGGCCACAGTGCAGGATGGGTGTCTTGCTCCTGACAGTGTCATCTTAGTGACTTTGGTGTACTCCATGACTGGAATCCCAGGGAGATTCTAGTGTGTGATCTGCTGTGTGGCCTCTTGTATGGACCAGGCAGGTGCCAAAGAGAAGGGGACCCAGTGTTCTGGCTTCGAATCCATGTTCTAGTGCCATCTGACTGCACTCTCCTGGTTCCCTGGGACCATGAGGCAGGAGTTCCATCACTGTGGGGCAGCCGGGGCAGTGAGGGGTCCTGGGCTGGGGACAGCTGGGCCAGAAGCAGAGCCCCCAGTGTTCCTGGACAGAGGTGTGCAGCCGTGGGCTCTGGGGAGCTTCCCTCCTGCAGCAGCTCCTCGGCCTTGAGGATGGCCTTGCCGGGAGGGGGTCCAGACTGCTCAGGTTGTGTGGCTGGGCCTGGGGAGGCCAGCTCGTCCACTCTGGGCAACGTCTCACCAGTAGGAGAAGGGAGGAGAGGCTCAGGTGCTGGGGACACTCACTCCAGGCCCAGGGGCCTCATGGGGAACTCTCAGATCCTGCTGGACAGAGGTAGGCTGGATTAGCATCTCCAGCAGGCTGTGAGTCCCCAGCTGGGGGCCCCAGCAGTCCTCAGGGCTCCTGGGTACCTCCTGGCCTGACCCTGTCCACAGCCCTCCACACTGCCGGTGCCCAGCCCCTGCAGTGAGTGCCTGTATGCCCAGCCATGGCTTGGTTTCCCTGAGGCTGAAACAGAAGAGGACAGGCCCAGAAATGAGTAGGAAGGCTCCAGGAGCTCTGTCCACTGTGGGCAGCCCCAGCAAGCTGAATCGGGAGGGGAGGGGTCCTTGGGTCCATCTGAGGGTGGGACAGGTCACACTTCATCTGTTTGAGCTGGGTCATGGAGGTCCAAATGTGTCTGAGCACCACCTGATCTTCTACGGCCCAGGGCTGGACAAAGGCTCCTGCAGAAACTCCCAAAGACCTTCCAGGGGCACCTTCAGGAGGCCTTCTGGGCAGTGGGTGTGAGACCCAGAGGCGCCCTGCTCTGTGGCCTCCGGGTGCCCCCTAGTGGCAGCAGCTGAGGGTCCAGCTGTGCAGGAGCACCATGGGCAGTGGTATGGCCAAGGGATGGCCTTGTCTGCTGCTCTGCTCAGGGAGCCCCACTCAAACCGCATGCCTGGACGTTCCCCCGTCCTCGGGCCTGGGTGCTGCTCAACGCCCCTGCCCTCCCATCCCTAGCCTCGGGCATACCTGGGCTCCCGGGGGTTAACTTACTCCTGTGCACTTTGAAGATCATGTAAGCCATGGCTGTGAGCACGCATTCCCCGTCTAGGATGTAGGCATCCCAATACTTCAGGGTGAGGAAGAAGGGGGTCTAGGGGACAGTTGGGTGGGAGGGGCGGCCTGAGCACAGCCCCTGGGAGTGTCCCATCTGCCCATAGCCACTGCCGACCCCCTGGCTGCATCCAAGGAGGCACCACAGCCCCTCCTGCATATGCAATCCTCCCTGGGAGATCAGGGCTCCAGGCCACTCTGGGTTCTGATCCTGGCCAGCACTACCCACAGCCTTGGGGGCACAGACTCTGCCCCCATTTGTGCCAATACCCCAGGAGGACCCCAGGCTGGCTGCAGAATTGGCCGAGGGCTCATCCACACCCCAGGCTGACCTGGCCTTCCCTGGGAGAGCTAGGACAGAGACCGCCCATACCCTGAAACCTCCTGCAGGGCCCCTCTGGGCTTCTCCATGTGGGTCTGGGCTTCAAGCCTCAGCCTTAGGGCCCCAGGGTCAGGCCTGGCTTGTCTGAGGATGGGGCTGAGCACACCCTCCCCAGGGTCAGGGGGCAGGATGTGGGAATAGGGGCCTGGGGTGGCCTGACCCGGCTGATAAAACAGTGAAGGAACTACCTGGGGGTGTAGATGCAAGTGCACATCTGTTCCTCATCCTGGCAGAAGGGCAGAAGTTTTCAGGCCCCAAATTGAGGCCCTGTGGAACCAGGTGGACACACTTCCCATGGCCCCGCCCAGCCTTGAGGGCACCCCGGGCCCCCAGGAGGAGGAACTTGATACCAAACTCTGGGGCAGCTCAGAAGGGCTGTGCTGGCACCCCGTGCCCCGGGCCAAGGGGAAGGAGCCTCTGGGGAGCATCTACTCACCATGTGCTTTTTCAGCTTGGGGTGAGCTCTATCTAGAATGTGCTCGTGATGGGCCTGGAATCTCAGCAGTTTGGGGAACCCTGGAATGAAGAAGCCTGAGAAGGCCTCAGGCCCCCAAAGATCAGGGTCTCCTCATTCACCAAGCAGGCGGGGGTGACATCCTGGCAGGGGCCTCCTTCCCCATGCCCTGACCCCAGTCTGCCCACAGCCCTCTGAGCCCTGAATGGACCTGGTCTTCCCAGAGAGTAGGAATGCCGTCCAGGCCGGGGTTGGCAGGGTTTAAGGACCCTCAGCCCAACAGAAACCCTATGGGGTGGGTGCTGTGGGCTTGTCCCTCTCTGAACCCCAGGCTGAAACTCCTCCATGGATGGTGGGACTGAGGTTGGGGCTGCAGGGAGGTGGGCAGGGCCCTCGGGTTGGAGAGGCACCAGAAGATGCTGGGGCCACCACGGATCCCCAGGCAGATGACCTCCTCACATCACATTCCCCTTGGCTCCTTCCCAGGCCTCTCCTGAGGGTGATGCATCTGCCAAAGTGGAAGGGCCCTATCTGGTATTTCCTTGGGTTCCTGATTTAACCCTCTCAATCTCCAGCAAATGCAACCACACCTGTACCTGCAGCTAGGTTGGGACCCCCTTGTAAACTTGACTACACAGCTGCAGGAGGGAATGCAGTGTTGGTGAGATGGGCCCAGGGCAGCACCTTGGAGTTCAGGGAATGGGAAGCATCGAGAAGATTCTGGCTTCAGCTCCACGGTGTCTCCAGAGAGACTAGGCCTCCCTAGAGCTGAGCCTCGTCCTCCACAAGGAGCGGGGACTGTGGCCCTGACCTGTCGCTCCCCCTGCCGCCAACCTTGGGGCTGCGGAGTCTTTGGCTCTGGCATCAGACTCTCCCCAGGCAGGGGACTCTCCTGGGAACAGGACAGCAGGACGCTCTGGGTGGGCCCCCAGCTCCATCGTGACAGAGTGCCCTCAGGGGGCACGCAGCGCCCACCTTCTCACTGTGATGGTAGTGGCCCCATTTCCTGAGCATTGTTGTCTTGCCAGGTCTGCTAACGTTGTTTCTGGAAAAGGACAAGCAGGGGCAGCAGATGAGCCTCCAGCCATGGGAAGTGAGCACTCGGTGCCACGTCCAGTCGCCCTGCGAGGACTCAGAGGAGCCAGGACGGCACAGAGCTGTTCCCGCTGACTGGCTCGGGGTCTCGGGTGCGTTCCCAGCAGCCCAGGAAGCGCTGGGACAGGGCGTTTGGGGAGACACCCCTGGGGACAACCTGGGGACAGGGTCTGCGGACATCTGGCCCCACGCCACTGCCTAATCCTGCCCAGTGCCCAGGATGCACTCTTGCCTTGGCCTCGTAGGGTTGGGGACAGGCAGGACTTCTTCCTGGAAGGCAGGAGGTGCAGAGCCCTGAGGCCCAGGCCCGACCCCACTGTCCCCCACATGTGGGCTCAGGAAACTCAGAGGGGAGGGTCCCCCCAGGGAGGGCAGGGGCTGCCCGCTGCCTACGGTCAGGCGGGGGCAGGGCTCCGGAGGGTCCAAGAAGCGTTGTTGCTGGTGGTGGGCTGGGTGGGACCCCTTTGGTACCCAGGCGGTGACCTGCCACTGTCCTGGGATGGACCAGCCTGAGAGCTGTCAGCGCGAACCGGGCTCCCCCATGACTGTTCGGCTGAGGCCCCCTGCCTTCCCAGGGACTGACTGCCCGGCGTCCAACCAGGCTCCCCCTACACCCTGGCTGTCCTCCCTGCTGTCCGCTGACTCCTCCACTCTTGCTGTCACCTCTGTGACTCTGGCCCTTGTAACTCTTGTCTTGTCAGAGCCCCTGAGCTAGACTCATGCCAACCATTCAAGGACACACTGGGCTGTGAGCAGGGCTGAGAGGGCCAGGGACAGCCCCGGTGGCCCCACATGGAGTCTCCAGCCTCTGTGAGGTACCTGTGGGGCAGTCGACCCAGCAGCCTCCTCCCCTCCAACCAAGGCCACTGGGCTGTCCTCCTTCCCTCGTTCCAGCCCCAGGTTGGCCTCCTCCTCTTTTTCCATCTTCCTGACCAAGCTGGTCGGCCCCTTCCTCTGCCGCCCACCCTCCCTCCCTGAGCTTGCTTTGACCCCAGCATCTACCTGCAGCCCCACAGAATCCTTCAGGACTGTGGAGGCCCTGGGCTGAGGGTGTGAGTGAGGAGTACCCCTCTGTACTCGCCCCAGACCAGACCGTCCTCCTACAGAAAACACACCACGGTCCCAGAGCCCCTCAACTCTGGAATCCTTGCTGAAGGACAGGACTCCCCCCACCTCGATGCAGGAGGCAGGAACCTGGCCCTCCCTGAAGCAATTGTGGAGGCTCCTCCTCTGAGTGCCCAGGGGCCCGACCCCAGGCCCAGCTCCGCTCCTACCCACTTCCCGGGTTTGCCTCCTGGGTCTCTCAGCTCCAGCCTCATGCAGACATGGCCCTCAGAGGACTACAGTGGACGAGGTCCTGACCTGGGTGGATGAGCCAGCCCCCAGAGAGACGTTCCTGCAAATGCAAACCCCCTCCTGAAATGGATGAGTGGGTGTCCGGGGAACTCACTGCAGAAAACTGTGACGGTCCGTGACCTTCCACAGTGACAGGTCAGCATCATCCCAGGGGACCCAGGGAGACCCTAATTGGTGTGCCTGAAACAGAGGGACCCTGTGGTGGGGACCCATCAGTGCCAGGGACATGGGGAAAGGAGGGAGAAGAATGGCTCCTCTCCCCTGAATCCTAAGGGAGCTCAGGACCGTCTGAGATTGGCTGGGCATGAGAGGATGGGTCTGTCAGCCTAATGGGAGCGGCCTGACAGCCATACCTGCTTCTATCAGCGATGATCCCCACCTGGGCCTGTCCTGACCTGGTGACTCTGGTCTCCACCTGAGCCTCATCTGGGCCTGGTGACCATGGTCCCCACCTGGGCTCATTGGCTACCATTCACTAGGATCCAGGATGGACCCTCACTTCTCCTGATGCCCAGGAATGTCCCCAGGGTCTCACTTGTTCCTGGTGACTATGGTCATTGTCTGGGCTGACCTGGCTCATCCTTGGCTCTGATCCCCTCCTGGGCCTCACATGGCTCTGATGCCTCCAGCCTTTTCCTCATGCTCTGCTCCTCTGGGTTTCACCTCTGCCTGGGCCCTCCCTGCTCAGCTTAGACTCGGATCCCTGGTTGAGTTTCACCTCTACTTGCTGGCTAATGCACCAACTGGACATCTGGTGCTCCTGAGGATTAGCGTCCCCACCTGGCCATACCTGCTTGTAATGGCAACAACACCCACTTGGGTCTCATTGGCTGGACTGTAGTGTGATCCTCACCTGGTACATAATTGGTCTTACTGCTTATGATACAACTTCGGCCATATCCACTCCTACATACCAGGGTATGCTCACCACCTGGGCCTCATCTGGACCTGGTGATTATGATCCCCACCTGGGTTCGTCAGCAACCAATGTCTAGGATCCAGGATGGACCCTCACTTGCTACTGATGCCCGGGTCTGTCCCCAGGGTCTCACATATTCCTGGTGACTATGGTCCTTATCTGGGCTGACCTGGTTCATACTTGGCTCTGATCCCCTCCTGGGCCTCACCTGCTCTTACCCAGTAGGCTGCAGGCAACTGCTGACCTGATGCTTGGGTGACGTCTTCCAGCCTAGGACTTGCGCCGAGATGGCGGTGGATGGCGCTGCCAGTGAGTGTTCCTGCGGACCTGGGGCAGACTGAAGTTTTCTCTTAGATTCCACAAGCACAATGACCAAAGGAAAAAAGCAATGAACTGGACATTATCGAAATTAAAAACTTATGCCAGCAAAAGTGTAACCAAACTACCCACCCTGAATTCAATGATTTGTGAATAGCCTGAGGGAGGTTTTGGGGGGGCACGAGAGCCTCCATGTTCCAGTTCATGAAGAGCAAGCCCGATCATGGGCCAGGAGGACCCAGAAGCCCTGATCGTCCACTGTGGACCACAGGGTGGAGGGATTGGTCATCACATGTCGGGGTCCATGCACCTAGACAGGCTGGAAAGCTCATGGCTTGTGTCTCCCCTGCACAGAACAGGGCTTACAGGGGAGCGGGGATCCTGGATGAGCTGCCCAAGCCCTGACCACAACCTCATTCCCTGGCTTGGGGCAGCAGGGAGGCAGCCCTCACCCCGTGGAGCTGTGGAAGGGCTGCAGGAGCTGCCTCATGGGCATCACATGGGCGTCAGTGTGTTCCCACCCAATCCAGGAGGCCAGTGCCCACACCCAGACCCACAGGCCCCACAGTGGCACGAGGGGAGCAGGGAGCAGCTCTCATTCACCTGTAACCTGTCGCTGTGTAAGTGCCTACACTTTATACACTGGGGTACTGGGGAGAGTGGGATAGTTCGGGCGCTGTGAGCCAGATCTGGAGCACGAATGCCTCCAACTGCCTGCGGATGCAGAGTAGCGACAGGCAGTGGTGGAACCCTGGGGCGCCACAGTTCCACCCACAATGGGGTCCCGTGTCATCACTGTAGGTCGGTGGTCCAGTGAGCATGTAGGTCTGCACCCTGAAGGCCAAGGGTGTGAGAGAAGGTCCTGTCACTATGCCGGGTGGGAAGGGGATGCAGGCACCCTCCCACATCCTTTGTTCCCACCCTCAGGCCCTCCAGGACTCCCACCCTTCTAGGTAGACTGGGTGTCCCTGCTGTCCTCCCACCACCAAGGGTTCACAGCATGGATTTTGCTTAAGAACATTTGAGGGGCTCCTGGTGGTTCAGTCAGTTAAACGTCGACTCTTGATTTTGGCTCAGTTCAGGATCTCGAGGTTGTGGTGTGGAGCCTCACGAAGGGCTCAAGCTCTGGCTGGGTGGAGAGTGTGCTTCAGAGTCTCCCTTTCCCTCTGCCCTTCCACTGCATGCTCTCTCAAATCTTTTAAAAATCAACATTGAAGACATTTGAGAAATCTTTATCATCTCTGCAGAGGTCCCTTCATATGTGTAATGGCCGTGTAAATGCCTTTCAGGGCCCCACCGTGATTTCTATCAGAAAAACCTATCAATATTTATTGAAGGATAGTCAACATACAGTGTTACACTAGTTTCAGGACTACAACTTAGTGACTCCATTTTGTACATTACTCAGCTCTTCCCATGAGAAGTGTGGTCAGCATCAGTCCCTGTACAATGTTACAATAGTACTGACTCCATTGCCTAGGCTGTACTTTCTAAATTTCTGTGGACTATATATTTGAGATCCAGATGCTTATAGCTCCTAAAATTCATCTATTTTGCCCATCTCCCACCCACTTTCTCTCTGGCAATCTGTCAACGTTATCCATCACATTAACAAGAGAAAGGACAAAAACTATACGGTCATCTCAATAGTTGCATAAAAAGCATTTGACAAAATACAACATAAAAAGCATAGTGGGTTTTGAGGAAATGTCCATCAAAGAATAAAAGCTGTGTAGGAAGGCGTGTAGCTGACATCATACTCTATGATGAAGACCTGAAATCCTCTCCCCTAAAAGCAGGAACAAGACAAGGATGTCCCCCTCTTAGCCCTGGAAGTTCTACAATAGGAAACAGACAAGGAAAATAAAAGGTATCCACACCTGTAAGGGGGAAGTCAAACTGTCCCTATTTGCAGAAGACACCGTACTAGAAACAGGAAACCCTAGAGGCTCCACCAGAACTGTTAGAGCTAATGAGGGACATCACTTGGGGAAACAAAATGAACATAGCAAGGTTGGTAGCCCTTCTGTGTACTAACAATGAACACTCAAAAAGGAAATTAAGAAAATGACTCCATTCTCACTAGCATTAAAAAAAAATAATTAAACTGAACCAAGGTCATTGAAAGCTTCTATACCGAAAACGGCAAGACTTTGGGAAGACATCGGGGCTCATCAGATGGGAGCCTTCATCTTGTTAAAATGTCAATAGTCCCTGAAGCAACCCTCACTTTCAATGGAATTCCTATCAAAATCATGGTGATAGATTTTAGAAATAGGAAAAAGACCCTAACTTTCATCTGCCCCTACAAATGACCCTGGACAGCACAAACAGTACTGAGAAGCAGAATAGAGCTAGACGCAGCACTTTCCTATTTCAAACTATGTCACAGAGCCACAGAATTAAAACTGTGTGGCTCTAGGGCACCTGTCTGGCTCAGTGGGTTAAGCATAGGACTCTCGGATTCACCTGAGGTATTTATCTCGGGGTCATGAGTTCAAGGCCTGAGCTGGGCTATGGATGAGGCAAGGAGCCTACTTAAAAAAATAAAAAAATAAAAAATAAAAAATAAAAAAATCAAACCCACAATGGTGTGGTCCTGGCATAAGCTGATGGGGTAGAGTTGAGATCCTGAAAGGAAATGCAACTAATGTTTTTTGAAAATTTTATTTTAAATCTGATTAATTAACATATAGTGTAATACTAGTTTCAGAGGTAGAATTCAAGAGGTGTTGGATGCTCATGACATCACGTGCCCTCCTTCATGCCCATCCCTCAGTTACTCTATTTCCCCAACCCCCTCCCCTCCTGTGACCCTCAGTTTTTTTCCTATGATTAAGAGTCTCTTTTCCTCCCTCTCTGTTTTCACCTTTTTTATTTTTCCTTCCCTTCCCAGATGTCCATCTCTTTTGCTTCTTTAATTCCACATAGGAGTGAAAGTATATGGTAATTTTCTTTCCTGACTGACTTATTTCAATTAACATAATACCCTCTAGTACTATCCATGTCTTTGCAAATGGCAAGATTTCATTCTTTTTGATAGCTGTGATATATATATATATATATATCACATATGTTTTATTCGTCCATCTGTCCAAGGACATCGTGGCTCCTCCCACAGTTTGGCTGTTATGGACACTGCTGCTGTGAACATCAGGATGCAGGTGTCCCGGTGTTTCACTGCATCTGTATCCTTGGGGTAAACATCTAGTAGTGCAATTCCTGGGTCATAGGGTAGCTCTGTTTTAACTCTTTGAGGAACCTCCATACTCTTTTCCAGAGAGGCTGTACCAGCTTCCATTCCAACAACACTGCAAGAATTTCCCCCTTCTCCAGATGCTTGCCAACATCTGTTGTTTCCTGTCTTTTAATTATAGACATTCTCACTGCTGTGAGGCAGTATTTCATTGTGCTTTTGATTTGTATTTACTGATGACAGGTGATGTGGAGCTTTTTTCATGTACTTGTTGGCCATTAGTAGGTCTTCTTTGAAGAAATGACCGCTTATATCTTCTGCCCATTATTGATAGGATTTTTTGTTTTTAGCGTGTTGAGTTTGATAAGTTCTTTATAGATCTGGGATACAAGCCCTTTATCTATTATGTCATTTCCAAGTATTTTCTTCCATTCTGTAGGTTCCCTTTTAGTTTTGTTGATTGTTTGCTGTGCAGAGCTTTTTATCTTGAGGAAGTCCTAACAGTTCATTTTTGCTTTTTTCCCTTGCCTTTAGAGATATGTTTTCCAAGAAGTTGTTGCAGCCAAGGTCAAAAAGGTTGCTTCCTGTGTTCTCTAGGATTTTGATGGGTTCCTATCTCACCTTTATGTCTTTCATCCATTTTGAATTGATCTTTGAATATGGTGTATGAGAATGGTCTGGTTTCATTTTTCTGCATGTGCTGTACGATTTTCCCAACACCACTTACTGAAGAGACTGTCTTTTTTCCATTGGATATTCTTTCCTGCTTGGTCGAAGGTTAGTTGACTAATTTCTTTTTAACAGTAAGGATCTTTGTTCTCTTGGGGTAAACCTAACTCATACTTGGAAACTATCATTTCGTATATTGGTGGATGAAGTGATTTTGTTCAGGATTACATCTTCATGAATGGTACTGATATGTCTTCATATTTTCCTTTCTTATTCTTATTTTAAAGTTACTAGGGTAATAAAAAAATTATGGAATGCTTGTAACTTTCAATATTTCCCAAAATGTAAGTGTGGAATTACTTTACTTTGACCGTTTATAATAGAGTTTACCATGATGTTTTCTGACTCTGCAGTTTCCTTCTGGAAGGGTTTGGCGACTGCGCTGTAGCGTCTGCTTCATAGGAATGCGACTTAGGACATTGGTCCTTCAGGTAACTTTTCTTCTGCTTGAAAAAACATTCTTTAAAATTTCCATTTGTATTGACAAGAGTAGCTTTGGTGTGTGTGGTTATGTTTCAGCATATGCTCTGAAAATATCTTCAGTGCGCCTTTATTCCTAGGAAATATTTTCACTGGTATTTAATTTCTAGGATAGGTATTTTTTAAAAATCATATTAAATATGTAAATCGAGTCCTTGTGATTTCTATTAGAAGTGTTGAAATATTTTCAAGAATGATAACATGTCTCAACTTTGAACTAAATTCTAGTTTTTCTTTATATATTTTACTGTTTTAAAACATACTTCACATAAAATTTACATTTTTGACTGTTTGAAAGTCTACCATTCAGTGGCATTTGTACGATTACAATATCAGGTGACCGTCACAACTATCTATTTTGGGAACATTTTCATTATTCCAAATAAAACCCTATGCCATGTAGGCGATTCATCCTCATTCCCTCCCCATCCCCTGCCTCTGGCAACCACTCCTCTGAAAATTTTTTTAATAATAAATTTATTTTTATTGGTGTTCAATTTGCCAACATACAGAATTACACCCAATGCTCATCCCGTCAAGTGCCCCCCTCAGTGCTCGTCACCTAATCACCCCCACCCCCCACCCTCCTCCCCTTCCACCACCCCTAGTTTGTTTCCCAGAGTTAAGAGTCTTCCATGTTCTGTCTCCCTTTCTGATATTCCTACCCATTTCTTCTCCCTTCCCCTCTATTCCCTTTCACTATTATTTATATTCCCCAAATGAATGACAACATATAATGTTTGTCCTTCTCTGATAGACTTATTTCACTCAGCATAATACCCTCCAATTCCATCCACGTCGAAGCAAAAGGCGGGTATTTGTCATTTCTAATGGCTGAGTAATATTCCATTGTATACATAAACCAAACCTTCTTTATCCATTCATCTTTCGATGGACACCGAGGCTCCTTCCACAGTTTGGCTATTGTGGACATTGCTGCTAGAGACATGGGGGGGGGCAGGTTTCCCAGCGTTTCACTACATCTGTATCTTTGAGGTAGATCCCCAACAGTGCAATTGCTGGGTTGTAGGGCAGGCCTATTTTTAACCCTTTGAGGACCCTCCACACAGTTTTCCAGAGTGGCTGCACCATTTCACATTCCCACCAACAGTGCAGGAGGGTTCCCTTTTCTCCACATCCTCTCCAACATTTGTGGTTTCCTGCCTTGTTAATTTTCCCCATTCTCACTGGTGTGAGGTGGGATCTCATTGTGGTTTTCATTTGTATTTCCCTGATGGCAAGTGATGCAGAGCATTTTCTCATGTGCATGTTGGCCATGTCTATATCTTCCTCTGTGAGATTTCTCTTCATGTCTTTTGCCCATTTCATGATTGGATTGTATGTTTCTTTGGTGCTGAGTTTACTAAGTTCTTTATAGATCTTGGAAACTAGCCCTTTATCTGACACGTCATTTGCAAATGTCTTCTCCCATTCTGTAGGTTGTCTTTTAGTTTTGTTGACTGTATACTTTGCTGTGCAAAAGCTTCTTATCTTGATGAAGTCCCAAAGTTCATTTTTGCTTTTGTTTCTTTTGACTTCATGGATGTAACATGCAGGAAGTAACTGTGGCCGAGTTCAAAAAAGGTGTTGCCTGTGTTCCCCTCTACGATTTTGATGGAATCTTGTCACACATTTAGATCTTTCATCCATTTTGAATTTATCTTTGTGTATGGTGCAAGAGAGTGGTCTAGTTTCATTCTTCTGCATGTGGATGTCCAATTTTCCCAGCACCATTTACTGAAGAGACTGTCTTTCTTCCAATGGATAGTCTTTCCTCCTTTATCGAATATTAGTTGACCAAAAAGTTGAGGGTACACTTCTGGATTCTCTATTCTGTTCCATTGATCTATGTGTCTGTTTTTATGCACGCACCACACTGTCTTGATGACCACAGCTTTGTAGTACAACCTGAAATCTGGCATTGTGAGGTCTCCAGCTATGGTTTTCTTTTTTAAAATTCCCCTGGCTATTCAGGGTCTTTTCAGATTCCACACAAATCTTAAAATAATTTGTTCTAACTCTCTGAAGAAAGTCCATCGTATTTTGATAGGGATTGCATTAAACGTGTACATTGCCCTGGGTAACATTGAGATTTTCACAATATTAATTCTGCCAATCCATGAGCATAGAATATTTTTTCCATCTTTTTGTGTCTTCCTCAATTTCTTTCAGAAGTGTTCTATAGTTTTTAGGGTATAGATCCTTTACCTCTTTGGTTGGGTGTATTCCTAGGTATCTTATGCTTTTGGGTGCAATTGTAAATGGGATCGACTCCTTAATTTCTCTTTCTTCAGTCTCATTGTTAGTGTATAGAAATGTCACTGAATTCTGGGCATTGATTTTGTATCCTACAACACCACCAAACTGCTGTATGAGTTCTAGAAGTCTTGGGGTGGAGACGTTTGGGTTTTCTATGTAGAGTATCATGTCATCGGTGAAGAGGGAGAGTTTGATTTGTTCTTTGCCAATTTGAATGACTTTAATGACTTTTTGTTTTCTGATTGCTGAGGTTAGGACTTCCAGTATTATGTTGAATAGCAGTGGTGAGAGTGGACATCCCTGTCTTGTTCCTGATCTTAGCGGAAAGGCTCCCAGTGCTTCCCCATTGAGAATGATATTTGCTGTGGGCTTATCGTAGATGGCTTTTAAGATCTTGAGGAATGTTCCCTCTATCCCTACACTCTGAAGAGTTTTGATCAGGAATGGATGCTCTATTTTGTCAAATGCTTCTCTGCATCTAATGAGAGGATCATATGGTTCTTGGTTTTTCTCTAGCTGATATGATGGATTACATTGATTGTTTTATGAGTGTTGAACCAGCCTTGTGTCCCAGGAATAAATCCTACTTGGTCATGGTGAATAATTTTAATGTATTGTTGTATCCTCTTGGTTAGTATCTTGTTGAGAATTTTTGCATCCATGTTCATCAGGGATATTGGCCTGTAATTCTCCTTTTTGGTGGGGTCTTTGTCTGGTTTTGGAATTAAGGTGAAGCTGGCCTCATAGAATGAATTTGGAAGTGCTCCATCTCTTTCTATCTTTCCAAACAGCTTTAGTAGAATAGGTATGGTTTCTTCTTTAAACGTTTGATAGAATTCCCCAGGGAAGCCATCTGGCCCTGGAATTTTGTGTCCTGGGAGTTTTTTGATGACTGCTTCAATTTCCTCCCTAGTTATTGGCCTGTTCAGGTTTTTTATTTCTTCCTGTTCCAGTTTTGGTAGTTTGTGGCTTTCCAGATATACGTCCGTATCTTCTAGATTGCCTAATTTATTGGCATATAGCTGTTCATAATATGTTTTTAAAATCGTTTTTATTTCCCTGGTGTTGGTAGTGATCTCTCCATTCTCGTTCATGATTTTATTAATTTGAGTCTTCTCTATCGTCTTTTTAATAAGGCTGGCTAATGATTTATCTATCTTATAAATTCTATCAAAGAACCAATTCCTGGTTTTGTTGATCTGTTCCACGGTTTTCTGGTCTCGATTTCGTTGAGTTCTGCTCGAATCTTAATTAACTCTCTTCTTCTGCTGGGTGTAGGATCTATTTGCTGTTTTTTCTCTAACTCCTTTAGGTGTAAGGTTAGCTTTTATATTTGAGTTCCTTCCAGTTTTTGAATGGATGCTTTTATTGCGATGTATTTCCCCCTGAGGACTGCTTTTGCTGTATCCCAAAGATTTTGAATGGTTGTATCTTCATTCTCATTAATTTCCATGAATCTTTTTAATTCTTCCTTAATTTCCTGGTTGACCCTTTCATCTTATAGCAGGATGGTCCTTAACCTCTACCTGTTGGAACTCCTTCCAAACTTCTTATTGTGATTTAGTTCTAATTTCAAGGCATATGGTCTGAGAATCTGCAGGGGATGATCCCAAACTTTTGGTATCAGTTCAGATCCGATTTGTGACCCAGTATGTGTTCTATTCTGGAGAAAGTTCCATGTGCACTTGAGAAGAATGTGTATTCAGTTGAGTTTGGATGTAAAGTTCTGTAGATATCTGTGAAATCCATCTGGTCCAGTGTATCATTTAAAGCTCTCATTTCTTTGGAGATGTTGTGTTTAGAAGACCTATTGAGTGTAGAAAGTGCTACATTGAAGTCACCAAGTATAAGTGTATTATTATCTAAGTATTTCCAAATAATTGTTTCCAAAGAAACAAACAATCCAATCATGAAATGGGAAAAACACATGAAGAGAAATCTCACAGAGGAAGACATAGATATGGCCAACATGCACATGAGAAAATACTCCGCATCACTTGCCATCAGGGAAATACAAATCAAAACCACAATGAGATCCCACCTCACACCAGTGAGAATGGGGAAAATTAACAAGGCAGGAAGCCACAAATGTTGGAGAGGATGCGGAGAAAAGGGAACCCTCTTACACTGTTGGTGGGAACGTGAAATGGTGCAGCCACCCTGGAAAACTGTGTGGAGGTTCCTCAAAGAGTTAAAAATAGACCTACCCTACGACCCAGCAATTGCACTGCTGGGGATTTACCCCAAAGATACAGATGCAATGAAACGCCGGGACCTGAACCCCGATGTCTCTAGCAGCAATGTCCACAATAGCCAAACTGTGGAAGGAGTCTTCGTGTCCATCGAAAGATGAATGGATAAAGAAGATGTGGTCTATGTATACACTGGAATATTACTCAGCCATTAGAAACGACAAATACCCACCATTTGCTTCAACATGGACGGAACTGGAAGGTATTATGCTGAGTGAACTAAGTCAATCGGAGAAGGACAAACATTGTATGTTCTCATTCATTTGGAGAATATAAATAATCGTGAAAGGGAATATAAGAGAAGGGAGAAGAAATGTGTGGGAAATATCAGAAAAGGAGACAGAACATAAAGATTCCTAACTCTGGGAAATGAACCAGGGGTGAATGAAGGGGAGGAGGGCGGGGGATAGGGGTGAATGGGTGACAGGCACTGAGGGGGGCACTTGACGGGATGTGCACTGGGTGTTATTCTGTATGTTGGTAAATTGAACACCAATAAAAAATAAATTTATTATTAAAAAAAAGTATGGCTTAACTTTGGTTATTAATTGATATATTGGCAGCTCCCACATTCGGGGCATATATATTGAGGATTGTTAAGTCCTCTTGTTGGATAGATCCTTTAATTATGATATAGTGTCCCTCTTCAGCTCTCACTACAGTCTTCGGGGTAAATTTTAGTTTCTCTGATATAAGGATGGCTACCCCTACTTTCTTTTCACGACCATTTGAAATGTAAATGGTTCTCCAACCTTTTATTTTCAGGCTGTAGGTGTCCTTCTGTCTAAAATGAGTCTCTTGTAGACAGCAAATAGATGGGTCCTGTTTTTTTATCCAATCTGAAATCCTTTGCCTTTTGATGGGGTCATTAAGCCCATTCATGTTCAGAGTTACTATTGAAAAATATGAGTTTAGTGTCATCATGATATCTATTCAGTCCCTGTTTTTGTGGATTGTTCCACTGGACTTCTTAAAGGGGAATTTTAAGAGTCCCCCTTAAAATTTCTTGCAGAGCTGTTTTGGAGGTCACATATTCTTTCAGTTCCTGCCTGTCTTGGAAGCTCTTTATCTCTCCTTCTTTTTTGAATGAGAGCCTTGCTGGATAAAGTATTCTCGGTTGCATGTTCTTCTCATTTAGGACCCTGAATATATCCTGCCAGCCCTCTCTGGCCTGCCAGGTCTCTGTGGAGAGGTCTGCTGTTACCCTAATACTTCTCCCCATAAAAGTCAGGGATTCCTTGTCTCTTGCTGCTTTAAGGATCTTCTCTTTATCTTTGGAATTTGCAAGCTTAACTATTAAATGTCGAGGTGTTGAACGGTTTTTATTGATTTTAGGGGGGGATCCCTCTATTTCCTGGATCTGAATGCCTGTTTCCCTTCCCAGATTAGGAAAGTTTTCAGCTATGATTTGTTCAAATACATATTCTGGACCTCTGTCCTTTTCGGCGCCCTCGGGAACCCCAATTAAACATAGGTTTTTCTTCCTCAGTCTGTCATTTATTTCCCTTAATCTATCCTCATGGTCTTAATTGTTTGTCTCTTTCTTCCTCAGTCCCTCTTTGTCATCAACTTGTCTTCTATGTCACTCACTCGTTCTTCCACCTTGTTAACCCTCGTCGTTGGACTTCTAGTTTGGATTGCATCTCATTCAATTGATTTTTAATTTCTGCCTGATTAGAACTAAATTCTGCAGTCATGAAGTCTCTTGAGTCTTTTATGCTTTTTTCTAGAGCCACCAGTAGCTTTAAAATAGTGCTTCTGAATTGGCTTTCTGAAATTGAATTGTAATCCAAATTTTGTAACTCTGTGGGAGAGAGGACTGTTTCTGATTCCTTCTTTTGAGGTGAGGTTTTCCTTCTAGTCATTTTGCTCAGTGCAGAGTGTCCAAAAACACGTTGTATTGGGAAAAGGAGAAAAAGAGAGGAGGGAATGAAGGAAAGAAAAGAGAAAAAGAAAAAAGGAAGAAAAAAAAAGAAAGAAGAAAAAGAAAAAGAAAAAGAAAGAAAGGAAAAAGGGTGGGAAAAACAAACAAATCAAAAAGCAAAAAGAAAAAAAAAAACAACAGGGGGAGTATCTTCTGATTCTGTATACTTTAAGTCCCTTGACTTCCCCTGGAACTTGTCCGTCTAGCTGGTCTTCTGGGGGAGGGGCCTGTTGTGCTGATTTTCAGGTGTTAGCAGTTGGGGGAGCTGCTCTTCCCCCTGCCTGGTGCAGGGCTCAGTGGGGGTTGTTTACCACGTGATGCCCCAGGAGGAACAACAGTGGGGGCGGCAGCTCTGGATCCCTGGATTCAGCTCCCGCAGTAACTACAGAGCTCTCCGTTTGCAGGCCCTGGAGGCTCCGGGGCGGGGCCGCTGATCTGCTCAGCTCCGGGCAGGAGCGTCCTTGCTGTCCTGGGTCCTCCCGGCGTCTGCCTGTCCCGGGGGGAGGCCGGATCCTGGGCTGTGTCCCCGGCGCTCAGTGCTCCCGGCCGGCGCTGGTGGATTCGCGCTCCCGCCCCGCAGCCCCCTCCGCGGAGCCGCCCCCGAGCCCCCCCGAGCTGCTCCGGGCCCAGCCATGCGCGCTGCAGCCCTTAGGGAGCTCGGCGCACTCTCCCCGGGGCGCAGGTGTCTGTTAGTGTCCCAGGGAGCCTGAGGGCATCCCCGCCCCTCCTGGGTCCTGCTCTAACTCCCTTGGAGTGCCTTTCAGCCCAGGATGATTGGTGAAGCTCCTGCTTCTCCGGGTCGCGGCTTTCCTGTCCTGGGGACACTCGCCCCGGCCTTAGCCCGGCTCCTCGCGGGGCCTCTCCCCCTCGGATTCCTTTTGTTTCTTTTTTTTTTTTTTCTTTTGTTTCTTTATTTCTTTTTTCCCCGTCTTCCTTCCTTGATAGAAGCGTGAACTCTTCTCACTGTAGCATTCCAGCTCTTCTCTCTAAATCTCAGGCCGAATTCATAGGTTTTCAGGATGATTTGAAGGTTATCCAGGTAATTTGGTGGGGACAGGTGACTTGGGGACCCTACTCTTCCGCCATCTTCCCCCGTGTCTCCAACTCCTCTGATCTTAATCACTGTGGATTTACCTATTCTGAGTATTTATATTCATATATATTTATACTTCATGTAAATAGAATCCTACAACATGGATGCTTTTTGTTTGGCTTCTTTTGCTCGCCATAATGCTTGCAAAGACTGCCTATGTTGCAGTGTGTATCAGCACTTTGTTCCTTTTATAGCTGAATAATATTCCGTCACACGAGTGTGCTGCATTTTGCTTACCCATTCTTCTGTTGTTGGGCATATAGGTTGTTTAAACCTTGTAGCTATTGCAGCTGGATAGGCTGAGCAATTCATATATATCAAATCTCTCCCGTCCTTTTTTCCTCAACAAATCTTGGTGTATTACACAAACATAACAAGTTCCAACAATACTCATTTCCTAGCTCACAGTTCTGAAGATGAGAGGTCCAAGTGAGCTCAACAGAATTCTTCTTAGTGTCTTACAAGGCTCCACTCAGTGTGTCAGCCTGAGTAGGCTTTGACCTAGAGGATTAGGGAAGAATGTCCTTCCACGCTCCTTCAGAATGTTGGCAGAATCCAGGTCCTTGTGGCCATAGGTGTCCGGTTCTGTTTCCCTTGCTGTCAGATGGGAGCATGCTCTGCCCATAGATACTATCCACATTCTTGCCACCCACATTCTCTCGACCTGGCCCCTGTATCCTCATAGTAGTGCATTGAGTCCCTCTTGCAGTTTCAGTCCCTCTGACAACCGCCTTCTACCTCCACCTGGACAAAACTCTATGCTTTGAAAGGTCTCATGTGTTTGGATTAAGCCCAGCAGAATTACTTACATTTTGCTACATTATCATAAGAGTGTCCTCATGGGATGAAAGTCACGAGTGCCATCTTAAATTGATGGGTTGCACAGAGATGTACATAAATTGTTAGACAAGAACATGTTGAAGAAACAAATGTGATCATTTACACTATATCTGACTAAAACATCACATATTTGCCTATTTCTGAGGGAATAAAAGTCCTTTTGGAACAATAAATATATATACATACATACACATATGGACATCTTTCTAGGTCCACTATTACAATGTATACCGCATCTTCCTTTCGTATTCAGCAGTTGATGGACATTGGGCTGATTCCCCAATTTGGATATTGTAGATAATGCTATCTACAGGAGCATATTTTTATGTGAAAATAATTTTTCATTTCTGTGGGGTAAATTCCCAGGAGTACTACCGCTGAATTATGTTGTAATTGTATGCAAAGCATCTTTTTACAAAACTGCTAAAGTCTTTCCCAGGAGTGATTGTAAGATTTCACACTACAACTGGATGTATACAAGTGGTAAGTTTTCTGAATCTTTGCCAACATTTGGGTTTGTCACTTGTCAAATTGTAGCAATTCTGATGGGTGGGTGGTTATAATTATATGTCTGACTCTTTTTTTTATTCGCTGTCAGCTTTTAGGCTTCCTTCTTCATTCTTCCCCCTGTGCCTCAACTGTGGGCAAAGCGCTAAAAGTCCCAATTTCTCACTCCTTTGGCACCAGTAGGAGAGTCAAAGCACGCAACCCCCTGCTGGCATGTATAAGCCATTTGCCCCAAACACACCTGTAACTGGAACAATAATTCTAAAGAAATCTGGTCAGTTTTCTTTACATTCATTCATTTCCTACCCATGTTGGATCATCTTGGGAGGCTAGCCCTGATCTCACCAGAGCCTCTTTTTTTTTAATTTAAACTTTAATGGGGATCCTTGGGTGGTGCAGCGGTTTGGCGCCTGCCTTTTGACCAGGGCACGATCCTGGAGACCCGGGATCAAATCCCATGTCGGGCTCCCGGTGCATGGAGCCTGCTTCTCCCTCTGCCTGTGTCTCTGCCTCTCTCTCTCTCTCTATCATAAATAAATAAAAATTAAAAAAATTAAAAAAAAATTAAACTTTAATGTTTTTATTGGATTTCAATTTTCCAACATATAGCATAACACCCAGTGCTCATCCCACCAAGTGGCCCCCTCAGTGCCCGTAAACCAGGCACCCCCACCACCCACCTATCACCCTTTCCACCACCTCTTGTTCGTTTCCCAGAGTTAGGGGTCTCTCATGTTCTGTCTCCCTCTCTGATATTTCCCACTCATTTTATCTACTTTCCCCTTTATTCCCTTTCACTATTATTTTATATTTCCCAAATGAATGAGACCATATAATGTTTGTCCTTCTCTGATTGACTTATTTCACTCAGCATAATACCCTCCAATTCCATCCACATCAAAGCAAAGGGAGGGTATTTGTTGTTTCTAATGGCTGAGTAATATTCCATTGTTTACATAGACCACATCTTCTTTATCCATTCATCTTTCGATGGAAAATGAGGCTCCTAACACAGTTTGCCTATTGTGGACATTGCTGCTAAAAACATTGGGGTGCACGTGTCTGGGTGTTTCACTGCATCGGTATCTTTTTGATAAATCCCCAGCAGTGCAATTGCTGGGTCACAGGGCAGATCTATTTTTAACTCTTTGAGGAACCTCCACAGAGTTTCCCAGAGTGGCTGCACCAGTTCACATTCCTACCAACAGTGCAAGAGGCTTCCCATTTCTCCACATGCTCTCCAACTTTTGTTGTTTCCTACTTTGTTAATTCTCCCCATTCTCACTGGTGTGAGGTGGGATCTTATTGTGGTTTGGATTTGTATTTCCCTGATGGCAAGTGATGAGGAGCATTTTCTCATGTGCATGTTGGCCATGTCTATGTCTTCCTCTGTGAAATTTCTGTGTCTTTTGCCCATTTCATGATTAGATTGTGTGTTTCTTTGCTGTTGAGTTTACTAAGTTTTTTATAGATCTTTGATACTAGCCCTTTATCTGATAGGTCATTTGCAAATATCTTCTCCCATCCTATAGGTTGTCTTTGAGTTGTGTTGACGGTATCTTTTGCTGTGCAGAAGCTTCTTATCTTGATGAAGTGCCAATAGTTCATTTTTGCTTTTGTTTCTCTTGCCTTCAGGGATGAATTCTGCAAGCAGTTGCTGTGGCCAAGTTCAAAAAGGGTGTCGCCTGTGTTCTTCTCAGGATTTTGAAGGAATCTTGTCTCACATTTAGATCTTTCATCCATTTTGAGTTTATCTTTGTGTATGGTACAAGAGAGTGGTCTAGTTTCATTCTTCTGCATGTGGATGTCCAATTTTCCCAGCACCATTTATTGAAGAGACTGTCTTTCTTCCAGTGGATAGTCTTTCCTGCTTTGTTGAATATTAGTTGACCATAATGTTCAGGGTCCACTTCTGGATTCTCTATTCTGCTCCATTGATCTATGTGTCTTTTTTTGTGCCAGCACCACACTGTCTTGATGACCAGAGCTTTGTAGTACAACCTGAAATCTGGCATTTGATGCCCCCAGCTATGGTTTTCTTTTTTAATAGTCCCCTGGCTATTCGGGGTCTTCTCTGATTCCACACAAATCTTAAAATAATTTGTTCTAACTTTCTGAAGAAAGTCCATGGCATTTTGATAGGGATTGCATTAAACGTGTAAATTGCCCTGGTTAACATTGACATTTTCACAATATTAATTCTGCCAATCCATGGGCCTGGAATATTTTTCCATCTCTTTGTGTCTTCCTCAATTTCTTTCAGGAGTGTTCAATAGTTTTTAGGGTATAGAAACTTTACCTCTCTGGTTAGGTTTATTCCTAGGACTCTTATGCTTTTGGGTGCAATTGTAAATGGGATTGACTCCTTAATTTCTCTTTCTTCAGTCTCATTGTTAGTGTATAGAAATGTCACTGACTTCTGGGCATTGATTTTGTATCCTGCCACACTGCCAAATTGCTGTATGAGTTCTACCAATCTTGGGTGGAGTGTTTTGGGTTTTCTACATACAGTATCACGGCATGTGCGAAAGGAGGGAGTGTTTGAGTTCTTTGCCAATTTGAATGCCTTTTCTTTCTTTTTGTTGCTTGATTGCTTCTAGTTTTATGTTGAATAGCAGCGGTGAGAGTGGACATCCCTGTCTTGTTCCTGATCTTAGGGGAAAGGCTCCCAGTGCTTCCCCATTGAGAATGATATTTGCTGTTGGCTTTTCGTAGATGGCTTTTAAGATCTTGAGGAATCTTCCTTCTATCCCTACACTCTGAAGAGTTTTGATCAGGAATGGATGCTGTATTTTGTCAAATGCTTTCTCTGCATCTAATGAGAGGATCATATGGTTCTTGGGTTTTCTCTTGCTGATATGATGAATCACGTTGATTGTTTTACGAGTGTTGAACCAGCCTTGTGTCCTGGGAATCAATCCTACTTGGTCATGGTGAATAATTTTCTTAATGTATTGTTGGATCCTACTGGTAGTATCTTGTTGAGAATTTTTGCATCCATGTTCATCAGGGATATTGGTCTGTAATTCTCCTTTTTGGTGGGGTCTTTGTCTGGTTTTGGAATTAAGGTGATGCTGGCCTCATAGAACGAGTTTGAAAGTGTTCCATCTCTTTCTATCTTTCTGAACAGCTTTCATAGATTAGGTATGGTTTCTTCTTTAAACATTTAATAGAATTCCCCAGGGAAGCCATCAGGCCCTGGACTTTTGTGTCTTGGGTGATTTTTGATGACTGCTTCAATTTACTCCGTGGTTATTGGCCTGCTCAGGTTTTCTATTTCTTCCTGTTCCAGTTTTGGTACTTTGTGGTTTTCCAGAAATGCATTCATTTCTTCTAGATTGCCTAATTAATTGAGGTATAGCTGCGCATAATGAGTTTTTAAGATCGTTTGTATTTCCTCGGTGTTGGTAGTGATCTCTCCTTTCTCATTCATGATTTTATTTATTTGAGTCTTTTCTCTCTTCTTTTTAATAAGGCTGGATAATGGTTTATCTATCTTATTAATTCTTTCAAAGAACCGCCTCCTGGTTTTCTTGATCTGTTCCACAATTCTGCTATTTCATTGAGTTCTGCTCTAATCTTTATTAACTCTCTTCTGCTTGGTGTAGGATCTATTTGCTGTTTTTTCTCCAGCTCCTTTAGGTGTAAGGTTAGCTTTTGTATTTGATTTGTTTCCAGTTTTTGGACGGATGCTTGTATTGCCATGTATTTCCTCCTTAGGACTGCTTTTTTTGTATCCCAAAGATTTTGAACGGTTGTATCTTCATTCTCATTAGTTTCCATGAATCTTTTTAATTCTTCCGTAATTTCCTGGTTGACCCTTTCATCTTTGAGCAGGATGGTCCTTAACCTTCACGTGTTTGAAATCCTTCCAAACTTCTTCTTGTGATTTCATTCTAATTTCACAGCATATGTTCTCGAACATATGCACGGGATGATCCCATTCTTTTGGTATCGATTAAGACCTGATTTGTGACCTAATATGTGGTCTATTCTGGAGAAATTTCCATGTGCACTTGAGAAGAATGTGTATTTAGTTGCGTTTGGATGTAAATTTCTGTAAATATCAGGGAAATCCATCTGGTCCAGTGTATCATTTAAAGCTCTAGTTTCTTTGGAGATGTTGTGCTTAGAATATTCGTCAATTGTAGGAAACGCTACATTCAATTCACCAAGTATAAGTGTATTATTAAGTATGTCTTAACTTTGGTTATTAATTGATTGTTATACTTGGCCGCTCCCACATTCGGGGCATGTATTGATGATTGTTAGTTAGGTCCTCTTGTTGGATAGATCCTTTAAGTATGATATAGTGTACCTCTTCATCTCCTACTATGGTCTTTTGGATAAACTTTATCTGATATAAGGATGGCTACCCCTGCTTTCTTTTGAGGACCATTTGAATGGCAAATGGTTCCAACCTTTTATTTTCAGACTGTAGGTGTCCTTAGGTCTAAAATGAGTCTCTTGTAGACAGAAAATAGATGTGTCTTGCTTTTCTATCGAGTGTGAAACCCTGCGCCTTTTGATGGGGTCATTAAGCCAAATCACGTTCAGTGTTACTATTAAAAGATATGAATTTAGTGTCATCATGATACCTATTCAGTCCCTCTTTTTGTGGATTGTTCCCTTGGACCACCTCTTTTTATTCCAGAGTCCCTGTTAGTATTTCTTGCAGAGCTGGATGTGGTCACATATTCTTTCAGTTTCTTCTTATCATGGAAGCTCTTTATCTCTCCTTCTATTCTGAATGAGAGCCTTGCTGGATAAAGTATTCTTGGCTGCAGGTTCTTCTCATTTAGGACCCTGACTATATCCTGCCAGCCCTTTCTGGCCTGCCAGGCTTCTGTGGAGAGGTCTGCTGCTAATTTAATATTTGTCCCCATATAAGTTAGAGATTTCTTGCCTCTTGCTGCTTTAAGGATCTTTTCTTTATCTTTGGAATTTGCAAGTTTCACTCTTAATTTTTTTAATTTATTTTTTATTTATGATAGTCATACAGAGAGAGAGAGAGAGGCAGAGACACAGGCAGAGGGAGAAGCAGGCTCCATGCACCGGGAGCCCGACGTGGGATTCGATCCCGGGTCTCCAGGATCGCGCCCTGGGCCAAAGGCAGGCGCCAAACCGCTGCGCCACCCAGGGATCCCAGTTTCACTCTTAAATGTCAAGGTATTGAGGTATTTTTATTGACTTTAGGGGGGATCTCTCTATTTCCTGGATCCGAATGCCTGTGTCCCTTCCCAGGTTCGGAAAGTTCTCAGCTATGATTTTTTTCAAATACATATTCTGGATCTCTGTCCCTTTCGGCACCCTCAGGAACCCCAATTAAAGGTAGATTTTTCCTTCTGAGGCTGTCATTTATTTCCCTTAACTTATCCTCATGATCTTTCAAATTTTTTCTCAGTTTTCCTCCTTTCCATCAACTTGTCTTCTATGTCACTCACTCGTTCTTCTACCTCGTTAACCCTCGTCGTTAGGACCTCTAGTTTGCGTGGCATCTCATGCAATTGATTTTTAATTTCTGCCTGATTAGATCTAATTCTGCAGTCATGAAGTTTCTTGAATCCTTTCTGCTTTTTATAGAGCCACCAGTAGCTTTTTAATTGTGCTTCTGAATTGGCTTTCTGACCTTGAATTGTAATCTAAATTTTGTAACTCTGTGAGACAGAGGACTGTTCTTTCTTTTGAGGGGAGTTTTTCCTTCTCGTCATTTTGCTCAGTGCAGAGTGGATAAAAACAAGTTGTACTGGAAAAAGGAGAAAAAAGGGAGAAGAGAAAAAAGAAAAAAGGAAGAAAAAAGGGGGGAAGCAAACAAAACAAAATCAAGGGGGCGTATCGTCTGATTCTATATACTGTAAATCGCTCAACTTCCCCTGGAACTTTCCAGTGCTGCTTGGTCAATAACTTGCTTTTCCCCTGTCACTATAGCTGTTCTTCTGGGGGAGGGGCCTGGTGTACTGATTCTCAGGTGTTAGCACTTGGGAGAGCTGCTCAGCCCCCTGCCTGGTGTATGGCTCAGTGGGAGTTGTTTATCCTATTTATCCTGTGAGACCACTCTGAGGCTCAGCGGGGGGTTGTTTATCCTGTTTATCCTGTGAGACCACTCTGAGGCTCAGTGGGGGTTGTTTATCCTGTGAGGTCCCAGGAGGAACAACAACTGTGGTGTTGGCCAGATCTCTAGCTCTGGAGTCAGCTCCCACAGTAACTACCACAGCTCCCAGTCCACAACGGCCTGGGTCTAGATGCTCCAGGGGCAGGGGCACTGATGTGCTCAGCTTGGGGTTGCCCAGCGGCATGAGCATCCCTGCTGTCCTGTGTCCTCCCGGCCTCCACCTGTCCATGGGGGAGAGCCAGATCCTGGGCTGTGTCCCCAGCGCCCTGGGCTCCTGGGCATGCACAGCTGGAATCCCGCTCCTGGGGGCTGCACAGCTCCTTCAGTACGTCAATGCTGCCAGAGCTGCCAGAGCTGTTCCTGGACCAGCCGGGCATGTGCTGTAGCCGTTTAGGGAGCTCAGCTGTGTGGCGCGCTCTCCCCAGGAGGCAGGAACTGTGTTAGTGCCCCTGGGGGCTTGAGGGCATCCCTGTCCCTCATGAGATCCTGCTCCAACTCCTAGCAAGTGTCTTTCACCCCAGGTGGCTCATCGGTTTGGCACCTGCCAGCGGCCCAGGGCATGATCCTGGATTACGAGGAACTAGTGCTGCATCATGCTCTCTGCATGGCGCCTACTTGTCCTTCTGCCTGTGTCCTTGCCTCCCTCTACATGTGTCTGTCATGAATAAATAATAAAATAAATTCTTAAAAATAACATTCATATCACAGTAGACTCAGAAGATGAAGAGAGAGAAAAGGGGGCACAAGTTTTATTTGAACAAATTATATAAACTTCTCTAATGTGAGGAAGGACACAGACAATGAAACCAAGAACACAGAGAACTCCCACTAAATTAAAAAAATAAGAGCCGACATCACCAAGGCACATCAGAGTCAAAATCACAGAATACATAGACGAGGAAAGAATCCTGAAAGCGGCGGGGCAGCAAGACTCCTTCACCTACAAGAAGACGAATCCAGTTCACAGCAGATCTGTCTACACAAACTTGGCAGGCCAGAAAGTTCTGGAAGGAAATATTCATGTACTGAATGGGAAAAGTATGCACAGCTGCACATTCGTTATACAACAATGCTGGCATTCAAGATAGAAGGAGAGATTGAGAATTTCCCAGAGAGACGACAAATAAAGGAGTACACCACCACTTAAACCAGTCCGGCAAGGCATTTTTAAGGGGGAGTCTTTAAGTGGGGAGGAAAAATGCCAAAAGAAACAAAGACTAGAAAGGACCAGAGAACATCACCAGAAACACCAACACTACTGGTCACACCAAGGCACTCAATTCATATGTTTCAATAGTCACTCAGAATGTACATGAACTAAAGGCCCCAATTAAAAGATCTAAGGTACCAGAGTGGATTAAAACACAAGATCCGGAATGTCTGGGTGGTTCAGAGATTGAGTGTCTGCCCTCAGATCAGGGCATGATGCCATGGTGAGGATTTAAGTCCCACATCGGGTTCTTTGTGTGCAGCCTGCTTCTCCCTCTGCCTATATCTCTGCCTCACTCTGTCTCTGTCTCTGTCTCTGTCTCTGTCTCTCTCTCAGTCTCTGGCTCTCCCCCTCTCTCTCATGAATAAATAAATAAAATCTTTAAAAAAAACCAATCCATCGATATGATGTCTACATACCCTAACTTTAGACCTTAGAAAATGGAGGTCCAGGACAGGATGGTTTCCCAGGGCATCTACCGGTCATTTAAAGAAGAATTAATACCTATTCTTCTCAAACATTTCCAAAACATAGAAATTGAAGGAATACTTCCAAACTTGTTCAATGAGGCCGGACTTACGATGGTCCAAACCAGAGAAAAATGAAAAAAAAAAAAAAACACTAAAAAGGAGAATGACAGACCAATACTCCTAATGAAACATGGATGCGAAAATTCTCAGTAAAATACTAGCAAATCAAATTCAGCAGTATATTAAAAGAATTATTCACCACAATCTGGTGGGATTTATTCGTGGGTTGCGAGGCTGGTTCAATTTTCACAATTCAATAAACATGATACACCATGCTAATAAAAGAAGAGATAAGAACCGTATGATCTGTCAATAGATGCAGAAAAAAACATTTGACAAAATACAGCATTTTTTCTTGAAAACAAAAAACTCTCAGCAAGGTAGGGATAGAAGGGACATACCTCAGCATCATAAAGGCCATATGCCAAATATCTACAATATCATGCTCAGGGGGCAAAAACATTATCCTCTATGTAGGAAGCCAAAAGACATCACCAAAAAAATTGCGAGAAGTAAAAAAACTGCAAGAAATGAAACACGAATTTGAAATACTTGCAGGATATGAAATTAATGTGGAGAAATGTGTTGCATTTCTATGCAACAATAATGAGTCATCAGAAAGAGAAATTGAGGATTCAATCCCCTTCACAAGAGCACCGAAACCAATAAGATACATAAGATTCAGCCTAACCAAAGAGGTGAATGCCCTGTGCTGTGAAAACTATAAAATATTGATGAAAGGAATTGAAGATGACAGACACAAAATGCAAAAACATTACATGTTCAAGGACGGGAAGAACAAATATTGCAAATAAGGTTATACCACTCAAAGCAATCTGCACATTCAATGCAATCGCTATCAACATAGCAACAGCATTTTTCACAGAGCCGGAACAAATAACCCTAAAATTTTTATGGAACCACAAAAGATTGAAAATAGCCAAAGATATGTAGAAAGAGAAAATCAAGGCTGGGGGCACCACAAATTCAGACTTCAAGTTATATTACAGTTTTCTAGTGATCCAAAGAGTATAGTGCGGGCACAAGAAGACACCTAGATCGATAGAGGAGAATGGAAAACCGAAACAAGATGCAAACCTGTAACTCTAGGCTGAATTAACACTTGACAAAGCAGGAAAGAATATCCAATGGTTAAATGACAGTCTCTTCAGCAAATGATGTTGGGAAAACTAGACAGCCACATGCAGGAGAATGGGATGGGAACACTTTCCCACACCATGGATAAAAAAAATAAATTCAAAAGGGATTGAAGACCTAAATGTGAGACCTGAAACCATAAAAGGAAGAAAAGATAGGCAGTGACATCTTTGACGTGGCCATAGGATCTTCTTTCTAGATATGCCCCTGAGACAAGGGAAACAAAAGCAAAAATAAACTGTTGGGACTTCATTAAGATAAAAAGCTCTGCACAGTGAAGGAAACAACCAAAGCTAAGAGGCAACTTACAGAATGAGAAAAGATAATTCTAAAAGACAGGTCCAATAAAGATTTAGTATCCAAAATGTAAATCTCAGCATTCAAAACATGAATTATCCAACTGAAAATGGGCAGAAGACACGAATGGACATTTTCTCTAACATGACATTCCGATGGCCACCAGACACGTGGAAAGACACTCAATGTCACCCATCATCAGGGAAACGCAAATCAAAGCCACAATGAGATATCACCTGACACTTGCCATAATGGCTAAAAGAAACAGCACAGGAGACAACAGGTATTGGTGAGGATGGGGAGAAAGGAGAACCCTCCTACACTACTGGTGGGAAAGCAAACAGATGCAGCCACCGTACAAAAATAGAATGGAGGTTCCTCGGGTTCAAAATAGAACTACCCCAAGACCAGAAATGCACAACTAGGTATTTACCCGAAGGATACAAAAGTACAGATTCCAAGGGGGATATGATTTTCGTCACGTGCTTTGCAGGTGATTGGACCCGTCTTCCCGGGTCTCCCAGGTCACTAAGCCTCCCTCTCCTTGGACACCTCATGTCCCTGCGGACATGCGCAGCAGAGGGCGGTCAAGAGCGAGGGGAAGCAGCTGGAGCCTGTCTGACCACAACAGGATGGGCTCGGACGGAGCCCGCACTCTTCTCCCCGGGGTAGGCCTGAGTCCCTATGAGGCTGCGGAGCGCATTGGCTCCGTGGCCCAAGGACGTGGTAACACACGCACTTGCCCCGAATGGTCCTCGTCCACGGGTGCTCTGCGTTCTTTCCTTCAAGGTTGTTGCTCATTCGTGCCCACAGGCAAACCATCGAGGTGCCACCCATCCGCACACGGAGGACGAAGGCTGGCGCCCAAGGTCCCGCTCATGGGCCTCCTATCTAAGGGGTCTGATTTCCGTCTCCTGCCCTGCTGGCCAGTGCGGCTTCACAGGAGCTGCCGGGGAGCCGCCTGGGAGGCGCCTGGTGTCATTGGAAACTGGTTCCCCAGATTCCGAGGCTACCTCCAGACCAAACTGAGAGGCTGACCAGTCCAGATTGGCGGGCCCAGGGTTCAAAACCCACGGGGACCTCAAAGTATATGTTTGTTTTAAAAAAAAATTCATATATATATGAACGTATGCATATAATTTGGAGATATATATACATATGTATCTCGAAATTACAAAGTCATTGCTACAAATACACCTAAAAAGGAAAAGTGGAACACTCCGAATGAAAAATGACCAAAGTGAAAAGAAATAAACCACACGAGTTTAACTGGAACAAGTAAAAAACAAAGGAAAAAAATTAAAATGACTTTCCAGGGAGGCGAAGCAGGAGGCTCGTGCCGGGCGCCCAGAGGTGGGGCCGGAATCCTGAGCCCTTGTACCAGGGCCACGAAGGGGTCCGGGCAGAGACACGGTGCACAGGGCCTCAGGGTGCGTCTCTGTGTCTGAGCTGAGATCCCGAGAGGCCTGTGGGTGCCGGGAAGGGGGCGGGCCCATGCGACGCAGGCCAAGCTCCAACTCTTGCTTCGGGTGGTCCCGAGGCCCCGTCCCGGGAGACCTCCCTGGCCCGCCCAACGTCAGCCCCACTGAGGGCAGAGCCACCCAGGAAGCTGTGGGAAGGCCGAGGGGTGGGCCTTCCTGGGGCGGGGCCACCCAGGCCGTGGTAAGTCCCGCGCTGCCGCATCCAGCCCAGTCGACCTGCCGGCGCCCCGAGAGCGAGCTCCTCCTGCAGCATGGCCTCCAGCAGCACCCCCGGCGGTGAGTGGCCATCGGGGCCCCGCTCCTGCTGGGATGCCCAGGGGCTCTGGCGACTTTCCAGGCTTAAGCACAAGAGAAGTCACCACCCGGATGGCTGGGACGCCCGTGGGAGGGCGGGGCTCCCCTGGGGTCTGGGCAAAGGGGCTGGAGAGAGGGTTGCATAGGGCTGCGGGGGGAGGGAACCCTGGACTGGGCCGAGATTCCCAGCAGGAGCCCCGCTTCTGTAAGGCTGCCGGCTGGACCTCGGGGCGCAGAAATTGGGTCAAGGTGGATCACTTCTTAGACGAGTTGACCACTGTAGAACTTTCACCTCAAGGGACCCACGGTGGGCATGGGTTTTCACATGTTCCCTTGAGGTTTCCTGGTGGACATATGGTCCTCTTTGGTTTTCCCGACGGGCTTTTCACCCCGCCCCACCACCTCTTCAAACCCGACGCCCACCGGGACCCCCACCCAGGGTCTTCTCCATACCTTGGCCTGGAATCACATACCTAGCTCAAGGCTGCCCTTTCCCTAGATCCTTGACAATCACCCATTCCCAAGGGCAGATGCGGAACGGCCTGTGTCCAGTGGAACAACCCCCTCAGGCTTAGGTGGGTCCATGAGTGGCAAAGGGATGGGTGCCCCTGGATGGGGACGTTTTCGACATCCCAGAAACAGGAGCTCTGAGAGCACATCACCGGTCGATGCTCCTCTGAAAGCGTAAAGCCTTCCTCCCGTCGCTGCTCTCTTCCCCACACAGGCCCACTCCCTCGAGCACCCCGACGAAGGAGGCTCGTGTTGACGGCAAGCCAGAAGGGGGCCCTGCAGGCATTCTTCCAGAAGAACCCTTACCCCAGCATCACTGCCAGAGAACACCTGGCCCGAGAGCTGGCCATCTCCGAGTCTAGAATCCAGGTAGGCAGCCCCAGTGCTTTTCTCACGGACTCTGGGGGAGGAAGAGTGCACGCACATGGGGCTAGGTGTTTGCCCGTCCTTCTGCGTGGTCAGCTGGGGAGCTCAGAACCTACGGCCTGGGGTGTGGGGGGCCTAGGAGACCTTGCCCTTGGAGGTCGTTCCAAGACCTTCACTCAAGGGACGAGGGAACTCTGGGGCCCAAGGTCTGAGGCCCGACGACAGGTCCATGCCCATGGGCTGAGTGTCCCCAGAGATCCTGTGTCCTGACCAATCACTTTCCCCACATGAAACACTGTGAGTCCTCCTACAGGGGTGGGGAGGAGACACATAGAGACGCACGTATGCCTATCCATGACGGCACACCTGTCTTTTCCCTCCAGTGCAGAGGAAGCCTGCGCATGGGTCCATTGGTGAGGAGAATGACACCCGTTTCCAGTGTCTTCTTGGTCAGTCAAAGTGTCCTCAGCTCCCTACAGGGGACTTCAGCAGGAGCTGCATCCTCTGCCCATGCGGATGACCAAAGAAGAAATGACTCTTGTCCCCACGCCGTCTGTTGTAGGTTTCCCTACATTTCTCGCTCCTCAGGTTAGACCAACGCCTACTTCCTTGTACACCAGAGGGCCATGCAAATAGCACGTGCCACTGGAGGCACCAAGCCAGCTCTGGCTTTCTCTGGGTTGTTGGTTGGCCTTGGGGCCTCATGTCCCTGCCACATGTGTGGGGTTTCCTGCCCTCCCGTGTTCCCTGAACGTTGCTTCTTCTCTTGCCCCTTAGGTCTGGTTCCAAAACCAGAGAACGAGACAGCTAAGGCAGAGCCGCCGACTGGACTCCAGAATTCCCCAAGGAGAAGGGCCACCGAATGGAAAGGCACAGCCTCCAGGTGACTCCCCGGCACCCAAGAAGGGTCCCCTCCTGAGCCACTCCTTGACACAGGAACGTGTCTCTGTGTGCTGACCTGGCCGTGGCAAAAGCCTCAGGAAGGGCCCCAAGCTCTGCTCTCAGGCTCTAGCCACCCTTGTGACCCCAGATGGCGACACCCCGCCTGCCATTCCTGGGCAGGCAGCAGGCGGGCTGTTTCTGGGTCAGGAAGTATCTGCATCTTCCTGTCCTGAACCTGCTAGCCAGGACACAGGCCTCTTCTTCCATCAACTCACCATTGTTATTCAAACGCTGGCTCTGGGGCTCGGCCCAGGCTCTGTCTCCTTGGGCTCAGGGAAGGAGAGCCTATGAAGACAGAGAACATGGAGAAAAGCGCTCTCTCTCTCTCTCTCTCTCTCTCTCTCTCACACACACACACACACACACACACACGCAGTCATATGAATTCAGACACCATCACACACCATCACACACACCCTGACACCCACTTCTGTCTCCACACTGGCTGTGCTATTGGCGTCCAAGCCCTCCTCTCCAACCTTGTTCTCTCTTTAGGTCGAGTCCCGAAGGAAGGCAGGAGAAAACGGACATCCATTTCTGCATCCCAAACCAGTATCCTCCTTCAAGCCTTTGAGGAGGAGCGGTTTCCTGGCATTGGTATGAGGGAAAGCCTGGCCAGAAAAACAGGCCTTCCAGAAGCCAGAATTCAGGTGAGTTTTTACAGTGTGTCACGGGGGTTGTTCCCTGTGGAAGGGAAGGTGGCCCTTACATGGTGCTGGAGAGACGTGGGCTCCTGGGGAGGGGGTACCCGCGGGGTGTGGGGCAGAGGCACCAGGGGCAGAGTGTTGACTAAGCCCGGGAGAACCCGTCCAAAGGAAGAATTTCCAAACTCAATGTTGGTTAGCACACATGCTTGTAGAAATGGTGACCGGACCAAAGTGGGAATATGTCCAAGTTGGCCCCTCTCAAGAGAAGCCGTAGTCTCAGCGGCTTCAAACTCAGCCCGCTTATCCATTGAGTACGCCCCCAAGATGCCATTAGTGTGCGTGGGCTTGCCGTCCTTTGTGTGGAGACCGGTGTGATGCTGCCCTGGGCCTCAGGACCACGGGGCTAAAACGGATCCTGCCCAGGAGCCACAGCTTGTGTGGATAACCTGATCAGCCGGGATTACAGGCCCTAATCCAGGTGAGGGAGAGGATTCGGGGAGCCCAGCTGTGTGCGGCTCTTCTGCCTTAGTTCTGCACACAGCGCTTTACGGGATGGGAGGTGTGAGGCAGCTTTCAGGGAGATATAGGCAGATTCTCTGAAAGACTCTTGGTTGGTGCAAGAGCGTGAGTGAGGAGGCTGCTTCAGGTGGCACGCCTTGGCTTTCCTCTGACGCGTCTTTTCCAGGGTCAGAGGGGAAACTCCAGGAGCTCACCTGAGCTCCTCTTTTCCTCCAGCCAGGACGGGAGGGAGGGCCGATGCAAACGTAGCTGTTCTGGATGTGGAGGGCTGGCTGCCCACGCCTTTCGCTCGGCCCATCACAGATGTGCCTGCAGTCAGACCCCGTAGCCATGAGTCCAAGGCTCTGAGGCAGAGGATGTGGTTTTCCACACGTTCACACCCAAGAGTAGATGGGGACAGAGGTGTTGAGGGCAGCCGGGAGCAGACCTCAGGACGTGGACTATCCTGGGTAAAGTGGGGCAGGCCGTCGGCTGAGTCTCGGTCCCAGGACTCAGGGCACGGCTGATCCCCAGGCCGCAAATGGCAAAGAAGGCGAGGGCAGGGCAGGGAGCGAAGAGCAGCAGAAGCACCTGCCAGGCGAAGTGACACAGGCCCAGTATGCTCCCGGCTAGGTGGCCAAGGTTGCCCAGGGCGTGCGCGTGGTTTTCGAGGGCCCATGGAAAGGTAGGGACAGCCGTGGCCTGAGGTGCAGCCCCAACCATTCACTGCGTCTTTCCTGGAGAGAGCACAGGGCGGGGTGTGTGTGTGTGGTGGGTGAGGTGGGACAGGGCAGGTCACGGGCAAGCAGACTTGGCATCCCGTCCTCCTGATGGCCACAACCCCTATTCTCTGTCCCAGGTTTGGTTTCAGAACAGAAGAGCTCGGCACCCAGGGCAGAGCCCAAGTGGGCCCGAGAATGCTTTGGCGGCAAACCACAAACCCAGTCCTCGCGGGACGGTCCCATTGGACCAAAGCCACCTGTCAAGGGTCCCCAGGAGCTCTCCAAATCTGGCTCCCTTCGATCCTTTGGGAAGCATGCAGACGCAGGCTGCAGGGACACCTCCTGTCTCCTCCGTGGTTGTTGTCCCTCCAGTTTCTTGTGGGGGCTTTGGGCGCCTGATTCCGGGGGCCAGCCTGGTCACACCAACCTTAGGTGGGCAAGGAGGAATCGCTGCTGCTCCCAGAGTCCTGGGGAGCCGATGCTGCCCAGAACTGACTCCAGGAGGGGGCCTCTCACCAGGTCATGCTGACCTTGGCCTCCCCTCCCCTGGGAGATGCCAGCAGCCGAAAGAGCACCCCAGCAAGGCGCCCCTGCCCTCGCAAGTTGGCCCGCGGCCTCCGCCTGTTGATCCTCCTCAACACTGGGGTCACGCAGGTCCCTCGGGCACCGATCAGGCCACGCCGAGGAGGGGCCAAAGTTCCCAGGCAGTCATGGGCACAGCAGGGTCCCAGGATGGGACAGGGCAGCAGCCCGCCCCCGGGGAGAGCCCCGCTTGGTGGCAACAGCCTCCCCCTCCTGCAGGGCCATGTGTCCCGCTGCCCCCACAACACCAGCTGTGTGCGGACACCTCCAGTTTCCTACAAGAGCTTTTCTCAGCCGATGAGATGGAAGAAGATGTCCACCCCTTGTGGGTGGGGACTCTGCAGGAGGACGAACCTCCAGGACCCCTGGAAGCACCCCTCAGCGAGGACGATTTTCACGCTCTGCTGGAAATGCTACAGGACTCCTTGTGGCCTCAGGCCTAGGAGCAGGGAGGACCTGTCCTCCCCACGCCCAACCCATTCATTCAGGCATCCAGGGGAACATGGGGCCCTAGCGTGACTCAGAGGAGGGGGAACCCTCAGTTCAGCCAGGGGCCGGACGGAGCCTGAGGCCAGGAGGAGCAGCCATCATGCTCCAGGTCTGGACTGTGTTGCCCAGGGACTCGGATGCATCTAGGCTGTCAGGGTGGGAATGGCCTAAGGGGCAAAGCCTGAGGTCTCCCCCGTCAGCCTCCTGTCCCAGGCTACGGCGGGAATGTCCTGGGGCCTTGGCCTGGCATCTTGCCCAGAGCACTGCCAACTGTCACCAAGTGGCAGCCAGAGGGGTGGCCACAGCCACTCGGGGCGGTCAGTGTGAGACGGTCCCACTGGGGTGCGTTCCAGAACCTCAGCCGCGTGTGTGCCTTTGTGCATGTGCATGTGTTTTCCTTCTGTGGGACCCATCAGCAGGCCCCTGGACCCTCAAGGGTCCCTGGCTATTCAGGAAGCAGCAGATGTTAGCGGTCAGCCTGTCACAGGTCTTCCCTCAGCCGGGTCACCTCTCTTCCCTGCCAAGAGTCACCTGAGGAAACCTCATCCCGGCTGTTCAAGCTCCACGGGGTGACCCATGGCTACAATAAACATCTCTCTGTCTCCCCCGAGCGATTTCGTGGTGTCATTTGTCCCCTGGACCTTCGGTCCCTTCGTTCCTGCCTGTCTCGCAACATTCGCAATCCTTCCCGTGCCTGTGCCCGAAACGGGCTGCGGAGACACCAAGACGCCCACCTGCAGCTCCCAACTTGGCACAGACACACGCACAGGCCTCACTCACCCTCCCCACACGCAGCCACCATCACTGGTGGAGGCGCTGCTTGTGTGAGCACTCCTCCAAGGGGTCGCGGGGATGCCCAGGGACGCACACTCCACGCACGCGATCTGGCCGTGACGGTGTCAGCTGAGGCCTAATTCACCCCTAACCCCGATCCTCGTGGGCGGGCAGTGAATCTCCCCACTCCTCCCTCATGGTCGCCTCCTCCCTCTATGCTTGTCTCCCTCTTTCTCTAAATCTCTCTCTCTCTTTCTCTCCTCTGTCTCTCTGTCTCTCACTCTGTCTCTCTCTGTCTCTCTGTCTATCTCTGTCTCCTGACCCCTCTACCTCATTTTCTCTCACAGGTAGACACACACAGAGGTCACACTGTCATGGGAGCTTCCTTTGCAACTTACTGTCTGGTCATTGAACCTCAGGAAAGGAATGTCGGTGGAAAATTTGGAAGAACAGGGGGGTGGGGGCGGTCGGTCCCTTCGGGTTTACTATGCCCCTGACATGTCCCACACGCCTTGGAGATGAGAGCTGACATCCTCATCTGAGGCCTCCGGATCCAACACGTGGGTTTCAGCGTTTGCGAGGAAGCGGAGTTCTGAGAGGTGGCCCTTATACCCCAACCTCTCTGCCTCCCCTAGTCACCTCTGTGCACACATGCGTGTCCACCATTATCTGTATCTGCATTTCCTTTTCTGTGAAATGCTTTAGAGATTTATGGGGGTGCATGGTGAGAGAGAGCGAGCGAGAGAGCTCGTGCACTGGCAGGAGAGAAGCAGGACCCCACTGAGCAGGGAGCCCCACTTGAGGCTCCATCCTGGACCCTGGGATCATGACCTGAGCCCAGGCGGACACCCAAGCGACGGGGCTTCACAGGCACTCGGGATGTCCCTTTCTATGTGCATCTGGCTCCATGGGAGGGATTGTGTGGACCTGTCCATAGGTAGAGCCGATGCTAGACACCCTCCACCCATAGTTTCCATAGACACAGTGGGTGGGTCCGGCTCCTTCCCAGAACAGAATGGGTTGCGACGACGGAATCCATGGTGTCTGGCGAGGGTGGCCTCGGGACAGATGGGGCTTTTGCTAGGTCTAGGGAAACCCCGGGGAAGCACGGCCCCCTTGCTGAGGTGGGAGGACTGCTCTCTCAGTGTGCTGAGGAGAGGTCCCTGGACCCTCGGCCATGGCACGTCTACACCCATGTCGCGGAGGTACAACCGGGGTTGCACTCACACTGGATCTCAAGGGCACACGTCAGCCCTGGAGGCTGTCCCGCCCACCGGTGGCCTGAGCCATCCCTATCCCTGAGCTTTCCGGGGGCTCTGGCATCTGTGCAAACCATAGCCACCACGCTGGGAATGAGCCTGGAGGAGAAGGTGTCCAGGTGGGAGCTGGCAGGATGGCTGAGGGTCGTGGCCTTGGAGGCAGGGACCAAGGGCCTTGAACTGGTAAGGACCACCTCACCCCACTGTCCACCCAAATGGGGATCCTCCAAATGATCCTATGGTTCCAGCCCAGCCTGAGAACTAGGGACCAGGGTCCACGGGGCTGGTAGACATCCTCCAGGGGCTGGAGGGCTGCTCCCGGCCCTGGTGCTAGTCCTCCGCGGGCACTGCCTGGCAACCGACCACCCACAACGTAGGCAGAACAAAGTCCCTGCAAGGGCACTTAGCGACGCCCGTGGCCCTTTGCCGCCATCAGCTCCAATCAGGTTTTGGCCCCTGGAGCTCCCTCGGGGGCGCACCCGCTCCTGAAAGGCTCTGCATTTAGGACACCGCCCGCAGGAAAGTCCGTGGTCCCCTCGGTGGGGGCCCCCCGCCCTCCCAGCTCTTGCACTGCAGCCCCAAGCAGACGAGCCCAGCAGGAGACGGACGTCGGAGAGCTGCCCGCTGCCTGCACGGGGTCATCCTTAGGGATCCCAGGAGACGCCTTCCCTCCGTCTCTGCAGACGAGGTGCCCTTGAGCCACAGCCCTGGGGCTCCCGGACCGACACGCAGGCGCCACAGGCACGCACCTGACACACACGGCTCCCGCCCACCGTGACCAGATGCCCATGAACGACCATCCGCCCGGCTATCGGGTCCCTTCAGCACACGTTCCTCCTGGCTGCCCCTTGTCCCCTTGTGCTTCACCTACTGCGGAAGTGGAGGAGACACTCCTGGGCAGCAGGAGCACAGGTCTCCACAGGGGAGGCCCTAAATTCTGACATTTTGAAACTCAGTCCCGCATGTGAGATTACATTACAAGAAAAGCTGGGACACAGGCAGGGTGAACGCAGGGTTCTGACAGAAACTGCGGAGACAGGGATCCCTGGGTGGCGCAGCGGTTTGGCGCCTGCCTTTGGCCCACGGCGCGATCCTGGAGACCCGGGATCAAATCCCACGTCGGGCTCCCGGTGCATGGAGCCTGCTTCTCCCTCTGCCTGTGTCTCTGCCTCTCTCTCTCTCTCTCTGTGACTGTCATGAATAAATAAATAAAATCTTAAAAAAAAACAAAAAAACAAAAAAGCAAAAAAACCTGCGGAGACAAGAGCGCTTGATGGCTCTTCTGTGAAGGCTGACTGCAGGCTGCGGGGAGGATGTTCAGCTTCAGGGCAGGGAACGCAGGGCCCCCACACTCATCCCACCCATCAGCACTGATCCTCAGGCAGCAGCACAGCGCCACCTGCTGGTGGCCAGAGGCGCTTACACTGAGCCCCGCCTCTGAGACCTGCAGGTGCATCTTCAGTAAGGAAGAGGACACCTGAGAATCAGAGCGATGGGCCCTTCCCCAGAGGACTGCACAGACCACTGGGTCCCACCAAGAGTACTGATCACAGAGGCCGGCAAAGCCTCATTTCTACGGGGAAAGTAGGATCTAGCTCCTTTAATACTTTGTGTTTTCTTAACATTTTTATTTATTTTCTGCAATTCTTTTTTTATTAAGTGCTTAATTTTAATTGTTATGTATATATTTATATTTTTTATATTTTTATTATTTTTATTACTTTCATTGTACTTTAAATTTCTTTTTTAAAAATAAATTTATTTTTATTGGTGTGTAATTTGCCTACATACATAACACCCAGTGCTCATCCCGTAAAGTGCCCCCTCAGTGCCCGCCAACCAGTCACCCCCAACCCCCGCCCTCCTCCCCTTCCACCACCCCTAGTTCGTTTCCCAGAGTTAGGAGTCTTCCATGTTCTGTCTCCCTTTCTTTTTTTTTTAATTTATTTTTTATTGGTGTTCAATTTACTAACATACAGAATAACCCCCAGTGCCCGTCACCCATTCACTCCCACCCCCCGCCCTCCTCCCCTTCTACCACCCCTAGTTCGTTTCCCAGAGTTAGCAGTCTTTACGTTCTGTCTCCCTTTCTGATATTTCCCACACATTTCTTCTCCCTTCCCTTATATTCCTTTTCACTATTATTTATATTCCCCAAATGAATGAGAACATATAATGTTTGTCCTTCTCCGACTGACTTACTTCACTCAGCATAATACCCTCCAGTTCCATCCACGTCGAAGCAAATGGTGGGTATTTGTCATTTCTAATGGCTGAGTAATATTCCATTGTATACATAGACCACATCTTCTTTATCCATTCATCTTTCGATGGACACCGAAGCTCCTTCCACAGTTTGGCTATTGTGGACATTGCTGCTAGAAACATCGGGGTGCAGATGTCCTGGCGTTTCATTGCATCTGTATCTTTGGGGTAAATCCCCAACAGTGCAATTGCTGGGTCGTAGGGCAGGTCTATTTTTAATTCTTTGATGATCCTCCACACAGTTTTCCAGAGTGGCTGCACCAGTTCACATTCCCACCAACAGTGTAAGAGGGTTCCCTTTTCTCCGCATCCTCTCCAACATTTGTGGTTTCCTGCCTTGTTAATGTTCCCCATTCTCACTGGTGTGAGGTGGTATCTCATTGTAGTTTTGATTTGTATTTCCCTGATGGCAAGTGATGCAGAGCATTTTCTCATGTTCATGTTGGGCATGTCTATGTCTTCCTCTGTGAGATTTCTCTTCATGTCTTTTGCCCTTTTCATGATTGGATTGTTTCTTTGGTGTTGAGTTGAATAAGTTCTTTACAGATCTTGGAAACTAGCCCTTTATCTGATATGTCATTTGCAAATATCTTCTCCCATTCTGTAGGTTGTCTTTTAGTTTTGTTGACTGTATCCTTTGCGGGGCCAAGTTCAAAAAGGGTGTTGCCTGTGTTCTCCTCTAGGGTTTTGATGGACTCTTGTCTCACATTTAGATCTTTCATCCATTTTGAATTTATCTTTGTGTATGGTGCAAGAGAGTGGTCTAGTTTCATTCTTCTGCATGTGGATGTCCAATTTTCCCAGCACCATTATTGAGGAGGCTGTCTTTCTTCCAGTGGATAGTCTCCTCCTTTATCGAATATTAGTTGACCAAAAAGTTGAGGGTCCACTTCTGGGTTCACTATTCTGTTCCATTGATCTATGTGTCTGTTTTTGTGCCAGTACCACACTGTCTTGATGACCACAGCTTTGTAGTACAACCTGAAATCTTGCATTGTGATGTCCCCAGATATGGTTTTCTTTTTTAAAATTCCCCTGGCTACTCGGGGTCTTTTCTGATTCCACACAAATCTTAAAATAATTTGTTGTAATTCTCTGAAGAAAGTCCATGGTATTTGGTTAGGGATTGCATTAAACGTGTAAATTCCCCTTGGTAACATTGACATTTCAACAATATTAATTCTGCCAATCCATGAGCATGGAATATTTTTCCATCTCTTTGTGTCTTCGTCAATTTCTTTCAGAAGTGTTCTATAGTTTTGAGGGTATAGATCCTTTACCTCTTTGGTTAGGTTTATTCCTAGGTCTCTTATGCTTTTGGGTGCAATTGTAAATGGGATTGACTCCTTAATTTCTCTTTCTTCAGTCTCATTGTTAGTGTATAGAAATGCCACTGACTTCTGGGTATTGATTTTGTATCCTGCCATGCTACCAAATTACTGTATGAGTTCTAGCAATCTTGTGGTGGAGTCTTTTGAGTTTTCTCTGTAGAGTGTCATGTCATCGGTGAAGAGGGAGAGTTTGACTTCCTCTTTGCCAATTTGAATGCCTTTATTGTCTTTTTGTTGTCTGATTGCTGAGGCTACGACTTCCAATACTATGTTGAATAGCAGTGGTGAGAGTGGACATCCCTGTCTTGTTCCTGATCTTAGGGCAAAGGCTCCCAGTGCTTCCCCATTGAGAATGATATTTGCTGTGGGTTTTTCGTAGATGGCTTTTAAGATGTTGAGGAATGTTCCCTCTATCCCTACACTCTGAAGAGTTTTGATCAGGAATGGATGCTGTATTTTGTCAAATGCTTTCTCTGCATCTAATGAGAGGATCATATGGTTCTTGGTTTTTCTCTTGCTGATATGATGAATCACATTGATTGTTTTACGGGTGTTGAACCAGCCTTGTGTCCCAGGGATAAATCCTAATTGGTCATGGTGTATAATTTTCTTAATGTGCTGTTGGATCCTATTGGCTAGTATCTTGTTGAGAATTTTTGCATCCATGTTCATCAGGGATATTGGTCTGTAATTCTCCTTTTTGGTGGGGTCTTTGTCTGGTTTTGGAATTAAGGTGATGCTGGCCTCATAGAACGAATTTGGAAGTACTCCATCTCTTTCTATATATCTTCTGTCCCGTTTTCTCTGTCGTCTTCTGGTAGTCCCATTATGCCTATATTACATTTGGCCCATAGTCCTTGGCCATTCTGTTTTATTTTAGTCATTGTTCTATTTGCTTTTAGTTTTGGAGGATTCTCTTGAGGTACCTTATAGCTACAGGATTCCTCAGCTATGTCCAGTGTACTAACAAGCCCATCAAATGCATTCTTCATTTCTGTTACTATGTATTTTTATTTATTTATTTATTTATTTAATGTTTATTTATTTATGATAGTCACACTCACACACACACAGAGAGAGAGAGAGAGAGAGAGAGGCAGAAACACAGGCAGAGGGAGGAGCAGGCTCCATGCACCGGGAGCCCGATGTGGGATTCGATCCCGGGTCTCCAGGATCGCGCCCTGGGCCAAAGGCAGGCGCTAAACCGCTGAGCCACCCAGGGATCCCTGTTACTATGTATTTTTAACCCGAGAATTTATTTTTTATTTTTAGGATTTCCAGCTTTCTACTTATACTGGCCATCTGTTCTTGCATGCTGTCTACTTTATTCATTAGCTCCCTTAACATATTTTTTTTTATTTATTTTTTTTTCCCTTAACATATTAATCATATGCTTTGTTTAGAATTTCTAGTATGATAATTTCAACATGTCTGGTGTGAGGCTTGTTTTGTTTACATTTTATTTTATTTTATTTTATTTTGTCTTTTGGTAGGCTATTTATTTTTGGCCTTGTAAATTTTTCTTGGTAGCTGTGCATGATGTACCAGAAAAGTAACTGCTATCTATAGGCTTTTAGTAATGTGATGGTGATGTGCAGGGGGAGCAAAGTACCTTATGGTCCTGTGATTAGGTCACAATGTTTTTCACTTTTTTCTCATCATTTAGATAGGTTGGGGTAGTTGGAATAGGTTGCAGTTGTGTATACCTTTCCCCAGGTCCGTTAAGTTCTGATAATACTGCAGCAGTTAACCTCTGATTTGCTGTTTTTTCTCAGATGACAGGCCTTGTTAAAAACAGAATATTCTCATCTATTTCAAAATGGTTTCTCTTTTCCTTTCTTCCTGACAGAACCCAGGAGGATCTTTTCTTGGGAACCTGGTCAAGTACCAGGTAAATCTCACAATATTTTGTAGACCACTGATAACTGGCTCCCCCTGAGGTTTTTAACTTTCACAATTGTCCATAGTGAGCTTCCAACAGCTTGTCTATTACACTTCAGGTTTTCCTGTTTTTCACAATACTGAAACAAATCTGGGATTTTGCTCATGAGTCTTTGTCCTGATAAACCTTGATGATCTGTAGTCATCTGCCTCTCCAATCTTGGAGGCAGGGTTTTTGGCCTTGTAGCCTTTGCCGTGTCTTATGGATCAAAGAAGACTTAATTTTTCAGTCTGTTCAGCTTACTTGTTTAGACAGATTGGTGACTTTCAGACCCCTTATGTAGTGTACATTTTTATTTTTTTATTTCTTTAAAGATTTACTTATTTAAGAGAGAGGGAGGGAGAAAAGTCTTAAGTCTAAGTCTGAAGCAGGCTCCGCACTGAGAATAAAACTTGATGAAGGGCTCTATCTGATGACCTTTAGATCATGATGCATTTTTAAACCTCTCTCCTCTCCTCTCTCCCTCCCTCCACCTTCTGTCTTTCCCTTTTATATACACAGAAATGTTTTTCTCAGAAGGACTTTTATTTATTTATTTTTAAAAATCTTTTTATTTATTTATGATAGTTACACACAGAGAGAGAGAGACAGAGACACAGGCAGAGAGAGAAGCAGGCTCCATGCACCAGGAGCCCGATGTGGGATTCAATCCCGGGTCTCCAAGATCACACCCTGGGCCAAAGGCAGGCGCCAAACCGCTGCGCCACCCAGGGATCCCTCAGAAGGACTTTTAAAAGCATTTAGTTTGAAAATACAATGTCCAAGGAATAAAATTACACACCATCAAATATATTGTGAGTCTATCACCTTTTAAAGTATGTGTGTTGGGACGGCTGAGTGGCTCAGTGGTTGAGTGTCTGCTTTCAGCCCAGGACGTGATCCTGGGGCCTGGATCGGGTCCCACATCAGGCTTCCTGCATGGAGCCTGCTTCTCCTCCCTCTGCCACCTATGTCTCTGTTATCTCTCTCTCTGTCTCTCATGAATAAGTAAATAAAAAATAGTATGTGTGTCCATACATACATATATATAGACACACATATACATATATTATTTATATGCGGTTATATATAAACCTTATATATATATGTTATATATATATTACATATATTATTTATATATGGTTATATATAAACCTTATATATATGTTATATATATAACCTTATATATATGTTATATATATAACCTTATATATATAACCTTATATATGTTATATATGCCTTATATATAACTTATATGTTATATATACCTTATATATAACATAAAAATATGTTATATATATAATTTATAACTTATATAACAAAAAGTAACATATAAAATATATATGTGTGTGTGTGGTGTGTGTGGGTGTGTGTAACTGTGTGACAGGACAGAAGGCCTGTGGTCTTGGTTCAATTTCTGTACTATATTTGAATAGAGAATCAGAACCAAAGAGTGATATCTCTGTTCAGAAGACCTATCAGGATAAGTGTCCCTGGACTTTATTCTACTACAGAGACTTGTTATTCAAAGTGTGCAGTATCAATATCACCTGATTGCAGAACAAATAATGATGCTTCAAAGATACCAATGTGTAATCCTGAAAGTCTACAAATAAGTTATATGACATAGCAAAAAAGATCCTACAGAAGTAATTAAATTAAGATCTTGGCAAGACCAATATAATCATAAGGATTTTTACAAGAGGGAGGCAAGATTGTCAGAGAATTGGGATGTGGCTACAGAAATGGAGGTAGTTGTGATGGGAGGCCATGAGCAAAGGCATGCAAACAAGCTGGAAAGGGCAAGTTAACAGATACACCCTCAAAGCTTCCAGAAGGAACTCAAACATCTGCAAACATTATTGGAACTGATTTTGGATTTCTCATCTCTAGAACTGTAAATTAGAAGTTTGTATTGTTTTAATTCAGTATGTTTGTGGAAATGCGCTATAGCAGCAACAGGAAATTAATATGCCCACCTTGGAATTGATTAAAAATGCTGTGTCTCAAGCCCCTCTACAGACTTACTAAATAAGAATCTGCATCTTAATAAGCTATCCAGCTAATTCATATGCACGTCAAAGTTTGAGAAACACTGCTTAGCTTTATAATCTTTTAAAAATGTAGATTAAATCATTCACTTATCCAAGCAAAAGACTTAATCATGGACCAGTCAGGTAGTTGCCAATGTATTAAAACCTTTGACGTGACATGGTAAAGCCATTTATTTTTTTTATTTATTTATTTTTTATTTATTTTTATGATAGGCACACAGTGAGAGAGAGAGGCAGAGACACAGGCAGAGGGAGAAGCAGGCTCCATGCACCGGGAGCCCGACGTGGGATTTGATCTTGGGTCTCCAGGATCGCGCCCTGGACCAAAGGCAGGCGCCAAACCGCTGCGCCACCCAGGGATCCCATAGCCATTTAAAATCAATGAGAAAAATATTGATCCAAAGGTTTCTTTTGTTTGCAGATCCAAGGTATTTATTTTGATTTTCTTACTCTCTCGGATGCATGGGAAATTTAAAAAAAAAAAATTTTTTTTTTATTTTTTTTATTTATGATAGTCACAGAGAGAGAGAGAGAGGCAGAGACATAGGCAGAGGGAGAAGCAGGCTCCAAGCACCGGGAACCTGATGTGGGATTCGATCCTGGGTCTCCAGGATCGCGCCCTGGGCCAAAGGCAGGCGCCAAACCGCTGCGCCACCCAGGGATCTGCATGGGAAATTTTTAACTGAATTAAATAATAGGAATCTACAGAATATGAACAAGAAGGGGGAGGGGGCAAAAAACCTGCTAAACATTCAGATGTTTACATCTACAGAGCCAGATACCTAATTAGCTAGATTTTTTTTTTTCCCTTTGGATTCAGATGTTTTGTCATAGTTACAGTTTAACTTAATGAGCAATAATAGACCGCTCTTGTCTTTGGTTTCAAACTACTAAGGGAAGAATTACATCACTGTAATAGGGGATGATCTCCAGTATCGACTTTATCACAAGACAAGCAGTTAATTCTCAGTAAATACTCATTGGCAATAACAAAGCCACAATTAAACCGTAAGCACCTTCGACTGTGTTTGTGCTTGGCCTAAGTGGTTGACTAGGCATTTTTACTCTCTGACCCTTATGTTTGGCAGCCACATCTATGAACCCATGTGGTCGTAAAATAACTATTGACTTCAAATAACTATTTGACTACCAGCAACAACTACTTTGATAGAACTATCTTCTTCTGAATATCAAACTGTATGCCAATGTGTATTCTTTTATTCAGGGAAAATTCTTTTTTTCCCTTTCCTTCATAAAGTGCACGTATGTAAAGCATACAATGGATGTTTTAAATAGTTTATACTCCCGTACCAATCTTCAAAATCCAAAATCAAGATGAGTATAGATCCCTCACTTCCTCAAATTTGTGTCTTTTTGTAACCTTCTGCTCAATTCCTCAACCCCTCAACTTTAAGCAATCTCTGATTTGCTTTTCTGTCTCTATAGTTATCTCTGTCGCTAAATATTTAGTTTCCATTTTTTAGAATTTTATGTGAATGCAGTCACACAAAATGTACTTTTTCATTAGCTTCCTTTTCTCAAAATAATTAAAGATTCATCTATGTTGTTGCTCAAGAGTTCAATTGTACTGCCAGGCAGCACCCCATTATATGTATATACCACAATTTATTTATCCATTCACCTTTTGATGAATGTTTGAGTTGTTTCTAGGTTTCTGCAAGTTATTGCAAATGAATGTATATGCTCAAGTCTTTGCATGGCTGTATGTTTCCAATTCCCTTGGGCAAATACTTAGGAGCAGAATGTCTAGGTCATATGTTAATTACGTGTTAAATTTTAAGGAAAACAAGGGAGGGTCTACAAAGTGTTGTAGCATTTTACACTCCCACAAATAGTTCTTTCAGGACCTTATAACATTTGATATCCTTAGTCTTCTTAAATTTTAGATATATTAATAGACATGTAGTTATATCTCATTGAATTTTCATTTCCCTAATGACTACTTAGGTTTACATCTTTTCATATGCTTATTTGCCATCCACATAGCTTCTTCAGTGAATTGTCAAAGTATTTTGTTTGAGATGTTTTCTATAATTCTTGAATAATCTTTATATATTTTAAAGAAATCTTTTATCAAATTATGTGATTTTCAGTTTTTTTTCCAGATTGGTAGCCTGTCTTTTTATTTTTTTTAACAATATCTTTTACTGAACATGAAAGTTAATCTTAAGGAAATCTAACTTACCATTTTAAAATTTATTTTGTTGTGTCATATCAAAGAGATTTTTTGCCTAGCTCAGGTTATAAAGAATTTGTCCTCCCCCCCACCGCCCAGAAATTTTATAGTTTTAGGTTTAACATTTAGACTCATAGGGCAAGTGGGAGGCTCATTCAGTTAAGTGTCTGCCTTTGGCTCAGGTCATGATTCCAGGTCCTGGGATTGAGCCCCACATCACAGTCCCTGCTCAGTGGGTGTCTGCTGCTCCCTCTGTCCTTCCTCCTCATTCATGCATGCTTCTGTCATTCTCTCTGAAATAAATACAATCTTTATATATATATAAAGTTAATACTAGTGTATAGTACAAAGTATAGATTAAACCCTTTATTCTTTCTTCTTCAAATTGTTTTAGTAGCTAGATTAGGGTTCTCCAGAGGAAAAAAATCAATAGGATGAATTCCAGGTACAGTGATTGTACAATTCCATTCATCATGCAGGGCTCTTCACAACAAATGCACTTTTTAAGATTTATTTATTTATTTGAGAGAACAGGGGAAGTGGCAGAGGGAGAAAATATCCAAGCACAATCCTGGTGAGTACAGAGCCCAACACAGGGCTTCATTCCATAACCCATGAGATCAGGACTCAAGCCAAAAACCAAGAGTTGATCATCCAAGAACTGAGACACCCAGGTGCCCCAACAAGTATGCTTTTTAATCCCATGTCCTATTATAATGATCCTTCTACCAATAGCTCTGATAACCAATAGCTAAGAGTCTATTTCTTGGTTTGTCCTTTTCCACTTTGCTCATTTGTTTCTTAAATTCTACATGTGAGTGAAATTCTATGGTATTGGTCTTTGTCTGACTGACTCATTTCACTTAGCTTTGTACTCTCTCTCCACCTCTGTCCATGTTGTTGCAAATGGCAAGAGCTCATTCTTTCTTAAGGCCGAGTAATATTCCATTTTATGTACATGACTCATCTTTTTCATCCATTCATTTTTGGTGTACAGCAGGGCTGTTTCTATGATTTGGCTATTGTAAATAATGCTGGTATGAATCTAGGGGTGCATGTATCCCTTCAAATCAATATTTTCGTATCCTTTGGGTAAATACCTAGTAGACTGGTTACTTGATAGTAGAGTGGTTCTATTTTTAACTTCTTGAGGAACCTCCATACTGTTTTCTAGACTGGCTGCACCAGTTTCCATTCCCATCAACAGTTTTTTTTTTCCTTCACATTCAAAAGTTGGTTTTCTTCGTTTTTGATTTTAGCCATTCTGACTGGTGTGACATATCTCATTATGCTTTTGATATGCATTTTCCTGACGACAAATGATATTGAACATCTTTTATGTATCTGTTGACCATTTGGACATATCCTTTGGAGAAATGTCTGTGTCCTCTGTCCATTTTTTAATTGGACCATTTGTATTTGAGGTGTTGAGTTGTGTAAGTTCTTTTTTTTTTAATTTATTTTTTATTGGTGTTCAATTTACTAACATACAGAATAACCCCCAGTGCCCGTCACCCATTCACTCCCACCCCCCGCCCTTCTCCCCTTCCACCACCCCTAGTTCGTTTCCCAGAGTTAGCAGTCTTTACGTTCTGTCTTCCTTTCTGATATTTCCCACACATTTCTTCTCCCTTCCCTTATATTCCCTTTCACTATTATTTATATTCCCCAAATGAATGAGAACATATAATGTTTGTCCTTCACCGACTGACTTACTTCACTCAGCATAATACCCTCCAGTTCCATCCACGTTGAAGCAAATGGTGGGTATTTGTCATTTCTAATGGCTGAGTAATATTCCATTGTATACATAAACCACATCTTCTTTATCCATTCATCTTTCGTTGGACACCGAGGCTCCTTCCACAGTTTGGCTATCATGGCCATTGCTGCTATAAACATTGGGGTGCAGGTGTCCCGGCGTTTCATTGCATCTGTATCTTTGGGGTAAATCCCCAGCAGTGCAATTGCTGGGTCGTAGGGCAGGTCTATTTTTAACTCTTTGAGGAACCTCCACACAGTTTTCCAGAGTGGCTGCACCAGTTCACATTCCCACCAACAGTGTAAGAGGGTTCCCTTTTCTCCGCATCCTCTCCAACATTTGTGGTTTCCTGCCTTGTTAATTTTCCCCATTCTCACTGGTGTGAGGTGGTATCTCATTGTGGTTTTGATTTGGAGTTGTGTAAGTTCTTTATGTATTTTGGACACTAACCCTTTATTCTATATGACATTTGCAAATATCTTCTCCCATTCAGTAGGTTGCCTTTTAGTTTTGTTGATTGTTTCCCTCACCATGCAAATGCTTTTCATTTTGATGAAGTCCCAGTAGTTTATTTTTGCTTCTTTTCCCTTGCTTTAGGAGACCTATCTAGAAAAATGTTGCTACCATTTGTCTAATATGTTTAATATCAGAGACATTACTGTCTGTGTTCTCTTCTAAGAGTTTGATGGTTTCAGGTCCCCCATTTAGGCCTTTAAATCATTCTGAGTTTATTTTTGCATTGACCAGTTTTCCTAGCACTTGAAGAGTGTCAAAGACAGTTGAAGAGACTGTCTTTTCCCCCGTTGGATGTTCTTCTGCTTTGTTGAAGACTAATTGACCGTCTAATTGTGGGTTTATTTCTAGGTTTTCTCTTCCATTGATCTATGGGTCTATTTTTGTGCCAGTACTGTACTGTTTTAATCACTACAACTTTGTAACATAACTTGAAGTCTGGAATTGTGATTCCTCTAGCTTCATTTTTCTTTTTCAAGATTACTTTGGCTATTTACAGTCTTTGGTAGTTGGATACAAATTTTAGGGTAATTTGTTTTAGTTCTGAGAAAAATACTGTTGGTATTTTTTTTTTTTTTTTACTGTTGGTATTTTAATAGGGATTGTATTTTATGTGTAGATTGCTTTGGGTAGTATAGATATGTAAACAATTTTTTTTTCCTAATCCAAGAGCATGGAAATCATCTCATTTCTTTGTATCATCTTCAATTTCTTTCATCAATGCTTTACTGTTTTCAGAGTACAAGTCTTAAAGTTTTCAGAGCACAGTTCTTTCCATCTCTTTGGTTAGGCTTATTCCTAGGTATCTTATTATTTGTGGTGAGATTATAAATGAGATTACTTTTTTCTTTCTCTTATTACTTTATTATTTTTTTCTTAATTTCTCTTTCTACTACTTCATTATTAGTCTATAGAAATAAAACAGATTTCTGTACATTGATTTTTGAATCCTGTAACTTTACTGAACTCATTTATTCTAGTAGTTTTTGGTGAAGTCTTTCAGTTTTTTTTTTTAAAGATTTACTTATTTGATAGAGGGACAGAGAGAGACCACAAGCAGGGGGAGTGGTGGGCAGAGGGAGAGGGGGAAGCTGGCTCCCTGCTGAGCAGAGAGCCTGAAGTGGGGCTCCATCCCATGATCCTGGGATCATGACCTGAGCCAAAGGCAGATACTTAAGGGATAGAGACACCCAGGCACACTTAGGTATTTTATATGTAGTATCATGTCATATGTAAATAGTGAAAGTATTACTTCTTATCAATTTGGATGACTTTTGTTTCCTTTTATTGTCTGGTTACTGAGGCTGGGATATTCCTAGGAATATATTTAAGCATTTTTTGGAGAAATAGTTAAATAGAAACAATTTGATACTTTTAGTTCTGGCTTCTGTGTTTTCTCAGGAGAGTCTGGAGCAGCCGCTAATGTATGACGTTTTCTTATTACCGAGGCAAAATACAACTGAGTACTGTTCCATGACTTACACTGGCCCTGTGTGAGGTCTGAGAATTGTATCTACAATTTTTGCCCAGTAGTTTTTTTTCCCCCAGATGTGGTAGTTCCTCTCATGAATACACTTAGTACCTTCTGCATGCCTCTGGATCTTTACTTATTCCATTTCTCTCTTAAAAAAAACTTATTAAAAAATGGGCAGAGAACCTGAATAGATATTTTTCAAAGAATACATACAGATGGCCATGACACATGAAAAATGCTCAGCATCATCAATCATCAGGGAAATGCAAATCAAACCACAATGAGATATCTTACTACACCAGTAAGTGGTGAATGGCTAAAATCAAAATGACAAAAAATAATGAGTGTTGGCTAAGATATAGAGAAAAAGGAACTTTTGTGCACTGTTGGTAGGAATCTAAATTAGTACAGCCATTGTGGAAAAAGGTATGAAGGTTCCTTAATTAAAAATAGAAATAGGGCAGCCCAAGGGGCTCAGCTGTTTAGCACCACCTTCAGCCCAGGGCCTGATCCTGGAGCCTGGGATTGAGTCACATATCAGGCTCCCTGCATGGAGCCTGCTTCCCTCTCTGCCTCTCTCTCTCTCTTTCTCTCTGTGTCTCTCATGAATAAATAAATAAAACCTTATGAAATATTTTCATTACTGCTATTTACCCAAGAAAACAGAAATGCTAAGTTGTAAAGGTATATGTCCCCTTATGTTTATTGCAGCATTATTTACAATAGCCATGGTATGGAAGTAGCCTAAGTGTTCATCAGCAGACAGCTAAAGAAGATATGGCTGTGTAATATTCGCCTGAAGATCAGAAAAATCAGTGTTTCTAGCCAGGGGTTGAACACTAAACTCAGTACTACAAAAGAACTAAGGAGCCAAAATTGGAATCAACTAATCAAAGTGCCCCATGACAAAAGTAAATGCCTGGGGCAGTGCATTATGATAATTTAGTGTGTAGAATTTACTTGATTCTGATTCTGAGTATAGATTTTGAGATACATAATTGATTTACTAACATCTTTTCCAAAGGTGAAAAAACTCAAATTAATGTCCCAAGTGACTCTAAACAAATCACAATTTCAAAAATGTTAAAATATGAAAAAAAATGTATCTTACAAGCAGGAAGAGGTAATAAATCATAACATATCTATGCTTTTAGGGGCAATAGCCATAATATACAAATATCTAAAAAGGCAGAATGTTCCAGATGAAGACAGAAGGAGTGTAGTAATATTTATTTCACAACATTTTATTTTATTTTATTTATTTTTTTTTATTTCACAACATTTTAGACTGCAAGAAGTTATTTCCATTAAAATTACCTGTATGAATACTAATTAGGGAACTTCACAGATCTTAAAACAGTGACAACTCATTAAGATTTGATCACTACCTATTCCTAAAAGGGAATATTATATACTTCTAATAAACTTCCAAGGGTCCTCATCTGATTTAGTAATTTAAAACCTCAGAGAGAATGTCCTATATTATAATTATGAAAACTTCAGAGTATCATATGATCTTGCATTTAACTAAAGATTAGCCAAAGCTTTCAACAAGAATGGGTATGCCGTGTACACACACACACACACACACACACACACACACACACCTCCTATGACAGCATAAACCCTGACCAAACACATTCATGTTCCTTCAAAACGAGTATCAAAGAGAAAAAAAAATGCTGTTCTCATTTTTTAATTCGTTCCTCTATATGGTGAATCCACACCACGTAAAAATGACATACAAACAGACAAACCCATCTTTCAAGTTTGCAACTCTGGTTTTCAGCTGCCTGCTATGTATCTCCAATCTGAATACACGGCGGTCATTGTAAATCCAGCACAAACACTGAAAGCCTCATCTTCTATCCCACACTGTAATCCGTAATCCCTGTAACTTCCTCTTTCTTCTGTGTTCTCTATCTTGGTTAATAAAACACCACTTTCTAATGATGCATCCAAATCACAAATCTAAAGTCAACCCTCACCATGCCAAGTCACGCTCATGGCAACAGTGAGCAAGTCTCAGCTCCACATCCCCTGGGTCTCTCCTCCTCTACCCATCCATCTTTCTTCCCTTACTTAATGATTTCATCATCCATTTTCTGAACAATTAAAAGAAAGATCCTAACTGACCTCGATGTCTCTAAGTATTCTAAATTCAGCCATGAACTATGGTGAAGACATACTATGCATAAGGTAACCACATGAGTTTTTGTACAAAATATAGATAACACTTACAAGACAGAAAAGGGGCTACCAGACAAGACATTAGGACAGCAGAGATGTAGCTTCTCGGTTGCTTCAGTAGAAAAATCTGCGAGAAAAAAAGAAAAAGGAAAAGAAAAATCTACGAGAATACACACCATAAGCTACATTCTACAACCCAGGATGAAAATAAATAAATAAATAAATAAATACCCCATCACTCTTTGTTAAATAAAAGCGTCCACCAAGAAGATGATTATTTTCAATATCTGACTTTACTTTAAACAAAAGAGCCACGACTGTAGTTGAGTACTACCGTCAACAGGTATTCAAAATAGAATAAAGCACGAATCAGGGTATCTCTGGAAAACACTACCTTGAACTAAATAAAACTCGTTTTTATAGGAAAAACAAAGACAGCAATTTCATGTATCTCAACCTAATTAAGCTACTAGTCTCATCACTCTGTAAATTATTTCTCACTGTATATTCTATAGTTTCAAGATACTTTCATGAATATGGCTCTCTTTTTTCCATTAATTTTAACATAAGAGTTGATGACTAAAAGCTTTCCCTCTTTCACAAAAAGCCTCTTTAGGGACAAAAAATTACTTATTCATTAAAGAAATAGGCCCAGAGCAGTAAAAATAAAATAGGTTTTGACTGTTAGTTTACTTGATAGGCACTAAAGGGAACCCAATGCCATACAACCCAATTTCAATATGCCATGGCTTATGGGTACAAACAGCAGGTTCCATTTTTGTATTCACTTTGGAAAATAGCGCACATGACCCCAGGAAAACAGGCTAAGCATGCTAAGATTGCAGAGCACCCCTACAGCTGCTTGCTCAGGACCACCTATTTGGGATGATTACTGTCCCAGTAGGTGCCCAGTAGCATTTAGGGATATGCTGAAGACATAGGACAGTGGGGCTACTGGGGACCATGGCACCTCTGTTGTTCTGCTTTGCTCGTTGCTGCAGAGGAAACCTCAATGCACCATGTCTGACTGTTGTCAAGGCCCCCTTCACCTCACCAGTCCCACGGCCCCACCCGGGATCATATGTACTTCCTCCCAGGTAGACACTCTCGGAAATTTCCACGTATGGTCTCATTTACTCCCCACAGGCCTCTATAAGGCAGACACTTAGTGATGAACACGAGCTCTAGCAAAACAAAGCCACAGCAAGAGTCACTCCAGGAATACAAAGTCATATGTGACTGCACCCCCATGTTTTACCTCTTCATACAGAGTGGCAAATGTACAATTTTCCAACTAGATTATACTGTATGAGAGTCTTTGACAACCATCTACTATTCAAGCATACATAAAAGAACAAAGGCCCCATGGAGTGAGGAAAGGTGACCCATTTGAAAAGGGGAAGCATGGAAACAGACACCAGGTCTACTAAATTGCCCTCAGAGATCTTTTCCCACTAATGCAGTAGACAGGGGCAGCATTCCTGCTATGCAGACTAGGAGTAGGAGAGAGAAAAAAAGAGGTCATTAGTCTTAGGGACAACTGCTGATGGCTTTCTAAAAATCACGGCTTAATAAGTGGGATATGTAAAGATAAGAATACAGTTGATCCTTGAACAACAGATGTTGGAATTGCATGGGTCCACTTCTTTATACAGTACAGTACCATATATATCTTTACTCTTGTGATTTTCCTTTTTTGAAGATTTAGTTACTTATTTAAGAGAGAGAGAGAATGAGAAAGAGTGTGTACACATGAGTAGGGGGACAGAGGGAGAGAATTACAAATAGACTCACTCCTGAGCATGAAGCCTGATGCAGGGCTTGATCCAAAGATCATGAGATCACGACCTGAGCCAAATCCAAGTGTCAGACACTTAACCAATTGCATCAGCCAGGAGCCCAACGATTGCACGACCCAGGCGCCCCTCTTCCTTATGATTTTCTTAATAACATTGTCTTTTCCACAGCTCACTTCATTGTAAGATACAGTATATTTTGTATATATAAATATATGTAAATATTTCATAACAGATCCTGTTATGAAAGTATCTCATGCATGCATGCACACACACCATCTGTACAGAGCCTTGTGTGGGCTCCTTGTTTTCTACTCGATGCCAGAGAAACTTCCCTGTTTTATCCACAAAGGTCACATTTCCAAAGCCAACCAACAGCACTGAAAACATGGACTAGTGGTAACAGGAGTGAGGGATGTCTTAGTCCACTTAGACCAGAGAAGTGGCAAACGCTCTTTGCACCAAAACCAACGGAAAACCCTTTTACAAATGATGGTCACAAACGACATTTCCCTATGAAATAAAAGTAGCATCCTGTTGTCTTGTCCACAGTCTCTATGGCCACAACCAATCGAGAAGCTTCCAGCTTTCCTGCATTTACTTGCTTCCCTTACGTTTGTGACCTCAGATACGTGACTTTTCTTTTGTGCGGCTCAGATTTTGATGTTTTTGTAACTTCTTCTAAAACTTTAAGGTTTTGTTGTATTAATTTTCTTCAAAGAATATCAAAACTTTCTAGCTAAGGATCTCCTACAAATGACTGTGTTGTCTTTACTTCAAATAATTAATAAACTTCCTTTGTGCTTAAGAATCATTAGGCACCATGACAATTCACTGGTTAGTTCTCAACATTTTGCAATTCAGATCACTAGTCAGCTTTCTTCCTGGTCTTCAGACCTGCTTCAATAAAACAGGGAAGTTGAAAAAACAACTTTCATCGGTCCCATAGGAGTTCAGGATTGTTGCACTCTAAGGGATACATTGAAGCAAATGTGTATTTCTAGAAGACAATGAATTAATGGCTAGAAAAAGATACAGCACCTCTAAATTGAAGAGCTTCTTCCTCAAAAGTATAGCTAACAAAAAAAGTCATGGCATACGTACAAAAAAAAAGCCTTAAACAAGGGAGGAAAATAAGTATAACATGTTAAAAAGATGGCCAAATGAGAGGCTTCCTGCCTCTCAGGATGATTTCCTTAACTTTCACTGCATTTTATAAATATCATAAAATAATGATGATTATTTTATTTATTTAAAAATTTGTTTGTTTGTTTGTTTGTTTATTTATTTATCTATTTAATCATGAGAGACACAGAGAGGGAGAGAGAGGCAGAGACACAGGCAGAGGGAGAAGAGGCTCCTCGCAAATCTCCAATGGGACATGCAGGAACACTTCACGTAAACTCCTTCCAAAGACAAAATTATTTTCACGCTTTCTAGAGGTATTCAATATTTTATATTGATGCCTGGAGGAAAGGTCTTAAGTACTACATAGGCTCAGACATTGTAAAAAATGATGTAGTACTGCCACATCTACCATCAATTCTATCTAAATGGGTGCTATTTTATGGTGTTAGTTATTACTATATATAAAAGTATTGAAGACCAAGATTCTTTGGACATTGTCTTACAGTTTCCCCAAATGTATAAGATGGCAATAAGACTTTTTTGAGCATTCAGTTTTCTCCCTCCGTATTCACTAGCATCTCTCAAAAATAAGCTCTAGGGAATCATGAAGTCCATTAGATAATTTCCTAAACACCATAAATTACATATAAGACTGTCATGTTGATATATATCTACTAAAATTGTGATAGAATTATTTAACTTAGATTATGAGCAGCTACATTTACCAGTTCTTCCAATCTAGGACCTCATTTCTAAGTGTGTGGGATTGTTCTCCTGTTTTAATAATAACCAATTTAACAATCAGCTTGGCAGTCAACTACTTCAGAGTTAGTTTCACTAATGGTAGCTCTCTTCTCATTTATACATGAATTGACTGATACAGTGGGACTACTTATTTTTCTAATATACTTGTAAAAGGGCTCTGTATTCAACTTAACAAGCCTTCTGGAAGAATGAGCTCTGGCTCTTTTGTTTAAACTCAATCTTTAGAACATGAACGTATATTTTAGATTTTTTTCCAATAGTTTAGGACTCAATTAAACTTCTAGTCATAATACACGATTTCCTGTTGTTGTTGAAAGGAGTTAGAAATGCAACAAAGTTATGAGCCTGAACTTTTACGTTATTTGAATGTCAGTAAAAACCAGACAGAAGAAAGGAGGCAACAAATGTTCAAGAGGATGTGGAGAAAGGGGAACCAGCTTGCACTGTTAGTGGGAATGTGAACTGGTACAGCCACACTGGAAAACTGTGTGGAGGTTCCTCAAAGAGTTAAAAATAGATCTGCCCTAAGGCCCAACAATTGCAATGCTGGGGATTTACCACAAAGATACAGATGCAGTCATACACCAGGACACCTGCACCCAGATGTTTCTAGCAGCAATGTCCACAATTGCCAAACTGTGGAAGTAGCCTCGGTGTGTATCAAAAGATGAATGGATAAAGATGTAACTTATGTATACAATGAAATATTACTCAGCCATTAGAAACAACAAATACCCACCATTTGCTTCAACGTGGATGGAACTGGAGGTATGCTGAGTGAAATAACTCAATCGGAGAAGGACAAACATTATAGGGTCTCATTCATTTGGGGAATATAAAAAATAGTGAAAGGGAATAAAGGGGAAAGGAGAGAAAATGAGTGAAAATATCAGTGAGGGTGAGAAAACTTGAGAGACACCTAACTCTGGGTAGTGAACAAGGGGTGGTGAAGGGGTGGTGGAAGGGGAAGTGGCCGGGGGGTTGGGGTGACTGGGTGATGGGCACTGAGGGGGGCACGTGGCGGGATGAGCACTGGGTGTTATGCTCTATGCTGGCAAATTGAACTCCAATGAAAAAATAATAATACTAAAAATCAAAAACAAAGAAACAAAGAAAAAAAGTACCCAACCAAAGTCTAGGACCGCAGCTTCACAGGTGAATTCCACCAAACATTTAAGGAGACGATAGTTTCTATTATTCTCAAACTATTTCCAAAACTCAAATGGGAAAGAAAGTTTCCAAATTCATTCTGTCATTACCCTGACACCAAAATCAGGTAACATCACTACAAGAAATAGAAACACAGGTCAACATCTGATGAATACAGATACAAAATCTTCAACAAAATATGAGCAAACAGAACCCAACAATACATTTTTTTAAAAAAATCACTCATCACAATGAAGTGAGGTTTATTCTTGGGATGCAAGAGTGGGTTAAAATTCACAAATCAGACAACATGAAACATCACATTGACAAGAAAAAGAAGAAAAACCATATGAACACTTCAATAGGTTCAAAAAAGCATTGGAAAATGTATAGCATTTATTCATGTTAAAACACCATCCACAGGGCAGCCCGGTTTGCTCAGTGGTTTAGGGCTGCCTTTGGCCCAGGGTGTGGTCCTGGAGACCCGGGATCAAGTCCCATGTCGGGCGCTCTGCATGGAGTCTGTTTCCCCCTCTGCCTGTGTCTCTGCCTCTCTCTCTCTCTCTCTCTCCATGTGTCTCTCTCCAATAAATAAAATGTTTAAAAAAAAAACAACACTCCACAAAGGAGGTTTACAGGGAAACTCCTCAACATAATAATGCCATATATGAAAAGCCCAAAGCAAACATCATACTCAATGGGGGGAGTATATTAAGAGCTCTCCCCCAAGGTCAGAAAGAAGACAAAATGTCCACCCTCACCACTTCGATTCAACATAGTACTAAAAGTCCTAGCCACGGCAATCAGACAACAAAAAGAAATAAAAGGAACCCAAATTTGTAAGGAAGAAGTAAAACTTTTACTATTTGCAGATGAAATGATGCCATACATAGGCTATCCTAAACACTCTACAAAACAGGAACAAAAACAAAAAACAAAACAAGCCTACTCGAATTGATACATTCAGTAAGACTATAGAATACGAAAGCGATATACAGAAATCCACTGCATATCCATACAGTAATAATGAGGTAGCACAAAGAAACATTAAAAATCCCATTTATAATCGCAGCAAAAATAAGGAAATACCAGGGAATAACTTAGCCAAGGAGGTGAAAGACTTGTACTATGAAAATCGTAAGACACTGATGAAAGAACTTGAAGACAACGCAAGCAAATGGAAAGATATTCATACCCACGGACTGGAAGAACAAATATTGTTAACATGAGTACATGAGCAAAAGCAATGTGGAGATTTAATGCAATCCCTATGAAAAACCAAAATACCAACAGTCCTTTTCACACAGAGGTAGGATAAACAAGACTGAAATTTGTAAGGAACCACTAAAGTCCCCCAAGAGCCAAAGCAATCTTGAAGAATAACAAAATCAGAGGTTTCACAACCAGATTTCAAGATATACAACAAAGCTGTAGGAATCAAAATAAAATGGTACTGGCCTTCTGATCATGCGAGACTCCTAACTCGGGGAAACAAACAAGGGATAGTAGAAAGGGAGGTGTGCGGGGAGTTGGGGTGACTGGGTGATGGGCACTGACAGGAAGGCACTTGATGGGATGAGCACTGGGTGACATGCCATATTTTGGCAAATTGAACTCCATGAAAACAATTTAAAAAACGAAAAAAAATGGTACTGGCACAAAGATAAACACATAGATCAAGAGAACAGAAAAGAAAGGCCAGAAACAAACCTACAATTATAGGGTCAATTAATCTTCAACGTATGACCTAAAAATACACAATGGAAAAGATCTCTTCATCAAATGGTATTAGGAAAACTTAACAGCAACCTGCAAAAGAATGATATTGAACTGCTTTCTTGCACCAAACACACACACACAAAAAAACCCCCAAAATTGATTAAGGACCTAAATGGGAGACCTGAAACCATAAAAATCATAGAAGAGAACAAAGGCAGTAATTTCTCTGATGTCGGACACGATGTTTTTGTATCAGTGTCTCCTCGGTCAAGGGAAATAAAAGCAAAAATATACTATTGGGACTACATCTGAATAAAAAGCTTCTGAACAGCAAAAGAAACAATCAACAAAATATCTGATAAAGGGTTCCTATTTAAATATATTAAGAACTACTGCAACCACAAAAAACAAAATAATCCAAAATTTTTTTATTTTTTATTTTTATTTTTTATTTTTTAAATTTTTATTTATTTATGATAGTCACAGAGAGAGAGAGAGAGAGAGAGGCAGAGACACAGGCAGAGGGAGGAGCAGGCTCCATGCACCGGGAGCCCGACATGGGATTCGATCCCGGGTCTCCAGGATCGCGCCCTGGGCCAAAGGCAGGCGCCAAACCGCTGCGCCACCCAGGGATCCCCAATTTTTTTTAAATGGGCAAGAAGGCATGAACATACATTTCTGAAAAAAAAGAAAAAAGACAAACACATGGCCAACAGACACATGAAAGGATGCCCAACATCAATCATCAAGTGAATGCAAATCAGAACCACAATGAGTGGCCAGAAACAAGTTGTATTGAGAAAAGGAGAAAAAAAGAGGAGAGAAAGAAGGAAAGAAAAGAGAAAAAGAAAAAAGAAGAAAGGAAGAAAAAAAGAAAAAAGAAGAAAAAGAAAGAAAGGAAAAAAAGGGGGATGGGGGAAGCAAACAAATCAAAAAGCAAAAAAAAAAAAAAAAACCACGGGGGAGTATCTTCTGATTCTGTATACTTTAAGTCCCTTGACTTCCCCTGGACCTTGTCCGTCTAGCTGGTCTTCTGCGGGAGGGGCCTGTTGTCCTGATTTTCAGGTGTTAGCAGTTGGGGGAGCTGCTCTGCCCCCTGCCTGGTGCAGGGCTCAGTGGGGGCTGTTTACCCCGTGAGGCCCCAGGGGGAACATCCCAGTGGCGGGGCCAGCTCTGCAGCCCTGGAGTCCGCTCCTGCAGTAACTCCGGAGCTCTCGGTCTGCAGGGCCTGGAGGCTCGGGGCGGGGCCGCTGACCTGCTCAGCTCGGGGCAGGAGCGTCCTTGCTGTCCTGGGCCCTCCCGGCCTCTGCCTGTTCCGCGGGGAGGCCGGATCTTGGGCTGTGTCCCGGCGCCCTGTGCTCCCGGCCTGCACTATTGGATTCGCGCTCCCGCCCCGCAGCCCCCTCCGCGGAGCCGCCGCCAGAGCCCCTCTGAGCTGCTCCCGTGTCAATGCGTGCATGTGCTGCAGCCCTTTAGGGAGCTCGGCCGCGGGGTGTGGCGCACTCTCCCCGGGGCGCAGGTGTCTGTTAGTGTCCCAGGGAGCCTGAGGGCATCCCCGCCCTCCTGGGTCCTGCTCTAACTCCTTGCGGGCGCCTTTCTGCCCAGGAAGATTGGTGAAGATCCTGATTCTCTGGGACGGGGCTCTCCTGTCCTGGGGACACTCGCCCCGGCCTTAGCCCGGCTCCTCGCGGGGCCCCTCCCCCTTGGAGACCTTTTGTTTCTTTATTTCTTTTTTCCCCGTCTTCCTACCTTGATAGAAGCGCGAACTCTTCTCACTGTAGCATTCCAGCTGTTCTCTCTTTAAATCTCAGGCCGAATTCGTAGATTTTCAGGATGATTTGAAGGTTATCCAGGTAATTTGGTGGGGACAGGTGATTTGGGGACCCTACTCTTCCGCCATCTTGCCCCTCCTCTCTGTTTTTCTTACTCCTTGACCTTAATGTAGAGAACACATCTTAACCATTTTAAAAACCTTATTTAATGCCCTGTGCATATAAAATGCTCCATATATGGAGTACTAAACTAAATCTCAGAAAAATGTAAGGAAAATAAATATGTGTATGCATGGATGTGTATATATCTGTAATTTAAATGAGAGGTAAGTTCAAAGCTTTATGTGAAATGGTGTTTTTTTAAAGATTTTATTTATTTATTCATGAGAGACATAGAGAGAGGCAGAGACACGGGCACAGGGAGAAGCAGGCCCCATGCAGGGACCTCGAAGCAGGACTCGATCCCAGGACCCCAGGATCATGCCTTCAGCTAAAGGCAGGTGCTAAACTGCTGAGCCACCCAGGGATCCCAGAAATAGTGGGGTTTTTTGACAAAGATTCATACAAAAGTATAAAACTTGTATAAATTGGGTATGCAACACTGGCTGTTTGAATATTAGACAAAAAATAGAAGACACAATTAACCCCTCTTCTTCTCATGCAAAAGCAGTGAATAAAGGAAAAATACCAAGCCAAGGCTTTCTGTGGTAAAACAGGTTAAACCAGGGCACGTGGGAGGCTCAGGTCAGGATCCTGGGGGCCTGAGACCAAGCTACTGTGCAGGAGGCTCCAGCAGCTGGGTGCTGGGCACTCCCACTCCCCCCACTGTGCTCACTCTCTCAAACACATAAATTAAATATTTTTTAAAAAAAGGTTAAACAAAAATCCTGACTACTCTTTGTCCCTCCAATGCTACTTATTCTCAGCCCTGTATTTCAGATAATTGCTTTGCATCCAATTCACTTTACCTCTCAATTTGTTAATTAACCTGATTATCTGATGTCATTAGCCAGCTCTAGCCTAATCATTGTTACGGCAGGGTTGTAGGGGAGGTCACTCCCTCTTTTTCCCAGTTTTCTGCCTATTGGAGTGAGGTTCTGATTTCTCAAAAGTACTGGGGAGTCTTTCCTGTTCTGTCTCCCTTTCTGAGGTGGGCACTTGACGGGATGAGCACTGGAGCACTGGGTGTTATTCTATATGTTGGCAAATTGAACACCAATAAAAAATAAATTTAAAAAAAGTACGGGGGAAACTCCCACATCTGAATGGTGTGATCTGGAGAAGGAGACAGTTGACTTATCAGGAACCGCAGGTTTTCTCCCTACTGCCCACTCCCCAAAATGCCCCCCCAGCTCACCACCTTCCCAGCCCCCCCCCACTGGCTGCCCACTGCCTGCGGGGCTGCCCATTGCCCATCCACTGGCCGATTGGCCACCACCCACCACCGCACTGGGGCCTGAGAGACTAAGTTGTTTGTGTTTCCAGCCTTTGAGATCATTTACCCATTAAGCACCTTACAATGGTGCACCTTTTGTCACAAAGGCCACCCAACATTGGGTCAAAAGTCCAGGTAGTCATTGGCCATTCCACACTTCTTTCATCCTGAAATAGTATCATTAAGAAGGTCACAGATTATAAAAACAACACAACTCTGAAAAGATTTCTAACTCCACCTCCCTCATCTTCTGCACCTCAACACACTTTGCTAAGATGCTCTTATCCCCCAGGTATGGAACACTCTAGCTCAGAGGTCTGAGTACAGAGAGATGCTGACTGGAGAAAATGTGGATGGATAGCTCCTAGGATGAGACACACTAATGTGGGGGACTATAGGGAGAGCCAAAACTCTGACATCTGGGCGGGAACATCATAGAGTCTGGGTGCAGAGCAGGAGGGACACTAATGATCTGTGGTCTTTTGGAACCATCCTGGAAGCTTCTTCACAAAGAAAAACATCCCAGTGCAGCTTTCGCAGACGATCACAAACTGCTTGATTTAAAGGACTCTTAGATCCACCCACTGCCGCCAAATGGTGGTGACCAGCACTTGGTATCTACTCTCTCTAATGTCACTGAGAAGTCAATCAGAAATAGGGGGTGATCCTAACCCCTGCATCTCTCACACAAAATGGCTATCATCACCATTACATGTCTTTCCACCTCTATTCCCACCTCAATCACTAGGTCATGACATGGGATGGATGAACGCCACCTAGCAGGTGGTGTAGACAAACACTTGATGACAGACTAGCCTCATGCAATCCCTCCAAAGACACAGGCTGAACCAGAATTGGGAACACTAGGATTTAGCAGCTGGTCAGGAAGGCAAACTGGAGCCTGTTCCCCTATGTCCCCTCACTGACGTAGGTCATATTTGCAGTGAAAAACAACTGTGGTTAACACCTTCCTTCCGGGGGCACCTGTGTGCCTCTGGGACTGAACTACTTCTGTGGAAACTAGACATTGACTTTTCTATACTTGCTGTAATTTGTAGGTAAGGAGTGATCATAAGAGCTCTTCAAGTGCTTAAGAAAACACCACCAGTAGATCATGTGGCTCCCAGGTGCCTGGAGATCTCTCTGGGATAGGACTCCCTTAGTTATTTGGAGAGTTCCAGAAGGAATGAATTACTCACTGTACATGAACTTGTTGGTGCAGTTATCCCTACAACAGGAGCCATCCAGTCAGAAAATGTAGTAAGAAATGTGTCCCTGAAATTCAGCTGAAACTTGAGATGAAAGTATCAATGATGCCATTTTGGACACAGAAGCCATTACAGGTCAGTTTTAAGCCACTGGCCAGAACTGCTAAGGCACACAGAACTCTCCCACACAGTCGTCCTTCAAGGCCAAGGTGCACCCGGTGCGGCCACTTACACATTGCTGTGCCTGGATTAATTCCTCTGGAAGGGTGGCAAGGGCAGTGCAGAGAAATAAATAGGGAGTCCTGTGTCTATAATCATGTCTCTGTTTGTGGGATTTCCTCAGCCAGCTTAGTCTGGGGCCCCAGAGGTCATAGATAGTCAAGACTGCAGGTTGGCTCCATCCTGCCACTTGCAGAATAGTAGTGGCACATCCTGCCACTATCAGTATAGTAGTTTAAATAAATGTTGTCTGAGACAAATTGAACAAATATAGGTCGAGTTCCTATGGATGGAATGAATCTGAATAGTCCACAGGGTGGCCTGCTCCCATGCCCACTGTGATTGGCGGCAAATGCAGAGGGCCACGGGAGGTGGGGGGAGAGGCAGGGTGCCAGGGCTCTGAGTAGCCCTGCACGTTCCTGCTGAGCGAGCCAAACTGGAACCTTACCCACCTCCTGATACTGAGCAGCTTTCTTAGCTTGTTACATACTAACTAAGTAGGCCAATCCACTAGCGGGTGACAGCCATGGGACTGCTTGCTCTCCTGTGGAAGGCGAGTCTGTCTGTTTTGCCATTTGCTAGAGTGTTTGATGCTGGCTTGAAAAGCGCTTTGGCCCTGGGTCCCTCGGCTGTGAAACGAACCCACTGCATGTGTGATGTCTATCTGGACCCGTTGTGTGGCCTCCCTGGGACCTGGGGGGCCAAGGGACATGCAAATATGTTGATGCTCATGCTCCTTGCTGTGCCAAGAATGAGACGGTTCTTGGTCTGTGACCAGAGAGTCCTGGGGCCTCTGCCCGAGGGGCTGGTCACAGGCCGGCTCACAGAGGGCAACGCCACACCACACGTTCACAGTGCCTGAAGGAGACACTGTGAATCTTGAATGGGCCAGAACTGTATTCTATTTAAGCATCTTTTAATCCTCTTCCAATTTTTTTACATATCCTTTCAATTTCTAAAAAGCATATTAGCTAGAAAAATAGCCGGACTAGGATATAAACGAGACAATCTGGAACCAGAGCATGTTTTTGTTCTCCTATATTTCTCTACATGTCGATGTGGTTTAAAAGTATTGGAACATCTTGCATTTTATTTAGTAAGTTTCCCATGTCTCTCTTTTTAAAAAGATTTTATTTATTTATTCATGAGAGACACACAGAAAGAGGCAGAGACACAGGCAGAGGGAGAAGCAGGCTCCCTGTGGGCAGCCTGATGTGCGACTAGATCCCAGGACTCCAGGATCAGGTCCTGGGACAAAGGCTGACGCTCAACCGCTGAGCCATCCAGGCGTCCCTGCCATGTCTCTCTCTTTTTTTTTAAGATTTTATTTTTTAATTTTTATTTATTTATGATAGTCACAGAGAGAGAGAGAGAGAGAGAGGCAGAGACACAGGCAGAGGGAGAAGCAGGCTCCATGCACCAGGAGCCCGACGTGGGATTCGATCCCGGGTCTCCAGGATCACGCCCTGGGCCAAAGGCAGGCGCCAAACCGCTGCGCCCCCAGGGATCCCCCTGCCATGTCTCTTTTATGTGATTCTATTTAAACTCATTTTAACCATCACTTTTTTAAAGTCCTATTTTCTAAATTGTTAATAACCTTAAATTTTACCATTTTCCTTAATTTGCAAATGATAAACATTTTCAAAACAAACTAATTCTAACATGCCCGTGTTTCATGCCATCACTATCATTTGAATATAACGAGCATTTAAAAGGAGGTTGATTCGATATCAATTAAAAACTAATTTAAATCTAGTTATAGCCCTTTAATTGAAAAATTCCAGAAATCCAGATCCAAAATTTTACAAAGTAAAAACATAATCTTTTAGTTACACCTTGTTCCAATTTGTAATTCATAGAATGTGCCTACTTTGAAATTATCCCTGTACTATCATCTACTACTTAACTAGGAAAAGAAAAAAATTACAATTATTTCAAAGTGTTATGAAAATGTTTTCTGAAACAGAAGTAAAAAAGACATGGATATTTTATTTATGAGCCCAAAATAAGCCAACTTCCCAAGACGCTTACTTCATCTTAGCCTAAGGCTACTCTATTCAAGTTTTTGCTCCTCGCCAGCCACTTACATCATTTCAGCAACTGAGCTACCCCAGACCTACAGCAGGAAACACAAGAAGGATATCCTGCCCCAAGTTCCCATCACTTCCTTTTAGCCTCTGCTTAGTCTGTTACGTCAGGGTTTTTACCAAATACTGCGCATCTATGACTATTTTTAAAACCATTCCCTGCCAGTTAAGTCTACCTCTTATGTACACACACATATAGAGTATGATGTTTCCCCTACACGTCTATTCCAATTGCTGAATGGACTTCTTAATAAAATTCTGTGTTTCTTCTCAGAATTCCATTTGTTTTTCAAAGTACTCAGAAGGCCCTTTTTGGGACTGTAGCTATATACTTCCCTGTCCCTTCTGATTATACTAGCTTTTCAGCACCTTTAAAGCAATTTTAAATGTTATTTCTTATCCTTATCTTTAAAAACTGATTTGGAAATGAACTGTTGGGACATAATCCATGTGTACCTTGGAGGCTATCTAGAATTTTATATTAAAATATAGAAAATTTCAAATGATATACTAATGGAAAATTGATAACATGTAAATAGTTAATATTATAGACTATTACGTCAAATGTTTAATAAGGTTAGGACCATGGCAAACATTGGCAAACATTTCTACAGGTGAGAATATGCCACTGAGTTAAACTGACCCAGATTTTAACATCAGTGCCATTACTTTTAGTATGTGAACATGATTAAGTGCTTTAACTCTCTCTGTTTTGGGTTATTCATCAAAAAAGTGCATAACACCTATTTTACAGGGCTGGATGCTATGTCAATGCACCTTGCATGATACCTGTCACAGAGGGTGATGGAAATCTAAGCTATTATCTGATGACAAGTTTAGCAGAAAATCTATCATGAGAATATGGTAGTATATGAATATACGGTCCTTCATTCTTACTCATTGACTCCTTCTTCACATATATAATGTGAAATATTTGCTAGACAATTGGGATCCAGAGTTTTTGCAAATATGAACAATAAAGGAAAATTAAGAAGGATGTGTGACTAAAAAGCAAAGCAAGTGACAATATCAGAAATAGCTCTACAGTAAATTCCCTTATTTAGGTGTTTAGTTAAAACTGGCATTTTCAGTTAAGTTGACACTATAACTTTATAACTATTTCCTTAGAGATATCTCACCAGCAGGTACCCCTGGATTCAATGTCTACCAATATTTTGTGCCACACACTGTGCTGGGCTACTTTTCATGTATTATCTTTCATATGTCTGAAAAACTACCCTTTGGAATAGATATCATTTTTACTATTTTTTAGGATTTATTATTTTAGAGAGAGTGTGTGTGTCAATGAGTGCAGGGGAGTGGGGGGCCTGAGAGAAAGGGAGAATTAGAATCTCAAGCAAATTCCCTGCTGAACAGGAAGCCAGAAGCAAGGCTTGCTCTCAGAACCCAAAGATCATGACCTGAGGTGGAATGATGAAACTGAACCTCCAAGCATCCTTATTTTTACTATTTTATAATTAAAATCAATGCAGAAAAAGTAAAATGTCTTGAGAAAAATCATAGCTAATAAAATTCTAGGACTCCAAATTTTGCAAAAGCCCCCCAAACCCTGAAATCCTTCTTAGAAATATAAAAGCTTTAAAAAAAATAAGCTTAAATAGCTTAATATACAATGAATTTTAATGATAATCAGATACTAACACAACTCTTATATTTTGTAAATTTTCTTGTGCTTTTTAATAGTTTTTCTTCTGTTCAAAAACAGCACTTAAATAGCATGATTTTCTTTAGCAAGAACACCATTATTATTCATGTACAATGTAATCAACATTATTTACTCATTTTTTTATTACACCCCAGCTCAAAATCAGTATTAATATTGACTACATTTCATTTCCATGCTACAACATATCTTCATTGTAATAGATAGCTTGTTAATGAGACTCTCTAACTTTTCATTCTGATTTCAAATCAGACAGAGAAAACTATGTCCACATACCCCCATGTCTACATATGTATTTTAATAGCCAGGATTTAAATCCTAGGTTTCTGGAGATATGATTGGAAATTCATAATTGAGTTCAAGACTAATGGATACAATCATAATTAAGGACAGGCAATCTAGATTGTCCTAGTCCTTCTCTGAAGCAATTTGCTCAAAACCACCATGGAAATATGGAAAACTGTCAATATTGACTGTAAGTATATGTGAGATGACACAACCAAGTCACAACAGGGACCGGATCAGACAACCTCCACTCTGCTTCAGGTCCCTCACACAAGCTACACTGAATCATGCCACCTCATGTGAGGACTCCTCTCTCGTTCCAACAGCACCTTCTATCCTGAACCACAGACCATCAGCCCCAAATCTGAGGGGAAGGAGAACAAAGGTGTATCATCCTATTTAAACATCAATACCATTTGAATTAGGGAACACCGTAGTAACCAGGGTAGTAAATGCTGACAAGAATAAGTCAATGAATAAATGAGATGCCTTTATCAGCACCCTCTATCATAACCCTTTGGAAGACTGTTTCCTCTCATAAAACTTTTCTTTGCATCACTGTGTAGCTCATCCCTTCCTTTATACACATTACGGACAGCTGTACAGTAACCAATCTCTTCTAAATGCAAAGCTCATATACTACTCATGTCTTTTAAATGCCCAGCAAATATATACCCCATTAACACTTAAAATTCCTCCGCTACCAACATGAGAATTTCTGTTCAAGTAGTGAGTATGGTATTTGATCAACATAACCACAATGCAGTAAGAGCAGCCCTCATTCCTGACTGAGTACATCCTGGTATAAAAGGTACACGAACCTCTTTCCCTGTGGAATACACACTAACTCTGTGGGACCAGCACACTTCAGGAGCAAGCAGTCTTCAAAATAACAAATAATCTTGAGAAATAAAAAGCATCATTTGAACCAGTACAAGAAGTACACTATGCTTTCAGACCAGAGGGCAAGAACAATTTTTAAAAAGCCTCATAAGGGATCCCTGGGTGGTGCAGCGGTTTGGCGCCTGCCTTTGGCCCAGGGCGCGATCCTGGAGACCCGGGATCGAATCCCACGTCGGGCTCCTGGTGCATGGAGCCTGCCTCTCCCTCTGCCTGTGTCTCTGCCTCTCTCTCTCTCTCTCTCTGTGACTATCATAAAAAAAAAAAAAGCCTCATAATGAGCAATGAGCTTCCCAACACTAAACATAAAGAGGAAAACTCACTTATAGAGGATATGTAATGGTCCACAGACATTTTGGTCCTTAAGACCAAAATGACAGGTTGTTTCAGAAAAGCACAACCCTTCCTGGAATTAAAACCATACAGAAACTGGCCCCTGAAACTCACTGGAACATCTGACCTATCTTCATGAGCAGCAACCTGAGCACTATCTCAATAATAAAGATATGCATTTTATAAGGTTACTTCTTTAAACATCTTTAAGTGTCAGTCATTACCACAAAAACAAACAAGTCCATTCCACCTTAGAAAACAAAAGCAAGGCAGTGAGGGCAAGGGGCTCTCTTGCGACGGTGCTAATGGAAGGGTGAGTGGAAGCACATGAAGAAAGGAATAGAAGGAATATGCACTCAGGACAGCACGGTCAACCATGGCACAGGGGTCCGGAGGCCAGCACCTCCCTGCAGCTCCTGAACACTCTGCTGAAGGAGGAGCAGGGCCACCACTGCTCCACGGAAGTTGTGGAGCCAGAGGCAGGCAGGAGCCTGAAAGAGGGATTTCCATCTCCTTGGGGATGAGCCCTGAGAATTAAATCTAACTCGGTCCAAATCCCTTGCCAAAAAGTAAGTTGGAGACTTCAATCAATAAATGAGGATTTGAGAACCTGACCTTCTAGACCACTGACACCTCTGTCCACTTCCGCAAGGAAAATTCATTAAGATACAGTTAGAAAGTACTCATTTCAGCAAGAAAACAGTTGTCAGGAAGCAACCATAGAACATTTAAATTACCCATTTAATTGAGAAATATTTCCCAGACACGGACAAGATAGCTTTCATGGAAAATATATACTTATCTCTGTAGGCACCTTAGTAAATTGTCAGTTCATATCAGTAACGTAGAAAAGGAAATTTTCTAAAACTAATAAATAACCTTGGTTTTAGATGAATTGACGTGACTTCTATCTATCTATCTCTCCGCATAGAAGTGATAACTTAGCAGGGCTATATGTCTGCTCAATCCTATTTGTTCACAATAAAACCGTGGCAAATGATGAGAAGATACTAATTCTGTTCTACCCTGGATACTGTCTGCAGATGGAGAAATGGGAAAAGACAGAAGAAAAAAGTCCTGAGCTCATGCAATAGTGAGGCAATAAAATATGACAACCTCTCACTCCTTAAAATAAGCAAGCCGAGGTGTAAAGAAGATATGTTTTCCTCCATTTTGGCTCGAGAGTTATTTCTGGTATAAATGTATTTTTTTTACAATACAAAGGAGCCTATAAACACTCTATTTTTCTTAAAATGGGCCATCATTACAAAAAAGATAGACAAGAAAAAAATATTGCTAACCATTAGGGTAAGAGAAGAAATGAGAGGGGAAGACCAATATGCAGTGGGCGAGTCATGGTGACAGCCTGAGGCCAGCAGGAATAAAGTGACCCACAAGTTTTACCAAGAACACTCCATAGACATTACACGATGGTAACACAACACAGAGTAAAATACCTCAATGCATCCATGAGAATAAGGTACCCATTTCAGTGGTACAACAGAAAACGGTATTTACCCTACAGGCATTCATAAGGAATAAACACTGAGGAAGATGACAAACCTTTTTTTTTTTTAAAGTAGACTCCATGTCCAGCACCCAGCATGGAACCTAATGTGGGGCTTGAACTCAAGACGCTGAGATCAAGAGCAGAAAGCAAGAGTCTGAGGCTTAATCCTCTGAACTCCACCCCCACCCCACCCCACCCCACCCCCGGGCACCCTGATGATGATCCTTTAATACAGAGAATGAAAGCAATGATGACAACTTAACCAAAGGAACATAGTTCTTTCAAATGGACAATCAAGTGACAATAACAGGAGTTAATCTCATACTCTTATGATAGGAAAAACTTGAATCTCTTTAGATAAGCATAATTCAGGATTTTTATAAACTGTATTATCCTTTCATTTATTTTTTTTATTATCCTCTCATTTAAAGGTAATGTAAGTTTATGGGGTGCCTGGGTGGCTCAGTCGGTGAAGTGTTTCCCTTTGGCTCTGGTCATGATCCCAGGTTCCTGGGATCCAGCCCCACGTGGGGCTCCCAGCTCCATGGGCAGCCTGCTTCTCCCTCTCCCACTGCCCCTCTTCCCTGCTATACTCTCTCTGATTAACAAAATCTTTCAATAAATAAATGTCATTGAAGTTTCTAACCAACCCAAATTACTGTTAGCAAACTTGCAAAGACAACTGCATGTGCACATCGATATGCTTTTCTCTAGGAATGTTTAAGTTTGGGACACTTTCATGTTTTCAAAAAAAAAATATGTTTCCATCTACACCAAAAAGCAGGTAAAAATGATGCTTTCATAAAATTTTAACATTTCAATGTAATCATTTCTGAAAAAGGAGAGAAAGGAAAGGAGACAAGCAAGACCCCAAAGCCCTATAGGTCTCATGTCTGGTCCTAATGGCTTACAGCAAACCAGAACCAAGTATCAGAGCCACCAGGACTTCTATTGCACAGTTGGTCTAGGTCACACCTGGTATGGATAAAAATGTGGGGGCCAGATTTTACTTATCAATAAGATCAAAGATACTATGAAAAGGAAGACAGCTAATCACAAATCCCAAGTGTCTGGTAAAAAAGAGACAGAGCCAGCATCAATGAAAAGAGCTCAGGGATCTGAAACAGGCCTAGGGAAAACTCATTCACCTGAACAAAGGCCCTAATCAATCCTGGGCTCACCCTGGGGCCTAAAGACTCCCCATGTCAACCACCACACATTATTTGACTTTTACACAACCTGAGTAGATGCCTCCCAAATTGCTTCCCTAAGCAAATACTAAGGTTTTTATCTAGATATTCATTAATTAGCAACTTGAAAGAAAGAGGTACATTATTTTTTTACATTTTGGCAAAAGATTTTTCTAAAATCTTTTTATTGGAGTTCAATTTGCCAACATATAGCGTAATACCCAGTGCTCATCCTGACAGGTGCCCCCCTCAGTGCCCATCACCCAGTCACCCCCACCCACCTCCCTTTCCACTACACTTTGTTCCTTTCCCAGAGTTAGGTGCCTCTCATGTTTTGTCACCCTCACTGATATTTTCACTCAGAAATAGGTACATTTCCTTTGTTATGAAATTATTTAGCTCTTAGACTCTCCGGCACATGGATCCAATTTAAAACCCTCTAGTGGAAAAAGTAGTTGGGGCGTAAAAGCCCCCTGGAGATGCTGTCAGGGCAGATAACTTTGCTGCACTGCTAATAACAATGCAGAGTGACTATTTAGATTATGCACATGAAAGCAACAAAAACAGTATTGTAAATGTTTTGCTTCCACTTCCTTATACACTCACGAAACAAAACTTTGACAAGTTCCAACTTAGCATTTAGGTAATAAAGAATTTGTGGATTTGAAGAATAATGCACTCAGGATATGTTCACTACATAGAGTTTGGCCCAAATTAAATATAATGCTGCAAAAGTACCAGACATCAAAAATCAGGAGTAGGTACACATAACGCTCAATTCTTTGACAAAATGGTCGCGTCCAAACTAACATGCCAAAGAGAATATTATGCCTTCAAAGAAGAGACAAGTTTAACTGCTTTTAAACATAGAAAATATTGGTAAGAGCATTTTACGTTTTTTTTTTTTTTTTAAAGATTTTATTTATTTATTTATTCATGAAAGACTGAGAGACAGAGAGAGCCAGAAACAAAGGCAGAGGGAGAAGCAGGCTCCATGCACCGGGAGCCCGATGTGGGACTCGATCCCGGGTCTCCAGGATCGCGCCCTGGGCCAAAGGCAGGCGCCAAACCTCTGCGCCACCCAGGGATCCCCATTTTACGTTTTTTAAAAAGGGAATGAAACTTGCAAATAAGGAAGAGGTCCTTGGAGATCCTAAGCTGCAGACTTGTAGAACAAACTGCATCATTACTGGCATCTTGAAAATGTACTAAGAACCTAAAGTTTCCAGGAGTCTCTGTAGAGTTTCAGATGCCATCTTAGAGCATCGGGTGGGTGGGGGGATAAATATCCTCTGTCTTTGAAGGAAAGAGAGAGGAATTTTCACTAGCTCTGAGTTGTACATTTTGCAGATTCAAACATTTTAGAGGTAGCCATACTCCCCTATTGACTTTGCTCTATTTCTGCTCACCTAATAGAATTCAGTCTATGTGAAGAAGCTAATTATGATACAGTAGCAGGGAAAAAAGAAAGCCTGGCTGTTGAGGACATAATCGTTGTGTTATTTTTCATGACATGGCAACTATAGTATTATTTCGGGGATGACACAAGATGTATTTCTTTTTCAGTGTCAGCAATGTTTACTTGTACACTAAGAATTTGAAACTACCGCTTTAAAAACAAAAAACAGGAAGAAATAGACAAAGTTTACTTTTACATCACTATTTTTGCTCATTCAAACACATGTGCAGAGGTCAATCCCTCCAAATAAACTTTTCTTCTGTTTCTTTTTTTTAATTTTTATTTATTTATGATAGTCAGAGAGAGAGGCAGAGATATAGGCAGAGGGAGAAGCAGGCTCCATGCACCGGGAGCCCAACATGGGATTTGATCCTGGGTCTCCAGGATTGCGCCCTGGGCCAAAGGCAGGCGCTAAACCGCTGCGCCACCCAGGGATCCCTCTTCTGTTTCAATGTTATTTCACAATTCCACAAATTCAAAGTCCTTCAAATTGTTGCAATTTTTAGATCAGAATTTTTGTCTTTCTCTCCCTTCCTGTTGCTTGGTGTCTCCCTCCCTGTCTCTGTGTCTTGCCCCTTCTCGGTCTCTCCCCCATCTCGGTCTCTCCTCTCTGTCTCGATCTCCCCCTTCCTGTCTTTGTTTCCTTCCCTGTCTGTCTCTCTCCCTATCTCTGACTCTCCCTCCATTCTTGACTTCCCTCCCTCCCTATCTAACCACCTCTGTCACTAGTTATCTCCCTCCCTGCCTCTGTGTCTCCCTCCCTGTCTCTTGGTCTCTCCCCCCCATCTCTCGGTCTGTCCCTCCCTGTCTCTGTGTCTCCCACCACACCATCTTGGTCTCTCCTGCCCATCTGGATCTCTCCCTCCCTGTCTCTCTGTGTCTCCTTCCCTGTAGCTCAGTCTCTCCCTCCCTGTCTTGGTCTCTCCCTCCCTATCTGTCTCTCCCACCCTGTCTAGATCCCAACCTCCTTGTCCCTGTGTCTCCATCTGGGTCTCTGTGGCTCTCCCTCCCTGTCTCTCCATCTCTGTCTCACAGTCTCTGTTTTTCCCAGTCTCTCTGACTCTCCTTCCTTGTCTGTCTCTCTCCCTCCCTCTCTCAGTCACTCCTTGTCTCCATCCTCCTTCCCTGTCTACCCCTGTCTTGCCATTCTCTCCCTCCATCTCTCTGTGTCCCCTCATCTCTATCTCTCCCTCCCTGTGTCTCCCTTCCTCTCTCTTGGTCTCTCCTTGTCTCTCGGTCTCTCCTTTCCCATCTCTCAGTGTACCCTCCCTGTCCCTGTGTCTCCTCCCTGTCTCCATCTCTCCCTCCCTGACTCTGTGTCTCCTTCCCTGTCTGTCTCCTTCTCCCTGTCTCTCTGGCCTTCCCTCTTTGTCTCGGTCTCTCCATCCCTGTCTCTTGTCTCTCCCTTCCTGTCTCTGTCACTCAATCCTTGTTTCTCATTCTCCCCTTCGCTGTCTCCCTCTCTGTTTCTCAGTCTCTCCCTCCCCATCTCTTTCCCTCCTGTCTCAGTCTCCCTGCCTCTTTCGGTCCATCCCTCCCTTTCTCTGTCTCTCCCCCAACTCTATCTCTCCCTCCCTCTGTCTCCCTCTCCTTCCATGTCTCTCTCTCCCTGTCTCTGTGTCTCCCTTCCTATCTCTTGGTCTCCCTCCTGGTCTCAGTCTCTCCATCCCTGTCTTGGTCACTCCCTCCCTGTCTCTGTCTCTCCCTCCAGTCTCTCTGTGTCTCCCTCCCTGTCTCTTGGTCTCTCCCTCCCTGTCTCTCCATCTCTCCCTCCCTGTCTTGGTCTCCATCACTCTGTCTCGGTCTCCTTTCCTGCCTCTATCTCTCCCTCACTATCTCTGTCTCTCCCTACATTTCTCAGTCTCCAACCCTGTCTCTGACTCATTCTCTATCTCTCCCTGTCTCTCCCTCCCTGTCTCTCCGTCTCTCCCTTGCAGTCTCTCTGATCCCCCGTCTCTATCTCTCCCTCGCTGTCTCCCTCCCTGTGTCTGTCCATCTGTTTTTCTGTCTCACTTTCCCTGTCTCATTCTCTCTCTCCCTGTCTCTCGGTCTTTCCCTCCCTATCTCTCAGTCTCTATGTCCCTTTCTGTCTCTCCCTCCCTGTATCTGTGTGTCCCTCCCTGTCTCTTTGTTTCCTTCCCTCTCTGTCTCTCCCCCATCTCTATCTCCTCTCCCTGTCTCTCCCTCTGTGTCTCTTTCCCTCACTTTCTCTGTCTCTCCCTCCCTTCCTCTAACACTACTTCCCTGTCTGTCTCTCCCTTCCTGTCTCCCAGTCTCCCTCCCTGTCTCTGTCTCTCACTCCCTGTCTCTCCCTCTCCCTCCCTGTCTGTCCCTAGCTGTCTCCCTGTCTCTCCCTGGTCTCTATCTCTCCCTCCCTGTCTGTGACTCCCTCCCTGTGTCTGTCTGTCCCTCCATCTCTCTGTCTCTCCCTCCCTGTCTGGGTCTGCCTTCCTGCCTCTTGGTCTCCTCCCTTGGGGGCGACCTTTGCCATTTCCTAAGCAAAAGTCCACTTCCACTTCCTTTGGCTTGCGTGGCGCTCAGCGTAGCGCTCCCCTCTTCCTGGCCTGTGTGACCTCGGAGGGTCACCAAAGTGCCCGAGCCCTCTGGCCAGGTCCCCCGCTGCGAAGACGCTGCCCTTGCACTCTAGTCCTGGTTGCACGCGGGGCACCTAACAAGTAACCCGCTGTGTGGCGAAGGCTGACGCTAGGAGACTTCGGCAACCGACATGCCCAGATCCTGAGAAGCGGGGTGCACGAGCTCTGGCTGAGACTGCAGGGACACGGACGGACGGGGTGCGCATCTCCGAGGAGCATGCAGTGGCAGCGGCACACAGGACCCTCCGATCCCGGCCTGGGGGCCGCCAGCCGAGGGACACTGCACACAGGACCCATCTCACAGGCCAAAACCTACCTCATCGGGACCCCCGTGATGGCTGCGAGGGGCAAGCGGCCCTGAAAAGGGCCAAGCAGGGCCTCGGGGGGCCGATCCTGACCTGGATCAGAGCACAGGGAAGGCCGAGGGCCCGGAGCGCAGGGGCGGCCACCCTCCCGGCGGGGCTCGGGGCACCAGGCGCCGCACGCCCGCCCCCCCAAGGCCAAGGAGACACCAGCGGGCCTTGCAGCAACTGCCAGCGCCTCCCTGGCCACACATGCGTGCAGCCCCCACCCCGCGGAGGCCGGCCCAGAAGCTCCGTAGCATTAACTGTTCCCTGCAGACTGGGCCGCACGGGGCTGAAGGCGGCTCCCCTGGGCGAGGCCGTGTCCAGTGGCGCGGCTGCTCGGAGCCCCTCCCGGGAAGGGCACCAGAGGGCTCTGGCCTGAGCGCCTTGTCTGAGGGGCCCAGGGGGCGACGCGGGCCTGGGGGCCGGTGCTGAGGTGGGGCCTGCACCAGTATTAAGCTATAACTAATATTATGATTTAGAATGCACTAGATAGATTATTTTTAGCAAACTACTATTTTACATCAGGATTTTGTTTTAAACAGAAATACGTCTCCTTCCATTTCTTCAACTTTTTCTTATATCCTTCTGTAAAGTTTCATATTTTTTGTGTACCTTCCACATTCCTTCTTAGATTTATAAGTATTATGTAGTTTGTGTTATAGTTTATGTCATTATTATGAATGGATTTGATTTTTCCCATCCCATTTCCTAACTGGTTATTGATGTAGAAAAGGAAAAGTAATAGTTTTTCTTCTGTTACTTTTATAATGGCAATTGCACACTTTAAAAAAATCTTATCACTATGAGTACAACAAAATGTTCTGTCTGTACTCAGTAATATTTTCTGCTGGCACTCAAGATAACATCCAGCCACGTCCTTTTTAGAGATCTAACATGGTTTCTTCTTGTCACAAAGAGATGACAGGAAATTCTTAGTCATGCATCGTATTCTGGAAAGGCAGTTGGTAGAGGTAAGGACCCTCAATGATCTTTAGGGTTTTACTAACATCCCAGGGAGCCATATTTTGCCCAGAAAACTTGAAGAACTTTGGGGTTAGTGAGAATTGGTTGCTGCAGCGATGTTTTCTGACCATGTTCCTGCAGTTCATTTGAAGATGAACTCCTTTCCTGCCTGGGGCACCAGAATCTTTCACTTTATTTCCCAAAGCCATGAGCCTTGGTATTCAGCTCCCAGGAGCTACAAGTCACATCATCAAACATCTGGGAGAGTTCTGGGCTCAAAGTTTTGCCATTTCTATGACCTACAGCTATAAAGCCCATTTCTCTTGAGATAGTATTCCATGTTGGGCTACTTGTCCTTTTCAAATTACAGCAATAACATTTTTGAAACACAGGAATGAAATTGTAAATCCTCTCCTTATAGGAGGGCAGATGAGGAGCAGTATAAAGAAAGCTCAGACTTTTAGAAACACTAATGTTGTGCCTTACCACCTCACTCCACCCTCGCTTTCCAGAATCTGAGCACAATCCCCTAAGATTCATTCTTGTTTAATGGTCCACAGGGAAGGGGCATCCCTGGTGGTGCAGCGGTTTGGCACCACCTGCAGCCTGCGGTGTGATCCTGGAGACCCTGGATGGAGTCCCACGTTGGGCTTCCTGTAGGAAGGCTGCTTCTCCCTCTGCCTGTCTCTCTGTCTCACTCTCTCTCTGTGTGTCTCTATGAATAAATAAACAAAATCTTTTAAAAATGGTCCACAGGGGAAAAAATTACTGTATACTAAGCTTCTTTTTTGTATACTAATCTTCTTCCTAAAGACACACCTTGTTATGTAAGTTTTCTTTTGAAAAGATAAGCAAAAAAATGTGAAGTAGAATACTAATTAAATTCTTAATTTCCCTCCCCAAGAATTCTTTAGTCTTATATCTCACAGCTCTCCTATTTTGCAATTAATTCTATAAGAACTAGAGAATATTGCCCTAATCACACTGATAAATGAGTAAAAGGAGTAAATGTTAATAGTGCAAAAGACATATATTTCATGACAAGTATAATAGTGACTTCTAAAAAGAGACAGTATTTTCAGTCCATTTATTACTTAATAGACTAGAGTACAACTCTAAAGCAGTACCAGTGAAAGTAGCAATGAAAAAGTACTACAATTTTCATACATAGCAATTATCATACAAAAAATAATGTTCTATTATTGCTCATTTAGATAAAAACTTGCCCATAAAAATCATGGTGTAATTACTTAGTAAAATTTATTTCCCAATGATTTTCCAGGAAGTTATAGCAACAAAACAACCAAGGAAAGAGTTTGCAGCTTATTAATTTCCTATATTGCTTCAGAAGCCTTAATGAATATTCTTGTGTCCACTATGATCATCTTCAGAATAAATAAATTTCAGAAATATATATGTGTATATACACATATATAACATATACATATGGGTGTGTGTACACACACATACACACACACATATATAATGTATGTATGTATACCCTTACCACCAGTAGCGATAAACGAAGTAATGTTAGTAAACACCTTTATCATTTCAGTATATGTTCGTCTAAGAATAAAAAATTTCTTTATCGAATCTTTATGAATGGATAAAGAAGATGTGGTTTACGTATACAATGGAATATTACTCAGCCATTAGAAACGACAAATACCCACCATTTGCTTCGACGTGGATGGAACTGGAGGGTATTATGCTGAGTGAAATAAGTCAATTGGAGAAGAACAAACATTATATGGTCTCATTCATTTGGGGAATAAAAATAATAGTGAAAGGGAATAAAGGGAAAAGGAGAAAAATGAGTGGGAAATATCAGAAAGGGAGACAGAACATCAGAAACTCCTAACTCTGGGAAACGACCTAGGGGTGGTGGAAGGGGAGGTGGGCGGGGTTGGGTGTGAGTGGGTGACAAGCACTGAGGGGGGCACTTGATGGGATGAGCACTGGGCGTTATTCTATATGTTTGCAAACGGAACACCAATAAAAAATAAATTTTAAAACAAAGAATGCAAAAAAAAAAAATCAAACATTTCATGAATTTCCCTGAGAGGCAACCAGCAAGTAGGTTAGACTAAATACATTTTACAAATAAAAAAAGTTCAGACTAGATATACTTAACCCTGCTCCTCTGGTTGAACATAACTCGAAATACTAAACACTACATATAAAGAAAACAAAAAATCCTTGAAAGCTGGAGAAACTGAAAAAGTCAAAATGGCAGTGGATCCCAGGGACCAAAGTAAGACATCCAACTAATTCAGTGTTGGTTCCTTTATTTTCTTTTTTAAGATTTTATTTATTTACTTATTTATTTGAGAGCGAGGGAGCAAGAGAGAGAACAAGTGGGGGCAGAAGGAAAGGGAGAAGAAGAATCTCTGCTGAGCAAGGAGCCCAGATTCGGACCCCATCCCAGGACCCTGAAATCATGACCCAAGCCAGGGGCAGACACTTAACCAACTGGGCCACCCAGGTGCCCCAATTCAGTGAGTTTTCTCCTTGCTTCATATATTCCAGACTTGAAGCCAAGAACTGGCAACTGAGAAACTCCAATGGGCACAGAATTAAACACCCCAAAATAAGTCTGCTTTCTCTAGCCAAAGGACAAGGACAATGGCAGTCCACTAAGACAGAGAGTCAAACATCACCGAAAAACTTTTGTTCTGCCCCACTTGCATCTGCAAAAATTAAGTGAGGAACCTAGATTTCCATCCTTATTGGATGCTAACAAATTATCCCCAACCTCCTGCTAGAGAGGTCACACAGAAAACTGAGTAGATGCCTCCCACCTTCACCCTTGCTGTCAGAGGAGACCACAGGTGGAACCTGGACTTCTACCCCCAGTTGGTAGTAACAAGGTGCCCTCCTCCTTCCTTCTTTTGTGATGGCAGTGAGAGTGTCACAGTGTAGTGTCATAATGTCAGGGAGGCCTACTCAAAAGAAAGAATTTTCATCAGTAACCATGACAACCCCTTCAGCTCATAGAGTCAGTAGAAGCCACCTGGGGAGCAAGAAACTGGCATTCCTATACTTCCCAGCCATGGATGTATTAGCGGAGGCCTAGTAGGGGGGACAGAATTGCAATCCCTGCCTAGCAGTAAGGAGGGCACTCCACTGTCACAATAGGGTGAGTGAGAACCCTTGTCTCATAAAAAGTCCATTAGTCATACCAAGAACCAGGAAGGTCTCAAACTGAATGATAAAAGACAACCAACAGATCCCAAAACAAAACAACAACGACAAAAACAAAAAACAAAAACAAAAAAAACAAAAAAAACAGACATATTAGAATTATCTGAGAAAGAATCTAAAGCAGATATCCTAATAATTCTTGAATGACCAGTTGATAAAATGCTTGAAAATACGGGGGTAGTCCCAGCAGACATACAGCAACTATAAAGATAAAATGAAATTTTGGAAGTGAAAACACAATAATTGAAATAAAAATTACCAGGGACAAAGAAGAATATCAAATAATGGTAAAAGAGCCAATCCACCAAGAAGACTAACAACTCTTCATGTGTATGTAACAAACATAGATGAAGACTACATTAAAAAAGAGAAAAAAGAAAACTACGTGAAACAAAATTTGATAGGATTAAAAGGAGAAATACACAAATTAACAACTATAGTTGGAGACTCCAAAACCCCTCTTTCCACAACTCGTAAAATAACTACACAGGTGTGTAAGAAGGATACAGAACAACTAGAAACATCATTCATCAATAGGATCTAATCAACATTTACAAAATATTCTACCAATCAACATCAAAATATGCATTCCTTTCCAGGACCCACAGAACCTATACCAAGATAGAGTATACACTGGGCTATAAAACAAACCTCATCAACTTGGAGAAATTTGACATCATGCATCATGTGTGCACCAACTACCACCAAAAATCAGCGACGGAAAAAGAGAAGGAGGGGTTCTAGCTAGGGTGGCTTAGTCAGGTAAGCATCAGCCTTAAGCTCCTATCATGATCTCAGGGTCCTGGGACCAAGCCCTGCACTGGGCTTCCTACTCAGTGGGGAGTCTGCTTCTCCCTCTTTCTCTGATGCTCCCCCTGCGTGTGCTCTCTCACTCAACACACACACTCTCTCCCTCATATGAATAAAATCTTAAAAAAAAAAAGATAACAAGAAAATTTCCAAATCCTTAGAAGTGAAACAACAAACTTCTAAATAATTCATTGGTCAAGTGGAAGTTGTAGGAAAATCAAAAGAGTACACTGAACTAATGAAAACAAAAATACAATGTATCATATGTAGTCCAAGACAACTAAAGCAATGCTAGACTCAAAATTACAGCAGGAAATGCATATATCAGAAAAGAGCAAAGTACCTTATCTCAAGGACCTAGAAAAACAAAAAACAAAATAAAAAAACAAAGTAACCAAAAGAGAAGAAATAATAAAGAGCACATGTCAATGAATTGAAAACAGTAAAACAACTAAAAAAAATAAACGTTACAAATAGCTGTTTGTTTAAAATGATCAATAAAAGTGACAAATCTTCATCAAGATCGAGCAAAAAATGAAGATACAAATGGCCAATATCAGTAACAAAACAAGGGACTCCGTTATAGACCCTGTAGACATCAGAAGGTTAATAAGGTAATACTACAAACATTTTACACACAAAAGATTGACAACTTTGATAAAATGGAATAATTCCTTAAAAAAAAAAATTAACGGGATGCCTGGGTGACTCAGTGGTTGAGCATCTGCCTTCGGCTCACAGTGTGGTACTGCGGACCGGGAATCAAGTCCTACACCAGGCTCCACACAGGGAACCTGCTTCTCCCTCTTCCTATGTCTCTGCCTCTCTGTGTCTCTCATGAATAAATAAAGTCTTAAAAAACAATAATAGTAAAATAAACTAATACAAAAGAAAATAGAAAATTTGAGTATTTTAGTTGTAAAGAAATTGCATTCCTAGTTAAAAACTCCTAAAATAGGTATCTTCAGGCTGGTTGCACCACAGAATTCTACAAAATATTTTTAAAAGAATTAATACCCGGCAGCCCGGGTGGCTCAGCGGTTTAGCGCCACCTTCAGCCCAGGACCTGATCCTCGAGACCTGGGATCGAGTCCCAAATCGGGATCCCTGCATAGAGCCTGCTTCTCCCTCTGCTTGTGTCTCTGCCTCTCTTTGTCTCTCATGAATAAATACATTCTTTAAAAAAAGTACAAATTTCCAAATAATCCCTTACCAAAATATAGAAGGAAAAAATTCATTTAATGAAGTTATATTACCCTAATGCACAAATAAAAACAGTAAAATCCAAATAAATCGACAGATCAATATCCCTCATGAATACAAATGCCAAAATCTCTAACAAATATATGCAAATAGAATGCAACTACATATAAAAAGAACTATTCCAGGAATGCACGGGTAGCTCAATGTTTAAAAATCAATCAATATAATCCTATATTAGCCTGCCAAGACAATTAATTTATCATATCGATACCAAAAAAATATTTGATAAATACCCATTCATAATAAAAACACTCAGAAAAATAAGAATAGAGGAAAGATTTTGTCACCTTTATAAAAAACTTCTACAAAAACTATATGTAATGCTATGTTTAATGTTCAAACAACTAAATGCTACTAAGAAAGGAGAAGAAAGGAAAAATGTCCACACCAGGAGCTCCTGGGTGGCTCAGTAGGTTGAGCGCCTAACTCTTGATTTCAGCTCAGGTCATGATCTCAGGGTTGTGAGATCCAGTCCTGAATCTGGCGCCTCTCAGCGGGGAGTCTGCTTGAGATTCTCTCTCTCTCTCTGCCCCTCCCATCACTGTTCATATGCATTCTCTCTCCAAAAAAAAAAAAATCCACACCAATAAATGGTATTCAACAGAGTGCTAGAAGCTCAAGAAACATAACTGTACAATTATGCAAGAAAATAAAATGCATTCATATCAGAAAAAAAGCTTTATAAATAAAACTGCTTTTTCAGACATGATTTTCTATATAGAAAATCGCAAAATATAAAACCCCCCCTTTTTTTTTTTCACCTTTCTTTCTTTTTCTTTTTTCTTTTTCCACCTCGTTCACCCTATGGAGCTCTCCGTCTGCAGGGCCTGGAGGCTCCGGGGCGGGGCCCCTGATCTGCTCAGCTCGGGGCCAGAGCGTCCTGCGTCTTCCTACCTTGATAGAAGCCTGAACTTGGGATCCCTGGGTGGCGCAGCGGTTTAGCGCCTGCCGTTGGCCCGGGGCGCGATCCTGGAGACCCGGGATCGAATCCCACATCGGGCTCCCGGTGCATGGAGCCTGCTTCTCCCTCTGCCTGTGTCTCTGCCTCTCTCTCTCTGTGTGTGACTATCATAAATAAAAAAAAAAAAAAAAAAAAAAAGTTAAAAAAAAAAGAAGCGTGAACTCTTCTCACTGTGGCATCCCAGCTGCTTTCTCTTTAAATCTCAGGCCGAATTTGTAGATTTTTCAGGATGATTTGAAGGTTATCTGGGTAATTTGGTGAGGACAGGTGACTTGGGGACCCTACTCTTCCGCCTTCTTGCTCCTCCTCCTATTTTGTAGTTTTTTAGCATACAGATCCTGTATGTGTTTTGTTAGATTTACTTCTCAGTATTTTTAATTGATCATAAATGTTTCTGTTTTTTTTTAAATTTGGGTGTTTATGTGTTCATTGCTTGTCTACAGAAATCAAATAGATATTTTTATATTGATATTCTACTGTAATATAGACAGTTTCTACCACCCCCATCGAGAGATGTGGTATTTGGAGGGGGCCCTTTGGAGGTTGATTAGCAGTAGTGTCCTTATAACAGAGACCCCCAAAATGCTCTGTTACCCCTTCTGCCATGCAAGAACACACGAAGAGATGGTTATCTGTGAACCGGGAAGTGGATCTACACCAGACAATAAAGATGCTGGTGCTTTAATCTTGGACTTCTTAGTTTCTAGAACCATGTGAAATACATTTCTGTTTGTTTATAAGCAGCTCAGTCTATAACAATTCTGTTAGCAGCCTGAATAGACTACCACATATTGTAACCTTGCTGAACTCACTCAATGGTTCTAGGAGGTTTTTAATTTTTTTTTCTTTTTCTCTTTTCTTTCCTTCTTTCTCTCCTCTCTTTTTCTTCTTTTCCCAATACAACTTGTTTTGGGCCACTCTGCACTGAGCAAAATGACTAGAAGGAAAACCTCACCTCAAAAGAAGGAATGAGAAACAGTCCTCTCTCCCACAGAGTTACAAAATCTGGATTACAATTCAATGTCAGAAAGCCAATTCAGAAGCACAGCTACTGGTGGATCTAGAAAAAAGCATAAAGGACTCAAGAGACTTCATGACTGCCGAATTTAGATTCAATCAGGCAGAAATTAAAAATCAATTGAATGAGATGCAATCCAAACTAGAAGTCCTAACGACGAGGGTGAAATTAAGGAAGAATTAAAAAGATTCATGGAAACTAATGAGAATGAAGATACAACCGTTCAAAATCTTTGGGATGCAGCAAAAGCAGTCCTAAGGGGGAAATACATTGCAATACAAGCATCCATTCAAAAACTGGAAAGAACTCAAATACAAAAGCTAACCTTACACATAAAGGAGCTAGAGAAAAAACAGCAAATAGATCCTACACCCAGCAGAAGAAGAGAGTTAATAAAGATTCGAGCAGAACTCAACGAAATCGACCCAGAAGAACTGTGGAACAGATAAAAAGAACCAGGAGTTGGTTCTTTGAAAGAATTAATAAGATAGATAAACCATTAGCCAGCCTTATTAAAAAGAAGAGAGAGGGATCCCTGGGTGGCACAGCGGTTTAGCGCCTGTCTTTGGCCCAGGGCGCGATCCTGGAGACCCGGGATCGAATCCCACATCGGGCTCCCGGTGCATGGAGCCTGCTTCTCCCTCTGCCTGTGTCTCTGCCTCCCTCTCTCTCTCTCTCTCTCTGTGTGTGTGACTATCATAAATAAATTAAAAAAAATTAAAAAAATTTAAAAAAAGAAAAAAAAAGAAGAGAGAGAAGACTCAAATTAATAAAATCATGAATGAGAAAGGAGGGATCACTACCAACACCAAGGAAATACAAACGATTTTAAAAACATATTATGAGCAGCTATACGCCAATAAATTAGGCAATCTAGAAGAAATGGACGCATTCCTGGAAAGCCACAAACTACCAAAACTGGAACAGGAAGAAATAGAAAACCTGAACAGGCCAATAACCAGGGAGGAAATCGAAGCAGTCATTAAAAACTTGCCAAGACACAAAAGTCCAGGGCCAGATGGCTTCCCAGGGGAATTCTATCAAACATTTAAGGAAGAAACCATACCTATTCTACTAAAGCTGTTTGGAAAAATAGAAAGAGATGGAGTATTTCCAAATTCGTTCTATGAGGCCAGCATCACCTTAATTCCAAAACCAAAGGCCCCACCAAAAAGGAGAATTACAGACTAATATCCCTGATGAACATGGATGCAAAAACTCTCAACGAGATACTAGCCAATAGGATCCAACAGTACATTAAGAAAATTATTCAACATGACCAAGTAGGATTTATCCCCGGGACACAAGGCTGGTTCAACAGTCATAAAACAATCAACGTGATTCATCATATCAGCAAGATAAAAACCAAGAACCATATGACCCTCTCATTAGATGCAGAGAAAGCATTTGACAAAATACAGCATCCATTCCTGATCAAAACTCTTCAGAGTGTAGGGATAGAGGGAACATTCCTCAACATCTTCAAAGCCATCTACGAAAAGCCCACAGCAAATATCATTCTCAATCGGGAAGCACTGGGAGCCTTTCCCCAAGACCAGGAACAAGACAGGGATGTCCACTCATACCACTGCTATTCAACATAGTACTGGAAGTCCTAGCCTCAGCAATCAGATAACAAAAAGACATTAAAGGCATTCAAATTGGCAAAGAAGAAGTCAAACTCTCCCTCTTCGCCGATGACATGATACTCTACATAGAAAACCCAAAAGCCGCCACCCCAAGATTGCTAGAACTCATACAGCAATTTGGCAGTGTGGCAGGATACAAAATCAATGCCCAGAAGTCAGTGTCATTTCTATACACTAACAGTGAGACTTAAGAAAGAGAAATTAAGGAGTCAATCCCATTTACAATTGCACCCAAAAGCATAAGATACCTAGGAATAAACCTAACCAGAGAGGTAAAGGATCTATACCTTAAAAACTATAGAAGACTTCTGAAAGATATCGAGGAAGACACAAAGAGATGGAAAAATATTCCATGCTCGTGGATTGGAAGAACTAATACTGTGAAAATGTCAATGTTACCCAGGGCAATTTACACATTTAATGCAATCCCTGTCAAAATACCATGGACTTTCTTCAGAGAGTTGGAACAAATTATTTTAAGATTTGTGTGGAATCAGAAAAGACCCCGAATAGCCAGGGGAATTTTATTTTATTTTATTTTATTTTTTTTATTTTTTTTTAATTTTTATTTATTTATGATAGTCACAGAGAGAGAGAGAGGCAGAGACACAGGCAGAGGGAGAAGCAGGCTCCATACACCGGGAGCCCGACGTGGGATTCGATCCCGGGTCTCCAGGATCACGCCCTGGGCCAAAGGCAGGCGCCAAACCACTGTGCCACCCAGGGATCCCGCCAGGGGAATTTTAAAAAATAAAACCATACCAGGGGCATCACAATGACAGATTTCAGGTTGTACTACAAAGCTGTGGTCATCAAGACAGTGTGATACTGAAAAAAAAGCAGACATGTAGATCAATGGAGCAGAATAGATAATCCACAAGTGGACCCTCAACTTTATGGTCAACTAATATTCGATAATGGAGGAAAGACTATCCACTGGAAGAAAGACAGTCTCTTCAATAAATGGTGCTGGGAAAATTGTACATCCACATGCAGAAGAATGAAAGTAGACCACTCTCTTGCACCATACACAAAAATAAACTCAAAATGGATGAAAGATCTAAATGTGAGACAAGATTCCATCAAAATCCTAGAGTAGACCTCAGGCAACACCCTTTTTGAACTTGGCCACAGTAACTTCTTGCAAGACACATCCATGAAGGCAAAAGAAACAAAAGCAATAATGAACTATTGGGACTTCATCAAGATAAGAAGCTTTTGCACAGCAAAGGATACAGTCAACAAGACTAAAAGACAACCTACAGAATGGGAGATGATACTTGCAAATGACATATCAGATAAAGGGCTATTTTCCAAGATCTATAAAGAACTTATTAAACTCAACACCAAAGAAACAAACAATCCAATCATGAAATGGGTAAAAGACATGAACAGAAATCTCACAGAGGAAGACATAGACATGGCCAACAAGCACATGAGAAAATGCTCTGCATCACTTGCCATCAGGGAAATACAAATCAAAACCACAATGAGATACCACCTCACACCAGTGAGAATGGGGAAAATTAACAAGGCAGGAAACCACAGATGTTGGAGAGGATGCGGAGAAAAGGGAACCCTCTTACACTGTTGGTGGGAATGGGAACTGGTGCAGCCACTCTGGAAAACTGTGTGGAGGTTCCTCAAAGAGTTAAAAATAGATCTGCCCTCCGACCTGACAATTGCACTGCTGGGGATTTACCCCAAAGATACAGATGCAATGAAACGCCGGGACACCTGCACCCCAATGTTTCTAGCAGCAATGTCCACAGTAGCCAAACTGTGGAAGGAGCCTCGGTGTCCATCGAAAGATGAATGGGTAAAGAAGATGTGATCTGTGTATACAATGGAATATTACTCAGCCATTAGAACTGACAAATATCCACCATTTGCTTCGATGTGAATGGAACTGGAGGGTATTATGCTGAGTGAAATAAGTCAATCGTGAAGGACAAACATCATTCATTTGGGGAATATAAATAATAGTGAAAGGGAATAGAAGGGAAGGGAGAAGAAATGAGTAGGAAATACCAGAAAAGGAGACAGAACATGAAAGTCTCCTAACTCTGGTAAACGAACTAGCAGTAGTGGAAAAGGAGTAGGGTGGAGGGTGGGGGGTAAATGGGTGACGGTCACTGAGGGGGGCACTTGATGGGATGAGCACTGGGTGTTATTCTGTATGTTGGCAAATTGAACACCAATGAAAATAAATTTATTATTAAAAAAAGAAAAACTGTAACAGCAATTCAGCTGTAATTTATATTGAAACACCAATAACACCAGAAGAATAAAAAGATCAATTCCACATATTATACTTTTCCTCAAAATTCTACTTGAATCTGAAACCTGAAATTAAAAAAAAAAAACAACTGTACCTCTTCAATAAACAAATCCGGCCAGTCCTTTATGACTTCCACATCTGCTTTCAAAAGGAGAAACCTAGCATTTAAAAATTCCAAAGCCATAATACTACTACTACTACTACTAATATTATAATAATTATAATGTAATTATAGGATGGCATTTGTAGACCTAATAGCCTCAAGTACAGTATACTCTAACTAGTCCCGATTACAATAATGGGGATTCGGAACACAACTTTGTTTCAATTTTCAGATTAAAAGGAGTAGGTACAAAGTAAAACTGGAATTCCCTCCAAAGAGAAAACTTCATCCTCCTATTTATTTGACACTCTGTAGTAAGAAAATCAACATTTTTTATTCAGTCAAGAAGTAAAAAAGGGACAGCAATAACTTGAATGTACATTCTTAAATTAGGAAAAGTCACACTCACATACATCCACTGAGACAGAATTCAATATTTCAACAAATACTCATAATAATTCCCACTGCTGTATTTCTTTGAAAGAAATAGCAGTTTTATTTTGTGCAACATACTCATGAAAATGTACACTCATTGATATCTCCTTCTGGCCCCCCCCCACCCTCTCTCTCTTTCTCTCTCTCTCATCTCTCATGAATAAATAAATAAATCTTTAAAAATAAAAATAAAAATATAAATATAAATAAACCTATTATTCAGACCAAAAAAAAAGACAAGTGAAATTAGACTTCTATAAGAAAGAATATATTAATGTGTGGTGTTTTAGTTAAAGAGAACTAAAGAAACATTTTAGAATAATTTGGAAAAAAATGACTTTTCAATTTTATGTTATATGTAAATGTAGACAAAATTATCTAATAAATACATATACAATTAAATATTCACCGTTACAACTGCTGTGCAGTAAGATTATGCTAGAATTTTAAAGATTTTCTTTAATTTCCAAATATTCTCTAATTAGTGTCTTAATTCAACAATCTTAAAAACATAATAAATAAAAGAAGTGAATTTTTCTGGATATCCCTTCCAGCACTGTCCACTACAGGGGTGAAGGTTCAGTGAGTCCATAGGATCTTGGACTCTCAAAAAGAAAAGCAGGTACTGGACCATAGGTCAGGTCAAATTTGTGAGTCAAGCCACCAGCCCATTTCCATGCTCACATTTAGCATGTGCCACTTCACGAGGTTCGCTCTGGAAATACAAAGATGAACAGACATTCCCAGCTTCAGAAGGGAAGTCAGCACATAACAATTGAGGGATCATTTCCCTAAGTAGATGACAGATAGACAAAGATTGTTGGAGGAATCATGAGTTCATTAAAAAATTCTCAGTGTTGGGGATCCCTGGGTGGCGCAGCGGTTTGGCGCCTGCCTTTGGCCCAGGGCGCGATCCTGGAGACCCGGGATCGAATCCCACATCGGGCTCCCGGCGCATGGAGCCTGCTTCTCCCTCTGCCTATGTCTCTGCCTCTCTGTGTGTGTGTGACTATCATAAATAAATAAAAATTAAAAAAAATTCTCAGTGTTAATCTATTGCCTGAAGATCAGAAAGATCAGTGTTTCTAGCCAGGGGTTGAACACTAAACTCAGTACTACAAAATAACTAAGGAGCCAAAATTGGAAAAACTAATGAAAATGCCCCATGACAATAGTAAATGCCTGGGGTAGTGCATTATGATAATTTAGTGTGTAGAATTTACTTGATTCTGATTCTGAGTATTGATTTTGAGATACATAATTAATTTACTAATATCTTTTCCAAAGGTGAAAAAACTCAAATTAATGTCCCAGGTGACTCTAAACACATCACAATTTCAAAAATGTTAAAATATGGAAAAACCATATCTTACAAGCAGGAAGAGGTAATAAATCATAATATATCTATGCTTTTAGGGGCAATAGACATAATATACAAATACCTAAAAAGGCAGAATGTTCCAGATAAAGGCAGAAGGAGTGTAGTAATATTTCTTTCACAACATTTTAGAGTGCAAGAGGTTATTTCCATTAACAATACCTGTATGAATACCAATTAGGGAACTTCACAGATCTTAAAACAGTGACAACTCATTAGGATTTTATCACTACCTATCCTAAAAGGGAATATTATATACTTCCAATAAACTTCCAAGGGTCCTCATCTGATTTAGTAATTTAAAACCTCAGAGAGGATGTCCTATATTATAAATATGAAAACTTCAGAGTATCATATGATCTTGCATTTAACTAATGAGTAACCAAAACGATCAACAAGAATGGGTATGCCTTGTACACACACACACACACACACACACACACACCTCCTATGACAGCTTAAACCCTGACCAAACACATTCATGTTCCTTCAAAATGAGTATCAAAGAGAAAAAAAATGCTGTTCTCATTTTTTAATATCGTTCCTCTATATGGTGAATCCACACCACGTAAAAATGACATACAAACAGACAAACCCATCTTTCAAGTTTGCAACTCTGGTTTTCAGCTGCCTGCTATGTATCTCCCATCTGAATACACGGCGGTCATTGTAAATCCAGCACAAACACTGAAAGCCTCATCTTCTATCCCACACTGTAATCCGTAATCCCTGTAACTTCCTCTTTTTTCTGTGTTCTCTATCTTGGTTAATAAAACACCACTTTCTAACGATGCATCCAAATCACAAATCTAAAGTCAACCCTCACCATGCCACGTCACACTCATGGCAACAGTGAGAAAGTCTCAGCTCCACATCCCCTGGGTCTCTCCTCCTCTACCCATCCATCCTTCTTCCCTTACTTAATGATTTCATCATCCATTTTCTGAATAATTAAAAGAAAGATCCTAACTGACCTCGATGTCTCTAAGTATTCTAAATTCAGCCATGAACTATGGTGAAGACATACTATGCATAAGGTAACCACATGAGTTTTTGTACAAAATATAGATAACACTTACAAGACAGAAAAGGGGCTACCAGACAAGACATTAGGACAGCAGAGATGTAGCTTCTCAGTTGCTTCAGTAGAAAAATCTGCGAGAAAAAAAAAAAAGAAAGAAAAAGAAAAATCTACGAGAATAAACACCATAAGCTACTTTCTACAACTCGGGATGAAAATAAATAAATAAATAAATAAATAAATAAATAAATAAATAAAACGGCATCACTCTTTGTAAAATAAAAGGGTCCACCAAGAAGATGATTATTTTCGACATCTGACGTTACTTTAAACAAAACAGCCACGAGTGTAGCTGAGTACTACCATCAACAGGTATTCAAAATTGAATAAAGCATGAATCAGGGTATCTATGGAAAATACTACCTTGAACTAAATAAAACTGGTTTTTATAGGAAAAACAAAGTCAGCAATTTCATGTATCTAAACCTAATTAAGCCACTAGTTTCGTCTCTCTGTAAATTATTTCTCACTGTATATTCTATAGCTTTAAGATACTTTCATGAATGTGGCTCTCTTTTTTCCATTAATTTTAACATAAGAGTTGATGCCTAAAAGCTTTCTCTCTTTCACGATAAGCCTCTTTAGGGACAAAAAATTACCTATTCATTAAAGAAATAGGCCAAGAACAGTAAAAATAAAATAAGTTTTGACTGTTAGCTTACGTGAAAGGCACTAAAGGGAACTCAATGTCATACAAAGCAATTTCAATGTGTCACGGCTTATGGGTACAAACAGCAGGTTCCACTTTTGTATTCTCTTTGGAAAATAGCACCCATGACCCCAGGAAAACAGGCTAAGCATGCTAAGATTGCAGAGCACCCCAACAGCTGCTTGCACAGGACCACCTATTTGGGATGATTACTGTCCAAGTAGGTGCCCAGTAACATTTAGGGATATGCTGAAGACATAGGACAGTGGGGCTACTGGGGACCATGGCACCTCTGTTGTTCTGCTTTGCTCGTTGCTGCAGAGGAAAAGTCAATGCACCAAGTCTGACTGCTGTCAAGACCCCCACCACCTCACCAGTCCCACGGCCCCACCCGGGATCATATGTACTTCCTCCCAGGTAGACACTCTCGGAAATTTCCACATTGGTTTCATTTACTCCCCACAGTCCTCAATACAGCAGACACTTAGAGATGAACACGAGCTCTAGCAAAACAAATCCTACAGCAAGGGCCACTCCAGGAATCCAAAGTCATATGTGACTGCACATCCATGTTTTACCTCTTCATACAGAGTGGCAAACGCACAATTTTTCAACTAGATTATACTGTGTGAGAATCTTTGACGACCATCTACTATTCAAGCATACATAAAAGAACAAAGGCCCCATGGAGTGAGGAAAGGTGACCCAGCTTGAAAGGGCAATCATGGAAACAGACACCAGGTCTTCTAAATTGCCCTCAGAGATCTTTTCCCACTAATACAGAAGACAAGGGCAGCATTCCTGCTATGCAGACTAGGAGTAGGAGAGAGAAAAAAAGAGGTCATTAGTCTTAGGGACAACTGCTGGTGGCTTTCTAAGGATCGCGGCTTAATAAGTGGGAGATGTAAAGATAAGAATACAGTTGTTCCTTGAACAACAGGTGTTGGAATTGCATGGGTCCACTTCTTTGTACATTACAGTACCATATATATCTTTACTCTTGTGATTTTCCTTTTTTGAACATTTAGTTACTTATTTAAGAGAGAGAGAATGAGAGAGAGTGTGTACACATGAGTAGGGGACAGAGGGAGGGAATTCCAAGTAGACTCACTGCTGAGCATGAAGCCTGATGCAGGGCTTGATCCAAAGATCATGAGATCATGACCTGAGCCAAATCCAAGAGTCAGACACTTAACCAATTGCATCACCCAAGAGCCCAATGATTCTAGGACCCAGGTGCCCCTCTTCCTTCGGATTTTCTTAATAACATTGTCTTTTCCACAGCTCACTTCATTGCAAGATACAGTATATTTTGTATATATAAATATATATGTAAAAATATTTCATAACAGATCCTGTTATGAAAGTATCTCATGCATGCATGCACACACACCAACTGTGCAGAGCCTTGTGTGAGCTCCTTGTTTTCCACTCTATGCCAGAGAAACTTCCCTGTTTTATCCACAAAGGTCACATTTCCAAAGCCAACCAACAGCACTGAAAACATGGACTAGTGGTAACAGGAGTGAGGGATGTCTTAGTTCAGTTAGACCAGAAAAGTGGCAAACACTGTGGACGTCAAAACCAATGGAAAACCCATTTACAAATGATGGTCACAAATGACACTTCCCTACAAAATAAAAGTGGCATCCTGTTGTCTTGTCCAAACTCTCTATGGCCACAACCAATCGAGAAGCTCCCGGCTTTCCTGCACTTACTTGCTTCCTTTACGTTTGTGACCACAGATACGTGATTTTCTTTTGTGCAGCTCAGGTTTTGATGTTTTTGTAACTTCTAAAACTTTCTAAGGTTTTGTTGTATTAATTTTCTTCAAAGAATATCAAAACTTTCTAGCTAAGGATCTCCTACAAATGACTGTGTTGTCTTTACTTCAAATAATTAATAAACTTCCTTTGTGCTTAAGAATCATTAGGCACCATGAAAATTCACTGGTTAGTTCTCAACATTTTGCAATTCAGATCACTAGTCAGCTTTCTTCCTGGTCTTCAGACCTGCTTCAATAAAACAGGGAAGTTGAAAAAACAACTTTCATCGGTCATTGGTGAAAAATCCCATAGGAGTTCAGGATTGTTGCACTCTAAGGGATACATTGAAGCAAATGTGTATTTCTAGAAGACAATGAATTAATAGCTAGAGAAGGATACAGCACCTCTAAATTGAAGAGCTTCTTCCTCAAAAGTATAGCTAACAAAAAAAGTCATGGCATACGTACAAAAAAAAAGCCTTAAACAAGGGAGGAAAATAAGTATAACATGTTAAAAAGATGGCCAAATGAGAGGCTTCCTGCCTCTCAGGATGATTTCCTTAAATTTTACTGCATTTTATAAATATCATAAAATAATGATGATTATTTTATTTAGTTCTTTTAAAGGTTTATTTATTTATTTATTTATTTATTTATTTATTTATCTTTTTCTTAAGATTTCATTTATTTATTCATGATAGTCACACACAGAGAGAGAGGCAGAGACACAGGTAGAGGGAGAAGCAGTTTCCATGCAGGGTGCCCGACGTGGGATTTGATCCAGGGTCTCCAGGATCATGCCCTGGGCCAAAGGCAGGTGCTAAACCGCTGTGCCACCCAGGGATCCCTCTATCTATTTAATCATGAGAGACACAGAGAGGGAGAGAGAGGCAGAGACACAGGCAGAGGTAGAAGCAGGCTCCTCGCAAATCTCCAATGGGATATGAAGGAAAACTTCACGTAAACTACTTCCAAAGACAAAATTATTTTCACGCTTTCTAGAGGTATTCAATATATAATGTTGATGCCTGGAGGAAAGGTCTTAAGTACTACATAGGCTCAGACATTGTAGAAAAGGATGTAGTACTGCCACGTCTACCATCAATTCTATCTAAACGGGTGCTATTTTATGGTGTTAGTTATTACTGTATATAAAAGTATTGAAGACCAAGATTCTTTGGACATATTCTTACAGTTTCCCCAAATGTATAAGATGGCAATAGGACTTTTTTGAGCATTCATTTTTCTCCCTCCATATTCACTAGCATCTCTAAAAAATAAGCTCTAGGGAAACATGAAGTCCATTAGATAATTTCCTAAACACCATAAATTACATATAAGACTGCCATGTTGATATATATCTACTCAAATTGTGGAAGAATTATTTAACTTAGATTATGAGCAGCTACATTTACCAGTTCTTCCAATCTGGGACCTCATTTTTAAGTGTGTGGAATTGTTCTCCTGTTTTAATAATAACCAATTTAACAATCAGCTTGGCAGTCAAATACTTCAGAGTTAGTTTCACTAAAGGTAGCTCTCTTCTCATTTATACATGAATTGACTGATACTGTGGGACTACTTATTTTTCTAATATACTTGTAAAAGGGCTCTGTATTCAACTTAACAAACCTTCTGGAAGAATGAGCTCTGGCTCTTTTGTTTAAACTCAATCTTTTCCTTGTAGAACATCAATGTATATTTTAGAATTTTCTTCCAATAGTTTAGGACTCACTTAAACTTCTAGTCATAATACATGATTTCTTTTTGTTGTTGAAAGGACTTAGAAATGCAACAAAGTTATGAGCCTGAAGTTTTATGTTTTTTGAATGTCAGTAAAAACTGTGTAAAAACCAAACAGAAGAAAGGAAGCAACAAATGTTCAAGAGGATGTGAAGAAAGTGGAACCCTCTTGCACTGTTAGTGGAATGTGACCTGGTACGGCCACTCTGGAAAACTGTGTGGAGGTTCCCCAAAGAGTTATAAATAGATCTGCCCTATGGCCCAACAATTACACTGCTAGGGATTTACCACAAAGATAGAGATGCAGTCGTACACTAGGACACCTGCACCCCGATGTTTCTAGCAGCAATGTCCACAATAGCCAGACTGTGGAAGGAGCCTCGGTGTCCATCAAAGATGAATGGATAAAGAAAATGTGGTCTATGTATACAATGGAATATTCCTCAGCCATTAGAAACAACAAATACCCACCATTTGCTTCAACGTGGATGGACCTGGAGGGTATTATGCTGAGTGAAATAAGTCAATCAGAAAAGGACAAACATTATATGGTCTTATTCATTTGGGGGATATAAAAATTAGTGAAAGGGAGTAAAGGGAAGGAGAGAAAGTGAGTGAAAATATCAGTGAGGGTGACAAAACATGAGAGACACCTAACGCTGGGTAATGAACAAGGGGTAGTGGAAGGGGAGGTCGGTGATCGTTCGGGTGACTGGGTGATGGGAACTGAGGGGGGCACGTGGTGGGATGAAAACTGGGCGTTATGTGATATGTTGGCAAATTGAACTCCAATAAAAAAAGTTAAAAACGTAAAAATAAAATAAAATAAAATCTCCACCTAGGGACAGCCCCGTTGGTCAGCCATTTAGCGACACCTGCAGCCCAGGTTGTGATCTTGGAGACCCGGGATCGAGTCCCACTTTGGGCTCCCTGCATGGACCCTGCTTCAACTTCTGCCTGTGTCTCTGCATTTCTCTCTCTCACACATGAATAAATAAAATACTAAAAAAATTAAAATAAATACATAAAAACATCACTGAGAAAAATCAGAGAGGATGACAAAACATGAGAGACTCCTAACTCTGGGAAATGAACAAGAGGTAGTGAAAGGGGAAGTGGGTGAGGAGATGGGGTGACTGGTGATGGGCCCTGAGATTGGCACTTGATGTGATGAGCAGTGGGTGTCATGCTATATGTTGGCAAATCGAACCCCAATAAAAAATACAAACAAAAAACCCCCCAAAATCTCCACTTAAAAACAGGAAACAAGAAATTCAAGGAATTAAATTAGAATACAACCATTCTTCATTTCACAGGACTCGCTCTATGGTTAATCCTCACGACAATGAACACAGAAAGGAAGCTACTCCCTTACTGTATAATGAAAATCATGGTTTTTATTTTTTTTATTTTTTTAAATCATGATTTTTATAATGCTTTTCCAAATCAGAAAGCTATCAAAACTAGTTCTTTCTCTCTCCTCTTTCCTGATTTTCAGGAAAAGACCCTTATTAGTATATGATCTGGTACATAATGAGCACTGCTGGTTGGTTGCACACACATGTACAACAACATGAACCCAACAAGTAGAACCAAAGGCCACTCTCATTTCACGGTTCTCCAATTCTTTTCAATTACTAGACATTTGAAGTTACAAGGCAGAGATTGAAGGTTGACTAAAATGAAGGAAAGCCCCTCCACTCTTTCAGGGATCTCTTTTGCCCTTCTTATCGCCTTTTGAGCCTGGCCCCCTGAAGGCAGTAGAGCACCCTGTTCTCTTTATATGGGTCACAGATGGCCTGAGCCACATGCTTTACTCCACTGTCATCCATCCAGCACCACTTGGCTTTTCTTCCTTCTGGTATTTCACTTGCAGACCTTGCCTTTCAATCATTAGTCCTGTGACTCTATGCCCTTAGACTCATCCTAGTCCTATCCCCCCTTCATTGCTTTAGGGCCAACCCTCCAGGGTTGGCAAAACTCTGAATATCTTTTACTGGCTAACTTTCAAAACTGCCTTCTGAGCATTCATTCAGAAGGTGTACCTGCTGGGTCCTCTCACATTCCTTATGAATGAGGACCTTAAAATAACATCTTCTTATCGCTTTTTCTCATACTTTCCCATGCTGACAATTCTAAGCATAGGATTCTGAATCTGTAATTTTAAGCACATTTTAAGAAATTGGAATTTTTTGTAAACCTGTTAAGATTTTCTTTTCAGTATTTCTTACAAAATAGATTACCATCACTTAACATATTTAACATCCATGTTTTTCGAAGCGTAGGTTGACTGTAAGAAATAAGGCAATACCTATTCCAAAATCCATTCTAAGATAAACATATAGACAAATATTAAATGTATCATCCAGACGAATTTAGTCACTCCTCAAAAATATTTGTCTGTCTAATGATATGAATGCATGTTACGTGAAGGAAAGAGGAAAAGAAATCATCTGTACCTAAGTAACCTAGGGTCCAGAGAGAGACTGCATTCCCCAGCAGAGGGGGTGACACACCTCATACTCAGGAACACTCAGCACTTGGACGGGCACTTTGTCCATCTGTGGAAGCTCAGGGAAGGCCTCTGAGAAGCATTTCTGGAAGATGAGCAGAATTTAGGCATGAAAGAACGTAGAAGAAAACAAGGCACACAGAGAACTGGACGGAATTTAGCATGGCTCTAGCTAACAGGGAGAGGACGAAGGCAGGAATGAAAGGGAAGTTGAAGAGGTAAACAGGTCAGATCACAAAAGCTCCTTAGCCCATCACTTGAGTTGAGAGGGTAATAAAGAGTGTAACCATTTTACACTCTTCATTTTGTAACCAAAACGAACCAAGTTCATTTTCCTGAAATCTAATACCTCTATCTATACTGATTTTTTTCCTGACCTACCTTTATTATTTAGGCTAAACAGTATATTTAACAAAAGATGAAATTAACTTTTTTTTTGGCCAGGCAATTGCTGAGGCAATGTCACATTTATTATTTGAGGTATAAATAAACTCAAATGGAAAAACAAAGCTTATCTCTTTGAGGAGCTATTACCCTAAAAGGTGATATCTGCACATCCATTCAGACATTTAACACTTATTAAACTGTTCTAGCCCAGACCCAGGTCATGGAAAAGGGGAGAGAAAGACCTAAGCAACATTTTGGGATTCTTTGAGTACAATTTCATTCCACCCATGGTAGATATAAAGTTTTACAGACTGTGAGTAAACCATACTATTAAATAAAATCAGATTTTGTAGTTATCTGCGTATGAAGAATGTGGAAAACAGAAATCCTTCACTGGGCTACTGTAGTCTATAAAACACTTATAATTATTACTTTTAAACAAATAAAAAGGTAAAGATGGAAGACTATCTTCTATTTTGTTAATTTATCAGAAAAGATACATCTCCCTGTTGGAAATTAATTTTAACCCCATGTAATCTCGATTTGATAAATTAAAGTTGATCAAAAGATACAGAATTTAGAATTAATATTTATTTTTACTTACTAAGCTCTTTGGTTTACCTCAGTGGAGAGTTAAATTCTCTTTGTTCTTAAGATTTATTTACTTATTTATTCATGACAGACGGAGAGAAGAGAGAGAGAGAGACAGAGAGAGAAAGAGAGAGAGAGAGAAAGAAGCAGGATCCATGCAGGGAGCCCAAGGTTGGACTCCATCCCGAGTTTCGAGGATCACACCCTGTGCTGAAGTCGACGCTAAACCATTGGGCCACCGGGGCTGCCTGGAGGGTTAATTTCTAATGAAGATGAAGTAGCAAGTGCTCCAAAAGTGGTAATTAAATTACTACAAAAACAAAAATATAAAACACATAAGCCTGATACAGTTATCCAACAACAGGTTATGTTTTAAAGCATCACCCGCTTTGCTCAGCTTTGTAGACTGATGGGAGAAGAATTTTCCTATCTAAGGCCCATCTTAGTCTATCTAAGACTTAGTTATGAAATTGTACGACAAGAAAAAGAACCATTTATGTAAAATAAGCAAGCATTTGTTTAACTGATGTATTCAACAAGTCAAACAGATGGAAATAAATGACATTAAAAACATAAAGACAACCAGGGAAATCTTCAGGGGTCTAAAGAATGTCATTGTTTTTCAAAAGATATCCAAATGATATAAACAGGAACAACACAAGTACAGAAGGAAAAGGTGCCAGAGACACCGACATGAACAATTTCACTACTACATTAAATGCCGTATATCATTATGAGAATGATGTGAATGCATTCGTAAATAATAATTTTAAATCTTGGGCACAGTACATTTTTTTTTACATAAGCAATTATGAAATAATGTATTTCAAATATGAAAAAGTACATGTAACAATGTTATAATGGAGTTTCGAAGAGGCTGTAAATTTATGGGCCAATACATAAAACTGAAATTGGTTATTGAATTAGATTCAGGATACTTTTACTAGATACCGTCATTTCTATCACATTTGCTAGGTGGTTAGGCAATTCAACAATTTATCAAAGAAGATCTCAAAGAGCTGAGAATTTAGCATATTAGGTAAACAAAAAAATCTTAAGCAACTTTTTCAAAAAATAGTAATGCATCAATGGCTGAATGAAACAACCCAGAGATTAGGGATCCCAGGGTGACGCAGCGGTTTGGCGCCTGCCTTTGATCCTGGAGACCTGGCATCAAATCCCACGTCGGACTCCCGGTGCATGGAGCCTGCTTCTCCCTCGGCCTATGTCTCTGCCTCTCTCTCTCTCTCTCTCTCTCTGTGTGACTATCATAAATAAATAAAAATTAAAATAAATAAAATAAAAAATGAAACAACCCAGAGATTAAAGAATTCTAATTCCTAAAACAATAGACTATGAAGAAAAATTATGAAATTTGTCCAAGACATAATAAACAATTATAATCTGGAGAGTACATTTTTATGATGAGAGAAACAACATTTACAATTTTAGGACTGCAGCCCTAGCAACAGGGAGCAAATTTACTCGTGAGATACTAATGAAGGACCCAGCTTCGACTGAACCTGACATTTTTAAGTGACATTTGGGATACTTGCATCTAAAAGGAAATCTGGAGGACTGCCTATATCTCTTTCTCAGTGACTTTCATCACTGAAATTCCCAAAACTTGTGCACAAGGCCCCAAAACAACAATGTACCTTTAGGAAAAAAATCTGCGGGCCTTCTCTGCCTCAGGTACTGTTGTAGGCACTTGGGTGGACACAGAGCATAGATAGGAAACAAATACATAAAGTGCACTGTTCTACAATTATTAATTATTTTAAGCTCCCAAAATGATGCCAACCAGCTCACAAAATTTCCTTGGACTTTCACATCAGCTTGCCTTGTCCGAGCTGGCTCAGGCACATCATGACATGAGAAACGAGGCAAGAATGATGTGGACAGCACAGAGGAAACGAGGCAAGAATGATGTGGATAGCACAAGGGCACAATTCATATTGTGAATCTCATGGACAGGATGTGGGATGTGGACAGGGAGAAACCCAGGACACCTCCAAGTTGGATGGTCCACATAAGCACAAGTGGAATAAAGAAGTCTATCATGGAACACTGGGGTGGGGGGCCTGAGGTGGAGGAGAATCATTTTGTTTCCGTAAGTTAAATTTGAGATGTCCATTAGACACAGAAGTGAAAAGACAACACCAAAGGTTCAACCAGTAGTGGACTCAGGTAGGGGATCCCACACAGTGAGGTCACTTCTTTGACAACAGAGCCCATCAGAACTTGGAACCCCTGCAACCAGGCACCCACATTCTAGTGCAGCCCCACATCAGGCTCACTTGGCTGGAGACATCCGTTAGTGAAAGATGTTCTCTTGCTGCCTGCCAACTTCCCGGGGCTCTGGCTTCCAGAAAGCCCAGGGATGCGGCTCTTTCACATGCTGTAGACTTTGGTTCCACCATTACACCCCTCGCCTCAGGGCGTTTGCCAGGAGGTGCCCTAGGTAATATAGAGCAGCCCAGGCCAGGCCAGGCCACCTGTGCCAGTATCCTGGGAAGCCCCATCCCTTCCTCTTCAGTTTCAGGGGACCAGGGATGTGTGGGCAGGTCCCACCTAGGCTGGAGGAGGTTGCAGGGCAGCAGGTTCCCCAGTAATCCCTGCATGGTCACACTGATGTCATGGTGGGGAGGGTGGAAAGACGACTCCTGAGGTGCCTCTTACCCATCCCAGAGTTAACCCAAGGTCCTAGAGCTGCATCCCTTTTCTCTCTTTGGGGGAGATGTGTGCTGACTGTGGAGTGGTGTGTCTGGAATGGAGTCAGCTGGGTGTGGCGGCCCAGCCAAAGCAGCCAGACCAGGCGATGAGGCCTCCTGCCTGGGTGCCGGGCACTGTCGTTACAGAGCTCCACACAGGAGATGGGGCAGGAGTGTGAGGAAGAGAACCTCTGCTCCACTTCCTTGAGGAATGGGATAGTGCCCTGCACAGCTAAAAGAGACCAGCGCAGACTCGAGGTGAGTGAAGGGCCTGAGGTGATCTAGCTGGGCAGGGCTGCTGGAGTTGAGTGCCTGGCTCGAGCCGAGAAGCCAGGTGCTGAGTCCAAGCCAATTCAGGTGATGGTAACATCTCTGACTCACTGTTCCAACTTGAATAGCTATCTGCACCCTTGGCGACCCAGGAGGAAGAGCTCACCATGGTGCAGGCTATTGGGGTACCCAACATGCTGGAGCAGCCACCTGCTTCAGTGGAGCACCCAGCTTCGGCCCTCGAGCAACACCCTGAATCACATCAAGAAGCCGCCCCAGCTACTATTGTGGGGCCTACTGAAGCTTCATGCCCTGAGTTGATCAAGCCAGTCAAGGCTGCTGCAGCTGGGTGCTTGGCCCGATCCGAGATGCTAGCTGCTGAGTCCAAGCCAATGCACGAGGCGGTCACACCTCTGATTCAGCGTCCCGACAAGAAGGACCGACCTGCAACCTTGGCTACCCTGGAGGTAGATCACGTCCTGGCACATGCAATCTGGTTCTCCCACATGCTGTAGCAGCCACCTGTCTCAGGGGAGCAACTAGCTTCTGCTCCTGAGCAAGATCCCAAACCACCTCAACAGCCTGCCCCAGCTCCTACCACGGGGCCTGCTGAAGCTTCAGGGCCAGAGGTGATTGAGCCAGTCAAGGCTGCTGGAGTTGAGTGCTTGCCAGGGGCCGAGATGGCACCTGTTGATTCGAAGCCACTGCAGGTGTTGGCCACACTTCTGATTCACTGTCCCCACCTGGAGGTGCTGCCTGCACCCCTGGCCCCTCCAAAATGTGAGGCAGGCCTCAGTGCCCGGCCTCGAGTTCATCGAAGGGCCGGTGCATCCACCTGCCTTACTGGAGCAGCCAGCCTCTGCCCCCAAGCAGCAGCTCATCATGGCTGCACCCCAACAGAAGGCTTCCCCTCCCCTCTCATTGCGCTGTCTAATTTTTGTTGTGGTTGTCATCAACGTCTATAATTCCTTCATGCATTTTGTTTGTAATAAAGGATAAGTTAACTTCGGACAAAAACTAACTCTGATGCTTTTAAATTACACGTCGTGGTACTTTAGGTCTATTGCCAGTGTTGCACAGGGAGACCAGTGTACTTTCAGACCACAGTGCTTTGAAGCAACTCAATCAGAAGAAGCAATTTGGAAAGAACTGCAATACATGGAGGCTAGACAGCATCTTACTAAAGAATGAAAGGGTCAACAAGGAAATTAAAGAAGAATTTTAAAAATTCATGGAAGAAAATGAAAATAATAACACAACTGTTCAATACAGTCAGCAGGGAGATAAGGCAGTCCTAAGAAGGAAGTATACCGCAACAAGCCCTTCTCAAGAAAGAAGAAGGTCTCAAATACACAACCTAACCTTATACCAAAAGGAGGTAGAGAAAGAACAGCAAAAAAAAGCCAAAAACCAGCAAGAGAAGACAAATAATAAATTTGAGCAGGAATCGATGAAACAGAAAACAAAGACTGTACACAAGATCACAAGACTGATATGCTGCTTATAAGAGATTCCTGTGAGCTTGAAGAGAATAAGATCGTTAACCTCCTGATCAAAGAAAAGGCTTCCCAGAGGAATTCTACTAAACATCTAAAGAAATACTACCTATTCTTCTGAATCTGTTTCAAAAAATAGAAATGGAGTAAAATAGGAAAAGAGTTCCAAACTCTTTTTAGAAGGCCAGCATTACCTTGATCCCAAAACCAGACAAAAACCCCACAACAAAAGAATGATAGGCCAATATCCCTGATGAACATGGATGCAGAATTTCTCACCAAACAACTAGCTAACAGGATCCCACAGTACATTAAAAGGATTATTCACCACCACGTCGTGGGATTTATTCCTGGGCTGCAAGAGTTGTTCATCATCTGCAAATCAATCAATGTGAGAGATCACATCAATAAAACGAAGGACAGGGGATCCCTGGGTGGCGCAGCGGTTTGGCGCCAGCCTTTGGCCCGGGGCGCGATCCTGGAGACCCGGGATCGAATCCCACATCGGGTTCCCGGTGCATGGAGCCTGCTTCTCCCTCTGCCTGTGTCTCTGCCTCTCTCTCTCTCTCTTTGTGACTATCATAAATAAATAAATAATTATTTAAAAAAATAAAATAAAACGAAGGACAAGAACCATATGATCCTCTCAATAGATGCAGAAAAAGCACATGACCAAGTACAGCACCCTTTCTTGATGAAAAAACTCCACAGTGTAGGGATAGAGGGAAAGTGAAAAGACAACACTGAAGGTTCAACCAGGAGTGGACACAGGTAGGGCAGTGAGGTCACTTCTTTGACAACAGAGCCCAACAGAACTCGGAACCCCTGCAACCAGGCACCCACATTCTACTGCAGCCTCACATCAGGCTCACTTGGCTGGAGACATCTGCTAGTGAAAGATGTTCTATTACTGCCTGCTGACTTCCCGGGGCTATGGCTTCCAGAAAGCCCAGGGACGTGGTGGCTCTTTCACATGCTGTAGCCTTTGGTTTCACCATCACACCCCATGCCTCAGGGTGTTTGCCAGGAGGCGCCCTAAGGTAATAATCCCAGGCCAGGCCTTAGAAAAAATGTAAGTCTGTAGTTTTCAGTCATCTGGTAATGAACTCTACTGTTAATGATTTTATCAGTTAACTGTCCTAATTCACAAAGGCCTTAAAATATAAGCTTTCCATTTGTACAAGATTCACATTAATTTTACCTTTTCAAGAGTTTGGCACACCTGATTTAAAGTAGTCACTGTGAATACAGGTGAAGTTTTATCTGAAACCATCAGAACAATTAATCACTGTATAAACTAATCGTGAAGAGGTCTGCCACTATCCGACTTGTGACTCCATAGAGCAGGGCACATATGAAACATACAAAGAGATACAGCACAGTATTCTGAGTCTGCCTTACTTCATTCAACATACTCGTGAAATCCATCCCTGCTGCTACGAGAAGCTACACATCATTCATTCCCTTTGCTACATAGCATTCCAATGTATGAATAAACACAAAGCACTCTATCATTAATGAGAATTTGGGAGTTTCTCATTTGGAGTTTATCACACAGCTCTGCTACAAATATTTTAGTCTTTTGGTGAAGAGTATACACTGGCTATATATCCTGGGGCAGAACTACTGGTTCTGAAAGTATGAAGATCATAAAGTTTACCTCCCAAAGCTCCTGCTGGAGAAGTTTCCAAGATGGCTCTATCACTTTACGCTCCCACTCCGTCCACAAAATTTCCATGGCCTTGTAGAATGAAGGAAGCAAGTGCAGAGAATAAGGAAGACAGGGAGGGGGTCTCTTCATAGTCAAAATGCATGAGCGCTTCATATATGCATATGCATATGTACACGTAAGGTCAATCTGGGTTGACGCATACATTTTCCATCAATCCAGCACTGACTATTTCTGGTGAACATAGGCATTTGTATAAAACCTATAAATAAATTACAAAGAAGAACAGTGTAGAAAGGTAATTATGTAATCAATATTAATATCTAACGCAATTTTTAAAAGAAAAAAGAGAGGAGTAAAAATAAAGACCTGAATAAAATATGCTGGAAATTTCTGCTATTACCAGTTATTAATACTGATGTTTGAACAGAGGTAGCTGTTGAGATTTTTTTTTTTATTTCCCAAGTATTGTCTACTACAGATTTAAGAACATGTGTAGTCACCTTTTTAGGACTGAGCTAAATTTGAAACATATGTTGAAAAAGCTAAGAAGAACCTCTTAGGGAGAAAAAAATGATACAGGAAAATAATTTATAGAGAAATATGGCTTTCAAGGAAATGTTTATATCAAATAGAAGTGAAATCAGGCAACTCTTCTCAGATCTGCCTGACTCTGGGCGGGGGGACAGCAGCTAGTCCTGCATATTCAACATGCCATAAATACACAAGCCTTGCTTCTGGGTAAGTCACGGTGCCTGCTTTAACTCTCCTATCTATTTATGGCTGTGATGTTTGAGAAGTAAGGAAAAATAATTTTTATTAATGTAATATATTGAAGGATTTCCTCTCTTATCAGACATTATTCTTTATATTCTATACATTCACTGTGACCTATATGACTAGCATAGCAGGCACTCTATATTTATTTGAAAGCTTTGCTAGTAATGTATGGAGTTACATCTGTCCCCCTGGAATGGAGCGATGTCATCTTTGATAAAAAGTCAGACACTTAAGTAAAAAACATGGGAAATCATGATATTTAAAAAGTGAAATAATTTAATTTAAAAAGTTAAGTTACTTCTTTAAAATAATGTGTATCAGGTAATAATCCTGACAGAAGTGTTGAGGCATTAATGACAGGGTGGGAGAGAATGTGATAAGACAAGAATTCATGACATGGTTTAAAGAGACATGTGGTCATTGATCAGTGAGGGGCAGCTCTGTAGACAGCACTACCAGTTAATTAATACACACATCTTTAAAAGCTACAAGTTGTGAAGTTGTGACTATTCATCCAGGGCAAGTAAGCTCAATTTTGGAATATATTGTAGAGACAATGCATTTATGATGTTTACATATGAGGAAGGTGCCAGTTGACACCATCAGAGTTTATAACTCAAGCCATCCCTGAGTCTTAACACCTTGTACTGAGGGCAAAAAGGTTGAGTTGACAAGATCAGTATGAAGAGTTACATATTTCAATCTTAATGTGAAACCTGATTCAGCTCACTGGATAATATCAACACCAAATACAGTTTATTTCATATTTTGCTCAGCAATTTATAAAACAGGTCCCAAATAATAACAAATACGTCTTGAATAGTGGTTAATTAGTACATCTATCTAAACCTGCACCCTACCAGAATTCCCTGAAGTAGGCAAAAACTTATTTAAAAAGCTGGGGGGATGAATTAAACTCTGGATCTTAAATAAATTCTGCCAAATAGAGTATAGAAAGTATCAGACAATAGAAAGAGGACTCTGGTCCGTGATTCCAGGTATGATGAAAAAGTCTGTTTGGGATACAAGTAGAGCAGACCTCAGAGGTTGAGTAACCACACGCTCTATCTTGAGAGGTCATGGGCGGTGGGTTCTTTGCAGCTGTTCTTTGGGTCGAGGCTTCAGAGGGCTTCCCCTGGTTTGTGCTTGGAAAGACCACTATGCCAGCAGAAACAGGGGCTAATGTGGGTAAACAGGCTTACAAAATGAGGGTGGACTGCCCCTCCCCACTACTAAATATATGAAACTCATAAGCTATCCCAACACACCACTTGGTAGTGTGAGTTCCAGCTACTTACTAGCTGTGTAACCTAGGTTAATAAGTTAACGTGACGTCCTTACCAACATCAATTCCTGCATCTGAAAAACAGGAATGATAATAATAATACTAACTTGTGGATACTGCCTGGGTTGGTGGAGACACAGAATGTAAAGCAGTAAAATATATGAGACACATAGGAAGAGCTCAATAAATATTGGTTAAGATCATTATTAATGTCCATAACATCTATAATGAAGCTTTTATTGTCCTTTGTGTGGCTTCACTATGTCATATGACAGGCAAGTGGACATAGGATCTGGCAAAGTAGATGACAAACAAACTATTTCATATCTCTTCACCAGATTATGGAGAACTATGCTTAATTCCAAACAAAATTCTGTAGAGTTTACATCAACTTCCAATAACTGTGCCTACACGAATGAGAAAACAGAAAGGTCCCAGTTGCTTTGTTAACAAGAAAAGATTCTTAAAAATAAAAAAAAAAAGATTCTTTACTCTGAAACAGGGGGTTTACCCTGGAGAACCACTGTTTTACTGTGAAAGCAACGTCCTACAAGAAGTATGAAACAATGTTAGAAAATTTCTAATTTATCTTCTCAACAGAATTCAAAAGATTCTTCAGCTTTCACAATACAGCACTCATGATACACTAGGAAAGCTTAGAGATTTTTTAAAGGTTGCTTTAAAAGTATAAATATATATGGTATATAAAGATATGTAACCTATTTGTTCTAAGTTTTTTCTTTACTCTTTTTTTTTTTCAACTAACAAACTGGATACACTCTGTGCCCTACACACTATGACACAGCAGTGTGTCAAAATTTCATTGATTATATAACTGCCTGTATGGTCTACTGTGCTTTTGATTAATTTTTGATTAGTTAATTGCATTAATTTTTTAGATCACTTTGGACAAAAGTTTTCCCTTTTTAATATTCACTCTTCTTGTCCAGGACAACAGCATTCAAATTTTGTATAATAAACAGTCAATAAGCATTTATGAAATGAATGAATAAATGCCGCCCGATTATTTTTTACAATGCTCTTAATAAAGGTCCTAACATTTCTCTTCAAGGTTATTTCAAAGCATTTTGTGTTTTTGGTCAATTAAATCTTTTTCTTCCTGCAGAGTTTTCTATTTAACTGTCACTATTTACTAACTTAAAGGATGCTGAGCAGAACTTTTTCCTTTGGCCAACAATTGGCAGCATAGGAACAACTTTTTATGAAAACCCAAAGGAAGCTGTAAGTAGTTTTCATTTTAAAGAGAATTACTTGCAACAGGGCTAGATCCTTCCACCCGACTAGTCAAGTGTGCCAAAACTGCACAATACCACCGGATCCAGTTCTCCTTCTACTATCCCATTTCTCTAAGTTGGCTGAAAAGCACGCTAAGAATTTCTTCTCACCTGGACATTTCTGAAGAAGGTTGTCTTACTGGAGCAACTCATACTGGGAAGGGACAACGGTGTGGTTAGCTGACAGGGACCAAAGGGAGACAAAACTGCTACTCTCCAACGAAATGAGGGGTGGGCTTGAAACCAAGTTGAAAACTGTCCCCAAATACTCTTATCTTTACTGAGGACATTCCTTTCTTGGCAAAGACTCCAAACACATACAGAACCAATTCAGAGTCACCACCCTCTCATCCCTATCTCATTTAACATCACCTGTTACTTAACACCTATCATATCTCCTGTCTCTCCTTTGACCATGCATTCCAGACGATTTAGAAGGGGTGGGGAGAGATGTCCCCCAAACACACTTTTTCCCCACAAGACTCTGAATGGGTATACCGTGGTCTTTCCCCACTCAGGTCCCTCACTTAAATTGGACTGTGGCTGGGTTTTAAATAAGTTATTATTTGTGCTTAGTGTTTGGCACTTATTAAATATACAATCAAGGTAATGAATTTATAAATGTGAAGAAAGTTATCCAAGCTTTATCTCACATGGGAACAAACCTAGTCATTCTATTTCCACTCTGGAAAAGAGGATGCAAAAGACGTCACAACAAAATGTTCCAAAATAACATTTAATTAGAATAGTAAAATATGAGCAATAGCAAATAAAATGTCTTCATTCCGACAGTTTTTTAAGAGGTTGAAACCAAAGCATTTGCCCAGAAAGTTTTATGTATCTAGATCTCAGACTGTACCTATCATGGTTTCTTTTTAGTTCATCTAATAAATGGCCTAGCCACAATGAGTTCAAACAAATATTTAAATTAGATGCCCATTTAGTAATTTTGGTTAAATATTTATTTTTTGATTCATCTGTACTTTAGTACACTTGTGGATATTTTTCAAAGGGTAAAACAACTGCTATAGTACCATTTAATGATTTCATTAATATAAATTTGTTTGGGAAGCCAGGTTTAAGATGGAGAACCCCCCCCCCCCCCCGCCGGCGTGCATGGTGTACTAGTCTCTTCTGTGGCAGATGCTCCAGGCCCCTGCCCCAGGACGTGCAGCCATGTATCTTCCCCGGCCTCTCCTCTCCGCACAAGGTAGGTGACCAGGTGTGCCACTGAAGGCTTTTCCTAGCGCCAGCCTTTTCTGTGACCACTGTTCTTCAAGGACACCTTATGTGGTCCTAGAGTGTATCATGGTCCTTTTCTATCTTGCACTTACCCAAGGGTCTGTGAGCCAATTCTGACCTCTTCAGACTCCACTGGCTGGTCACCCAGGAGTATCCTTGGGTGTGATATGGAAGGAAGGTACAGGTAGGACACTGGGGGCCTGATATGGCGGTTGGCCTGCTTACATAGCTCGCTTTCACTTTCCGGTCCTGCTCTCACCTGGTCCTGGGAGCACCATGTCCAGATGGTAGGGCGATCCATCTTACGGGGTCTGCCTTTGGTTCTGCCTGACGGTAGGACTTGGTGGATCTAAGGAGATCCAGCTCATGTTGGCTGGTCCCGGCGAGTGCCCATCTGTTATCCCACAGTTACATCCCGTCTCTTCCAGGGTACAGCCGCAAGCCCAGATAAAATCTCTTCTTCAAATGTGCATGTGATTCCGTGCTGCAGATGGTTTGTCCTTGGTCCCAGATCCTGGGTGTCCCCATCATGATGGAGCATTGCGAAGAACCACATACAGCCTTTCTTTGGGCCACACTCAGTACTGAGTAAGAACAGGACTTTCCACGTGTGGAGTTGCTGCCTGAAGAGCCTGAGGAAACCTGACAAGTGTTGTGTTTCTTCCTGGTGCTGGGAAGTACTGTCCTAATAAGTTGTTCTTAATTTTGGAGATGGTGCTCAGGCACGTCTAGACCTCTAGACACCTAAATAACACTGAGTGTCTTTCAGAACACCTTCTCACTAGTGCATTTCTTATTAGGTTAATAAATTTAATGTCCTTGGAGTGTTCTTCAAACATAGTCAACTGGTGGGGTTTTGACCTCTTTGCTTTATCCACTTTTATTCCCACTGCTCTGAGTCTTTCATCCTTCTTCTGCTACATGCTCTGAAATCCTGACACTTCAATTCTCTTCACGTGGACCATCACTCTTCCAAAACTTCTAGCAAATTGAGCAGCAAAGGAGGACCATGGACCCTGAGCCCTGATGTGAGATTCTTACCAGAGGAGTTTACTCCCATTTCATTACGTTCTTCCTCACTAACTTTGCATGCAATCCCCCTTGATTCAATCCATTCTGATTCGGTCTCATGACTTCCAGAGCCTACCATACACATTGGGGGCAGCTACTTCAGCATATAGTACTTTTCTCTCTTTAGCCATTCCAACACTTCCGCATCAGGACTGGACCCTAGTGCCTGGTATGATGATGAGGAGGTATTAGAGTTGTTGCCTTGCAAGGCAGCAGCCTTTATAATGTTTTCAAGTACCAGCCTTCTGCCAGGAGGAATGGGAGACTTCTGCAGAGTCCGAAGGCTCAAAGGAACCTCGAATGAAATTTACCTACGTATCCCGACTCCCAATTTCAGGGCCCCATGCCTTTCTAATCAAGTCCTACCAAGCCAAGACAACGTGAACAGGGTAAAAAAAGCTCAGCCAGTGTTGAGAATTTCAACTTTTCTGGAGTTCTGTTCCTTAAAGAAAGTCTGGGTCTGATTTTTACCATTTCCTGCCCCCTGCCTATAGAGGAAAAGTGTCTGCATATGGTGCCAAGGAGACATTCTGGCTTCCACGTGTTTCTTTCTACTGTGATTAATCACCACCTACCTTTAACTGTCTTCTTCCAATGCACTGAATGATCCCAACAAAGGCTATCAAATTCCATAGTTCAAAATAATTGTTATTTCTTCCAAATGTTTATAATACCTGATACTGCCATTTCTAGTGTGTGCAAATGTTCTCACAAATGTATTCTCTTCCAGCATCCCAGCGCAGATCATCACCAGTGAGAGTTTTAATATCTCACTACAGTGGGCCCTCGCTGGCAGCCTCCAGGGGATGATGCATCTCCAGAATCCCATTTTAGAGTTGGTATCCTAAGATCACATCCTGTATCAACTGATGTGTGTTGAGTTCCCAGGGAAACAGACACCAACTTTCTGAGATTTGCATACAGAAAGTTTATGGAGAGGTGCTCTGAAACAACACCCTTAAGAGATGAGAGAAATTGTTGTGGGTACAAGCAAAAGTTAAACAGTAATGCAACTGCAAGAGGGATCTCATCAGCCTATCCTACTGGAAGCTCTGGAGCTGAGATGCTCTTCAGAGATGTCCCCACAGAAACCAGAAAGGCCTTTGTAAAGCTGGATTCGTGAATCTCTGGATGCATCTGTCCCCTTGGGAGGGGATAATCTTGAGTGGGCCAGCTTCCTTCAGGAGACAGTCATTACTGGAGAGAGTCAATGAAATATCAACCAACACATCTGCACATGCGGTCAGTCTCAAAGGCAGCCAGGCAGCCCACCACAACATCCTCTCCTTGAGGTACAATAACCAGACTGTTTCCGGCCCTTGTCTCATTACGGGCACCACAGGCAAATGAAAATGCCTGATCCTCTGAGTCAGACACCTAAGAGTCCCTACTCAGAGTATTCAACAACAACAAGTCTCCAGTAGGGCTAATCACACCCATAACTCAGACTTGTTGAGAGATTCACTCTATACAAAAATGTGTTAATAATCTGTTCTGAGACAGGCACTGATCTGCTTCTTGCCCTCATGGAGATTTTAGCACAGTGAAAGGCTAGGAAATTCTCACAGACTGTGGTGTTAAACAAACACAGAGAAGGGACCCTGAGCTAGACCTGAGGGCCTTTGGATGTTTTCCCAAAGGAATGCTGGGAAAATGCCCGCAGAGTGTCTGGATTTAGCTTCTCAATAAACGAAACCCCTGGGCTGCTTTTCCTGAAGGTTTCCCTGTCCCCTAGGGTGTCAGACATGGCTCTGTATGAAGCAGGCCTCCAGGCAACGAGTGTGCACATCATGGGTGAATGGTCTTGCTCTCTCAGATGCAGTATCTGCCTGTGACGTGGCTGAGACAGATGGCACTCGGGGGCTCTGTGGACAGCTCATGACTGTGCTTTAGCCAGGAGCATGGCAGGCCGCTGCTCCCTGCTCTGGGATCTGGGTCTGAGTCCCTCTTTAACCAGGGCAGCCGGTAAGAGAGGGAGTGAGCATGGCTGTGGGGAGGAAACCACAGCATCCCTAAGGGATGGCACACTGCCGAGAAGGGATAGAGAACTGTATCTAGATCCCTGTCAGGCACAGTAGGCTAATAATGTGTTTTCAAAGTGTTCTTGACAGCAAAATGTCTTGAAAATAGAGACATTTAGGCCCTCCAGCCAATGGGGAAGCTAGCATCCCCTTAGGAGTTGAGCCCCCACACTGGAGCTCCTCTGAACTGAGAGAGATGTCTTTGGGGCCCAAGCTGACTGCTGGGAGCCTGCTGCAAGCAGCTGAGGGAGGGTGGGAGGGAGGGCACCCAGGAGAAGGAGCTGTGTAACCTTGCAGATGCAGGTCTAAGGAGTCAGTCTGGGGTTCCATCCCAGGGCTACCACATATCTCTAGTGCACACTTCCTCTACTTGGGTCTCACAGAGTTACTCACTTAGCTGCTGAATGTGGAGAGGGGCATAGAGTCACCCAGAGAGAGCAGGAAGTACAAACCAGTCAGCCCCAGAAACACGTATCTTCTCCCAAGAGGGCCCTTGGCAGTACGGAAAAATGGGAATGTTTCTCCTTGACACTTGTGTGGGCCCCTCTGCCCCCGAGCCTGCCCTCTTATCCCTGCCAGCTGCTCTAGGCTGCACTAGATTCCCCATGCCATGCAGGCCCGACTCGCCAGATGATGACTGTCACAGACGTTCCCGTAGACCTTTCAGTCCTTCTATGCCAAGTACTGCCCCATATTAATTCAACCTTCTTACATAGTGTCTGTTCTGTCACATTGGCCCTCACTCTCCTACACACACCCTGTGCCTTCTGCGTCCTCACTAGTCTCCTTTGTGTCTTTGTGTGTTGCCTGTCCTTTAAAGGTCACGTCAGCACCCAACTGGTCAGGCTTCCTGATCAGCAGATAAAACAACAAATTATCTTCCCTCTTCTGACAATTCAACATGCAATAATTATAAGACCTATTCATCACTTCCCATCCGAGGCCTAGGACTGTGGTGTTCATTTGTACCATAACTCTCTGGCTAATGCTCAGGTCCTTTGATAGCAGAAGCCTCATTTACATTTCTGTTCTGGCTCCCTAAACCTTAGCAGGTGTTTGGGAAAAGGATGAGCATTGGCTTATGCCTTCCAAAGATCTCTTAAAGATTAAAAAGGGAAAAAAACTATACCCAAGTGAAGGTTGAAAGTAGTAGAAAATGTAAAGCTTGTTTCGAAGAGAACTGTTTCTCCCTAGTCACCTATCGTGTCTTTTTGAACCCCACTAATACATGAGCTGTCTCCACAGAGGCCAGAACTGAAGGTCAATGATATGGTCCTAGCCTGTGAACAAGCAAGGCCCTGAATTCCTTACCTAAGGTGTTGTTACACAGCCCAAGACACCATCTGGTTTATACTAGTTCTCAGAGCATGCCCTCAGCTCTTTCTCCTTATGCTAAGACAACCTTCTGACATCAGGGGCTGAATTTTGCATAATTTTGGTGTTGTGTCCACCCCAGAGTGAACAATGGATATATGTTACACATATGTTGACTCAATGTACATACTCCATCTTTCCTCATGAATTATCATAAGCTTCCTTGCCCTTTTCATCAATATATATGTAACTACAAACCCCTATGATTATAAAAAAAACTTGTTCTCTCCTGTTTCAGGGAGGCAGAAGAGGGGAAGCTTGCTCTCCTTGTTTGGCTGCCTCTCAAAAACCCTTTCCTTACTGCACACCTGATGTCTCAGTGATTGACCTTGCTGCACATTGCACAGACAGACTTGGGGTCAGTTACATAAGGAATATATTTCTTTATAGTTAACATTTTCAGTAATGATATAAATGAAGTGAATTTTAGTAAATTAGGCCATCAAACTGGCTTTCCAATGAAACCCACAGGGTTCAGAAGGTCCTGAATGTTTTAAAATTAACCAAAATGAGTTTACTTGGTACGATGTTCTGCATGTAGCCCCAGGCATCTCAACAAGAAGCATGAGCTGGTTAACTCAGAGTAAAGTGTGAATGAAGGGATTGTACTTGAGAGTAAGCTGCCATTGATTACACTGCGATTGATAGTTCAGTTGCTAAATCTAGGGCAGGTGGGCAGGAAAACCATGCACCCAATTCCAGGACAAACACTCAGGAATGGGGCCATTGCCAAGCAAAAATAGATGAGTTGAATTATGATGGTGCCCCCAGGTTATGACAGGTTTTTTTTTTTCCCCCTGTAAGTGAAAGAAAAATCATCACTTTCTCTAGGCTAAAGGAAATCTGGAACAGGAATGGGTTTGAATTGGGCTCTTGGTGCATGGAGCCTGCTCCTCCCTCTGCCTGTCTCTGCCTCTCTCTCCTTCTCTCTCTGTGACTATCATAAATAAATAAAAATTTAAAAAAAAGATTTTTAAAAAGGAATGGGTTTGAGAAAAGAGGCATATTCAAATTCCGTTGCCAGGCCAACACATAAAGAGTTTAGAATTCATTGCTCCTGTCCTCACAATAAGCAAAAAGGCTGAACAAACTGAAAACAACTCTTCTTAGATGTGTCAGAAAACTGAGGTCTCAAGCAAACAGTTGACCTAATACATATATATAGTATTATAAGTATAATATATTATAATATAATTTAATATATTTAGAATATAATCTAATGCAATATTATAAATATATAGAGGTATAATAGATTATATAGAAAAATTTACATATAAATATATATTCAATAATATATATTCAATAACATATACTAACATAAATATATTTAATAAGTATTTATATTTTGGTATTATTTAAATTGAACTTTAATAATATTTAATATTCATTTAAAATAAATATTGGTATTTATTTTATATTAATTTAATTAATATATTTAATATTAATGTATCGACTATATTTTAATAGATATAATATACATTTAATAAATGTATTAAATATTTTAAATATAGGGAAGCCCGAGTGGCTCAGTGGTTTAGTGCCGCCTTCAGCCTAGGGCATAATCCTCTGTCTCTCTCTCTCTCTCTGTGTCTCTCACGAATAAATATATAAATATATATATATTAAATATATATGAATATATAATTTTAAAACTCAATTATAACTATCATACAGTGTTACATTAATTTCAGGTGTACAATATAATGATTCAATAAGTGAAGTCGTTTTTCTAAAAAAATGTTTTATTTATTCATGAGAGATACAGAGAGGCAGAGACACAGGCAGAGGGAGAAGCAGGTTCCCTGCAGGGAGGCCGGTGTTGGACTCGATTCCAGGGCCCCAGGATCACACCCTGAGCCAAAGGCAGAGGCTCAACCACTGAGCCACCTAGGTGTCCCTCAAGATGTGAATTCTTAATCCCCTTTGTCTATTCCACCCAATTCCCCACCAACCTTCCATCTGGAAGCCACTGGTTTGTCCTCCATATTTGATTCTGTTTTTTTTTTTTTTTTTTGGTCTCTTTGGCTTTTTGTTTATTTGTCTCTTAAATTCCACATATGAGTGAAATCATATGGCGTTTGTCTTTGTCTTGCTGACTCATTTCACTTAGCATAATAACCTCTAGGTCCATCCATGGTGTTGCAAATGGGAAGATTCATTCTTTTTATAGCCAAATAAAATCTTGAAAAAGAAGAACATAACTGGAGGTGTCACAATCACTGATTTCAAGATGCACTTCAAAGCTGTAGTAATTAAAATAGTACAGGGATAGCACAAAAATAGGCACACAGATCAATAGAACAGAAAGAAGAGTCCAGAAATAAACCCATGCTTTTATAATCAATTAATCTATGACAAAGGAAACAGAATATACAATGGGAAACACATTTTCTTCAACAAATTATTTTGAGAAAAATAGGACAAATGCATGCAAAAGATGAAACCGGACCATTTCCTTACATCATACACACACACACACACACACACACACACACCTCAAAAAAGATCAAAGAGGCAAATGTGAGATCTGAAACTATAAAACTCCTGGAAGAAAACATAGGTAGCAATTTCTTTGACATTGGAAGTAGAAACGCTTTTCTAGCTATGTCTCCTGAGGCAAGAGAAACAAAAGTAAAATTAAACTACTGGGACCATGCCAAAATAAAAAGCTTTTGCACAGCAAAGGAAAATATCAACACAAAAGGGCAACCTATGGAATGGGAAAAATGACATATCTGATAAAGAGGTTAAAATCCAAAATATATAAAGGACTTAAGCAACTCAACAGAACCCCCCCCAAAAAAATACATGACTTTTTAAAATTTATTTTATTTTTTAAAGATATTTATTTATTCATGATAGACAGAGAGAGAGAGAAGCAGAGACACAGGCAGAGGGGGAAGCAGGCTCCAGGCCGGGAGCCCGACGCGGGACTCGATCCTGGGACTCCAGGATCGCGCCCTGGGCCAAAGGCAGGCACCAAACCGCTGAGCCACCCAGGGATCCCCTACATGACTTTTTAATAAAAAAAAATTTAACAAGCATTTGATAAGTTGTATTCATGATGGAAAATATCCTAACAAATGAGGAATAGAAAGAAGCATCATTGATCTTATAAATTGTAGCTGTATGTTGAATCATATGAACTTGCCATTTTTGTATATCTAATCCCTAAAACAAATATCATATTTATAGTAAATTATTTTAAAATAAAACAAGAAAAGTTTGCCTATTTTGACTGCTGCTATTGAATATCGTATCAGTGTCTAAGACAAGAAAAAGAAATACATTACATATGAATTTTGGGAAGAGGTACATAAGGCGGACCTACAAGCAGCAAGACTGAAAATAGAACCAGAATTCATACAAAAAGTTTTAGAATTAATGCAGTTTTGTTGTAAACACACGCTCTCACACTTCCTTGTCGAACATAGATCCTGCGTAATAGACACTCAATATGAGTTTGCTGGGTTGTTATGTAGGGTCATCTCCAAGAGGGCACTTGTGTCATTACTGGGAAGGCAGCATATGGTCCATGACTCAGGATGGCTAACGTCCAAGTGGCCACGGATGTATCAAATTCAGGCTATCAGTCCTCCATCTCCACCCTCTGAAATGTGGGAAATTTCATGCTGCTGGTATGATGAGGGATGTCAAGCAGTTGGGGACTAAATGGTATATAAGCCGTTATGGGGGAGAGCCTTCACTCTGCAAGCACCCACTTGCAAGGGTGCTTGTCTGTCCTCCCTGCAGGATTATGAATTTTGAGGACAAGATCTGTTCATTTGGCTATCCCCGGAATCTGGTGAAGCCTTGGCTTTATAAAAGGGAGTTGTTCAAAAATAAATAAATAAAAGGGAGTTGCAAATGTTTATGATTATTGAACAGTTGTAAGTTATTTATCTTACTTCTGAAATGGAAATATAAAAATAAATCCCTTTTAGGCAATAGATCCACAGGGCAATTAACTGCAAAAGTTACCTAGCTCTAGAGCCCACATCCCTTATGGTGTTACCTACACATGGTGTCCACACTGACCTGACATTTGCAAACCGAGGCTGTGTACTATCCCATCCTATAATGTACTCAGTCTGCAGTAGGGTGTCGGCTTCCAAGGCCACTTAAAGCTTCTAACACTGTATGACCCAGTGGCCATCTCTGAATTAGAACATACCCCCATCGTCTTGAGAAAATATTCCACAGAGTAAAGGAAATTTATAAATCTTAGAAAGAAAGAAACTTTATAAAGTCCGTTCAATACAGGACTTTATACAGTTCATTAAATCTCTCTGTACATTCACTAAGCCCATTCACTAAGATCTTTTATGCATTCAAACAATTAAATCAGGGACTCTACCTACATCAATGGTTAGATTGTTGAAGCCAATCAAAGGTTCAAAGATACTACAAAAGGAAAGGAACTTCAATTGTCCCTGAGGGATCAATTCACACCTTGAAATCTTCATCTAAAAACCTTTCTTAATGGGTTGCTGACTAATATATGCTTAAATTCTAAGGAGGACGATAATAGAAACATAATAGAGCTGTCTGGGTTACTTTTTTAATGGCAGTACCCGTTGGTTAGTCTACAATGAGCAGCAGATAATCCAAGTAGGAGGAAGAATCTAACTTTAAATCCATAAGTACAATTGAGCATGTAGAAACAAAAGAAAAATGGGTCAGCAGTAAAAACCTTTTTTCATGAATCACTTCTGGCTGGATGCTTTGTCCATAATAGGGTATGCAATCACGTCAGTTTCCCAGAGTTACTGAGCTGTATTTCAGGGTTCATGAGTTTTTTCATAAACTTTTATTTTTTATTTATTTATTTATTTTTTAAACTTTTAAATTGATGAGTAAAGTACCGACATAAAGGCGTACTGATCGATGCATCTTCAGGTGAGTTTCGTAGAGAACACACCCATGTGACCAACCACCTCCAAGAACCATAGATAGAATCCGCTCTCCTGTCCCAGTAACTACTCACAGTCCCTCCCCAGGTAATGCAGTCCTGACTTGTGATAGGACTAGATAGTATAGATTCATTTGGCTGTTTTAGATCTTGAGAAGCAGTGTATTGCCCTCCGTGTCTGGCTTCTGTTTCTCACCACTTCCTTGGTGATACACATCCCTACCATTGGTGGTAGTAGCAGTTTCTTAGGTACCTGTTCCTGGGTTTCTGCTGGGCAATTTCTGGATCACCATAGCTGAAACACGCACTTTAGTAGGGTCAGCAGGCAGCGTTCCTCCTGGCTTTACCAACTCATACTCCAAATCCCTCAGGAATGAAAATTCCAGTTGTTCCATGTGTTCTTCAACACTTGACAGCAGCATGTTTTCTGTTTCACCCATTCCGGAGAGTACGCAGTGTTACCAGATTGTGACTTCAATTTGCATTTCCCTGATGAAAAACTAGTTTGAGTGCCTTTTTATATATTTATTATCTATTTGGATATTTGTTTTATGAGATACCTATGCAAAGTACTTTGCCCCCTTTTTTCTATTCTACATATTTGAAAAGCTCTATATGAACTCTGGATAAAAGCCTTTTGTAACATAAATAATGCAGGTATCTTCTCCTACAGTCCGGCCCACCTTTTCACTCTGGTAATGGTCTATCTGAAAAACATTTTAATGTGGCCCAATGTATGAGGCTTTTGCTCTGTGTTTCATGCCTTCGCACCTGTGTTCATAATCCATGTTGCATGCTAGAAGCTCTTTTATTTTACTCTTCACAATTTGATCTACAATCTTGGAAATTATTACTGCTTGTTCGGTAAATTAAAGGTTAAGATTAATTTCTCCTTTTCAGCCTCTCTGTTTCTTGTAGTTCTTTCTTCATTTAAAAATTCTATACTTCTTTTTCAGTTTCATTGCCTCCTTTCTGAGATTTTCTAATCCTTTTTTTATACCGATTATTCATATCTTACATTTCCTTAAGTATTTGAAATAGGTTTTGAAATAGGTTTGAAATATGAGGTCATAGTTTTCCTGTATTTTACAAGCATGTCTTTCTGATATTCTTTCTTTGACTGTAAGGATGTTATCCTGTTCCTTGCATTTGTCTCATAAAAAAAAACATTATATGGGATTCAGCTATCATCCTTTGCTCTAACTCATTTTTATATGAAACTGGTTTTCATGGACTTTTAGAAGGGAGTTCAGGAGAACATTTTTAGCTTCACATCTACAGTTGTTTTTGTTGGTTTTGCTGCTGCTGCTGCTTTAGTGAAAGAGGTAAACACATTGGTTTAGTGCTTTCTGCAGTCAACAAGCTCTGTCTCCTTCCACACTTTTATCTGAACCTCTGATTTCTTTGCCCATTGTCCCTCATATGGCCTCTCTTCCCAGTAGGTTATGTCCTCCGTGTGGAGCTCTATCTCAGAAGGGATCTTCAGCTGGGTAGTTTTACAGGTGGTGAGGCCTGGATTGCTCAAGCCCTTAAAATATTACAGAAGATGCCCTGAACTCTCTCATGAATTAAAACAGGCCACAGCCACCCCAGTTCCAACTGCTCTTCTCAAATTGCCCCACTGGGTTTACCCGTGTTCACCAGTTGGCTGCTATGGGTTCTGCTCTTAGGTCCATCAGACACCCTCTTCCTTTCCTGTTTCACCCCAAACAATGCACAGAGGACGTGGAACAGTTGAGGCTTTCTGTACCTGAACACATCTTGTGATGCTAAGGGGTGATTTGTCAGTTAGTTCTGTGGTATATATTGTCTTCCATTTCTGGTTTCCTGTACATTTATACAAATGGTTTCAGGGATATTCAAAACCTAAGCTTGTGCTGCTGTCACATTTTCACAAAATTTTTTCATGAGACTCTTTTTTAATTTCCTCAAAGTTTTGGAATTTGCCACATCCCAAGCGAGGTGGGAAAGAAGATACTTTCCGTCTGCTGTGAGCCCTTCCCTCTTTAAAATTTCTAGCCTACTTCCTCTCCACAGGGCCTAGGGAACCTAACTTGGAAATTTACCAAGTAGAGATTCTGGAGACTATGTTTTGAAAATTGAAAACTCATTCCAGAGCAGGATCTAACATATTTTCCAGCACAACTTGGTTAACTGTCAAGCCTGCACAGTGCACCTGCCTACCCTCATACGAGGAAACGAACAACTACACTGTGTTAGATCATACAGTGGCACTTTGCTGCCCCGTGTCTCTTCTGGCATCATTTGCTATTGATTGTAGTATATTAACTCCATATTTCATTGTACCCTGCTGGTTGTAGTACAACTCTCAGAAAGATGTGGTAAACAAAGGGAAAAGAAGAATATAAACACTGGCAAGCTGACTTTAAAACCCATTGTAAGGGGATCCCTGGGTGGCTCAGTAGTTTAGCGCCGGCCTTTGAGTCCTGGGATTGAGTCCCGCGTCAGGCTCCTGGCATGGAGCCTGCTTCTCCCTCTGCCTGTGTCTCTACCTCTCTCCCTCTATGTCTATCACAAATAAATAAATAAATAAATAAATAAATAAATAAATAAATAAAAAAATAAAAATCTTAAAAAAAAAATAAAACCCATTGTGAGCACAGGGAGGTTAGGCATGTTCCCAGAGCTGTGCCAACAGCATTTGCAGACGAAATAAACAAAGTTAGCTTGCAGGGGATTTGGATATTACTAAACCAACAGAGACAAATAAATGCAAGCTTTCATGGAGGAAGGTTATTAAATTGTAGAACAGGATATCCTGGGGAGTCTGAAGTCTTCCATGAAAAATCTTAAAAGTAAACAAGAAATTGATTGTCTAGGACCTAAGAGGCATAGGAGTTGAGCCCGACAATGTTGAAAAGCACAAATCAGGCTGCCTAGGTAAATGTTTGTAGGCCAGGGCAGGCTTCAAGCACAAGGATAAATAATAAGAAGCAAGCTGTGTCTGGGGCTCTTCTCTGAAATTGCCGCAATTCTTTCCCTCTTGCCAGTCCTCCGATAGGATATTCCCATTCTCTCACATTCAATCCATCCTTGTTCCCATTCCTTGTTCCTATTCTAATCCCACGATGTTAAGTGACACCACAGCAATGGCTAATGTGTCACCTAAAAGTAAGGCATAATCCTGAGACAATTACTAAGGATGCTTACATTTTAGGAAGCTCTTCCAGAGTTTTACTTTTGATTCCGGGATTAGCCATCTAGTTGAATGTTTCTTACCCGGTGATGCAGGCTGAAGGAAAACGGGAGTCAAGGGAGCTCTCGGAGAAAAAGATGTTAGTGTGGACAACAGGTTTGGGCAGCCTAACCTTCTTATTGAGACCATCGGCCCCTCCCGCGCACCGCCCGCCGCGGCTGCGCTACCTGCGGCCAGAGCCCTCCTCCCTTGGCCCGGCCCTGGCGGGAGCGGGAGCGCGAGGTGCTGCGGCTGCGGGAGGCGGCGGCTGCTCGCACCGGGGCGGCCTCCGGAGCTTCTGAACTGAAGTCGCGCCCCACCCGCCCGGCCGGGCTCTGGGCGCCCGGAGCCCCCGACATGGCAGAGGCGGCCTGTGCGTGGCCGCCGGGGGCTCTTCGCAGTGCGGGCCGCGCTGTTCCAAGCCCCCTTAGTCTCCCTCGGGGCTGGAAGGGTTAAGGCCCGGCGCGGAGCCCGGGAGCCCCACCGCGCATGCGGGAGGTCGGCTGCAGGAGCGCCCCCGGCGCATGCGCCCTCGGAGCCCCCCGGCGGCCCAGCGCGGTGGCCGCGGCTGGGAATCCAGTCAGAGCCCGTCCGGCTCAGGGCACCGTCGGGCCTTAGGGGCCTCGCTGCGGACGCCTCAGGCCGAGGACCGAGGGGCGTCGTCACCCTGTCCGCCTGGTCCGGGACACGGCGTCGATGGCGGCGGCGGCAGCGGGCGGAGTCCGCCCTGTGTCCCGGAGGCCGGTGGGTGAGGCGCGGTCCCAGGCCTGGGGTGGGGGCGGCCGCGGTGCCTGATGGTGTCCTGCGGCCCCCCGGGGTCCGGACAAGGGCGTGAGGCGGCGGCCCGACTCCGTGCGTGGGGAGCCCCCGACAGGGCCGAGACAGCCTGTGCCTGGCCGCCGTGGTCAACGAGGCCCCGCCGGCCGCGCCCTCCCAAGGCCCCCGAGCCCCCCTAGCGGGCTGGCAGGGTTAAGGCTCCGTCCGCGCTGAGCCCGGGAGCCCCCACTGCGCATGCGGGAGGCCGGCCACAGGCGGAGCGGCCCCGGCGCATGCGCACTCGGAGCCCTCGAGAGCGCCGCCGCGCCACCAGGGGAAAGCCCGTCAGAACCCGGCTGGCTCCGGGGACAGTTGGTCACTGGCCGAGGCGGTAGGGTCGTTGTCACCCGTGGTGGCGGGTGGTGGCCCGGTAGCAGTGGGCGGAGTCCGCATGTGTCCCCGGAGGCCGGTGAGTGAGGCGCGGGCGCGGGCGCAGGCTTGGGGGTGGTGGTGGGCGGCCAAGGTGCTGGGTGGCCCCTGCATCCCCCGGGGTCAGGACGAGGGCGGCCTTGGCGGGTGGCGGGCGGAGCCTGCTCTGTGTCGGGGGAGGTCGGTGAGTGACGCGGGCGCAGGCCTGGGGTTGGGGTTGGGGTTGGGGTGTGGGTGTGGGTGGCCGTGGTGCCAGTTGGCCTCTGCACCACCCCGCGGGGTCGGTGGAGCGCGGGAACGGTGGCGGCGGGCAGAGCCCGCTCTGTCTTGGAGGCTGGTGAGTGACGCGGGGTCTCAGGCCTGGGGTGGTGTTTGGGGTGTGGGTGGGGGCGGCCTTGGTGCCCTGTGGCCCCCTGCGCTTTCACCAGGTGGCTCCCGATCAAGGCTGGATCCCAGGATCCCAAGATCATGACCTGAGCGGAAGCCAGGTGCTTTACCAGCTGAGCCACCCAAGTATCCTTCAATTTCTTTAATAGTTGTAGGACTATTCTGATGTTTAAATCTTGTGTCAGTTTTAGGAAATTTTGGTTTCCTAGGAATTACATCTTTTATCTAAACTTGAAATGTGTCACTCCATTCTAATTGATAAATATTGATCACAATGTTCTCTCATGATTGTTTGATCATTTAGTATTTTAGATTTCTTCTTTAAAGAGTTTATTTATTTATTTATTCATGAAGGACACTTAGGCAGTGGGAGAAGCATGGCCCCTGCAGGGATCCCAATGGCGGGACTCAATCCCAGGACCCCAGGCTGAGGATCTGAGCCAAAGGCCGACCCTCAACCACTGAGCCACCCTGGTGTCCCTAATTTCATTTTAGGTTTCTAAGGGACATCTTCATTGTTATGTATTAGCTTTTTTCCCCCTCTCTTTTTTCTAAGTCGATTCTTACCAGTGATTTCTCAATTTAGTTAACTCACTATTTTTTTTTTCTGTTTTCTCTTCATTTATTATTATGTTTTCTTTATTTCCTTCCATATATTTAAGGTGGATTTAATTTATCGTATTTCTAACTTCTGGAGATAATTCGTTTAGCTTAATTTGTCTGCGTTTCTGCTTCTCTTATATAAGCATCGGATGGTATACATTTCCCTTAAAGCAAGGATGTTGTGTCCCATTCTGTTTTGTACATCCTATATGTTTAGATATCTCATACAGTTTTTATTCCATTTAACGTATTTCCCAAAAGCTCTGGTCTGTTGTGTTTTACAGGTGTATTGCCTGGTTTCCAAACATTTGGGGAGTTTCCAAATTTTTAAATACTGATTCTAGGCTTGTTGGCCTGCAGAGAAACCTTGGTTTTAGTCTTTTGAAATGTTTTGAAACATGATAAATGGCTCAGAATTGGTTCCATTTTTTATTTATATTTTTTGAGAGGTTTTATTTTATTTTATTGGTGTTCAATTTGCCAACATATAGAATAACACCCAGTGCTCATCCCGTCAAGTGCCGACCTCAGTGCCCGTCACTCCCACCCCCTTCCCACCTCCCCTTCCACCACCCAAGTTCATTTCCCCGAGTTAAGAGTCTTTCATTTTCTGTCTCCCTTTCTGATTTTTCCCACTTGTTTTTCTCCCTTCCCCTCTATTCCCTTTCACTATTTTTTATATTCCCCAAATGAATGAGACCATACAATGGTTGTCCTTCTCTGATTGACTTATTTTACTCAGCATAATACCCTCCAGCTCCATGCACATCGAAGCAAGTGGTGGGTATTTGTCATTTCTAATGGCTGAGTAATATTCCATTGTATACATAAACCACATCTTCTTTATCCATTCATCTTTCGGTGAACACTGAGGCTCCTTCCACAGTTTGGCTATTGTGGACATTGCTGCTAGAAACATCGGGGTGCAGGTGTCCCAGTATTTCATTGCATCTGTATCTTTGGGGTAAATCCCCAGCCGTGCAATTGCTTGGTCGTAGGGCAGATCTATTTGTAACTCTTTGAGGAACCTCCACACAGTTTTCCAGAGTGGTTTTAATATTTATTCATTGGAGACAGACACAGGCAGAGAAGAACCAGGCTCCATGTAGGGAGGCTGATGTGGGACTTGATACCAGGTCTCCAGGATCATCCCTTGGGCCGAACGCAGGCACTAAACCGCCGAGCCACCCAGGGATACCCTGTTCTGTTTTTCAAAATATTTTCTATGCATGTGACAGGAATGCCTGTGGTGTGATCCTTGGTTGCTCTCTTCTCTATATTTTATTCAGGTAAAACTTATTAAATCATAGTGCGGAAACTACACTTAAAATTATTGTACTTGTTCTTTCGGTTACTTAGATGTTAATGTCTCACACTATGATGATGAATTTGTCTGATATTCACTGTGAGTCTGGTAGTATTTACTTTAAAATTTTTGAAGCTCTTTTTTTAGGTACAAACAAATTAGAATGCTATCTCTCTGAAGAGGGACACTATATCATACTTAAAGGGTCTACCCAACAAGAGGACCTAAAAATTATGAATAGTTATGCCACTAATGTGGGAGCTGCCAAGTATATCAATCAATTCATAACCAAAGTAAAGACCTACTTAGATAATAATACACTAATAGTTGGAGAATTCCACACAGCAATTTCTGCTAATAAACGATCTTCTAAACACTACATCTCCAAAGAGACAAGAGCTTGAAATGGTCCACTGGTCCAGATGGATTTCACAGGCAGAGGGAGAAGCAGGCTTCATGCAGGGGGCCTGACCTGGGACTCAATCCCTGGTCTCCCAGATCCCACACTGGGCTGGAGGTGGCGGTAAACCACTGAGCCACTGGGGCTGCTAACACCTTTATTTTTGAAGCATGTGTTTGCCTAGTACAAATTTCCATGTTAGAAATAACTCAACAATTTGAATAGACCATTTCACATTTCATTTTAAAGGTCTGTTACCAATCTTCCTGTTAACTTTACTAAAGATAATGTATTTTACTATCTCTGGCTGGTCTCAAAATTTTTTACTTTGATTTTGATCTATTTTACTGTGATGTGCTTAGATATCTTTTGTTTTATCCTGCTTAGTGTGTGTAGGCCTCCTAACATCTTGAATTGTTGACTTTCACAAATTTTAGAAAATTCTTAGCCTGTATATCTTCCAAGAAACCATTTGTTCCATTATCTTTGCTTTTTCTTTTGAAAGTTCATGTGCAAGTATGTTAGGTTTTCTCAGAGTAGCTTGTTTTCTGGTTCTTCTGTTCTGTTGTGTATTTTCTGTTACTTTCTCTTTCATAGTTTATTCTGGATTTTTTTCAGAATTCTAAGTCTCATTCTTTTTTCAGTTGTATCCAGTTTGTTATGAAACCCATCCACTGGATTCTCATTTTGTTACTGTAAGTTTGGATTGTATGATTTACGTTTAAATCTTTTTTTTTTTAAAGATTTAATTTATTTATATTTATTCATGATAATCACAGAGAGAGAGAGAGAGAGAGAGGCAGCAACACAGGCAGAGGGAGAAGCAGGCTCCATGCACCAGGAGCCCAACGTGGGATTCGATCCGGGGTCTCCAGGATCACGCCCTGGGCCAAAGGCAGGCGCCAAACCGCTGCGCCACCCAGGGATCCCACGTTTAATTCTTTTTAATAAATTCTTTTTAATAATTTCTAGTTCTCTGATTCACGTTATTGTCTTTTATGTCCTTAAGTATATTTTAGATTTTATATTTTAGATACTTATTTTATATTTAGATGTGTTTTGGATTCTGATGACTTCATTGCTGTATATTGCTCATGAGTCTGTTTCTCTTGGATTTGGGCAACATTATCTTGGAACGTCCTGTGTCATTCATGAATGGAGGGGTAGACTTTTACGTGAAAAGTCCCTGAAATAGTTTGAGGCCATGGGAAGTACAATCTTCCATACGGGACTTCTGTTTGCTTCTAACATGAATGAGGAATACTAGCAGTCTCAGATGTCTTCATTCCAGTTCTGAGATTGAAGCTGATTGGAACTGGCCCTCCTTCCTTCTGAGGAGCAGCCTAATTTTGGTTTTCCTTTTCTCTGAGGGTGTGTAGCCCTTTGTGATCTCATCCAAAAGCATGGGTGTTTGTCCCGGCTGTTCCTTACCGCTACTCATTTTTGGGCATGGAACTCTGTTTTTATACCCTCACTCCTATAGGAATAGCTTTGCTGAATTTCTTCTTCAAGTCTTATCCACAGCATCATCTTGAAGCAACAGGTCTCCCCTCCCCGCCCCGGGAAGAGCCTCCACAATACTGATATCGTTTCTTGTCTTGGATTTTGGCCCAGTGTTTTTTTGTTCATTTATTAGCTCTCCAATGCCTTTAAGAGATGCTACTGGATATGCTATCCAGCTCTAATTGCTCTCAGCTAGAATTTGCCTTGCTTAGTCTGCTAGTACTGGAGATAGAAGTCTTACCATGGATTTTTAAGTATTAGATAGGTTTATGTTTCTTTGCTTTTGGTTCCATTTCAGTTGTTTACCAATGGTTCCTATTTATGTCTGGTTTATAAATCATTCTAACAATTGAATGAAATTACCAAGAATTATACTTGGAATCACAATGGCTCAGTGGTTTCTCAATCTCAGTATGTTAAGTTTCTGTTTCATTTTTAAATTATTGACAGAGAGACAGAGAAAGAGAAAGGTCCCAACCAAGGGGAGTGGCAGAGGGAGAGGGAGAAGCAGATTCCTCCCTGAGCAGGGAATTCAATGCAAGGCTAGGTCCTAGGAACCTGGGATGATGAACTGAACCACTGTTGGGCACTTAACCAACCGAGGTACCCAGGCGCCCCAATTTTTTTGCTTTAAATTACTGTCTGGTTCAGTTTTAACTCCTCTTTATCATCTCTTTAACTCCTGAAGATTTTTGTTTACTTGATAATCCAACTGTGAATAACCCAGTACTCTATCATTAAAGTTGTTACCAAGTGTCCTTTATTTAATGAGGGTATTTAATCGGTATGCCATTAACTTTTAGCTGCTGTGAAATTTTATGTAAACGTCTAAAGATTACACTAATATGTACATGTTCATGGAACTGAGTAAATTTATCTGATGTGAATTTTCTTCTCTCTAGGACAATTTCTTCATGGGTAGGAAAGCCCAAAGAGACAAAACACAAGCTACCAACTGGTGGTGATTCTGTACATAGGATAAGCACCATTGCTTCAGCCATTGCAGATGCATCAGTGAGTACTGATCCTTCCCGACTTGCTGCCATGTTCAAGGCCCTTTCAAATGAAACCAGAGAGAAGACTTTTCAGGAGGATAATGAACAGAAGGACTATTCCACTGAGTCTCATTTCTTCCCTAGTGGTATAGAAAAAAGTAGTGGCTCCAGCATGTTTGATATGGAGAAATACCTTACCAGAACAGAAGTTAGTAGATATGAATGCGGACCGGAAAACTTTTCAAGAGCCAGTAGTACGTCTGATATTTGGGATTTATTTTTGCCGAAAGAACAGACTACACAAGACATCCATACAGTGGACTTGGGTGCTTTCTAATAAAATCCAAAGGGAACCGGAAGAAAATGTAGTATTTACTTTTTATGGTGAAAATGGAAAGAGTGAGAATCAGGAATCATTTACAACAAACTTACCACATTCACTTCTTACAAATAGAAAAGAGAGTGAACATATGGTAGTTGATGTGAAGTCATATCCTATTGACAGCAAATTACCAGATATTGGTAACAGTGTAACAGCCCCATCAGTATCCACTCCAAAATCTGATAGTGATTCATTAGTAAGGAATCCTGGCCTAGCATGTGTTTGGCTGTCAGGAAAGTGTGAAGAAATACCAAATAATGAAGAAAATCATAGGGAAAATAAATGTGCTAGTGAATCAAGCAACAGTGAAAAACATGTGACTTTTGTTGGAAAACAGTGCATAGTTGCACCGAAGAATGTTGGTAAGTGTTGAAGTAATTGTTCACGTTCACAGAATTATAAGCGATTGTGTTCTTCTCATTGAAAAATAACACCTTTCTGATAGTTTTGCAAAAATTCCTCTCCTGAAGATGGTGGACATGGCTCAGACGATGACCAAGATAGCTTCAGACCTTCCTCTTCTCCATGAGTCATTCTTCTCCTAGCGAAATTTCTGGAACAAGTTTATGAGGATAGGTACTTACCTTTTTTTTTTCTTTAATAAAAATATGTGTTCAGTATAAGAGAATTGGGAAGAGCGAACAGAAGAAAAATATCACTTATAGGTTCATTTCTCAAAGGTAACTGTTGCAAATATTTTTTGAATTTGTTTCAAGCCATTTTTCTCTGCAAATTTTTATAGTTTCTTGTTTTCACTTATTATAATGATTTTTTGTATTTAAGAGAAAAGTAATAATGTTACAGCCTACATCGTAAATCAGGGATTTTTGATGACCCTGGTGGGTAGGGGTTGATGCTATAATTTACTACGTTTTGCCATTTTATTTTATTTATTGTGTGTTTTGCCATTTGAGATGAACAGCTTTGCCTATAATTTTTTTTAATATTTTGTCTGACTTCCTAAGGCTAGATACCTAGAGGTGAAATTATTAGCACATTATTTTCTAAATAGGTCTTAAAGACTCATGTTCTCACCTCAGTGTATAAGGAGAATATCCATCTCGCTGTTTTCTTATCAGCATTTGAAATAGCTTAAAGGAGGGAGGGGCAAGATTGCGGAAGAGTAGGGTCCCCAAATCACCTGTCCCCACCAAATTACCTAGATAGCCTTCAAATCATCCTGAAAATCTACAAATTCGGCCTGAGATATAAAGAGAGAACAGCTGGAATGTGAGAAGAGTTCGCGCTTCTATCAAGGTAGGAAGACAGAGGAAAAAGAAATAAACAAAAGGCATCCAAGGGGGAGGGGCACCGCGAGGAGCCGGGCTAAGGCCGGGGCGAGTGTCCCCAGGACAGGAAAGCTCCATCCCAGAGAAGCAGGAGCTTCACCAATCTTCCCCGGTGGAAAGGCGCCCGCAGGGAGTTAGAGCAGGACCCCAGGAGGGCGAAGATGCCCTCGGGCTCCCTGGGACACTAACAGACACCTGCCCGCCCAGGAGAGTGTGCTGAGCTCCCTAAAGGGCTGCAGCGCGCGGCTGGACCTGGAGCAGCTGGGAGGGGCTCGGTGGGCGGCTCTGCGGAGGCGGCTGCCTGGCAGGAGTGCGAATCCAACAGCACAGGCCCCAGAGCACAGGGCGCTGAGACACAGCTCAGGATCCGGCCTACCCCGCCCCCGACAGGCAGAGGCCGGGAGGTCCCAGGACAGCAGGGCACTCCTGCCCCCGGAGCATCCAGGTCCTGTGGACCGAGAGCTCCATGGTTCCTGCGGGGGCTGAAGCCAGGGCTCCAGAGCTGGCCCTGCCACTGTGGTTGTTCTTCCTGGGGCCTCATGGGGTAAACAACCCCCAATGAGCCCTGCACCAGGCAGGGGGCAGAGCAGCTCCCCCAAATTCTAACACCTGAAAATCAGCACAACAGGCCCCTCCCCCTGACCAGCTAGAAGGATCAGTTCCAAGGGAAGTCAAGGGATTTAAAGTATACAGAATCAAAGATACATCCCTGTGTTTTGTTTTTTTGTTTGTTTGGTTTCTTTTGTCTTTTTTTTTTTTTTTTTTTGCTTTTTGATTTCTCTTTGCTTCCCCCACCCTTTTTTCCTTTCTTTCTTTTTCTTTCTCTTTTTCTTCTCTTTTTTTCTATTTTCTTCCTTTTTTCTTTTTCTCTTTTCTTTCCTTCTTTCTCTCCTCTCTTTTTCTCCTTTTCCCAATACAACTTGTTTTTGACCACTCTGCACTGAGCTAAATGACTAGAAGGAAAACCTCACCTCAAAAGAAAGAATCAGAAACAGTGCTCTCTCCCACAGAGTTACAAAACCTGGATTACAATTCAATGTCAGAAAGCCAATTGAAAAGCACTATTTTACAGCTACTGGTGGCTCTAGAAAAAAGCAAAAAGGACTCAAGAGACTTCATGATTGCAGAATTTACATCTAATCAGGAAGAAATTAAAAATCAATTGAATGAGATGCAATCCAAACTAGAAGTCCTAACGACGAGGGTGAAAGAAGTGGAAGAACGAGTGAGTGACATAGAAGACAAGTTGATGGCAAAGAGGGAAACTGAGGAAAAAGAGACAAACAATTAAAAGACCATGAGGATAGATTAAGGGAAATAAACGACAGCCTAAGGAAGAAAAACCTACATTTAATTGGGGTTCCTGAGGGCGCCGAAAGGGACAGAGGGCTAGAATATGTATTTGAACAAATCATAGCTGAAAACTTTCCTAATCTAGGAAGGGAAACAGGCATTCAGATCCAGGAAATAGAGAGACCCCCCCCCCAAAATCAATAAAAACCGTTTAACACCTCGACATCTAATAGTTAAGCTTGCAAATTCCAAAGATAAAGAGAGGATCCTTAAAGCAGCAAGACACAAGAAATCCCTGACTTTTATGGGGAGGAGTATTAGGGTAACAGCAGACCTCTCCACAGAGACCTGGCAGGCTAGAAATGGCTGGCAGGATATATTCAGGGTCCTAAATGAGAAGAACATGCAACCAAGAATACTTACTCAGCAAGGCTCTCATTCAAAACGGAAGGAGAGATAAAGAGCTTCCAAGACTGGAAGCAGGAACTGAAAGAATATGGGACCTCCAAACCAGCTCTACAAGAAATTTTAAGGGGGACTCTTAAAATTCCCCTTTAAGAAGAAGTTCAGTGGAACAATCCACAAAAACAGGGACTGAATAGATATGATGACACTAAATTCATATCTCTCAATAGTAACTCTGAATGTGAATGGGCTTAATGACCCCATCAAAAGGTGCAGGGTTTCAGACTGGATAAAAAAAAAAAGGACCCATCTATTTGCTGTCTACAAGAGACTCATTTTAGACAGAAGGACACCTACAGTATGAAAATAAAAGGTTGGAGAACCATTTACCATTCAAATGGTCCTCAAAAGAAAGCAGGGGTAGCCATCCCTATATCAGATAAACTAAAATTTACCCTGAAGACTGTAGTGAGAGATGAAGAGGGACACTATATCATACTTAAAGGATCTATCCAACAAGAGGACATAACAATCCTCAATATATATTCCCCGTGTGTGGGAGCTCCCAAATACTTAAATCAGTTAATAACCAAAGTGAAGAAGGACTTAGATAATAATACACTTATACTTGGTGACTTCAATCTAGCTCTTTATATACTAGATAGGTCTTCTAAGCACAACATTACCAAGGAAACGAGAGCTTTAAATGATACACTGGACCAGATGGATTTCACAGATATCTACAGAACTTTACATCCAAACTAAACTGAATACATATTCTTCTCAAGTGCACATGGAACTTTCTCCAGAATAGACCACATACTGGGTCACAAATCGGGTCTGAACCGATACCAAAAGATTGGGATCGTCCCCTGCATATTCTCAGACCATAATGCCTTGAAATTAGAACTAAATCACAACAAGAAGTTTGGAAGGACCTCAAACACGTGGAAGTTAAGGACCATTCTACTAAAAGATGAAAGGGTCAACCAGGAAATTAAGGAAGAATTAAAAAGATTTGTGGAAACTAATGAGAATGAAGATACAACTGTTCAAAATCTTTGGGATGCAGCAAAAGCAGTCCTAAGGGAGAAATACATCGCAATACAAGCATTCATTCAAAAATTGGAAAGAACTCAAATACAAAAGCTAACCTTACACATAAAGGAGCTAGAGAAAAAACAGGAAATAGATCCTACACCCAGCAGAAGAAGAGAGTTAATTAAGATTCGAGCAGAACGCAACCAGAAGAGATCGAGACCAGAAGAAATGTGGAACAGATCAACAAAACCAGGAGTTGGTCCTTTGAAAGAATTAATAAGATAGATAAACTATTAGCCAGCCTTATTAAAAAGGAGAGAGAAGACTCAAATTAATAAAATTGTGAATGAGAAAGGAGAGATCACTACCAACACCAAGGAAATAAAAACGGTTTTAAAAACATATTATGAACAGCTATATGCCAATAAATTAGGCAATCTAGAAGAAATGGACGCATTCCTGGAAAGCCACAAACTACCAAAACTGGAACAGGAAGAAATAGAAAACCTGAACAGGCCAATAACCAGGGAGGAAATCGAAGCAGTCATCAAAAACCTGCCAAGACACAAAAGTCCAGGGCCAGGTGGCTTTCCTGGGGAATTCTATCAAACATTTAAAGAAGAAACCATACCTATTCTCCTAAAGCTGTTTGGAAAGATAGAAAGAGATGGAGTACTTCCAAATTCGTTCTATTAGGCAAGAATCACCTTAATTCCAAAACCAAAGACCTCACCAAAAAGAGAATTATAGACCAATAACCCTGATGAACATGGATGCAAAAATTCTCAACAAGATACTAGCCAATAGGATCCATCAGTACATTAAGAAAATTATTCACCATGACCAAGCAGGATTTATCCCCGGGACACAAGGCTGGTTCAACACCCGTAAAACAATCAATGTGATTCATCATATCAGCAAAAGAAAAACCAAGAACCATATGATCCTTGCCTTCAATGCAGAGAAAGCATTTGACAAGATACAGCATCCATTCCTGATCAAAACTCTTCAGAGTGTAGGGATAGAGGGAACATTCCTCGACATCTTAAAAGCCATCTACAAAAAGCCCACAGCAAATATCATTCTCAATGGGGAAGCACTGGGAGCCTTTCCCCTAAGATCAGGAACAAGACAGGGATGTCCACTCTCACCCCTGCTATTCAACATAGTACTGGAAGTCCTAGCCTCAGCAATCAGACAACAAAAAGACATTAAAGGCATTCAGATTGGCAAAGAAGAAGTCAAACTCTCCCTCTTCACAGATGACATGATACTCTACATAGAAAACCCAAAAGCCGCCACCCCAAGATTGCTCGAACTCATACGGCAATTTGGTAGCATGGCAGGAAAAAAAATCAATGCCCAGAAGTCAGTGGCATTTCTATACACTAACAATGAGACTGAAGAAAGAGAAATTAAGGAGTCAATCCCATTTGCCATTGCACCCAAAAGCATAAGATACCTAGGAATAAACCTCACCAAAGAGGTACAGGATCTATACCCTAAACACTATAGAACACTTCTGAAAGAAATTGAGGAAGACACAAAGAGATGGAAAAATATTCAATGCTCATGGATTGGCAGAACTAATATTGTGAAAATGTCAATGTTACCCAGGGCAATTTAAACGTTTAATGCAATCCCTATCCAAATACCATGTACTTTCTTCAGAGAGTTGGAACAAATTATTTTAAGATTTGTGTGGAATCAGAAAAGACCCCGAATAGCCAGGGGAATTTTAAAAAAGAAAACCATATCTGGGGGCATCACAATGCCAGATTACAGGTTGTACTACAAAGCTGTGGTCATCAAGACAGTGTGGTACTGGCACAAAAACAGACACATAGATCAATGGAACAGAATAGAGAACCCAGAAGTGGACCCTCAACTTTTTGGTCAACTAATATTCGATAAAGGAGGAAAGACTCTCCACTGGAAGAAAGACAGTCTCTTCAATAAATGGTGCTGGGAAAATTGGACATCCACATGCAGAAGAATGAAACTAGACCACTCTCTTTCACAATACACAAAGATAAACTCAAAATGGATGAAAGATCTAAATGTGAGACAAGAGTCCATCAAAATCCTAGAGGAGAACACAGGCAACACCCTTTTTGAACTTGGCCACAGTAACTTCTTGCAAGATACATCCAGGAAGGCAAAAGAAACAAAAGCAAAAATGAACTGTTGGGACTTCATCAAGGTAAGAAGGTTTTGCACAACAAAGGATACAGTCAACAAACTAAAAGACAACCTACAGAATGGGAGAAGATATTTGCAAATGATGTATCAGATAAAGGGCCAGTTTCCAAGATCTATAAAGAACGTATTACACTCAACACCAAAGAATCAAACTATCCAATCATGAAATGGGCAAAAGACATGAAGAGAAATCTCACAGAGGAAGACATAGACATGGCCAACATGCACATAAGAAAATGCTCTGCATCACTTGCCATTAGGGAAATACAAATGAAAACCACAATGAGATATCACCTCACACCAGTGAGAATGGGGAAAATCAACAAGGCAGGAAACTGCAAATGTTGGGGAGGTTGCAGAGAAAAGGGAACCCTCTTACACTGTTGGTGGGAATGTGAACTGGTGCAGCCACTCTGGAAAACTGTGTGGAGGTTCCTCAAAGAGTTAAAAATAGACCTGTCCTACGACCCCGCACTTGCACTGTTTGGGATTTTTCCCAAAGATTCAGATACAATGGAACCCCGGGACACCTCCCCCCGATGTTTCTAGCAGCAATGTCCACAATAGCCAAACTGTGGAAGGAGCCTCGGTGTCCATCGACAGATGAATGGATAAAGAAGATGTGGTTTATGTATACAGTGCAATATTACTCAGCTATTAGAAATGACAAATACCCACCATTTGCTTCAACATGGATGGAACTGGAGGGTATTATGCTGAGTGAAATAATAAGTCAATTGAAGGACAAGCATTGTATGTTCTCATTTATTTGGGGAATATAAATAATAGTGAAAGGGAATGGAAGGGAAGGGAGAAGAAATGGGTAGGAAATATCAGAAAGGGAGACAGAACATGAAAGACTCCTAACTCTGGGAAACAAACTAGGGGTGGTAGAAGGGGAGGAGGGAAGGGGGTGGGGGTGAATGGGTGACGGGCACTGAGGGGGGCACTTGACGGGATGAGCACTGGGTGTTTCTGTATGTTGGTAAACTGAACACCAATAAAAAATAAATTTATTATTAAAAAATAAATTAATTAATAAATAAAGATACTCTTCCATGCCCACTGCCACCCCGATTAAAAAACCAACAGGTAAATAAAGAGAAATTTTAGTTGAGATGTCAAACTTCAAAGAAATTCACAGCTGCCAAGGCGCCAGCCACACAGATACCATACTCATTTTACCATAATGAAAAAGTACAAGGAGGGCTTCAATTAAAAAACACAAAATCAAAGTCGATGTTAGCAGCAATAAAAAGCGTGATTTGTGCTACAGAAAATCAGTGATGCAGAGGATGATGAATCCTTGAATAGCTACTCCGCAGTAGAGTGAATGTATAAAAAATGAAAATTAGGGAAAAGAAAACAGTCCTAAGTGACTAGAGAAGGGAGTGTTAACTAATGAGAAACCATTCATTCCTCAAAAGGAAGAGATAATAGATGGAACCCAGCCAATTACCAAAAGTAACAGAAAACAAAAAACTTCCTCAGCTGAAGAAATTAACTGTGTATAGAGTTTATCATAATCCTGGAAAACCAACTAAGAAACTGACACAGGCATTTCAAGGTGATAAGGGAAAAAAGGAGAGAAAGCTGCAGTAGGAACCTAAATTAACAGAGCTGGAAATGAGGCTTAGATGACAACGCATGTTATGCGACAGGAGAACAGATACACAACATGGCCACAGTCACTCGACGGTGCACTCCAACAGCTCCTCCAACACGAGGAGCTACTGGTACAGGTAACCACTGGATGAATCTCAAAAACATGTGAAGTGGAGGAAGCTAGACACAGAAAAATGTATGAATCCATTCAAATGTAGTAAGAGCCAAAACTAAATTAGGATGATACAAATCAGAAAATGAGTGGTCGAGAAGGGATGGGGAAGCAGGAGAACTTACATGAAAATGGCAAAGGACTGCAAATGGCGGGGGGTGGGGGGGACGTATGCGTTCTATAGATCTTAGGTGGTTAAGCTGCCCAGGTTGGGACACCTGGTTATGGCAGCCATGGGAAACTAATAAACTTGGGACTCAAAGAATATCACTTAAAATCTGGCAAAGCAAATGTCAGAAGCAGAAGCATATTGGACAGTACAAAGATAAATGCTCAGATAACTTTACAGACAAATATGAGAGGGGAGACCAAGAAAAATCAGTAGATGACATCAGTCATGACAAGTCTAGGACAGGTAACGTTCAAATTTCGTTGGGCTAGATGAATTTTAATGTGTTACACACTTAAATTGCGGAAATGAGGCTGTGCATATGAAAAAATGTTAAGATGAGGTATCTAAGTGTCACTGAACCATGGAAGAATTTTAGCCCTCTACTCATAATTCTAGCTTATCCATACCATTTCAGACAAATATGCAAAACTCCAATGACAACTAGGGAACAATTTAGTAGGTAACCTTGAAGTCAGACTGAATTTCAACTTGTTTCTAATTACTGAACATTTTTGATAATGTCACTGTTTAGGTAAGTTTTTCTATTCATTAAAATCTTCCAAAGGGAAACATACAAAAGATCTTTTATAAAGCCATAAGAGTGGCACCAAGGGAACTCAGGTGGTGTCTGACTCTTGATTTTGGTTCAGGTCATGATCTCAGGGTTGCGAGACTGAGCCCCACATAAAGCTTTACGCAGGCACAGAGACTGCTTAGGATTCTCTCTCCCTCCCTGCCTGCTTTAAAAGAAAAAAGAACATGAAAGACAAATTGGGAAATTTAATAATAAATTTCTATATGGCAAAAAATACAAGCAAAGTAAAACAAAAAAAATTTTCTGAAGACTAGGAAATATAACTCCTTCTTTACAAATAGCTATTCATTCTCCCTAATACATCACTCAAATTGGAGGCCAAAGAAGACTAAAAGTCCATGAAAAAAAAGGAGCAACAAACATGGATAGTCATAGCAAATACACAGGAAGTGATGCTCAAAATCACAGCCCAAAAATTTGAATTAAAGTTATACCGAGATACTATTTCTTTTGCCTATCAAAATGTCAACCATGCAAAAGTTTTATAAATCTTCTGTTGACGAGGGTATGGGAAAACAGGCCATCTCTAAAACTGTTGCTAGGAAAGCTAAACAAGTACCTTTATGAAGTGGTTCTACTAATTTAATATGAACAGGAATACAAATACTCTTTGATCCAAAAATCTCATTTCTGAGAACTTACCCTATAGACCTATTTCACATGACCAAAGTGATGATAATACAAATGAAGCTGTAATAAGTAACCTTATATGGCCAAACATCCACAGTAAGGATATATATTCATATTTGGTTAGGCAGGCATAAGGAAACTCTAGGATACCTGAGAAACTAATAACAGCAATTCCCTGGTGGGAAGGGATTCGGGAACAAGGAGACAAGGGACACGTAACGAAGGAAAATACAACAGGTGCACGAGTGCATCTACACGCAAATACACATGTAGACATTTCATAAAGCAATGAATTTACACTGTTCAAAAGATACACACACATATACCTATATATGTAGACAATTTTCGAATAATGCAAATTACAGCCTTTTAAAATATGACGCTTTAAAAAGCCCTTATAACTTGATGGTTAAATTAGTTTACAGGTTCAGTTAAAATCTGTGAACTATCAGTATTCTTCTAGTATTTACCAATATCAAGGCTTAAAACCTCAAATAAATACTACATATGATAGAGAGAGGCAGAGACACAGGCAGAGGGAGAAGCAGGCTCCATGCTGGGAGCTGGATGCGGGATTCGATCCTGGGACTCCAGGACCGTGCCCTGGGCCAAAGGCAGGCGCCATACTGCTGAGCCACCCAAGGATCCCTGCATTTTTCTTTTAATCAAAGAACTAGACTAGGCACCTGGGTGTCTCCATTGGTCAAGCATCTGCCTTTAGCTCATGTCGTGATCCTGGGTTTCAGAGATTGAGCCCTGCATTGGGCTCCCTGCTCATTGAGGAGCCTGCTTCTCCCTCTCCCTCTGCCCCTCAGCCCCACTCATGTTCTCTCTTTAAAAAAAAAAAAAAAAAAGAACTAGGCTAATACCGTATATCACACCAATAACCCAGAACGTGTTTCGTGCTGTGTCATGGTGTGTGTGTGTGTGTGTGTGTGTGTGTGTCTGTGTGTCTGTCTGTGTGACGCTGTGTGTCTGGGTGTTTGCGCATACGCATGTATGCACATATGGGAACCCATGCAGACACATGTCATGTGTATGCTAAAATAGGACTGAAGCAATTTTGTTAATGTTCTGTGTCCATTGGTTAGAAATTTACTAACTAGATTTTGTCAATATCACTGTCTTGATTTTGGGGCTTTTTAAAAATCCAAAATTCAGAATGAGATTCTCTTTGTGTTTGTTGCCCAGCTTGGTATTCAGAACTTTGTGCAATAAGAGGGGCTTTGGTAAAATTCTGTCCAGTAGGGCTGAATTGAAACTAAATGGCAGCGTGTACATGCAGCAGGTGCAGCAGCTGATAGCAGCAACAGTAGTGCTTCCTGTCCCTTGGGACTGTGCCATTCTCTTCAGGTGGTCCTGCCTCTTAGCTCTTATTGCGTTGGGCTAGGCAGACTCTGTGCTGGGGATTGGGTCACAGAAGGTGGTGTGTATTTGAGATCCATGTGGCATCTTAATGTATTTGTTGCTTTCTAATCTTTTTTGTAATGTCCTAAACATCTTTCAGAGTCAAAGGGTAGTACTTGACAGCATGATTTAAAATAGCTGAATAGTGTTTTATTTCATGTTTGTGCCATAATTTCTATAGCCTAATTTCTCTTACATGTTCATATCTCCCCTTTTGGCAAATCTTTATGGTCATCGTTGAATTTTTTCCCTTAGGATTAATTCCTAGACATAAAATGTCATAGTCGATGTGGCTTTGGTATGCATTGCTTAATTGCTCAGTCCAAAGTTGTCCCACTTCATATTCCACTCAGCAATGTAGGACTGATTGCATTTCTTAGCACTTTACTACATGATTCTTTCTTTTATCTGTGCTCCTTGAGGCCAGGAACTCTTGAATGCTCTACTCAAAGCTTTATATCAGGTATTCAAAAAGTCTTTATCAAGGGCAGCCCAGGTGGCTCAAGGGTTTAGCGCCGCCTTCAGCCCAGGATGTGATACTGGAGACCCGGGATCAAGTCCCACATCGGGCTCCCTGCATGGAGCCTGTTTCTCCCTCTGCCTGTGTCTCTGCCTTTCTCTGTCTCTCATGAATAAATAAATAATAAAATCTTAAAAAAAAAAAAGTCTTTACCAAATGAATAGCTAACATTGTTAGGCAACTATGTATGAGGTTTATTAATGAAAATGCCACAGACTTCGGATGCCTGGGTGACTGAGCGGTTTAGTGTCTGACTTTAGTTGGGGATGTGATCCTGGAGTGCCGGAATCAAGTCCCACATTGGGCTTCATATATGGAGCCTGTTTCTCCCTCTGCCTGTGTCTCTCATGAATAAATAAATAAATAAATAAAAACTTTTTAAAAGGCCACGGCCTTTTTCTTTTATAATAGTCATTCAATAGGAATATGATTTAGAATTTTAGATAACTAAGACTGAAAATCCATGGTTTAGTTATCATATATGGCAGGTAGAGCAGAGCCTAAGATGAACAAGCCCATTGGGCAGACAGAAAAGGCTTTTTGTTAGTGGAGATAATGTTATATAAGGGAATGGAAGACTAATCATGAGATGTTCTCCCTTTCAGGTGAGCTTTAGAGTCTTTTGGTTCAGCAGCTCCTCAGAAGTGCCCCTGTGGGAGTGAGTCATCTCCATTGGTGTGTCCACAAGCCAGTGTGGGTAGGCTTACTTACGTGTCTGAACAAGAGAGCACCTGTCCCGCTACAGCCTCAGATCATGGCCTTGAGGATCGCAAGGTGGGCAGCATTTCTGTTATTTCTTTAGGAAGGCTTATGAGTTTAAAGTGATACTAATGTAGCAGTTAGACTCAAGTTTAGGCCTGTGTAAATTCTGTTGCTTGTTTTACCTTAAAGGTGTGTGTGTATGTGTGTGTGTGTATGTGTGTGTGTGTGTGTTTTGATCAAATAACTACTCATGCTGGTTAGGCAGTAGAAGTACAGCTCTTTAGTATCTGCTCTCTAAAATCTTTCAGTCTGGTGGAGGGTACTTGGCAGGCACAGTGGAATGAAGTACACTGTGATCCACCTATGCTTAGATTTGGAGGGAGGTAATTACAAATGTGACCGGACTTGGTGATGGTTGAACAGAGCTCTATGGAGGGATAAGTAATGAAGTAATGTATTGAAGCCATATTTTGTAAGACTACTTAGCAGGGAGTCAGAAGATAAACAAATGGGGGAAGGTATGGATTGTAAAGTAAACAGTGCGTTTGAAGGAACCCCGGAGCTTTGGAATGTCTGCAGTGGATTGTATATGGTGAAAGGAGGAAAGACCAAACAGGAAGAGTCTCATATATAAAGTTTGGAAGTTCAACGGCTTAAGCAGGACACTGATGTGATGTTGATGTTTAATTTTTAATTTTTATTTTTTTTAAAGTTTTATTTATTTGACAGTGAGAGTGCAAACTTGTGTGTGAGTGAATGCAGGAGCCAAGGTGGGGGAAGGGAAGTGGCAGAGGGAGAGGAAGAAGCAGGCTCCCCCCTCAGCAGTTCCACCCCAGGACCCTGGGATCATGACCAGAGCTAAAGACATGTAATTAACCAGCTGAGCCACCCAGGCACCCCTGTGTTGATGGTCTCATTCATTTGGGGAATATAAAGTGTTCTGAAAGGGAATAAAGGAAATAAAGGGGAAAGGAGAGAAAATGAGTGGGAAATACCAGTAAGGGAGACAGGACATGAGAGACACCTAACTCTAGGAAATGAACAAGGGGTGGTGGAAAGGGAGGTGGGCAGGGAATGGGATGACTGGGTGTTGGGCACTGAGGGGGTCACTTGATGGGATGAGAACTGGGTGTTATGCTATATGTTAGCAAATTGAACTCCAATAAAAATGTACATAAAAAATTAAAAAGCTCATGCCGTGAGCACTGTGAGGGAGGCATGGAGCAGGGGCAAGGTTACAATCAGGAGACTTTGACACAAGGCTGCTATATTCAGGCAAATGTGGTGTGAGCATGGATTAAAGTAGTGGCAGTGGGGTTGGGAGAGAAGCATGTAGATATGAGAGTTCTATGTGGAAGAAGCTAGAGATTTCCTTATTTTTATTTTTTAAAGAATTTCTTTATTTGAGAGAATAAGTGAGGGAGAGAGAGAACATGAGCAGGGGGATGGAAGAGGAAGACACAGGCTCCCCACTGACCAGGGGGCCTGATGCAGGGCTCAATCCCTGGACCTCGGGATCAGGACCTGAGCTGGGAACAGACACTTGACCAACAGAGCCACCCAGGCACACCAAAGCTAGACTTTTATTATCTATGTGTGTGTTTTGTGAATATGACAGTATTCAAGTTTTTGTTATCGTGGGCTGAATATGAATATGGTGTGCAATATAGCTCTACTCCACCAAACCCTTAGTAAATATATCCAGGAAAGTTACTATAAGTATGGTTTCATGTTGGACAAATCATTGAAAGCCATCTTTTTGATGACGCTGTTGAGTGTTGGGTCTCTGTGTTCTTAGCTAGTGGTTTTTTTTTTTTTATTAAATATGGTCTTTTTAAAAATTTTATTTATTCATTCATGACAGACCTGGAGAGAGAGCAGAGGCACAGTGAGGTATACACTCCTACCATATTTTATATATGGCAGATGAAGCTGACTGTCAGAAGTTAAGTACTTGCTTAAAGTCACACAGCTAGCTAATGGTGCATCCAAGCTAAGAACCCGTGCAGTCTGACTCTAGGCCACGTGCTGATAGGAAGGATACTGCACTGCTTGATTATCTACAGGACTCTATGAACCTATGTCATGCCACATTTTCCTTATTTCTCCTATAGAGAAATAAAAATATATTTTGTTTAACTTTGTTATATCATTCTCCAATGTTGTATTTTAATAGATATTTTGCTTCCTCTCTGCACCCAATTCAGGCTTTTTATTTCTTCATTTGATCTTTAAATGGATGACAAGGAATTCATTATGTTAAAAATTATGAGAATTGAATCATTTTATTGATATTGGGACATGTATTTTCTTCGTTAAAATCTTCTGGTTATGGAAGTAGCTAGACTTGGATAAATTTGAGCAAAAGTTTTTATTTCACAATGTCTATGTGGAAACTCAGAGCTGAAAATGTAATTTATAGTATTGGCTTGAGGTTCAAAATGGCATGTGACACATAGTTTAAACTCCCCATGCTTCCACGAACCTCATTGAAAAGGCAGAAAAATATATGTGCGGAGAAAGCTGGCTGCAAGGATCCTGGTAAGCAGGAAAGGATACACCCAGAAAATGAGACAGTTCGATACATTTCTAAAATGTGTTCAACAAGTGGGGTGAAGGAGAAATCAGAGGAGAAAATTTAAAAAAAAAATTGAAGCTGAAATTGGCTTCAGAGCAAAGAGACATCGTTCACTATGGAACTCACAATAGATTTCTTCCCCCCAGAGAAGAGTCTGCTAAAGCATTGGTCCCCAGGCAGCCCTCTGCTCCTCTGCTGAGTTCAGAGTTTGTGACCTTGGTAAACCTAGGAGAACAGTTGTTGAGGCCAAGAGAGAATTTCCTTGTTCTGGTTTAAGGGAAAGAGACTAAAAGAAGAGCAAAACAAAGCTGTCCGAAACCTCAGTACTTCACATCTGATGACCAGAGTTACTTTCCTGTTTGAAGGGGATTCTCAGATTAGTTCATGATACTTAGGATGAGAAAGAAATGAGTCAGGAAGAGGAAAATATTACAGCAAATGGATAGACAAAGGTATATCAAGCAAAAGGAACTCAAGGATTAGAAAATATCAGGTAATAGAGACCGTTGCATTCAACAGAAAAACACAGTTGTCAAAGAAAGGTACAGTATGTTAGATGATAGTGCTGTTGCCTTTTAGATGACAAAATAGAAGAGACTCAAAAACAACTATAAAAGAATACAACCTATGAGAATACAAGGGCAATTTTACAAATCTACAATGATACAAAATTTCTGTCCAAAGTAATAAACAACAACAACAACAAAATCTAATTGGGATATATATAAAGGATGTTATCACAAAGGTTAGGAAATTCATTTTATTAGATGCATTGTACAGGGTTGTACCTTATTAAGAATAACTTTTTAGAGGATATTTGCAGACATCACACATACATTAGGTCATGGAGAGAATCCCATTGTATTTCCAAAATTGATGCTCATTGGCCACATTTATTGCTACTGTGAAATACAAATAAAAGTTCAGAGTAAATCGGGCACCTGCATGGCTCAGCGATTGAGAGTCTGCCTTCAGCTTAGGGTGCGATCCCGGGATCCAGTGCCACGTCTGGCTCCCTGCATGGAGCCTGCGTCTGTCTCCCTCTGCCTGTGTCTCTGCCTCTCTCTTTGTGTCTCATGAATAAATAAGTAAAATATTTTTAAAAATTCAGAGCAACAAGATACATTCTTTGCCTCCCTATCCCAAGTCTGTATCTCAGAAAGGAGCACTGAACTCCAGGCTTGATTTGTTCAAATGGGCAAGAAGATCGATGGATTACTGGCAAGTCTAAGGGAAGGAGGGAGAGAATTCACTGTGCGAAGTGCTGTTTTGGAAGAAAAGTGAATAGCAATCCTGACATCGGCAACAAATCCAGTAGAATGAAGAATGCATAGTATAATTGTGGAATCGCGTTTGGTACAAGACACACTTCCATGTTATTTGTTGGTTCTATTTATCTTACTTTGAAGTTTTTTAAAATTGAAATCACAAAGGATTGGCTGAATTACTGATTTCAGATTATAAAGAAAGGTTCCTAAGGAAAATAAAGACACTTATGTATTGCAGAATAGCTCCAGATGACTTTGTTTCCTGAAATAACATTGCTTTAATGAAAAATACTTGAATATATTCAGATTACAGATTGTATTCTTTTATCTGTGGTCTTTTTTTGTCATAAGACAAAGTTTCTGTGTCTATTAAATTACTGATAACTATATCCCATACTTATTTATAATTATAGATTTCTAGAATAGCTTCATCTTTGCTAAAATGAGCTATAAAAAGTACATATTTGCAAAGAAAGGGTTATGTATGTGACAGTTAAAGTCATAATATTTATAGCAATGAATCTAAGTGCCAAAAATTGATATGTGATAATAGGGTGAGTGTGCTGATGAAAGGGCTTAGAAATTAACATGAATACCTCTTAGGTTCTTTATAGTATTGAGCTAGACCTAAAAAAATCAAAGACTCAGTCAACTGCTTTACAATCATGATGTTTCTTCATAAGGACAGTTTTCTCATTAAATTTCTTACTCAGATTTTGTGGAACTATATTTGATATTTCCATTAGGAAGGCTAGTATTGGGTTTAGCATCAACTCACCTGAGTCCACAAGATCTGGATCTGGGCAAACTCATGAATTTCATAGGCATTGATTAGAATACTCATTTTAAAAAGCATATTTACTGTTTTAAAAAAGCACAAAATCATATTTAAAGTAGAAATATGATAAATGTAAGCTGTTACCTTTTTAAGTTTGTAAGGCAATTTAAATTGTAGAATACAAAAGATGATTTAGTAACCTGAATATCATTTTTTGGCCTAGGGAACAAGACTTAAATTTAGACTTGATTCTTCTTCTTTCTTCTTTCTTCTTCATCTCATTTGCTCTTTATAAAACGCTATGTTTAAAATCTTCTAACTTTATCAATGGAGAATCCCAGAACTTCGACATTCAGAAACTTGTGCAAAGGTACATAGTGAATAAATGTTGGAACAAGTCATCATGCTATACCGCTGACCTGTTTATTCTTGAACTTGATGTTCATAATGGTACTATTTATAATATACTTTCTTTTGCAATTGTATCTTTATTACACTTTTAAATCCTCTGGTCAGATTTGATGCAGTGCTTTTCCCAAGAACTGACTATTTCTTGGTGGGTCCTCCATAAATATTAATCAGTTGATTTCTAGTCCACATTGGTCCCTGGAGGGAGCGGGGTAGCTTTGTCATGTGGCAGCTAACCTTTAACCACTGAAGATGGAGAAGTGCCATCAGGAGTAAGGTAGCCAAGTGCTTGAAACTCCCAGGCATTTTCATTTTCCTCTTCCCTATGTCTGCTTTTTGTCTGTTCAGGCAGAAATCTTAAAATTTTGGTTTGACCTTTTGATGGAGATCGCCTATACTTGACCTTGTTTCTGACTTGGCTTTTTCTCCTGATCTGCCTCTTTTAGAACAGTCAGCCCTTCCTTTCTGATTACTTCTTTCATTTCAAGCATTTATTTTGACTCTATCCTGTCCTTTTACTCTGATTAACTCAGGCAGAGTGGCTCAATAGAAAGGGTGTGGGCTTATTTCTTGCCAATTTCAGGAGCGATTAACATTTTTGATCTTTAATTTTTTAAATTAGACTTTTTATTTTGAGATAATTGTTGATTCATATGCTCTTATAAAGACATACTGGAGATCCCCTGTACCCTTGACCGTGTTTCCCCTAAGGGACATGCAAATACAAAACCACAGTTCAGTATCCCAACAAACTGACACTGGAACAGTCAAAATACAGAACATTTCCATCACTACGTGGCTTGCCCACTTTGCCCATTTAGAGCCATCCCTGCTTCCCTCCCACATTCTCCTTTTCTGTAACACCTGATCCACTAACCTGTTCTCTAATTCTCTAATTTTGTCACTTCAAGACTATCATGTAAAAAGAAGCATACAACATGTAACATCTTATGATTTTTTTTCCCACTCAGCACAATTCTCTGGAAATTCATCCTGATTGTTTTGTGTTTCACTAGTGTAGTTTTCTGTTTGTTTTTGCATTGTGAGTACAATCTTATGGTATCAATCTAGCACACTATGTTTAACCGTTCACCTTTTGGATGATATCTGAGTTTCTATTTTTTAGCTATTATGAATAAAGCTTCTAATAAATATTCATTTATAAGTTTATGTATAAATAGAAATTTTTAATCTCTCTGGATGACCAAGAATGCAATTGTTGGGACATATGTTTTTTTTTTTTTTTTTTTTTTAACAAAGTGCCAACCTGTTTTCCATAATGTACCATTTACATCTTTGCATCTTTGCTAGTATTGATGTTGATGAAATTTTTAATTTTAGACATTCCCATAGGTGTCTCATTGTGGTTTTAATTTGCATTTGCCTACTGGTTCACTGTACTGAATGTATTTACCATCTGTAAATCTGTATATCCTGGGGCACCTGGGTGGCTCAGTAGTTGAGTCTTAGCCTTTGGCTCAGGTCTTGATCCCAGTATCACGGGATGGAATCCCACATTGGATACCCCAAAGGTAACCTGATTCTCCCTTTGCCTCTCTCCGTGTGTCTGTGTCTCTCATGAATAAATAAATAAAATTAAAAAAATAAATCTGCATATTCTTTTCAGTGAAACGGATAATTTCCTTTCCCTGTGTTCTAATTGTATTTTCTTAATTCTTGGATTTTGAAATTTCTTTATCTATTCCAGACATTAGTTTGAAGGTACTCTTTACAGGGCCTAAATTTTTTAATTTTGATGAGATCCAATTTATCAACTTTACCCTTTACAAATGGTGTTTTTGGTGTTGAGTATAAGACCTTTCCCTAGCCTTAGATCCCAAAACATGTCTTCCATTTTTTTCTAACAGTTTTTTAGTTTCACATTTTACCTTTAAATCTCTTATCAATATAAATAATAGTGAAAGGGAATATAAGGGAAGGGAGAAGAAATGTGTGGGAAATATCAGAAAGGGAGACATAACGTAAAGACTGCTAACTCTGGGAAACGAACTAGGGGTGGTAGAAGGGGAGAAGGGCGGGGGGTGGGAGTGAATGGGTGACGGGCACTGGGGGTTATTCTGTATGTTAGTAAATTGAACACCAATAAAAAATAAATTAAAAAAAAATAAATCTCTTATCAATTTTGAATTAATTTTTTATAAAGTATGAGATTTAGCTCAAGCTTCATTTTCTCGTGTGTGACAATGGATGTTGAATTGCTGTAGCAGCATTTATTGAAGGGGCCATCCGTTGAAGTACTCCGTTGAAGTACTCCGTTGAAGTACTTTAATAGTTCTATTGAAATTGGGCATATGTGTGTGCATCTGCTTCTGAATATTCTATTTCACTGATCAATGCTTTTCTTTGACGGTACCAAATAGTCTTAGTTTCTATAGCTATAGAATAGTCAGGTAGACAGAATAAGATACTTTATTCTTCCTTCAAAGTTATTTTGAATATTCCAGGGTTTTTTGCCTTTTCATATAAATTTTAATGTAATCTTATCATATCTATAAAACATCTTGTTAGGATTTTAAAATAAATTGTTTTAAACATATAGTTCAATTTGGAAGATAATTGAGATCTTTATTATTTCTCGTCTTCCAATTCAGAAACAAGGTATGTCTCCCCATTTATGTGTATCTTTGATTTATTTCCATCACATTTTGTAGTTTTTTTAGCATACAGATCCTGTATGTGTTTTGTTAGATTTACTTCTCAGTATTTTTAATTGATCGTAAATGTGTTTTTTTTTTTTAATTTGGGTGTTAATGTGTTCATTGCTTGTCTACATAAATCAAATAGATATTTTTATATTGATATTCTACTGTGATATAGACAGTTTGTACCACCCCCATAGAGATCCAATCCCCAAAGATGTGGTATTTGGAGGGGTCCCTTTGGAGGTTGATTAGCAGTAGTGTCCTTATAACAGAGACCCCAAAAATGCTCTGTTACCCCTTCTGCTATGCAAGGACACAACGAAGAGATGGTTATCCGTGAACCGGGAAGTGGATCTACACCAGACGATAAAGATGCTGGTGCTTTAATCTTGGACTTCTTAGTTTCTAGAACCATGTGAAATACATTTCTGTTTGTTTATAAGCAGCTCAGTCTATAACAATTCTGTTAGGAGCCTGAATAGACTACGACATATTGTAACCTTGCTGAACTCACTCACTGGTTCTAGGAGGTTTTTAAGTTTTTTTGTTGTGATTTTGTATATAGAAAATCATGTCTATGAAAAGCACAGTTATTTATAAAGCTTTTTTCTGATATGAATGCATTTTATTTTCTTGCATAATTGTACAGTTATCTTTCTTGAGCCTCTAGCACTCCGTTGAATACCATTTATTGGTGTGGATTTTTTTTGAGAGAGAATGCATATGAATAGTGATGGGAGGGGCAGAGAGAGAGAGAGAGAGAGAGAGAGAGAGAATCTCAGGCAGACTCCCCGTTGAGAGGTGCTAGATTCAGGACTGGATCTCACAACCCTGAGATCATGACCTGAGCTGAAATCAAGAGTTAGGCGCTCAACCTACTGAGCCACCCAGGAGCTCTTGGTGTGGACATTTTTGCTTTATTCTCCTTTCTTAGCAGCATTTAGTTGTTTGAACATTAAACATAGTATTACATATAGTTTTTGTAGAAGTTCTTTATAAAGGTGACAAATCTCCCCTCTATTCTTATTTTTCTGAGTGTTTTTATTATGAATGGGTATTTATCAAATATTTTTTCGGTATCAATCGATATGATAAATTAATTTTTTTGGCAAGCTAATATAGGATTACATTGATTGATTTTTAAATATTGAGCTACCCTTGCATTCCTGGAATAGTTCTTTTTATATGTAGTTGCATTCTATTTGCATATATTTGTTAGAGATTTTGGCATTTGTATTCATGAGGGATATTGATCTGTCGAAATATTTGGATTTTACTGTTGTTTGGGTATTAGGGTAATACTAACTTCATTAAATGAATTTTCTCCTTCTATATTTTGGGAAGGGATTATTTGAAAATTCGTATTCTTTTTTTTAAGAATGTATTTATTTTTTCATGAGAGGCAGAGACACAAGCAGAGGGAGAAGCAGGCTCTATGCAGGGAGCCCATGTGGGACTCGATCCCAGGTCTCGAGGATCAGGCCCTAGGCTGAAGGTGGTGCTAAACCGCTGAGCCACCCGGGCTGCCCGGTATTAATTCTTTTAAAAATATTTTGTAGAATTCTGTGGTGCAACCAGCCTGAAGATATCTCTTTTAGGAGTTTTTAACTAGAAATGCAATTTCTTTACAGCTAAAATACTCAAATTTTCTATTTTCTTTTGTATTAGCTTATTTTACTATTATTGGTTTTTAAGACTTTATTTATTCATGAGAGACACAGAGAGAGAAGCAGAGACGTAGGAAGAGGGAGAAGCAGGTTCCCTGTGTGGAGCCTGGTGTAGGACTTGATTCCTGGACCGCAGTACCACACTGTGAGCCCAAGGCAAATGCTCAACCACTGAGCCACCCAGGCATCCCGTTACTTTATTTTTTTTTAAGGAATTAGTCCATTTTTTCAAAGTTGTCAATCTTCTGTGTGTAAAATGTTTGTAGTATTACCTTATTAACCTTCTGATGTCTAAGGGTCTATAACGGTGTCCCTTGTTTTGTTACTGATATTGGCCATTTGTATCTTCATTTTTTGCTCGATCTTGATGAAGATTTGTCACTTTTATTGATCGTTTTAAACAAACAGCTATTTGTAACGTTTACTTTTTGAGTTGTTTTACTGTTTTCAATTCATCGACATGTGCTCCTTATTATTTCTTTTCTTTTAGTTACTTTGTTTTTTGATTTTGTTTTTTGTTTTTCTAGGTCCTTGAGATATGCATTTCCTGCTGTAATTTTGAGTCTAGCATTGCTTTAGTTGTCTTGGACTACATATGATACATTGTATTTTTGTTTTCATTAGTTCAGTGTACTCTTTTGATTTTCCTACAACTTCCACTTGACCCATGAATTATTTAGAAGTTTGTTGTTTCACTTCTAAGGATTTGGAAATTTTCTTGTTATCTTTTTTTTTTAAGATTTTATTCATATGAGGGAGAGAGTGTGTGTGTTGAGTGAGAGAGCACACGCAGGGGGAGCATCAGAGAAAGAGGGAGAAGCAGACTCCCCACTGAGTAGGAAGCCCAGTGCAGGGCTTGGTCCCAGGACCCTGAGATCATGATAGGAGCTTAAGGCTGATGCTTACCTGACTAAGCCACCCTAGCTAGAACCCCTCCTTCTCTTTTTCCATAGCTGATTTTTGGTGGTAGTTGGTGCACACATGATGCATGATGTCAAATTTCTCCAAGTTGATGAGGTTTGTTTTATAGCCCAGTGTATACTCTATCTTGGTATAGGTTCTGTGGGTCCTGGAAAGGAATGCATATTTTGATGTTGATTGGTAGAATATTTTGTAAATGTTGATTAGATCCTATTGATGAATGATGTTTCTAGTTGTTCTGTATCCTTCTTACACTTCTGTGTAGTTATTTTATGAGTTGTGGAAAGAGGGGTTTTGGAGTCTCCAACTATAGTTGTTAATTTGTGTATTTCTCCTTTTATTCCTATCAAATTTTGTTTCACGTAGTTTTCTTTTTTCTCTTTTTTAATGTAGTCTTCATCTATGTTTGTTACATACACATGAAGAGTTGTTAGTCTTCTTGGTGGATTGGCTCTTTTACCATTATTTGATATTCTTCTTTGTCCCTGGTAATTTTTATTTCAATTATTGTGTTTTCACTTCCAAAATTTCATTTTATCTTTATAGTTGCTGTATGTCTGCTGGGACTCCCCCTACCCCCTCCCCCCCCCCCCCCATATTTTCAAGCATTTTATCAACTGGTCATTCAAGAATTATTAGGATATCTGCTTTAGATTCTTTCTCAGATAATTCTAATATGTCTGTTTTTGTGTTTTTTTTTTTTTTTTTTGTCGTTGTTGTTTTGTTTTGGGATCTGTTGGTTGTCTTTTATCATTCAGTTTGAGACCTTCCTGGTTCTTGGTATGACTAATGGACTTTTTATGAGACAAGGGTTCTCACTCACCCTATTGTGACAGTGGAGTGCCCTCCTTACTGCTAGGCAGGGATTGCAATTCTGTCCCCCCTACTAGGCCTCCGCTAATACATCCATGGCTGGGAAGTATAGGAATGCCAGTTTCTTGCTCCCCAGGTGGCTTCTACTGACTCTATGAGCTGAAGGGGTTGTCATGGTTACAGATGAAAATTCTTTCTTTTGAGTAGGCCTCCCTGACATTATGACACTACACTGTGACACTCTCACTGCCATCACAAAAGAAGGAAGGAGGAGGGCACCTTGTTACTACCAACTGGGGGTAGAAGTTCAGGTTCCACATGTGGTCTCCCCTGACAGCAAGGGTGAGGGTGGGAGGCATCTACCCAGTTTCTGTGTGACCTCTCTAGCAGGAAGTTGGGGATAATTTGTTAGCATCCAATAAGGATGGAAATCTAGGTTCCTCACTTAATATTTGCAGATGTGAGTGGTGCAGAACAAGTTTTTCGGTGATGTTTGACTCGCTGTCTTGGTGGACTGCCACTGTCCTTGTCCTTTGGCTAATTCCTAAAGCAGACTTATTTGGGGGCATTTATTTCTGTGCCCATTGGAGTTTCTCAGTTGCCAGTTCTTGGCTTCAAGTCTGGAATATACGAAGCAAGGAGAAAACTCACTGAATTGGGGCATCTGGGTGGCCCAGTTGGTTAAGTGTCTGCCCCTGGCTTGGGTCATGATCTCAGGGTCCTGGGATGGGGTCCGAATCTGGGCTCCTTGCTCAGCAGGGATTCTTCTTCTCCCTTTCCTTCTGCCCCCACTTGTTCTCTCTCTTGCTTCCTCACTCTCAAATAAATAAGTAAATAAATAAAATCTTAAGAAAATAAAGGAACCAACACTGAATTAGTTGGATGTCTTACTTTGGTCCCTGGGATCCACTGCCATTTTGACTTTTTCAGTTTCTCCAGCTTTCAGGGATTTTTTGTTTTCTTTATATATATATAGTGTTTAGGATTTCGAGTTATGTTCAACCAGAGGAGCAGGGTTAAGTATATCTAGTCTGAACTTTTTTTATTTGTAAAATGTATTTAGTATAATCTACTTGCTGGTTGCCTCTCAGGGAAATTCATGAAATTTTTTATTTTTAGACAAACATATACTAAAATGATAAAGGCGTGTACTAACATTACTTCCTTTATCGTTACTGGTGATAAGAATATATATACATACATTATATATATGTGTGTGTGTGTGTGTATACACATATATGAATATATATATAAGATTTATTTATTTTGAAGATGATCATAGTGGACACTAGTATATTCCTTAAGGCTTCTGAAGCAATAAAGGAAATTAATAAGCTGCAAACTCTTTCCTTGGTTGTTTTGTTGCTATAATTTCCTGGAAAATCATTGTGAAATAAATTTCCTAAGTAATTACACCATGATTTTTATGGGCAGGTTTTTATCTAAATGAGCAATAATAGAACATTATTTTTTGTATGATAAGTGCTATGTATGAAACTTGTAGTACTTTTTCATTGCTACTTCCATTGGTACTGCTTTAGAGTTGTACTCTAGTCTATTTTTTATTTATTTATTTATTTATTTATTTATTTATTTATTTATTTTAAATTTATTTTCTATTGATGTTCAATTTGCCAACATATAGAATAACACCCGGTGCTCATCGCATCAATTACCCACCTCAGTGCCCATCACCCACTCACCCCCACCTCCCGCCCACCTCCCCTTCCACCACCCCTAGTTCGTTTCCCAGATATAGGAGTTTCTCATGTTCTGTCTCCCTTTCTGATATTTCCCATTCATTTTTCTCCTTTCCCATTTATTCCCTTTCACTATTTTTTATATGCCCCAAGTGAATGAGACCATATAATGTTTGTCCTTCTCCAATTGGCTTATTTCACTCAGCATAATACCCTCCAGTTCCATCCACATCGAAGCAAATGGTGGGTATTTGTCGTTTCTAATGGCTGAGTAATATTCCATTGTATACGTAAACCACATCTTCTTTGTCCATTCATAAAGATTAGATAAAGAAATTTTTGATTCTTAGACAAACATCTACTGAAATGATAAAGGCATTTACTAACATTACTTTCTTTATCACTACTGGTGGTAAGGGTATACATACATACATTATATATATGTGTGTATGTGTGTGTGTATATACACACCCATATGTATATGTTATATATAAGTATATATATACGCGTATATAATTCTGATATTTATTTATTTTGAAGATGATCCTAGTGGACACAAGAATATTCATTAATGCTTCTAAAGCAATATAGGAAATTAATAAGCTGCAAACTCTCTTGGTTGTTTTGTTGCTATAACTTCCTGGAAAATCATTGTGAAATAAATTTTACTAAGTAATTACACCATGATTTTTATGGGCAAGTTTTTATCTAAATGAGCAATAATAGAACATTATTTTTTTTTTAATTTTTATTTATTTATGATAGGCACACAGTGAGAGAGAAAGAGGCAGAGACACAGGCAGAGGGAGAAGCAGGGTCCATGCACCGGGAGCCCGACGTGGGATTCGATCCCGTGTCTCCAGGACTGCGCCCTGGGCCAAAGGCAAGCGCCAAACCGCTGCGCCACCCAGGGATCCCAGAACATTATTTTTTGTATAAGTGCTGTATATGAAAATTGTAGTACTTTTTCATTGCTACTTTCACTGGTACTGCTTTAGAGTTGTACTCTAGTCTATTAAGTAATAAATGAACTGAAAATACTGTCTATTTTGAGAAGTCACTATTATACTTGCCATGAAATATATGTCTTTGCACTATTAACATTTACTCCTTTTACTAATTTTCAGTGTGATTAGGGCAATATTCTCTAGTTCTTATAGAATTAATTGCAAAATAGGAGAGCTGTGAGAGATAAGACTAAAGAATTCTTGGGGAGGGAAATTAAGAATTTAATTAGTATCCTACTTCACTTTTTCTTTTGCTTATCTTTTCAAAAGGAAACTTACAAAAAAAAAATAAAAAAAAAAGGAAACTTACGTAACAAGGTGTGTCTTTAAGAAGAAGATTAGTATACAAAAAAAGAAGAAGATTAGTATACAGTAATTTTTTTCTCTGTGGACCATTTTTTTTAAAGATTTTGTTTATTTATTCATAGAGACACACACAGAGAGAGACAGAGACACAGGCAGAGGGAGAAGCAGCTCCCTACAGGAAGCCCTACGTGGGACTGGATCCAGGGTCTCCAGGATCACACCCCAGGCTGCAGGTGACGCCAAACCACTGAGCCACCAGGGATGCCCCTTCCCTGTGGACCATTAAACAAGAATGAATCTTAGCTGATTCTGCTCAGATTCTGGAAAGCGAGGGTGGAGTGAGGTGGTAAGGCACAACATTAGTGTTTCTAAAAGTCTGAGCTTTCTTTATACTGCTCCTCATCTGCCCTCCTATAAGGAGAGGATTTACAATTTCATTCCTGTGTTTCAGAAAGGTTATTGCTGTAATTTGAAAGGGACAAGTAGCCCACCATGGAATACTATCTCAAGAGAAATGCGCTTTATAGCTGTAGGTCATAGAAATGGCAAAACTTTGAGCCCAGAACTCTACAGAGACCAGAAGGAAGGCCGGCCAGATGTTTGATGATGTGATTTGTAGCTCCTGGGAGCTGAATACCAAGGCTCATGGCTTTGGGAAATAAAGTGAAAGATTCTAGTGCCCGAGGCAGGAAAGGAGTTCATCTTCAAATGAACTGCATGAACATGGTCAGAGAACATCCCTGCAGCAACCAATTCTCACTAACCCCAAAGTTCTTCAAGTTTTCTAGGGAAAATATGGCTCCCTGGGACCTTAGTAAAACCGTAGAGATCATTGAGGGTCCTTACCTCTACCACCTGCCTTTCCAGAATATGATGCATGACTAAGAATTTCCTGTCATGTCTTTGTGACAAGAAGAAATAAGCCATGTTAGATCTCTAAAAAGGACGTGGCTGGATGTTATCTTGAGTGCCAGCAGAAGATACTACTGAGTACAGAAAGAACATTTTGTTCTACTCATAGTGATCATATTTTTTTTTAAAGTGTGCAATTGCCATTATAAAAGTAACACAAGAAAAATTATTACTTTTCCTTTTCTACATCAATAACCAGTTAGGGAATGGGATGGGAAAAATCAAATCCATTCATAATAATGACATAAACTATCACACAAACTACAAAATATAAATCTAAGAAGGAATGTGGAAGGTACACAAAAAATATGAAACTTTATAGAAGGATATAAGAAAAAGTTGAAGAAATGAAAGGAGACATATTTCTGTTTAAAACAAAATCCTGATGTAAAATAGTAGTTTGCTAAAAATTATCTATCTAGTGCATTCTAAAACATAATATTAGTGATAGCTTAATACTGGTGCAGGTCCTGCCTCAGCACCGGCCCCCAGGCCCATGTCGCCCCCGACGTCCCATCCGACAAGGTGCTTAGGCCAGAGCCCACTGGTGCCCTTCCCGGGAGGAGCTCCGAGCAGCCGCGCCACTGGATGCGGTCTCACCCAGGGGAGCCGCCTTCTGCCCAGTGCCGCGCTGGTGGCGGGGAACAGTTAATGTTGCTGAGCTTCTGGGCCGGCCTCCGCGGGGTGGGGGCTGCACGCGTGCCTGTCTAGCGGGTCGCTGCCCCAGGTCCCTGCCCTGGGAGGCGCTGGGAGGCGTTGCAAGGCCAGCTGGTGTCTCCTTGGCCTTGGGGAGTGCGGGCGTGCGGCGCCTGGTGCCCCGAGCCCCGCCGGGAGGGTGGCCGCCCCTGCGCTCCGGGCCCTCGGCCTTCCCTGTGCTCTGATCCAGGTCAGGATCGGCCCCCCGAGGCCCTGCTTGGCCCTTTTCAGGGCCGCTTGCCCCTCGCAGCCATCACGGGTGTCCCGATGAGGTAGGTTTTGGCCTGTGAGATGGGTCCTGTGTGCAGTGTCCCTCGGCTGGCGGCCCCCAGGCCGGGATCGGAGGGTCCTGTGTGCCGCTGCCACTGCATGCTCCTCGGAGATGCGCACCCCGTCCGTCCGTGTCCCTGCAGTCTCAGCCAGAGCTCGTGCACCCCGCTTCTCAGGACCTGGGCATGTCGGTTGCCGAAGTCTCCTAGCGTCAGCCTTCGCCACACAGCGGGTTACTTGTTAGGTGCCCCGCGTGCAACCAGGACTAGAGTGCAAGGGCAGCGTCTTCGCAGCGGGGGACCTGGCCAGAGGGCTCGGCATTTGGTGACCCTTCGAGGTCACACAGGCCAGGAAGAGGGGAGCGCTACGCTGAGCGCCACGCAAGCCAAAGGAAGTGGAAGTGGACTTTTGCTTAGGAAATGGCAAAGGTCGCCCCCAAGGGAGGAGACCAAGAGGCAGGAAGGCAGACCCAGACAGGGAGGGAGAGACAGAGAAATGGAGGGACAGGCAGACACAGGGAAGGAGCCACAGACAGGGAGGGAGATATAGAGACCAGGGAGAGACAGGGAGACAGCTAGGGACAGAGAGGGAGACAGGGACACAGGGAGAGGGAGAGACAGGGAGTGAGAGACAGAGACAGGGAGGGAGACTGGGAGACAGGAAGGGAGAGACAGGGAAGTAGAGTTAGAGGAAGGGAGGGAGAGACAGAGAAAGTGAGGGAAAGAGAGACACAGAGGGAGAGACAGGGAGAGGAGATAGAGATGGGGGAGAGACAGAGAGGGAAGGAAACAAAGAGACAGGGAGGGACACACAGATACAGGGAGGGAGAGACAGAAAGGGACATAGAGACTGAGAGATAGGGAGGGAAAGACCGAGAGACAGGGAGAGAGAGAATGAGACAGGGAAAGTGAGACAGAGAAACAGATGGACAGACACAGGGAGGGAGACAGCGAGGGAGAGATAGAGACGGGGGATCAGAGAGACTGCAAGGGAGGGAGTGACAGAGACAGGGAGGGATAGATAGAGAATGAGACAGAGACAGGGATGGAGACTGAGAAATGTAGGGAGAGACAGAGATAGTGAGGGAGAGATAGAGGCAGAGAATGAGACCAAGACAGAGTGATGGAGACCAAGACAGGGAGGGAGAGATGGATACAGGGAGGGAGAGACCGTGAGACAGGGAGGGAGACACAGAGAGACTGGAGGCAGAGACAGAGACTGGTAGGGAGTGACCAAGACAGGGATGGAGAGACAGACCAGGAGGGATTCCAAGAGATAGGAAGGGAGACACAAAGACAGGGAGAGAGAGACATGGAGGGGGAGGGAGACACAGGGAGGGAGAGATAGAGATCGGGGAGAGACAGAGACAGGGAGGGAGAGACAGAAAGAGGGAGGGAGACTGAGATAGGAGGGAAAGAGATGGGGAGGGGGAGACTGAGAGAGAGGGAGACAGCGAAGGGGAGAATGAAAGACAAGGATTGAGTGACAGAGACAGGAAGGGAGAGACAAGAGACAGGGATGGAGAGATCGAGACAAGGTGGGAAGGCCAGAGAGACAGGGAGAAGGAGACAGACAGGGAAGGAGACACAGAGTCAGGGAGGGAGAGATGGAGACAGGGAAGAGAGACTGAGATGATGGGGGTGAGAGACAGAGATGGGGGGAGACACAGGGACAGGGAGGGGACAGTGAGAGATGGGAAAGGAGAGACCAAGAGACAGGAAGGGAGACACAGGGAGGGAGAGATAGAGATGGGGGAGACACAGAGATGGAGCGAGAGAATGGTAAGACAGGGAGAGACAGTGAGACAGGGAAGGAGGATGGAGACAAGGAGTGAGAGAGGGAGGGAGAGAGACACACAAGGAAGGAGAGTCAGAGAGACAGGGAGGGAAAGACAGAGACCGTGAGACAGAGATGGAGAGACAGGGAGGGAGAGCCATAGAGACCCAGATGGAGACACAGGGACAAGGAGGTTGAGATCTAGACAGGGTGGGAGAGACAGATAGGGAGGGAGAGACCAAGACAGGGAGTGAGAGATCCAGATGGGCAGGAGAGACCAAGACGGGGTGGGGGGGGAGAGACAGAGTTGTTTGGGAGACACAGAGACAGGGAAGGAGAGATCCACAGACAGGGAGGGACAGACCGAGAGATGGGGGGAGAGACCAAGACAGGGGGACAGACAAAGAGACAGGGAGGGAGACACAGAGGCAGGGAGGGAGATACCCAGTGACAGAGACAGTGAGATAGGGAGGGAGAGACATCAAGAATGGAGGGAGAGTCAGAGATAGGGAGAGAGACAGAGACAGGGAAAGAGAGACAGGAAAGGAGTCAGAGACAGGGAAGGGGAGATCAAGACAGGACAGACCGAGATGGGGGAGAGACCAAGAAGGGGCAAGACACAGAGACAGGGAGGGAGCACCAAGCAACAAGGAGGGACAGACTAAGAGACAGGGAGAGAGAGAAAGACACAGTGAGGGAGACACAGAGACAGGATGGAAAGAATGAGACAGGGAGGGAGACTGGGAGGGAGAGACAGAGACAGAGAGGGAGATGCAGACAGGGAGGGAGAGATAGAGACAAAGGAAGAGACAGAGACAGGGAGGGAGACAGAAAGACAGTGAAGGAGAGACTGAGAGACAGGGAAGGAGACCAATACCGGGAGGGAGAGATAGAGATGGGCAGAGACAGAGAAACAGGAAGGGAGAGACAGAGACAGGGAATGAAACAGGGAGGGAGAGTCTGAGATGGGGGAGAGACAAAGATGGGAGGAGAGACAGAGATGGGGGAGAAACCAAGACAGGAAGGGAGACACCAAGAGACTGGGAGGTAGAGACAGAGCATGATGTTTGCATGAGGATGAGCTCTGGGGTGGTAGGCCAGGGGCCGCGGGACCTACCCTGGGTCCTGGGTCTGCAGCTGTGGGTGCAGCTCCCAGCGCAGTGGTTCTTGCCTCTTTCTCAGGTGCCCGGGGGCCTGGGATGACTCTCCCTATGAAGGGAAAGGGCAGGCTGACTTTTCCCAGAACCCCCATCCTGGGGCAGAGAGAGGCTTCCTGCCTCATCCAGCAGCTCATAGGGGGCCTCTGAGCTCCTCAGGTCTGAGCTGGTGATGCAGTGCCTTGGGCCCAGACTGTTTGGGCAGCCAGGGTGTCCAGGCGGCTCAGGGAGGATGTGGGTCCCGTCCATGTGGGCTCAGGGAGGGTGTGGGTCCCGTCCATGCACACCCAGAGGGGTGGAGGCAGGCACCGTCTAGCATCAGGGCAGGGCTTGGGGCAGGTGGCTTGAGGGCCAGGGCCCAGGCTGCTGGGCAACAAAACCCCAGCCAAGGCCCTTTGCTCTTCTCCTTCCCCCTCCAGCCCCTCCACTTCCCTCTGCCCCTCTCCACTTGCCTGTCCTTCTGGAAGCCCTGCAGCATTACTGGACACAGGCCAGTTAATTTAAACACAGTTATTTCCTCTGATTTTAGGTATGACCATACCTTTGATCTATAGATAAGCCTCTCATTTACCAGGAGTGCCACTGTATTAATGTGCATTTTCGTCTTGTATCCACATATAAATGCCCGTTTTGAAATACTTTATGGAAAATTTTTAGCAGAGAGTCATGTTTCAGTTCTATAATTATTCTTATTTCTTTCTTTAGTGTTGCGTTTGTAATGAAGAAGCATTTAAATACTCATCTACTAGGCAAAAAAGGAGGTGGCACCTGGAAGAAAGGTAATTTTCACTCATTTTAAAAACCGTAACAAATACAATTATATTTGCCTTTTAGGCTTTGTTTAATGATGTGACTTCTAGAATGATTATCAAATCAGTTCATCATGCTTTACGTTTGTGGTACTCCATTGTTGAATATGACATTTCATACCATTCTTCCACAAACATTTAATGTCCTTGTAATTCTAAAAATTCTGATCTAAAAATATTTGCAACGATTTGAAGGACTTTGAATTTGTGGAATTGTTAAATAACATTGAAACAGTAGAAAAGTTTTTTTGGAGGGGATTGACCTCTGCACATGCGTTTGAATTTGCGAAAATAATGGTTTAAAAGTAAACTTTGTCTATTTCTTCCTGTATTTTTTGAGTTTTTAAAGCAGTAGTTTCAAATTCTTAGTGTAGAAGTAATCATTGCTGACACTAAAAAAGAAATACATCTTGTGTCATCCCCGAAATAATACTATAGTTGCCATGTCATGAAAAATAACACCACAATGATCATGTTCTCAAATGCCAGGCTTTCTTTTTTCCCTGCTACTGTATCATAATTAGCTTCTTTTTTTTAATAAATTTATTTTTTATTGGTTTTCAATTTCCCAACATACAGAATAACACCCAGTGCTCATCCCGTCAAGTGCCCCCCTCAGTGCCCATCACCCATTCACCCCCACCCCCCGCCCTCCTCCCCTTCCACTACCTCTTGTTCGTTTCCCAGAGTTAGGAGTCTATGTTCTGTCTCCCTTTCTGATATTTCCCACACATTTCTTCTCACATAGACTCAATTCTATTAGGTGAGTAGAAATATAGCATGTCATCTATCAGGGGAGTATGGCTACCTCTAAAATGTTTGAATCTGCAAAATGTACAACTCAGAGCTAGTGAAAATTCCTCTCTCTTTCCTTCAAAGACAGAGGATATTTATCCCCCCACCCACCCGATGCTCTAAGATGGTTTCTCAAACTCTACAGAAACTCCTGGAAACTTTAGGTTCTTAGTACGTTTCCAAGATGTCAGTAATGATGTAGTTTGTTCTACAAGTCTGCAGCTTAGGACCTCCAAGGACCTCTTCCTAATTTGCAAAAGTTTCATTCCCTTTTTAAAAAACATAAAATGCTCTTACCAATATTTTCTATGTATAAAAGCAGTTTAACTTGTCTCTTCTTTGAAGGCATAGTATTCTCTTTGGCATGTTAGTTTGAATGTGACCATTTTGTAAAAGAATTGAGCGTTATGTGTACCTACTCCTGATTTTTGATGTCTGGTACTTTTGCAGCATTATATTTAATTTGAGCCAAACTCTATGTATTGGACATATCCTGAGTGCATTATTCTTCAAATCCACAAATTCTTTATTTTTTTTCACAAATTCTTTATTACCTAAATGCTAAGTTGGAACTTGTCAAAGTTTTGTTTCGTGAGTGTATAAGGAAGTGGAAGCAAAACATTTACAATACTGTTTTTGTTGTTTTCATGTGCATAATCTAAATAGTCACTCTGCATTGTTATTAGCAGTGCAGCAAAGTTATCTGCCCTGACAGCATCTCTGGGGGGCTTTTACGCCCCAACCACTTTTTCCACTAGAGGATTTTATTTTATTTTATTTTTTTTAAATGTTTATTTATTTATGATAGTCACAGAGAGAGAAAGAGAGAGAGGCAGAGACACAGGCAGAGGGAGAAGCAGGCTCCATGCACCGGAAGCCCGATGTGGGATTCGATCCCGGGTCTCCAGGATTGCGCCCTGGGCCAAAGGCAGGCGCCAAACCCCTGCACCACCCAGGGATCCCCACTAGAGGATTTTAAATTGGATCCATGTGACGGAGAGTCTAAGAGCTAAATAATTTCATAACAAAGGAAATGTACCTATTTCTGAGTGAAAATATCAGTGAGGGTGACAAAACATGAGAGGCACCTAACTCTGGGAAAGGAACAAGGTGTAGTGGAAAGGGAGGTGGGTGGGGGTAGGTGTGTGGTGGTGACTGGGTGATGGGCACTGAGGGGGGCACCTGTCGGGATGAGCAAAAAAGAATGCTATATGTTTGCAAATTGAACTGGGTATTATGCTATATGTTGGCAAATTGATCTCTAATAAAAGGAATTTTAAAAAAGCTTTTGCCAGAATGTAAAAAAAAAAAAAAATGTACCTGTTTCCTTCAAGTTGCTAATTAATGAATATCTAGATAAAAACCTTAGTATTTGCTTAGGGAAGCAATTTGGGAGGCATCTACTCAGGTTGTGTAAAAGTCAAATAGTGTGTGATGGTTGACATGGGGAGTCTTTAGGCCCCAGGGTGAGCCCAGGATTGATCAGGGCTTTTGTTCAGGTGAATGAGTTTTCCCTAGGCCTGTTTCAGATCCCTGAGCTCTTTTCATTGATGCTGGCGCTGTCTGTTTTTTACCAGACACTTGGGATTTGTGATTAGCTGTCTTCCTTTTCATAGTATCTTTGATCTTATTGATAAGTAAAATCTGGCCCCCACATTTTTATCCATACCAGGTGTGACCTAGACCAACTGTGCAATAGAAGTCCTGGTGGCTCTGATACTTGGTTCTGGTTTGCTGTAAGCCATTAGGACCAGACATGAGACCTATAGGGCTTTGGGGTCTTGCTTGTCTCCTTTCATTTCTCTCCTTTTCAGAAATGCTTATATTGAAATGTTAAAATTTTATGAAAGCATCATTGTTACCTGCTTTTTGGTGTAGATGGAAATGTATTTTTTTGGAAAACATGAAAGTGTCCCAAACCTAAACATTCCTAGAGAAAAGCATATCGATGTGCACATGCAGTTGTCTTTGCAAGTTTGCTAACAGTAATTTGGGTTGATTAGAAACTTCAATGACATTTATTTATTGAAAGATTTTGTTAATCAGAGAGAGAGTATAGCAGGGAAGAGGGGCAGTGGGAGAGGGGGAAGCAGGCTCCCCGCTGAGCAGGGAGCCCCTCGTGGGGCTGGATCCCAGGAACCTGGGATCATGACCAGGGAAACACTTCACCGACTGAGCCACCCAGGCACCCCATAAACTTACATTACCTTTATTTTTTTAAATAATAAATTTATTTTTTATTGGTGTTCAATTTGCCAACATACAGAATAACACCCAGTGCTCTTCCCGTCAAGTACCCCCCTCAGTACCCGTCACCCATTCATTCCCACCCCCCACTCTCCTCCCCTTCCACCACCCCTAGCAGCAGTGTCCACAATAGCCAAACTGTGGAAGGAGCCTCGGTGTCCATTGAAAGATGAATGGATAAAGAAGATGTGGTTATGTATACAATGGAATATTACTCAGCCATTAGAAATGACAAATACCCACCATTTGCTTCAACATGGATGGAACTGCAGAGTATTATGCTGAGTGAAATAAGTCAATCGGAGAAGGATAAACATCATATGCTGTCATTCATTTGGAGAATATAAATAATAGTGAAAGGGAATAGAAGGGAAGGGAGAAAAAATGGTAGGAAATATCAGAAAGGGAGACAGAACATGAAAGACTCCTAACTCTTACATTACCTTTAAATGAGAGGATAATAAAAAAATAAATGAGAGGATAATGCAGTTTATAAAAATTCTGAATTATGCTTATCTAAAGAGATTCAAGTTTTTCCTATCATAAGAGTATGAGATTAACTCCTGTTATTGTCACTTGATTGTCCATTTGAAAGAACTATGTTCCTTTGGTTAAGTTGTCATCATTGCTTTCATTTTCTGTATTAAAGGATCATCATCAGGGTGCCCGGGGGTGGAGCTCAGTGGATTAAGCCTCAGATGTTTGGTAGAATTCCTCGGAGAAGCCTTTTCTTATGATCTTGTGTACAGTCTTTGGTTTCTGTTTCATTGATTCCTGCTCAAATTTATTATTTGTCTTCTCTTGCTGGTTTTAGGCTTTATTTGCTGTTCTTTCTCTACCTCCTTTCGGTATAAGGTTAGGTTGTGTATTTGAGACCTTGTTTCTTGAGAAGGGTTTGTTGTGGTATACTTCCTTCTTAGGACTGCCTTTTCTCCCTGCTGACGGTATTGAACAGTTGTGTTATTATTTTCATTTTCTTCCATGAATTTTTAAAATTCTTCTTTAATTTCCTCGTTGACCCTTTCGTTCTTTATTAAGATACTGTCTAGCCTCCATGTATTGGAGTTTTTTCCAAATTGCTTCTTCTGATTGAGTTGCTTCAAAGCACTGTGGTCTGAAAGAATGCAGGGGTTGATCTCAACCTTTTGGTACTGGTTGAGACCTGATTTTGACCCAGTATGTGATCTATTCTGGAGACTGTTCTGTGTGCACTCACAAAGAATGTGTGTCTGTTGCTTTATGATAGAATGCTCTGAATAGGGAAGCCTGGGTGGCTCATTGATTTGAGTGTCTGCCTTTGACTCAGGGCCTGATCCCAGAGTCCTGGGAGGGAGTCCCACATCGGTCTTCTCGCAGGGAGCCTGCATCTCTCTCAGCCTCTGTCTCTGCCTCTGTGTGTGTGTGTGTCTAATGAATAAATAAAATCTTTACAAAAAGAATGCTCTGAATATATCTGTGACATCCATCTGGTCCAATTTGTCATTCAAAGTGCTTGTTTATCTTCTTTTAGGTGACCTGTCCATTGAAGTGAAGTGGGGGGGGGGTTACAGTCTCCTCCTTTTGTATTATTATCAATGTATTTCTTTAATTTGTTATTAATTGGTTTATATAACTGGCTGCTCCCATGTTAGTGGCATCAATATTTGCAATTGTTCGAACCTCTTGTTAGATGGACCCTTTAACTATGCTATAGCATCTTTCCTCGACTCTTATTACAGTCTTTGGTTTAAAATCTAATTTGTCTGATATAAGGATTGCTACACAAGGTTTCTTTTGATGCATATTAGTATGACAAATGATTCTCTACTCCCTCTGCCTTCCAATCTGGAGGTGTCTTTCAATCTCAAATGAAACTCTTATAAGCTGCATATCAGTGGGTCTTGCTTTTCTTCCAGTCTGGTATCCTTTGTGTGTTGACTGGGGCATTTATTCTGTTTACCTTGAGTATTGAATGATAAGAATTTAGGGGTGCTTGAGTAGCTCAGTTTAGTTAAGCCTCTGCCTTCAGCTCAGGCCATGGACTTGTAATCCTGGGATCAGGCTCTTTATTGGGCTCCCTGCTCAGTAGGGACTCCATTTTTCCCTCTTTTCAGGGCTCTCTCTCTCTCTCTTTCTCTTTCTCTCTCTCTCTCGTAAACAAAAAAAAATATTTTTCAAAAAGATATGAACGTAGTGCCATTGTATTACCTATAAAGTCATCTCTCTGTTCCTTTCTTGTCTTTTTTACTTTTGGGATCTCCCTTTGCTTAAGGGATCTCCTTTAAGACTTCTAGCAGGGCTTATTTAGTGAGCCCCAATTCTTTTAGTTTCTGTTTATTCCGAAAGCTTTTTATCTCTACTTCTATTTTGAATTACAGCCTTGCTGGATAAAGTGTTCTTGATTGCACATATTTTTCTCAAACATCACACTCAATATTTATTGTTGGTTTCTTGCGTTTTTTTACTTTAGTAATTCTGACCATATGAAGTGACATCTCATTGTGGTTTTGATTTGCGTTCATTTGATGATTGATGTTGAGCATCGTTTCATGTGTCTGTTGGCCATGTGTGTGTCTTTTTTTTTTTTGCATAAATGTATGTTTGTGTCTTCTTGCCCATTTAAAACAATTGGATTATTTTGTTTTTTGAGGCTACAGTAGTTCTTCATATATTTAAATAGCAGCCCTTTATCAGATATTTTGTGGATTGTTTCTTTTGCTGTTCGGAAGCCTTTTACTCTGATGTAGTCCCAATAGTTTATTTTTGCTTTTATTTCCCTTGACTCAGGAGACCCTGGTACAAAAACATCATGGCCGACATCAGAGAAATTACTGCCTTTGTTCTCTATGATTTTTATGGTTTCAAGTCTCCCATTTAGGTCCTTAATTGATTTTGAGTTTTTTTGTGTTTGGTGTAAGAAAGTGGTTCAGTTTCATTATTTTGCAGGCTGCTGTTCAGTTTTCCTAACACCATTTGGTGAAGAGATCTTTTCCATTGTGTATTTTTAGGTAATACATTGAAGACTAATTGACCCTATAATTGTAGGTTTGTTTCTGGCCTTTCTTTTCTGTTCTCTTGATCTATGTGTTTATTTTTGTGCCAGTACCATTTTTTTTTTCGTTTTTAAATTGTTTTCATGGAGTTCAATTTGCCAAAATATGGCATGTCACCCAGTGCTCATCCCATCAAGTGCCCTCCTGTCAGTGCCCATCACCCAGTCACCCCAACTCCCCGCACACCTCCCTTTCTACTATCCCTTGTTCATTTCCCCGAGTTAGGAGTCTCGCATGATCAGAAGGCCAGTACCATTTTATTTTGATTCCTACAGCTTTGTTGTATATCTTGAAATCTGGTTGTGATACCTCTGATTTTGTTATTCTTCAAGATTGCTTTGGCTCTTGGGGGACTTTAGTGGTTCCTTACAAATTTCAGTCTTGTTTATCCTAGCTCTGTGTGAAAAGGACTGTTGGTATTTTGGTTTTTCATAGGGATTGCATTAAATCTCCACATTGCTTTTGCTCATGTACTCATGTTAACAATATTTGTTCTTCCAGTCCGTGGGTATGAATATCTTTCCATTTGCTTGCGTTGTCTTCAAGTTCTTTCATCAGTGTCTTACGGTTTTCATAGTACAAGTCTTTCACCTCCTTGGCTAAGTTATTCCCTGGTATTTCCTTATTTTTGCTGCGATTATAAATGGGATTTTTAATGTTTCTTTGTGCTACCTCATTATTACTGTATGGATATGCAGTGGATTTCTGTATATCGCTTTCGTATTCTATAGTCTTACTGAATGTATCAATTCGAGTAGGCTTGTTTTGTTTTTTGTTTTTGTTTCTGTTTTGTAGAGTGTTTAGGATAGCCTATGTATGGCATCATTTCATCTGCAAATAGTAAAAGTTTTACTTCTTCCTTACCAATTTGGGTTCCTTTTATTTCTTTTTGTTGTCTGATTGCCGTGGCTAGGACTTTTAGTACTATGTTGAATCGAAGTGGTGAGGGTGGACATTTTGTCTTCTTTCTGACCTTGGGGGAGAGCTCTTAATATATTCCCCCAATTGAGTATGATGTTTGCTTTGGGCTTTTCATATATGGCATTATTATGTTGAGGAGTTTCCCTGTAAACCTCCTTTGTGGAGTGTTTTTTTTTTTTTTAAACATTTTATTTATTGGAGAGAGACACATGGAGAGAGAAAGAGAGAGAGAGGCAGAGACACAGGCAGAGGGAGAAACAGACTCCATGCAGAGCGCCCGACATGGGACTTGATCCCAGGTCTTCAGGACCACACCCTGGGCCAAAGGCAGCCCTAAACCACTGAGCAAACCGGGCTGCCCTGTGGATGGTGTTTTAACGTGAATAAATGCTATACATTTTCCAATGCTTTTTTGAACCTATTGAAGTGTTCATACGGTTTTTCTTCTTTTTCTTGTCAATGTGATGTTTCATGTTGTCTGATTTGTGAATTTTAACCCATCTTGCATCCCAAGAATAAACCTCACTTCATTGTGATGAGTGATTTTTTAAAAAAACTGTATTGTTGGGTTCTGTTTGCTCATATTTTGTTGAAGATTTTGTATCTGTATTCATCAGATGTTGACCTGTGTTTCTTTTTCTTGTAGTGATGTTACCTGATTTTGGTGTCAGGGTAATGACAGAATGAATTTGGAAGCTTTCTTTCCCATTTGAGTTTTGGAAATAGTTTGAGAATAATAGAAACTATCGTCTCCTTAAATGTTTGGTGGAATTCACCTGTGAAGCTGCGGTCCTAGACTTTGGTTGGGTACTTTTTTTCTTTGTTTCTTTGTTTTTGATTTTTAGTATTATTATTTTTTCATTGGAGTTCAATTTGCCAGCATAGAGCATAACACCCAGTGCTCATCCCTCCATGTGCCCCCCTCAGTGCCCATCACCCAGTCACCCCAACCCCCCAGCCACTTCCCCTTCCACCACCCCTTCCACCACCCCTTGTTCACTTCCCAGAGTTAGGTGTCTCTCAAGTTTTGTCACCCTCACTGATATTTTCACTCATTTTCTCTCCTTTCCCCTTTATTCCCTTTCACTATTTTTTATATTCCTCAAGTGAATGAGACTCTAAAATGTCCTTCTCCGATTGACTTATTTCACTCAGCATAATACCAGTTCCACCGACGTTGAAGCAAATGGTGGGTATTTGTCATTTCTAATGGCTGAGTAATATTCCATTGTATACAGAGACCACATCTTCTTTATCCATTCATCTTTCGATGGACACTGAGACTCCTTCCACAGTTTGGCTATTGTGGACATTGCTGCTAGAAACATTGGGGTGCAGGTGTTCAGCCTTTTCACTACATCTGTATCTTTGGCTAAATCCCCAGCAGTGCAATTGCTGGGCCGTAGGGTAGGTCTATTTTAAACTCTTTGAGGAACCTCCACACAGATTGCCAGAGTGGCTGCACCAGTTCACATTCCCACCAACAGTGCAAGAGGGTTCCCCTTTCTCCACATCCTCTGCAAGATTTGTTTTTTCCTGTCTTGTTAATGTTCCCCATTCTCACTGATGTGAGGTGGTATCTCATTGTGGTTTTGATTTGTATTTCCCTGATGGCCAGTGATGCAGAGCATTTTCTCATGTGCTTGTTGGACATGTCTATGTCTTCCTCTGTGAAGTTTCCCTTCATGTCTTTTGCCCATTGCATGATTGGATTATGTCTTTGCTGTTGAGTTTAATAAGTTCCTCATAGATCTTGGATACTAGCCCTTTATCTGATAGGTCATTTGCAAATATCTCCTCCCATTCTGTAGGTTGTCTTGTAGTTTTGCAGCCTGTTTCTTTTGCTGTGCAGAAGCTTTTTATCTTGATTAAGCAGTTGGGTGCTTTTTGTTTACCAATTCAATTTCTTTGCTGGTAACCATTCTGTTCAGATTTCTCTTTTCTCTTTTCCTGATTCACTTTTGGGAGGTTATGTTTCTGTGAATTTATCCGTTTCTTCTTGTTTGTCCCAGTTTGTTGGCATGTAATTTTTCATTATATTCTCTTATAATCCTTTGTATTTCTTTGTCAGTTTTTGTCTTTTTTTCAACCCTGATTTTGTGTTCTCTCTCTCTCTCTCTCTCTTTCTCTAAATAAGTGTTGCTAAAGATTTATCCATTTTGTTGAACTTTTCAAAGAATCAGCTTCTGGTTTCTTTGATCTGTTCCATTGCTTTTTTAGTTTCTATTTCATTTATTTCTACTCTATTCTTTTTTTCCTTTTACTGGTCCTGGGTTTTGCTTACTTTTTTTTCTAGGTCCTTATTTTGTGAAGTTAGGTTGTTTATTTGAGATTTTTCTTGCTTTTCGAGGTAGGTCTGTGTTGTTTTAAAGTTACTCCTAAGAACAGCTTTTGCTGCACCCAAAGGTTTTGGATTGTTGTGTTTTCATTTGTATTTGTTCATGTATTTTCTTAATTTCTCTTTGATTTCTTGGTTAACCCATTCATTTCTTAGTATCAGGTTATTTAACTTCTGTATATGTGTGTTCTCTCCAGATAGTTTCTTGTGTTTGATTTCTAGTTTCATACATAGCCTTGTGGTCAGAAAAGATGCAGTGTGTGACTTCAGTCTTTTTGAGTTTGTTAAGACTGGTTTTGTGGCTTCAAATATTATCTATTCTGGAGAATAGTTTGGCTTGCAAAGTACTCTGCTGTTTGAAGATGGAATGTTCTAAATATATCTGCAGATCCATCAGGTCCAGTGCGTTATTCAAAGTAACTGTTGATTTTCTTTTTTGATGATCTGTCCATTGCTATACATGGGGTGTTAAAGCCTTTACTGGTACTGTGTTATTCTTCATTCCACTTTGCATATCTGTTATCAGTTGATTGGCGTATTTGGTTCCTCTCACGGTGTGTGCATATATATTTGTTAAATCTTGTTGGATTATGCCCTTTATGTAGTTAGTGTATGAGCATGGAACCTGATATGGGGCTCCATCTCATGACTCTGAGAGCATAACCTGAGCCAAAATCAAGAGTTGGACCCTCCCTCAGTCTGAGCCACCCAGGGGTCCATACGTTTTACTTTTTAGTGCAATCTGGTCATCTGTTTTTGAGATGAGCTAGTTAATCCTTTAACACTTAGTGTAATGGTTAATATTCTTGGTTTTTCAAAACTTTACTTCTTTTCCTCAAATGAATGAGACTCTAAAATGTCCTTCAAAACTTTACTTTTTCAAAACTTTACTTCTTTTTACATTTACATTATTTGGTCATGTTTTAAAAACATTTTTTTTTAAAGATTACTTGTGTTGGAGTGAGAGACTGCCAGAGAGTGCAGAAGAGAGGAAGGATAGAGGCAGAAGCAGGCTCCCCACTAAGCCAGGAGCCTGATGATGGCCTCAATCCCAGCACCCTGGGATCATGACCTGAGCCGAAAGCAGACACTTAACTGACTAAGCCACATGTGCTAACTAACCCCTTCAAAATGTTTTATGGTACTATTTAGCCTGCTCTCCCCCTCTGCCTTCCATCTTCCCTCCTTAAGCATTTAGAATGTTTTTGATTTTTAAAAAATTGATTTGAAGAGTCATATTTTTCATATTTTAGCACTTGTGAAATCAATACATGTCATATAGCTATTATATGTCATAGTGGAACATTCTTAGTGGTACATACAACAATGGCATCTTAAAACTCAATGTTTAGATTCTATGAGGGAGGCTGGTTTTTCATTATCTAGAGGGTATTCTTTCCCTTCCTTAATTCTTTCTCAGACAAAGTTTTCATCCATTATTTGAGATGACATCAGCATGTTCCGACCAGGGCACCTTGTTGCCTTTTTGTTTCTCCTATTAGATGCTGGTAAGAGGAGACTTTCAAATAAACCTATTTATTTGAGAGAGCGAGAGAGAGCGTGAGCGAGAGCATGTGCAGTGGGAGAGCTGCAGAGGGAGAAGGAGAAGCAAACTCTCTGCTCACCATGGAGCCCGATGTGGGGCTTGAATCCAGGACCCCGAAATCATGACCTAAGCTGAAGGCCAATGCTGAACCAAGTGAGCCACCCAGGCTCTCTCAAACAATTTCATTATCTCCTCTCGAAACCCTCTGTCCTAAGAGAACTTTAGGTTGATTTTCCTTTTTCTTTCTCCTCCCATTTCCTAACTCCAGTGTTGGTGGGAGAGTTACACTGTTAGAATATAAACAAAAACCTATTTTGTGTTTAGGTTTATAAACGATCAAAGCAGTTGCACCTGTCTTTGTATTATTTATTATTGTTTATTAGATCACAGCAAGGAAGTTCCTCTGCTATGGAGGGAACCTCAGCTCACACGTGGGTAATCTATGAAAGGGTTTAGTACCAGACTTCCCAGTGACAGTACATGTGTGTGGGTTTGCTGGGCTGACTCTTGAGACCTCATGTCACCGTGTTGTCATTCAGCCTGGGTGGGATTCGGACATAGAGGCTTGCAGTCATAATCCCACAAATGCTAGCGTGTCACCGTTGCCTCCTCAGCCAGTCACATAAAGGGATCACATGCATTCTATCAGCAAGAGAAGGGACACTGGAGACTATCACGGGACTGCATTTTTTATTCAAGACTGTTGTAAGTAGCTTTACTGAGGAGATAGCTAGTTGGCAGCATTCTGACATTTATTTTTAAATTGAAGTATAGCAGACCTACAAGATTATTTTGATTTCAGAGGTACAACATCATGATTTGATGATTGTGTAGTGTCATGATATGCTCACCTTCCTAAGTGTAATTACCTCTGCCGCCAAAGTTAGGATGATATTACTGTATTTTCTGCGTAGTACTTTTTATCCCTGTGACTTACTTACTTTATACCTGGAAGTCTATACCTCTTAAAGCCCTTCACTTGTTTTATCCAATATCCTTTGACCCTCTTCTCATCTGGCAATTACCAGTTTATTCTCTGTATTTTTATGGGTCTGTTTCTGTTTTGTTTTTTAGATTCCACAAAGAAGTGAAATCATATGTATGGCATTTTTCTTTTTCTGACTTATTTTACTTAGCACGATGCCCTCTGGGTCCATCCATATTATCACAAATGGCAAAATCTTTCTACAACTGAGTAATAATCCTGCGTGTGTATGTGTGTGTCTGTGTGTGTGTGTGTGTGTGTGTAAGCGACATCTTCTTCATCCGTTCATCTATTGATGGATACTTGAGTTGCTCCCATACCTTGGCTATTGTAAATCATGCTGCAGTCAACATGGAGGGTGCACAGATCTTTCTGAATTAGTATTTTCATTTTCTTTGAATATATACCCACCCATTGGGATGGCTGAATCATATGGTATTTCTGTTTTTAATTTTTGGAGGAACTTTCATACTATTTTCCATAGGGCCTGCACCAATTTACACTCCCACCCAACAGTGCACAAGTGTTCCTTTTTCTCCACATCCTCACCAACACTTGTTTCTTGTGTTTTTTATTTTAGCCATTCTGATGGGTATGAGGTCATGTCTCATTTTGGTTTTGATTTGCATTTTCCTAATGAGGATTGATGTGGTACATCTCTTCATGGGTCTCTTGGCTCTCTATAGGTCATCTTTGGAGAAATGTCTGTTCATGCCTTCTTTCCGTTTTTCATTTGGACTGAGTTATTTTTACTGTTGCATTTTAGGAGTTCTTTGTATATTTTGGATATTAACACCTTTTGCATATAAGACTTATTTATACCTTCATTTATTTAGTAGATTCCTTTTTTATTTTGTTGATGTTTTCCATCACGGTGCAAAAGCCATTTGATTTCATGGACTCCCAATTGTTTACTTGAGCTGTGGTTTCCTTTGCCTAAGGACACAGATGTAGAAGAATACTGCTAAGGCCGGAGTCCAAGAGATTATTGCTCCTCTTTTCTTCTAGGAGTTTTATGCTTTCAGGACTTCTATTTAGGTCTTTCATTGGTTTTGAGTTTATTTTTTGTATATGCTGAAAGCAGGTGTTCCAGTTTCATTCTTCTGCATGTAGGCGTCCAGTTTTTCTAATACTGTTTACTGCAGATATGTTTTTCTTATTATATCTTCTTGCCTCTTTGTCATAGATTAATTGACTATATAAGTGTGGGTTTATTTCTGGACTTTCTATCTGTTCCTTCAATCTTTGTTAAATTTTGTTCCAGTACCATACCTGTTTCCCCTGCCTGCCTTCCTTCCTTCCTTCCTTCCTTTTTCTTTTCTTTTCTTTTCTTTTCTTTTCTTTTCTTTTCTTTTCTTTTCTTTTTTCTTTCCTTTTCTTTCTCTTTTCTTTTCTTTCTTTCTTTCTTTCCTTCCTTCCTTCCTTCTTTCTTTCTCTCCTTTCTTTCTTTCTTTCTTTCTTTCTTTCTTTTCTTTCTTTCTTTCTTTCTTTCTTTCTTTCTTTCTTCTTTCTTTCTTTCTCTTTCTTTCTTTTTCTTCCTTCCTTTCTTTCCTTTCTTTCTTTCTTTCTCTCTCTCTCTCTCTCTTTCTTCCTTTCCTTTCCTTTCCTTTTTTTTTTTTTTTAATTTTCAAGTATTCTTGATACGTAACATGGATCTTGAACTCACAACCCGGAGATCCAGGGTCTCATGCTCTACTTGAGCTAGCTAGTTGTCCTGTAACTGTTTTGATTACTATGCTTTGTAGCATAGTTTGAAATCTGGCATGGTAATATGTCTAGCTTTTTAAAAAAAATTTATTGTTTTAAATTAAATTCAGTTAATTAACATGTTATAGTTTCAGAAGTAGAATACAGTTTTTTTATCAGTCGTATACCCTGTGCTCATTATATCACATACCCTCCTTAATGTCCATCATCCAGTTACCACATCCCACCACCTCTCTTCCCTCCAGAAACCCTCAGTTTGTTTCCTATGATTAAATCTCTTATGGTTTGTCTCCATCTCGGATTTCATCTTGTTTTGTATTTTCCTCCCTTCCCCTATGATCCTCTGTTTTGTGTCTTAAATTTCCCTGTATGAGTGAGATTCTATGATATTTACCTTTCTTTCATTGACTTACTTCACTCAGCATGATACCCTCTAGCTCTATCCATGTCTTGCAAATGACAGAATTTCTTCTTTTAAGATCTTATGTATTTATTCATGAAAGACAGAGAGAGAGAAAGAGAGTGAGAGAGAGAGAGAGAGGGAGGCAGGCAGAGGCACAGGCAGTGGGAGAAACAGGCCCCATGCAGGAAGACTGACGAGGGACTCTATCCCGGGTCTCCAGGATCACACCCTGGACTTAAGGTGGCGCTAAACCGCTGACCCACCCAGGCTGCCCTCACATTATGGCTAAGGAGGGTTCCATTGTGTATGTCTATATGACATCTTTATCCATTCATCTGTCGATGGACATCTGGTCTCTCATAGTTTGGCTCTTGTGAACATTGATAGTATCAATATTGGGATGCAGGTGCCCCTTCGGATCACAGTACATTTATCTTTGGGGTAAATACCTAGGAATGCAATGGCTGGGTCATAGGGTAGCTGTCTTTTCAACTTTTTCAGGAACCTCCATCCTGTTTTCCAGAGCGGCTCTACCAGCTTGCATTCCCAGCAACAGTATAAGAGGGATCCCCTCTCTCCACATCCTCTGTTGTTTCCTGACTTGTTAATTTTAGCCATTCTGACTGGAGTGAGGTGCTATCTCATTGTGGTTTTGAATTGTATTTCCGAGATACCGAGTGATGGTGAACATTTTTCCATGTGTCTGTTGGCCATTTGTCTGTCTTCCTTGGAGAAATGTCTGTTCACGTCTTCTTCCCATTTCTCAGTTGTTGGATTATTCTTTGGGTGTTGAGGTTGATACGTTCTTTATAGATTTTGGATACTAGTCTTTTAACTAATGAGACACTTGCAAATATCTTCTCCCATTCTGTCGGTTGTCTTTTGGTTTTGTCGACTGTTTCCTTTGCTTTGAAAAGCATTTTATCTTGATGAAGTCCCTCCCAATAGTTCATGTTTTGCCTTTTCCCCCTTCCGTTTAGAGACGTGTCTAGCAAGAGGTTGCTGCCTTTGTTCTCCTCTAGGATTTTGTTGCATTCCTGTCTCACATTTAGGTCTTTCATCCATTTCCAGCTTTGTTCTTTCTCATGATTTCTTTGGCGATTTGGAGTCTTTTGTGGTTTCACACAAATTTTAGGATTGTTTGTTCCAGTTCTGTGAAAAGTATTATTGGCATTTTGATCGGTCTTACATTAAATCTCTAGATTGCTTTGGGTAGTATGGAGATTTTAACAGTATTATCACAGTCCATGAACATGGTTTTTCTTTCCATTTATCTGGGTTGTCTTCAGTTTCTTTCATTAGTGTCTTAGAGTTTTCAAAGTATAGATCCTTTATTTCCTTGATTAAATTTATTCCTCAGTATTTTATTCTTTTTGATGCTATTATACATAGGATTTAAAAAAAACATTTTTGCTACATTGTTATTAGTGTACAGAAACACAACAGATTTCTGTATATTAATTTTGTATCCTGCATCTTTACTCAGTTTATTAGTCTTAGTAGTTCTTGGTGGAATCTTAAGGTTTTCTCTTTGTAGTATTATGTTATGTACAAGTAGCGACAGTTTTTTCTTTTAATTGGAAGATGTTTACTTCATTTCTTGCCTGATTGGTGAGCTGAGCCTTCCAATAATATGTTAAGTAAAAGTGGTGAGAATGGATATCCTTGTCTTTTCCTGCTCTTAGAGGCAAAGCTTCCAGCTTTTCAACATTGAGTAGTATTCAGTTGTTGGTTTCTCGTAGATGGTCTTTATTATGTGTATGTTCCCTATACAACCTCTCTTAGAGACATTTTTTATCATGAATGGATATTGAGATATGGACAATATTTCTCTCTGCATCTGTTGAGATGATTGATATTTATCCTTTATTTTGGTAATTGCCTTGTTTTGGTAATTTACTTTGATTTATGAATATTGACCTACCCTTCCACATCGGGAACAAATCCCACCTGATCATAGTAGATGATCATTTGAATATGTTGTTGAAGTTCATTTTGTTAGCGATTTTTGGATATATTTTAATCAGGAAATGGGTCTATAATTTTGGTGTCCGGTTAACGTTGGTCTTGTCGAATGAATTTGGAAATGGTACTTCTTCTAGTTGTTTTGAATTAGTTTAAGAAGAACAAGTGTTAATTCTTCCTTAAGTATTTGGTAGAATTCACCAATGAAGTCAGCTGGTCTTGTATTTTTGTTTGTTGGGAGTGTTTTGGTTACTGATTAATCGGTTAGTATTAATCAGTCTACCTAGATTTTCTATGAGTTCATGGTTGAGTCGTGGAGGATTGTATGTTTCTAGAAATGAATTCTTTCCTTGCAAGTTGTCTAATTTGTTGGCTTATAAATTTTCATAATATTGTCTTATAATCCTTTGTATTTCCATGCTGGGGGTTGTAACTTCTTTCATTTTTTGTATTTCATGTATTTGATTCTCTCTTTGTCTTGATAAACAAAACTGACAAACCTTTAGAAAGGCTTATATTGTCAGAGAATCAACACTTAGTTTCACTGATTTTTTTTATTTAAATTCAATTTGCCAACATACAAATCTTTTGTTTTTCTAATCTCTATTTCACTCTAGTTCTTTTTAATTTTTGCTAGTATTATATAGCAAACATTGATTCCTTTTTTTAAAATGGCCATTCTTTGTTTCCTTGTCCTTTTCTTTCTTTTGGAATACTCCTCATTTAACTATTCTATTTATAAACTTTCTGTGCCGAGATAGTTTGAATCTACACATTTAATTTATTTACTTATTTGGCTCAAACTATTGAAATTTATTTTCTCATATTTCTAAAAATGTCTGAAATTAAAGTTTCAGCAGGATTGCTTTCTCTTTGTGCTTTTCTCCTTGCCTTATAAATGGCCTTTTTTCCTGTGTCTTCAGATGGCCTTCCCTCTCTCAGTCATTAGGCATTTTAGGCTTTATGTATCTATTTTTAAAGATTTTACCTATTCATGAGAGACAGAGAGGTGGAGACAGGGGCAGAGGGAGAAGCAGGCTCTCTGCAGGGAGCCTGATGGAGAACTCGGTCCCGGGACCCTGGGATCACAACCTGACCTGAAGGCAGACTGTCAACCACTGAGCCACACAGTGCCCCGAATTTTACATTTTAATGTTTTATTTGTTTCATAGGGCTGCTAGAATAAATTGCCAAAATTTGGTAGCTTCCAACAATTGGAATTTATTCTCAAAGTTCTAGAGGCCTAAAGTTGGAAATCAAAGTATTGGAAGAGCTAGACTCTCTCCAAAGGCTCCTTTCTTTCCTCTTTCAGCATCTGGTGGGCTCCTGGTTTTCCTTAGCTTCTGCCAGTTTCACTTGAATATTTGCCTCCATCTTCCCATTGCCTTTTTCTCAGTGCCCCTGTGTCCTACTATATCTTTTTTCTCTTATAAGGACATTGCTAATTGGGTTAAAGGCCCATTGTAAATCCAGGATGATTTTATTTCATGATCTTTACCTTAATTAGATATGGAAAGACCCTTTTCCAAATAATTAGGCTCCTAAATTAAAGGACCGGTGGTTAAGTCTGATAAATGTTTAGCCCACCAGAGTGTTATATATGGATGTTATCTACTGAAGAGCATACAACTGTTCATCTGTATTCTCCTAGCACTTTTGCATCTAAATCTGTAAGCCATCTGGAATTTATTTTGATTTAAGGTAGGATATAAGTTTATTTTTTGTATAACATTATTGGCAGATCACGCATTTAATAAGGATAGGATTTAAACCTATGACTTTGGGATCCCTGGGTGGCTCAGTGGTATAGTGCCTGCCTTTGGCCCAGGGCGTGATCCTGGAGTCCCGGGATCAAATTCTGCATCAGGCTCCCTGCAGGGAGCCTGCTTCTCCCACTGCCTATGTCTCTGCCTATCTCTCTCTCTCTCTCTCTCTATCATGAATAAATAAATAAAATCTTTTAAAAAATAAATAAATAAACCTATGACTTCTTTTCAAAGTCAGCATCCTTAAACTACCTGTTTTTAGTACTTTAACTTTAAAAAAGCTTGCCTGTGAGGCTGTTTTTGTCATCATACATCTCATAACAGAAAAGACTACTATTACAGGCCTTGTTGGTATTTGAAAGTATGATGGTAGCTAAAAATCTGAAAAGAGTTTTGTCAGCACTTGGCGCCCCCAACCCCCGTCCTTCCCTTAAGCATTTCTTATTCCAGGAAAGAAGGAGAAATGCCAATTGGGAAAGTATGTTGGAGAGCATGGTTTGAGATGCTGGCTTATGTTGCTGTGCCTGATGTAGTTGTGATTGGACACCTCATGGACATCTGTAATATATGCTGTTTAGTCCTGTTAAAAGATATTTTGGGATCTTTTTCAAATTTTTATTTACATTCTAGTTAGTTAATGTAGAGTGTAATTATGGTTTCAGAAGTAGAATGCAGTGATTCATCACATACGTATGACACCTGGTGCTCATCAGAACAAGTGCCCTCCTTAATACCCATCACCCAGTTAGTCCATCTGACACCCAAGTCCCTCCGTTCACTGTGTTTTTTATCTGTTAAGAGGCCTTTATTGATTGTTTCCCTCTCTCTTCTCATCTTCTCATCTGTTTTGTTTCCTAAATTCCACATATGAGTGAAATTGTGTGGTATTTGTCTTTCTCTTATTTCACGGAGCATAATACATTCTAGCTCTATCTCCATCAGTGCAAATAGCAGGATTTCATTGTTTTTAATGGCTGAGTATTGTATGGTGTATCTATGCACATCTTCTTTATTCATTTATAAGTCAATGGACACTTAAGCTTTTTCCATAGTTTGGTTATTGTTGATAATGCTGCTGTAAACATTGGGGTGCTTGCAGATTCAGTGTCCTTACATAGTAGTACAATTGCTGTGGGGAAGTTTTACTTTTAACTACTACTTTTAATATTTTTTCCATAGATTTTATTTATATTGAGTGGGGCGGTAAGCAGGGTAGGAGAGCAGAGGCAGAGAGTAATAGACAATCTCAAGCAGACTCCATGCTGAGCATGGGCTCCAACGTGAGGCTTAGTCCCATACCTATGAGATTGTGGCGACCTGAGCCAATATCAAGAGTTGAGCTTAACTAACTGAGCCACCCAGGAGCCCCTCTATTTTTGACTTTTTGAGGCATCTTCATACTCTTTTCCAGAGTAGCTGCACTGTTTTGCATTCCTACCAATGCTGTAAGAGGGTTCCCCTTTCCCTACATCCTTACCAACATCTTCTGTCTCCCCTATTGTTAATTTAAGCCATTCTGACACGTATGAGGTGATAGCTCATCATGGATTTGATTTGCATTTCCCTAATGATGTGTCTAGTCTTTTAGTCATGTGGGTGTCTTCTTTGGAAAAGTGGTTATCCATGTCTTCAGCCCATTTCTTAACTGGATGGTTTTTCAGTGTTGAGCTTGATAAGTTCTTTATAGATTTTGGATACTACCCCTTTATCAAATATATCATTTGCAAATGTCATGTGGTATTTGTCTTTTCTCTTTCTGATTCATCTCCCTTTTCTTTTTTTTCTGATTTTCTGATTTTCTTATTTTTCTGATTTTCTGATTTTCTTTTCTGATTTGACTCCCTTAGCATGTCTCGTTGGCTATCATGAAACCTGTGGCAATGAAAACAGGCACGTGTGTATCGTTATCAGTTACCAGTTTCAGTCCTGGAGGACTGAACCACGTACAATGAGCAGTTATTCCTTGGTAATAGAAGGTAAATGTCCTCTTTTCTTTCTGTTGGAATCCTCATTTAATTAAGTAAATACCGTCTGTCTGAAACCTTAAGGAACCATTTACTTTATTACCTGACACATGACATTGAGGGAACCCTATCCCAGAAAATGGAAATATTTCATTTGGGGGCTTCACATGATCTTTGTTCACTCAGGAATATGGCTTTGAAATAAAAATATGTTTCTTAACTACTGGGAGCAAGCTGAGTTGCTCTCGTGTCTCCGGCAGAGACAGGAGGCCACACCAAGGACGTCAGGCACATGCATGTCCCAGAGGAGGAAAGGCAGCAGAGACAGAGAGAAAGGCAGTGGCTGCAGGGACAGCAGGGAGGAATGGTCAGTCGTCGGTTGTCCCTGCAGCCAACAGTGGATATGTGGCCCATGTACCTTCTGGTCTCGCCTGTGCAACACTGGCAATGGACCTAAAGTACCACGATGTGTAATTTAAAAGCATCAGAGTTAGGTTTTGTCCAAAGTTAACTTATCCTTTATTACAAACAAAATGCATGAAGGAATTATAGAAGTTGATGACAACCACAACAAAACTTAGACACAGCGCAATGAGAGGGGAGGGGAAGCCTTCTGTTGGGCTGCAGCCATGATGAGCTGCTGCTTGGGGGCAGAGGCTGGCTGCTCCAGTAAGGCAGGTGGATGCACCGGCCCTTTGATGAACTCGAGGGCAGGCACTGAGGCCTACCCCACGTTTTGGAGGGTCCAGGGGTGCAGGCGGCACCTCCAGGTGGGGACAGTGAATCAGAGGTGTGACCAACACCTGCAGTGGCTTCGACTCAACAGGTGCCATCTCAGCCCCTGGCAAACACTCAACTCCAGCAGTCTTGACTGGCTCAATCACCTCTGGCCCTGAAGCTTCAGCAAGCCCCGTGGTAGGAGCTGGGGCGGGCTCTTGAGGTGGTTTGGGATCTTGCTTAGGAGCGGAAGCTAGTTGCTCCCCTGAGACAGGTGGCTGCTGCAGCATGTGGTGGAACCCGATTGCATGCTCTGGGACGTGATCTACCTCCAGGGTGGCCAAGGTTGCAGGTCGGTCCTCCTTGTCGGGACGCTGAATCAGAGGTGTGACCGCCTCGTGCATTGGCTTGGACTCAGCAACTAGCATCTCGGATCGGGCCAAGCACCCAGCTGCAGCAGCCTTAACTGGCTTGGTCAACTCAGGGCCTGAAGCTTCAGTAGGCCCCACAATAGTAGCTGGGGCGGCTTCTTGATGTGATTCAGGGTGTTGCTCGAGGGCCGAAGCTGGGTGCTCCACTGAAGCAGGTGGCTGCTCCAGCATGTTGGGTACCCCAATAGCCTGCACCATGGTGAGCTCTTCCTCCTGGGTCACCAAGGGTGCAGATAGCTATTCAAGTTGGAACAGTGAGTCAGAGATGTTACCATCACCTGAATTGGCTTGAACTCAGCACCTGGCCTCTCTGCTCAAGCCAGGCACTCAACTCCAGCAGCCCTGCCCAGCTAGATCACCTCAGGCCCTTCACTCACCTCAAGTCTGCGCTGGCCTCTTTTAGCTGTGCAGAGCACTATCCTGTTCCTCAAGGAGGTGGAGCAGAGGTTCTCTTCCTCGCACTCCTATCCTGTCTCCTGTGTGGAGCTCTGTAACGACAGTGCCCGGCAGCCAGGCAGGAGGCCTCATCGCCCAGTCTGGCTGCTTTGGCTGGGCCGCCACACCCAGCTGACTCCATTCCAGACAAACCACAGCACACTCGGCACACATCTCCCCCCAGAAGAGAAAAGGGATGCAGCTCTAGGACCTTGGGTTAACTCTGGGATGGGTAAGAGGCACCTTAGGAATCATCTTTCCACCCTCCCCACCATGGCATCAGTGTGACCATGCAGGGATCACTGGGGAACCTGCTGACCTGCAACCTCCTCCAGCCTAGGTGAGACCTGCCCACACATCCCTAGTCCCCTGAAACTGAAGAGGAGGGGATGGGGCTGCTCAGGATGGCTGGCACAGGTGGCCTGGCCTGGGCTGCTCTATATTACCTAGGGCACCTCCTGGCAAACGCCCTGAGGCGAGGGGTGTAATGGTGGAACCAAAGTCTACAGCATGTGAAAGAGCCACATCCCTGGGCTTTCTGGAAGCCAGAGCCCCGGGAAGTTGGCAGGCAGCAAGAGAACATCTTTCACTAGCGGATGTCTCCAGCCAAGTGAGCCTGATGTGGGGCTGCACTAGAATGTGGGTGCCTGGTTGCAGGGGTTCCAAGTTCTGATGGGCTCTGTTGTCAAAGAAGTGACCTCACTGTGTGGGATCCCCTACCTGAGTCCACTACTGGTTGAACCTTTGGTGTTGTCTTTTCACTTCTGTGTCTAATGGACATCTCAAATTTAACTTATGGAAACAAAATGATTCTCCTCCACCTCAGGCCCCCCACCCCAGTGTTCCATGATAGACTTCTTTATTCCACTTGTGCTTATGTGGACCATCCAACTTGGAGGTGTCCTGGGTTTCTCCCTGTCCACATCCCACATCCTGTCTATGAGATTCACAATATGAATTGTGCCCTTGTGCTATCCACATCATTCTTGCCTCGTTTCCTCTGTGCTGTCCGCATCATTCTTGCCTCGTTTCTCATGTCATGATGTGCCTGAGCCAGCTTGGACAAGGCAAGCTGATGTGAAAGTCCAAGGAAATTTTGTGAGCTGGTTGGCATCATTTTGGGAGCTTGAAATAATTAATAATCGTAGAACAGTGCACTTTATGTATTTGTTTTCTATCTACTGTCTGTTTCCACCCAAGTGCCTACAACAGTACCTGAGGCAGAGAAGGCCCGAAGATTTTTTTTCTAAAGGTACATTGTTGTTTTGGGGCCTTGTACACAGGTTTTGGGAATTTCAGTGATGAAAGTCACTGAGAAAGAGATATAGGCAGTCCTCCAGATTCCCTTTTAGATGCAAGTATCCCACATGTCACTTAAAAATGTCAGGTTCAATCGAAGCTGGGTCCTTCATTAGTTTCTCATGAGTAAATTTGCTCCGTTGCTAGGGCTGCAGTCCTAAAATTGTAAATGTTGTTTCTCTCATCATAAAAATGTACTCTCCAGATTATAGTTGTTTATTATGTCTCGACAAATTTCATAATTTTTCTTCATAGTCTATTGTTTTAGGAATTAGAATTCTTTAATCTCTGGGTTGTTTCATTCAGATATTGATGCATTACTATTTTTTTAAAAAGTTGCTTAAAATTTGTTGTTTACCTAATATGCTAAATTCTCAGCTCTTTGAGATCTTCTTTGATTCATTGTTGAATTGCCTAACCACCTAGCAAATGTGATAGAAATGACGAGTATCCAGTAAAAGTATCCAGAATCTAATTCAATAACCAATTTCAGTTTTCTGTATTGGCCCATAAATTTACAGCCTCTTCGAAACTCCATTATAACATTGCTACATGTACTTTTTCATATTTGAAATACATTATTTCATAATTGCTTATGAAAAAGTACTTAGCCCAAGATTTAAAATTATTATTTACGAATGCATTCGCATCATTCTCATAATGATGTACGGCATTTAATGTAGTAGTGAATTGTTCATGTCGGTGTTTCCGGCAACTTTTCCTTCTGTACTTGTGTTGTTCCTGTTTATATCATTTGGCTATCTTTTGAAAAACAATGACATTCTTTAGACCCCTGAAGATTTCCCTGGTGGTTTTCATTTTTTTAATGTCATTTATTTCCATCTATTTGACCTGTTGAATACATCAGTTAAACAAATGTTTGCTTATTTTACATAAATGGTTCTTCTTCTTGTTGTACAATTTCATAACTAAGTCTTAGATAGACTAAGATTGGCCTTAGATAGGAAAATTTTTCTCCCATCGGTCTACAAAGCTGAGCAAAGCGGGTGATGCTTTAAAACATAACCTGTTGTTGGATAAGTATATCAGGCTTACGTGTTTTATATTTTTGCTTTTGTAGTAATTTAATTACCACTTTTGGAGCACTTGCTACTTCATCTTCATTAGAAATTAACCCTCCAGGGAGCCCCAGCGGCCCAATGGTTTAGCGCTGACTTCAGCCCAGGGTGTGATTCTTGAGACCCGGGATGGATCCTACCTTGGGCTCCCTGCATGGAGCCTGCTTTTCTATCTCTCTCTCTCTTTTCTCTCCGTCTGTTATGAATAAATAAGTAAATAAATCTTAAGAACAAAGAGAATTTAACTCTCCACTGAGGTAAGCCAAAGAGCTTAGTAAATAAAAATAAATAGTAATTCTAAATTCTGTATTTTTTGATCAACTTTAATTTATCAAATCGAGATTACATGGGGTTAAAATTAATTTCCAACAGGGAAAGGTATCTTTTCTGATAACAAAATCAACAAAAATAGAACATAGTCTTCCATCTTTACCTTTTTATTTGTTTGAAAGTAATAATTATAAGTGTTTTATAGACTACAGTAACCCAGTGAAGGATTTCTGTTTCCCACATTCCTCATATGCACATAACTACAAAATCTGATTTTATTTAATAGTATGGTTTACTCACAGTCTGTAAAACTTTGTATCTACCTTGGGTGGAATGAGATTGTGCTCAAAGAATCCCGAAATCTTGCTTAGGTCTTTTTCTCCCCTTTTTCCATGACCTGGATCTGGGCTAGAACAATTTAATAAATGTTAAATGTCTGAATGGATGTGGAGATTTCGCCTTTTAGGGTAATTGCAGCTCCTCAAAGAGATAAGCTTTGTTTTTCCATTTGAGTTTATTTATACCTCAAATAATAAATGTGACATTGCCTCAGCAATTGCCTGGCCAAAAAAAAAAAAAAAAAAGTTAATTTCATCTTTTGTTAAATATACTGTTTAGCGTAAATAATAAAGGTAGGTCAGGAAAAAAATCAGTATAGATAGAAGTATTAGATTCCAGGAAATGAACTTAAAATGGTTATACTCTTCATTACCCTCTCAACTCAAATGATGGCCTAAGGAGCTTTTGTGATCTGACCTGTTTACCTCTTCATCTTCCCTTTCATTCCTGCCTTTGTCCTCTCCCTGTTAGCTAGAGCCATGCTATATTCCGTCCAGTTCTCTGTGTGCCTTGTTTTCTTCTACGTTCTTTCATGCCTAAATTCTGCTCATCTTCCAGAAATGCTTCTCAGAAGCCTTCCCTGAGCTTCCACAGATGGACAGAGTGCTTCCAGAAATGCTTCTCAGAAGCCTTCCCTGAGCTTCCACAGATGGACAGAGTGCCCATCCCAGTGCTGAGTGTTCCTGAGTATGAGGTGTATCACCCCCTCTGCTGGGGAATGCAGTCTCTCTCTGGACCCTAGGTTACTTAAGGCACAGATGATTTCTTTTCCTCCTTCCTTCACGTAATATGCGTTCATATCATTAGACACAGACAAATATTTTTGAGGAGTGACTAAATTCGTCTGGATGATACATTTAATATTTGTCTATATGTTTATCTTAGAATGGATTTTGGAATAGGTATTGCCTTATTTCTTACCGACAATGTATGCTTCGAAAAACATGGATGTTAAATATGTTAAGTGATGGTAATCTATTTTGTAAGAAATACTGAAAACAAAATCTTAACAGGTTTACAAAAAATGCCATTTTGTTAAAATTTGCTTAAAATTACAGATATAGAATCCTATGCTAAAAATTGTCGGCATGGGAAAGTATGAGAAAAAGCAATAAGAAGATTTTTTTTTAAGGTCCTCATTCATAAGGAATGTGAGAGGACCCAGCAGGTACACCTTCTGAATGAATGCTTAAAAGGCGGTTTTGAAAGTTAGCCAGTAAACATATTCAGAGTTTTGCCAACCCTGGAGGGTTGGCCCTAAAGCAATGGAGGGGAGATAGAACTAGGACGAGTCTAAGGGCATTGAGTCACAGGACTAATGATTCAAAGGCAAGGTCTGCAAGTGAAATACCAGAAGGAAGAAAAGCCAAGTGGTGCTGGATGGATGACAGTGGAGTAAAGCATGTGGCTCAGGCCATCTGTGACCCATATAAAGAGAACAGGGTGCTCTACTGCCTTCAGGGGGCCAGGCTCAGAAAGCGATAAGAAGGGTAAAAGAGATCCCTGAAAGAGTGGAGGGGCTTTACTTCATTTTAGTCAACCTTCAATCTCTGCCTTGTAACTTCAAATGTCTAGTAATTGAAAAGAATTGGAGAACCATGAAATGAGAGTGGCCTTTGGTTCTACTTGTTGGGTTCATGTTGTTGTACATGTGTGTGCAGCCAACCAGCAGTGCTCATTATGTACCAGATCATGTACTAAGAAGGGTCTCTTACTGAAAATCAGGAAAGAGGAGAGAGAAAGAACTAGTTTTGATAGCTTTCTGATTTGGGAAAGCATTATAAAAATCATGTTTTAAAAAATTAAAAAAATAAAAATTATGATTTTCATTATACAGTAAGGGAGTAGTGTTCATTCATTTCTGTGTTCATTGTCGTGAGGATTAACCATAGAGCGAGTCCTGTGAAATGAAGAATGGTTGTATTCTAATTCAATTCCTTGAATTTCTTGTTTCCTTGTTTTTAAGTGGAGGTTTTGGGGTTTTTTGTTTGTATTTTTTATTGGGGTTCGATTTGCCAACATATAGCATGACATCCACTGCTCATCACATCAAGTGACATTCTCGGGGCCCGTCACCAGTCACCCCATCTCCCCACCCACTTCCCCTTTCACTACCTCTTGTTCATTTCCCAGAGTTAGGAGTCTCTCATGTTTTGTCATCCTCTCTGATTTTTCTCAGTGATGTTTTTATGTATTTATTTTAATTTTTTAGGATTTTATTTATGAGAGAGAGAGAGAGAAATGCAGAGACACAGGCAGAAGTTGAAGCAGGGTCCATGCAGGGAGCCCGACGTGGGACTCAATCCCGGGTCTCCAGGATCACAACCTGGGCTGCAGGTGTCGCTAAACGGCTGAGAACGGGGCTGACCCGAAGTGAAGAATTTATTTTATTTTATTTTTACGTTTTTAACTTTTTTTCTTGGAGTTCATTGCCAACATATCACATAACACCCAGTTTTCATCCAACCACGTGTCCCCCTCAGTTCCCATCACCCAGTCACCCCCACGCCCCGCCCTCCTCACCTTCCACCACCCCTATTTCGTTTCCCAGAGTTAGGAGTCTTCCATGTTCTGTCTCCCTTTTGGATATTTCCTACCCATTTCTTCTCCCTTCCCCTCTATTTCCTTTCACTATTGTTTATATTCCCCAAATGAATGAGACCATATAATGTGTGTCCTTCTACGATTGACTTATTTCACTCAGCATAAGACCCTCCAGTTCCATCCTTTCGAAGCAAATGGTGGGTATTTGTTGTTTCTAATGGCTGAGGAATATTCCATTGTATACATAAACCACATCTTCTTTATCCATTCATCTTTCGATGGACACGAAGCTCCTTCCACAGTTTGACTATTGTGGACATTGCTGCTAGAAACATCGGGGGGCAGGTGTCCTGGTGTATGACTGCATCTGTATCTTTGGGGTAAATCCCCAGCAGTGCAATTTTTGGGCCATAGGGCAGATCTATTTATAACTCTTTGAGGAACCTCTGCACAATTTTCCAGAGTGGCTGAACCAGTTCACATTCCCACTAACAGTGCAAGAGGGTTCCCCTTTCTTCACATCCTCTCCAACATTTGTTGCTTCCTTTCTTCTGTTTGCTTTTTACTGACATTCAGAAAACGTAAAAGTTCAGACTCATAACTTTGTTGCATTTCTAAGTCCTTTCAACAACAAAAGGAAATCGTGTATTATGACTAGAAGTTTAAGTGAGTCCTAAACTATTGGAAGAAAATTCTAAAATATACATTGATGTTCTACAAGGAAAAGATTGAGTTTAAACAAAAGAGCCAGAGCTCATTCTTCCAGAAGGTTTGTTAAGTTGAATACCAGAGCCCTTTTACAAGTATATTAGAAAAATAAGTAGTCCCACTGTATCAGTCAATTCATGTATAAATGAGAAGAGACTTACCTTTAGTGAAACTAACTCTAAAGTAGTTGAATGCCAAGCTGATTGTTAAGTTGGTTATTATTAAAACAGGAGAACAATCCCACACACAGAAATGAGGTCCCAGATTGGAAGAACTGTTAAATGTAGCTGCTCATAATAAGTTAAATAATTCCTCCACAATTTGAGAAGATATATATCAACATGGCAGTCTTATATGTAATTTATGGTGTTTAGGAAATTATCTAATGGACTTCATAATTCCATAGAGCTTATTTTTGAGAGATGCTAGTGAATACGGAGGGAGAAAAATAAATGCTCAAAAAAGTCCTATTGCCATCTTATACATTTGGGGAAACTGTAAGACAATTTTCAATACGTCTATATATAGTAATAACTAACACCATAAAATAGCACCCGTTTAGATAGAATTGATGGTAGACGTGGCAGTACTACATCCTTTTCTACAATGTTTGAGCCTATATAGTACTTAAGACCTTTCCTCCAGGCATCAACATAAAATATTGAATACTAGAAAGCATGAAAATAATTTTGTCTTTGGAAGTAGTTTACGTGAAGTTTTCCTGCATGTCCCATTGGAGATTTGTGAGGAGCCTGCTTCTCCCTCTGCCTGTGTCTCTGCCTCTCTCTCCCTCTCTGTCTCTCATGATTAAATAGATAGATAGATAGATAGATAGATAGACAAATCTTTTAAAGAACTAAGTAAAATAATCATCATTATTTTATGATTTATAAAATGCAGTAAAAGTTAAATCATCCTGAGAGGCAGGAAGCCTCTCATTTGGCCATCTTTTTAACATGTTATACTTATTTTCCTCCCTTGTTTAAGGCTTTTTTTTTGTACGTATGTCATGACTTTTTTTGTTAGCTATACTTTTGAGGAAGAACCTCTTCAATTTAGAGGTGCTGTATCTTTCTCTAGCCATTAATTCATTGTCTTCTAGAAATACACATTTGCTTCAATGTATCCCTTAGAGTGCAACAATCCTGAACTCCTATGGGATTTTTCACCAATGACCGATGAAAGTTGTTTTTTCAACTTCCCTGTTTTATTGAAGCAGGTCTGAAGACCAGGAAGAAAGCTGACTAGTGATCTGAATTGCAAAATGTTGAGAACTAACCAGTGAATTGTCATGGTGCCTAATGACTCTTAAGCGCAAAGGAAGTTTATTAATTATTTGAAGTAAAGACAACGCAGTCATTTGTCGGAGATCCTTAGCTAGAAAGTTTTGATATTCTTTGAAGAAAATTAATACAACAAAACCTTAGAAAGTTTTAGAAGAAGTTACAAAAACATCAAAACCTGAGCTGCACAAAAGAAAAGTCACGTATCTGAGGTCACAAACGTAAGGGAAGCAAGTAAGTGCAGGAAAGCTGGGAGCTTCTCAATTGGTTGTGGCCATAGAGAGTTTGGACAAGACAACAGGATGCCACTTTTATTTTGTAGGGAAGTGTCATTTGTGACCATTATTTGTAAATGGGTTTTCCATTGGTTTTGACGTCCACAGTGTTTGCCACTTTTCTGGTCTAACTGAACTAAGACATCCCTCACTCCTGTTACCACTAGTCCATGTTTTCAGTGCTGTTGGTTGGCTTTGGAAATGTGACCTTTGTGGATAAAACAGGGAAGTTTCTCTGGCATAGAGTGGAAAACAAGGAGCTCACACAAGGCTCTGCACAGTTGGTGTGTGTGCATGCATGCATGAGATACTTTCATAACAGGATCTGTTATGAAATATTTTTACATATATATTTATATATACAAAATATACTGTATCTTACAATGAAGTGAGCTGTGGAAAAGACAATGTTATTAAGAAAATCCGAAGGAAGAGGGGCGCCTGGGTCCTAGAATCATTGGGCTCTTGATGCAATTGGTTAAGTGTCTGACTCTTGGATTTGGCTCAGGTCATGATCTCATGATCTTTGGATCAAGCCCTGCATCAGGCTTCATGCTCAGCAGTGAGTCTACTTGGAATTCCCTCCCTCTGTCCCCTACTCATGTGTACACACTCTCTCTCATTCTCCCTCTCTTAAATAAGTAACTAAATCTTCAAAAAAGGAAAATCACAAGAGTAAAGATATATATGGTACTGTAATGTACAAAGAAGTGGACCCATGCAATTCCAACACCTGTTGTTCAAGAAATAACTGTATTCTTTTTTTTTTGGAACAACTGTATTCTTATCTTTACATCTCCCACTTATTAAGCCGCGATCCTTAGAAAGCCATCAGCAGTTGTCCCTAAGACTAATGACCTCTTTTTTTCTCTCTCCTACTCCTAGTCTGCATAGCAGGAATGCTGCCCCTGGCTACTGTATTAGTGGGGAAAGATCTCTGAGGGCAATTTAGAAGACCCGGTATCTGTTTCCATGATTGCCCTTTTGAAACTGGGTCACCTTTCCTCACTCCATGGAGCCTTTGTTCTTTTATGTATGCTTGAATAGTAGATGGTCATCAAAGATTCTCACACAGTATAATCTAGTTGAAAAATTGTGTTTGCAACTCTGTATGAAGAGGTAAAACATGGATGTGCAGTCACATATGACTTTGGATTCCTGGAGTGGCCCTTGCTGTAGGCTTTGTTTTGCTAGAGCTCGTGTTCATCTCTAAGTGTCTGCTGTATTGAGGACTGTGGGGAGTAAATGAGACCATATGTGGAAATTTCCGAGAGTGTCTACCTGGGAGGAAGTACATATGATCCCGGGTGGGGCCGTGGGACTGGTGAGGTGGTGGGGGTCTTGACAGCAGTCAGACTTGGTGCATTGAGGTTTCCTCTGCAGCAACGAGCAAAGCAGAACAACAGAGGTGCCACGGTCCCCAGTAGCCCCACTGTCCTATGTCTTCAGCATATCCCTAAATGTTACTGGGCACCTACTTGGACAGTAATCATCCCAAATAGGTGGTCCTGTGCAAGCAGCTGTAGGGGTGCTCTGCAATCTTAGCATGATTAGCCTGTTTTCCTGGGGTCATGAGTGCTATTTTCCAAAGAGAATACAAAAGTGGAACCTACTGTTTGTACCCATAAGCCGTGACATATTGAAATTGCTTTGTATGACATTGAGTTCCCTTTAGTGCCTTTCACGTAAGCTAACTGTCAAAACCTATTTTATTTTTACTGTTCTTGGCCTATTTCTTTAATGAATAAGTAATTTTTTGTCCCTAAAGAGGCTTATCGTGAAAGAGGGAAAGCTTTTGGGCATCAACTCTTATGTTAAAATTAATGGAAAAAAGAGAACCACATTCATGAAAGTATCTTGAAACTATAGAATATACAGTGAGAAATAATTTACAGAGAGACGAAACTAGTGGCTTAATTAGGTTTAGATACATGAAATTGCTGACTTTGTTTTTCCTATAAAAACCAGTTTTATTTAGTTCAAGGTAGTATTTTCCATAGATACCCTGATTCGTGCTTTATTCAATTTTGAATACCTGTTGATGGTAGTACTCAGCTACACTCGTGGCTGTTTTGTTTAAGGTAACGTCAGATGTCGAAAATAATCATCTTTTTGGTGGACCCTTTTATTTTACAAAGAGTGATGCTGTATTTATTTATTTGTTTGTTTATTTATGTATTTATTTATTTATTTTCATCCTGAGTTGTAGAATGTAGCTTATGGTGTTTATTCTCGTAGATTTTTCTTTTTCTTTTTCTTTTTTTTTTTTTCTCACAGATTTTTCTACTGAAGCAACCGAGAAGCTACATCTCTGCTGTCCTAATGTCTTGTCTGGTAGCCCCTTTTCTGTCTTGTAAGTGTTATCTATATTTTGTACAAAAACTCATGTGGTTACCTTATGCATAGTATGTCTTCACCATAGTTCATGGCTGAATTTAGAATACTTAGAGACATCGAGGTCAGTTAGGATCTTTCTTTTAATTATTCAGAAAATGGATGATGAAATCATTAAGTAAGGGAAGAAGGATGGATGGGTAGAGGAGGAGAGACCCAGGGGATGTGGAGCTGAGACTTTCTCACTGTTGCCATGAGTGTGACGTGGCATGGTGAGGGTTGACTTTAGATTTGTGATTTGGACGCGTCATTAGAAAGTGGTGTTTTATTAACCAAGATAGAGAACACAGAAGAAAGAGGAAGTTACAGGGATTACGGATTGCAGTGTGGGATAGAAGATGAGGCTTTCAGTGTTTGTGCTGGATTTACAATGACCGCCGTGTATTCAGATTGAAGATACATAGCAGGCAGCTGAAAACCAGAGTTGCAAACTTGAAAGATGGGTTTGTCTGTTTGTATGTCATTTTTACGTGGTGTGGATTCACCATATAGAGGAACGATATTAAAAAATGAGAACAGCATTTTTTTTCTCTTTGATACTCATTTTGAAGGAACATGAATGTGTTTGGTCAGGGTTTAAGCTGTCATAGGAGGTGTGTGTGTGTGTGTGTGTGTGTGTGTGTGTACAAGGCATACCCATTCTTGTTGATCGTTTTGGTTACTCATTAGTTAAATGCAAGATCATATGATACTCTGATGTTTTCATATTTATAATATAGGACATTCTCTCTGAGGTTTTAAATTACTAAATCAGATGAGGACCCTTGGAAGTTTATTGGAAGTATATAATATTCCCTTTTAGGATAGGTAGTGATAAAATCCTAATGAGTTGTCACTGTTTTAAGATCTGTGAAGTTCCCTAATTAGTATTCATACAGGTATTGTTAATGGAAATAACCTCTTGCACTCTAAAATGTTGTGAAAGAAATATTACTACACTCCTTCTGCCTTTATCTGGAACATTCTGCCTTTTTAGATATTTGTATATTATGTCTATTGCCCCTAAAAGCATAGATATATTATGATTTATTACCTCTTCCTGCTTGTAAGATACATTTTTTTTCATATTTTAACATTTTTGAAATTGTGATTTGTTTAGAGTCACTTGGGACATTAATTTGAGTTTTTTCACCTTTGGAAAAGATGTTAGTAAATCAATTATGTATCTCAAAATCAATACTCAGAATCAGAATCAAGTAAATACTACACACTAAATTATCATAATGCACTACCCCAGGCATTTACTATTGTCATGGGGCACTTTGATCAGTTGATTCCAATTTTGGCTCCTTAGTTATTTTGTAGTACTGAGTTTAGTGTTCAACCCCTGGGTAGAAACACTGATTTTTCTGATCTTCAGGCAATAGATTAACACTGAGAATTTTTTGATGAACTCATGATTCCTCCAACAATCTCTGTCTATCTGTCATCTACTTAGGGAAGTGATCCCCCAATTGTTATGTGCTGACTTCCCTTCTGAAGCTGGGAATGTCTGTTCATCTTTGTATTTCCAGAGCAAACCTCGTGAGGTGGCACATGCTACATGTGAGCATGGAAGTGGGCTGATGGCTTGACTCACAAATTTGACCTGACCTATGGTCCAGTACCTGCTTTTCTTTTTGAGAGTCCAAGATCCTATGGACTCACTGAACTTCCACCTCTGTAGTGGACAGTGCTGGAAGGGATATCCAGAAAAATTCACTTGCTTTTGTTTATTATGTTTTTAAGATTGTTGAATTAAGACACTAATTAGAGAATATTTGGAAATTAAAGAAAATCTTTAAAATTCTAGCATAATCTTACTGCACAGCAGTTGTCATTGTGAATTTTAATTGTATATGTATTTATTAGATAATCTTGTCTACATTTACATATGACATGTAATTGAAGTCCTTTTTTCCTAATTATTCTAAAATGTTTCTTTAGTTTTCTTTAACTAAAACACCACATATTGATATATTCTTTCTTATAGAATTCTAATTTCAGTTGTCTTTTTTTTTTTTTTTTTTGGTCTGAATAATAGGTTTATTTATATTTATATTTTTTTATTTTTTTGATTTTTTTAAAGATTTATTTATTTAATTATTTATTCACAATAGACATAGAGAGAGAGAGGCAGAGACACAGGCAGAAGGAGAAGCAGACTCCATGCCAGGAGCCCGATGCGGGACTCGATCCTGGGACTCCAGGATCACGCCCTGGGCCAAAAGCAGGCACCAAACCTCTGAGCCAACCAGGGATCCCCTTATTTTTTTATTATTAAAGATTTACTTATTTATTCTTGAGAGATGAGAGAGGGAGAGAGAGAGAGGGTGCCAGAGGGAGATATCAGTGAGTGTACATTATTTTGATTACGTTGCACAAAATAAAACTACTATTTCTTTCATAGAAATACAGCAGTGGGAATTATTATGAGTATTTGTGGAAGTATTGAATTATGTCTCAGTGGATTTATGTGGGTGTGACTTTTCCTAATTTAAGAATGTACATTCAAGTTATTGCTGTCCTTTTTTAACTTCTTGACTGATTGAAAAATGTTGATTTTCTTACTACAGAGTGCCAAATAATAGGAGAATGAAGTTTTCTCTTTGGAGGGAATTCCAGTTTTACTTTGTTACCTACTCCTTTTAATCTAAAAATTGAAACAAAAGTTGTGTCCTGAATCCCCATTGTTGTAATCGGTGACTAGTTAGAGTATACTGTACTTGAGGCTATTAGTTCTACAAATGCCATCCTATAATTACATTATTATTATTATTATTATTATTATCTTAAGATTACGGCTTGGAAGTTTTAAGTGCTAGGTTTCTCCTTTTGAAAGCAGATGTGGACGTCATAAAGGACTGGCCAGATTTGTTTATTGAAGAGATACAGTTTTTTTTTCTTTAATTTCAGGTTTCAGATTCAAGTAGAATTTGAGGAAAAGTATAATATATAGAATTGATCTATTTATTCTTCTGGTGTTATTGGTGTTTCAATATAAATTATTGCTTGAATTGCTGTTACAGTCTTTCTGAGTTTCCTGGGAACATATCATCTGTTGTTCCTGCCTCCTGGCACTCGGTCATCTTCTGTGTGCTGTGGCAGGCTGCTGTTTATGGATGCCCAGCAGAGAAGTACTGAGGCTCAGGTCTCCCAAACATGGAGACCACTGTGGATTGGATAGCATGCCATCGTGTAGACTGTCCTCATCCACCCCACTGTATGCTCAGTACTGTCTCTGGAGTGGGAGGAAGTTATTTCTTCCAAAAGGTTCAAATGAATTTCTAGTTAATATCATTTAATATCACTTCAAATAAATTTGACTACTTGTAGGTATGTTGCCTATTGTTTGTGAATGTATTTAAATTTTGTGTAATGGAAACGTATTTGCTGTTCTTGTTTTTAGACTTTCATATTTTTTATAGGAGAGAAAATGAGAATATGGACAAAATGAGAACACCTGGAAGTTGATAGATTTAACATAGAAGTTTTTTTCTGCAGTAGAAACTCTTTAAAGATAAAGATTTATCGTTAAAGATAAAGATCAGGAAATATTGAAAACAACCCAAATGTCTATTTATTACTGCCATATGATCCCGTTTTTGAAAAAAAAAAAAAAACCCAAATTAAGAAATCTAGTATTTATTGTATTATTTTATAATATTACAAAATATACTGTTACATTATAATGAGATAATGTAGTATTTATTAGATTATATAAAGGATATGTACATATGTTGTAAAACTATCAAACCAACTGAAGGAATGATGACATGATTCAGCATATATTTATCTTTCAGACAGTAGGCTGTGAGATGAGATTAGGGGAAAGCACACAGTTTAGTAGTATGCTCCATACTTGCCTTGCTTACTGAATGTTCTTTACTCATTTAAAATATTATATAAAGAAAACATTTTGTAAGATCTGGTTTAAAAAAGGCAGCACATGGATAGCCCGGGTGGCTCAGCATTTTAGCACCGCCTTTGCCCCAGGGCGTGATCCTGGAGTTCTGGGATGGAGCTCACTTCTCCCTCTGTCTGTGACTCTGTGCCTCTCTGTGTGTGTCTCATGAATAAATAAAATCTTAAAAAAGGGCAGCACAATAATTGGTTACTTTGTTGCCTCAGTGCTGTAACAGAATAGCAGGGAGGAGATTGGGTGGCTCATACACAGATATAGATTTTGGATGTCCATGGCCCAAGCACCTGCAGATTTGGTGTCTGGTGGAAGCCCACTTCCTGGTTCAGAGGCCGCTGCTTTCTTCTTGTGTCTCCCACATGGCAGCTCTGTGGGCTGGGTTATTTTTTTACAAGGGCGAAAATCCCATTCATGAGGACTAAACCCTCGTGACCTCATCACCTCCCAACCACCTCAGGTCCTAATATCATGAGGACTAGATTTTATCATGTGAATCTTTGGGGGGGGGGGTCACAAGGATTCAGTCTGTAACATGTTTGGAGAATCATATATGGACCACCTAGGAGGTGAGTGAAAAACTCACCTAGGAATATATGACTAATTTTTTCTTTTAGGATATTTATAAGTTATTTTAATGGTGTTACAGAAAGCATCCAATTATATGGAAATTTTTCTGATGTAGAACAGGAACTGAAAATTGCAATTCCTCACTAGCCAGTAAAAACTTTATTGTTGATCTCACAGGATAATTGTCAGAATCAGATGTAATACAGGATATAGGAAAAATTGTAAGATTTAAATGCTGTTAAAATATAACATCATTCCTATTCTGGTATTCTTTCCAAACATAATTATTTGATATTAGGAGTCACAGAATTTCTGCTTTGTTTAAAACTGTGTTCTTGTTCTCGACTGTTTCTAATAATAAAACGCACACCCTTGTTTTTTATTCGTTACTTCCACACACTTTGGGTTCCTTTGGGAAAAAAAAACAAGCACTGCCGGTATTGAGGAGTATCGGTTATGAATAAGTAAGCATTTAGAGTAGACAGGTGTCAGTTTTGTCTGGATCAGGATACTAGTCTGTGGGTCTGTGTCACTTCAGATGACTACCATGCCACCTGGTTCAATCTCTTTGCTCAGGATCCTGCTTCATGGAAGGCTGGAGTTTTGCTAATTCTGTCCTTCTGTAAGCAGCATAGGTTTCCTGTTTGTGTTTATCAGTTGGTGTATCCCTGCAACTGACATATATGATATACTTCTTGCTCATAGGCCTTCCGAATGTTTTCATTCAGTTCGTGATAGACTTGATTCTTTTTTTTACTTCTTTTTGCATAGAGAGACCTAGTATTAGCCATTGAATACTCACCCACTGAAACAGAAACCACCACCATGATTTCATTAAAGGCACCAAGCATTGGGTCATTTACTGAAGGGAATTACATAGTATTCTCTATACAGAATCTCAGTTCACACTTTTAAGACTATTTGCCTGAGGAAAGAACAGTGTGTGAAATTGGGTAAATTATTTTTTTCACATTTACCTGATTGATAAGAGGTTAAGTGTCGTCAAGTACAACCACTAAGTACTCTTTTATTTTTAAAGTTAGGTTCCACAAACTATAAGTTCGGCATTTTATTAGACGGCTGAATAAAGGCATGTAGGCTTAATAGAATTAAAAACTGCCTTATATACCTGGCACATGTGTATATGCCATTGTACTCATAATCAGTTGCAAATGCACTTAAAGTATAAGCAGCTCTTCTCATGGGAATCTTTTGATTATCCTTATTTTAGAAAAATTACCTGGTTGATGTCAAAGTGAAATGATACAGAGATTCATTTCTGCCCATTTGTAAATTACTGACACATCTGTTTTGATTAATAACTTTAAAATATTTTATGTACTTAGGTAAGCTGTTCAAAAATGTTTCTAAGGAAGTTTTGTATGGGGAAACATCTGGCTTATTAACTTACATAGTAGAAAATCCACACCCTTGTTACTGTTTGGCAATACAGAATACATAACAAGCACTGAATTTAGTACTCATTTGGCCACACAAAGTTGAGAATAAAGTTCATACTTGGGAGTATTAGTTAAGTTCACGTTATCTTCCCTTTGAACCAAAATATGAATGTTTTGAATATTAACAATGACTGGAAATCTCATGGTGGGACTGAGAAAGATAGAATACATATCTGCTTTGAGGAGAAAGTAACGTAAAAGAAATAACTTCTATATTTAAATATACACATATATCTGTCGGTAGAATTTTAAGTAAGTTTAAGTGTAATTAGTGGCTGCTAACATTGCACAGTTTGTCAAGTTTGCCACATGGGATCCCATGGAAGAAGTATTACATATTCTGGTTTTACGGCATTAAAAATTAAATATTACTTGGTTATGTTTGAATATTTTCTTTTTTAAGATTTTATTTATTCATTAATGAGAGAGACAGAGAGAGAGGCAAAGACACAGGCAGAGAGAGAGGCAGAGAGAGAGGCAGAGAGAGGGAAGCAGGCTCCATGCAGGGAGGCCAACGTGGGACTAAATCCTACGTCTCCAGGATCACACCCTGGGCCAAAGGCAGGCGCCAAACTACAGCCACCCGGGCATCCCTGTTTGAATATTTTCAAACAAATCACTAGTGTACATGGGAGTATGTTGAAATATTTAAATGCTGTGAAGTTTCTTTTTCAAGATTAAATTTTATTATCAGACATGAGCTAGTGTTTATAAATTATAGAGATGTTTTTCAGTAATTTTGACACAGTAAGTTTTGAGAGTTGGTCAGTTTTTTCATTGTTCCTAAATTTTAAAATTGTCTCAAAAGTTCTTCTATACAGAGTCAAAACTTTGATGATGATTTCGGTATATGTTTGAGCACCAATTATAATAAAAGGATGTGAAGTCTTTTGATACTGAAGACATCATTATTTGAGTATATCCTTCTTACCATCAAAAATTATACAGGACAGATTCATTGTGAAACCAGCTGATGTATCATTGTTGCATTTTATTGATTAAAAACCATTAAACACAATTAAAGAATTTTCTGCTTAAAATAGTTTAAACTGATACAAAGAAGAGTTTGATTGCACTTCAATTTTTATCCCTTTTTACTTGAAAAGCAAAAGAAGAAAAATTGTCCCTGTGGCTTTCAATCTATAGAAGATGAAAAGAATTTTAGTTTTTTGGCAGCAATCATAAAAAGTACCTGAGGTTTCCTCTAATAATGTGTACCATTAGTATCTTCCTTATAGCTGTATCCTAGGGTCTTTACAACGCAGGGAGAGCACAGAGCAGAGGCCGGAATTGTCTCTGCTCCAGTGCTGGCTGCTGGATGGAGGGTTCAGGGCTTTGAAATTCATGTGTCACACCTCGGCCTGGATGGCCCAGGTGGCGGCTGGCTGGCTGGAGCCTTAGTCATCCAGTATAATCCTCGGGCCCTCGGTTCATCATTCTGTAGTCTTTTCCTCCCCGTGCAGTCTTCCCAGCACTGTCACCACACGACTTACACAGCAGCTGGGTGCCCCCAGAGCACCAAAATGAAAGATGCTAGGCCTCCTTTTGGCCTAAATCTAAAACTGGCACCACCATTCCTGTCACATCCTGTTGGTGGGACTACACAGAAGCATGCTTGCACCAGGAGGCAGGTTCAGTGGGAGCTGCTTGCATTAAATCTTCCAGAGGAAGAGGGCTGGGGGCTGAGGTGGGGAGACCTACGTTTTCTTTTACTAACTTTAAAACATTGACAATGGCTATGTGTTACCTTATCATTTGTTTGAGTTTTAGAAATTCATACATTGCATGGGCCTGCCTCCACACTTTTACCTTTGCTGTTCCTTGGCCTCAACGCCCTTCCCTTCCAACTGCAGCTGACACATGCCTGGAGAAACTTTCCCTGCGTGCCCAAGTCAAATGACTCCCTGTTTCCTCTACAACTTCCCACTGTTTGTGTATCTCTGATCTTATTCTTCCCCTACTGGAGTTAGTTAGGCAGTGGGAAGGACAGGGAAGGCTGGCACGAGCCAGGCTTGGCACCTTCCAGCCCCACAGCCACCTGTATCCAGGTCCCGGCCCTCCTCCCTGGGGCCAGGGTTCAGGTCCCCTCATTCCATGTGCAGATTGCCGCCCAGGAGGTGGTGGGCAGGGATGGGCGGCTTGCCAGGCAGACACTGGCACCCTGAAGGTTCAGGCTTCACAAGTGGCGGGGCCGGGTTTCAACTGGGATTTATACCTTGGATGCAAGGAGTTTGAACACTTGTAAAATAATCAAGGTGATCACTTCAACAAGAGAAAAAACAAGAACCATAGGATCCTCTCAATAGATGCAGGGAAAGCATTTGACAAAGTACAGCATCCATTCCTGATCAGTACTCTTCAGAGTTACGCACAGGGAACATTCCTCAATATCTGTAAAGCTATTTACGAAAAGCCCACAGCAAACATCGTTGTCAGTGGGGAAAATGGGAGAGCCTTTCCCCTAAGATCAGGAACACAACAGGGATATCCACTCTCACCACTGCTATTCAACACATTATCATAAGTCCTAGCCAAAAGACATTCAAATTGGCAAAGGAGTCAAACTCTCCCTTTTCGCAGATGACAAGATACTGTACTTTGAAAACCCAAAGACTCCACCCCAAGATTGCTAGAACTCATCCAGCAATTCAGCAATGTGGCAAGATACAGAAATCAATGCCCAGAAATCAGTGGCATTTCTCTACACTGACAATGAGTGAGAAGAAAGAGAAATTAAGGACTCAATCCCATTTACAGTTGGACCACAAACCAGAAGATACATAGGAATAAACCTAACCAAAGAGGTAAAGGATCTATACCCTAAAAACTACAGAACACTTCTGAAAGAAATTGAGGAAAAATCAAAGAGATGGAAAAACTTTCCATGCTCATGTATTGAATAAATATTATGAAAATGTCTATGCTACCCAGGGCCTTTTACAGGTTCAATGAAATCCCTATCAAAATACCATGGACTTTCTTCACAGAGATGGAATAAATAATCTTAGGTTTTGTGTGGAATCTGAAAAGACCCTGTATAGCCAGGGGAATATTGGGGAAAAAAAAACTCCAGATCAGGGGGCATCACAATGTCAGATTTCAAGCTGTAGTACAAAGCTGTGATCATCAAGACAGTGTGGTACTGGCACAAAAACAGACACATAGATCAATGGAACAGAATAGAGACCCCAGAAATGGGCTCTCAACTCTATGGTAAACTAATATTCGACAAAGCAAGAAAGACTATCCACTTTAAAAAAGACACTCTCTTCATTAAATGGTGTTGGGACAAGTTGACAAACACGTACAAAAGACTGAAACTAGACTATTCTCTCACCCCAAACACAATGATAAACTCAAAATGGATGAAAGATCTAAATGTGAGACGAGAATCCATCAAAATCCTAGAGGAGACCACAGGCAACACCCTTTATCAACTTGGCCACAGCAACTTCTTGCAAGATACATCTATGAAGGCAAAGGAAATGAAAGCAAAAATGAACTCTTTTGGGACTTCATCAGGATAAAAGCTTCTGCACAACCAAAGAAGCAGTCAACAAAACTAAAATACAACCTACAGAATGGGAGAAGGTATTTGCAAATGACATATCAGATAAAGGGCTAGTATCCAAGATCTAATAACATATCAAATTCAACACCCAAGGAAGAAACAATCCAATCATCAAATGGGCTGAAGACATAACAGACATTTCACCAAAGAAGACATATTTGTGGCCAGGAAGCACATGAGAAAATGCTCCGCATCACTGGCCATCAGGGAAATACAAATCAAAACCACAATGAGATACCACCTCACAATGGTGAGAATGGGGAAAATTAACAAAACGTGAAACAGTAAATGTTGCAGAGGGTGTGGAGAAAGGGGAACCCTCCTGCACTGTTGGTGGGAATGTTAACTGGTGCAGCCACTCTGGAAATCTGTGTGGAAGTTCCTCAGAGAGTTCAAAATAGATCTGCCCTATGACCCAGCAATTGCACTGCTGGGGATTTACCCAAAGATACAGATGCAGTCAAATGCCAGGACACGTGCACCCCAGTGTTTATTACAGCAATATCCACAATAGCCAAAATGTGGAAGGAGCCTCTGTGTCCTTCGCAAATGAATGGATAAAGATGATGCGGTCCATATATATAATGGAATATTACTCAGACATTAGAAGGACGAATACCCACCATTTTCTTCAACCTGGATGGAACTGGAGAGGATTATGCTGAGTGAAATAAGTCAATCGGCGAGGGACAAACATTATATGGTTTCCTTCATATGGGGATTATAATAATAGTGAAAGGATTATCGGGGGAGGAGGGGAAATGGGAAAAATAGAGACAAACCATGAGAATCCTAACTCTGGAAAATGAACAAAGGGTTGGGGAAAGGGAGGTGGACGGGGGGCATGGGGTGACTCGGTGGTGGGCACTGAGGGGTCACCTGTCGGGATAAGTACTGGCTGTTATACTGTGGGTTGTAAATCGAATTTCAATATACATGAGACGTCAAAGATTCAGGTTATCAAAATTTTGGAAGCTATTTTAAAGGTTTACCCATAAAACTTTTTTTTTTTTAATTTTACATATATGCCCTTAACAATGAAAAGAAAGGTATAGGAGACAGACAAAATTGACCATTTTAAGTAGTTTTTGTGCACAAACCACAGCAGGTACAATTTGCCTAATCAATTGAGGTAATAGCAAAACTGAATAGGCCCCTCCCTCGGGCCTGATTTTTTTCTTTTTTTCTTTTTTTTTTTTTTTGAAGAATTTCAGAAGGGCAGGTATCCTTCAGTGTTTGGACAAAATTCCTGTGAGGCCATCTGGTCCTGGGCGTTTGTTTGTTGGCAGTTATTTTTATTACTGACTCAATTTCCTTACTGGTATTCAGTCCATTGAACTTTTCACCTACTTCCTCCTTCAGTTTTTGTAGCTTCTAGACTTCTATGAATTTATCCACTGCGTGTAGGTTGTCCAATATGTTGGCCAATAGTTTTTCATGATATTCTGTTTCAATCATTTAATGTATGTATGGAATTGGTTGTAATTTCTCCTTTATCCTTTGTGATTCTGTTTGAGTGCTTCTCCCTTCTTCTTTCATGAGTTTGGCTACAAGATTATCATTCTGTTGATCTTCAAGGAACTAGATAGTGGTTTCATTAATCTGTTCTACTGGTTTTTACTTTTGTTTCTGTAACATATATTTCAGCTCTGATTTTTAGTACTTGTGGCCTTCTGCTGTTTTTTGGTTTTATTTACTGTTCTTTTGCCGAGTCCTTTAGCATAGGTTTATGTGATTTGAGATTTTTGTTTGAGGTAGGTCTGTATTGCTGTAACCTTCCCTCTTTAGGATCCATTTTGCTGTATCTCAAAGATGCTGGACAATCGTCTTGCCATTTTTATTTGTTTCCATGTAATTTTTTTCTGTCTTCTTGGAGTTCTCCTTCAATGCATTCATTGTTTACTAGCATGGTGTAAACCAGGTGTATGTGTTTTTTTTCCAATTTTTTTTTCTCTCGGGATTGAGTTCTAGTTCCATAGCATTGTGCTCAGAAAAGATGCTTGGTATGATTTCAATGTTTTTGAATTTTTGAGACTTGTTTTGTGGCCTGATCTGTGACCTATGCTGAAGTTACCACGTGCACTTGAAAGGAATGAGTATTCTGCTGCTTGAACAAGTTTGAAACAGTGAATTAGTCCAAGTAATTGTTTCCTTTTTGATTTTCAGTTTGGGTCATCCCTCTATTAATATAAGAGGGGTGTTAAAGTCTCCTACTATTATTGTATTACTGTCAGTTAGTTCCTTAATGCCTAATTGCTTTATGTATTCAGGTGATCCTATGTTGTGTGTACATATATTTAAAACTGTTAAATCTTCTTGTGTGGTCTCCACTCTTGTTATATACTGTCTTTCTTTTTCTCTTACTAAGTGCTCCATTTTAAAGTGTGTTTTGTCAGGAATAAGTGTTCCTACTCCTGCCTTCTTCAGACAAACTTTTGAGTGATAAATATTTTTCTCCATCTTCTCACTATCATTCAGCAGGTGTCTGTAGATCTGAAATGAATCTCTAATAGCATATAAGTGAGACTTGTTTCCTTTTGTTGGTGTTGTTGCTGCTGTTGATTGAAAGAGTTTAGTTTGTTTTGTTGTATTTTTAGAGTTTTGTTTGTGAATCCACCCTGTCACCCTATGTCTTTTCATCAGAATGTTTTGTCCATTTACATTCGTAGTAATTATTTTTTTATTGGAGTTCAATTTGCCAACATATAGTATAACACCCAGTGCTCATCCATCAAGTGCCCCCCTCAGTGCCCATCACCCATTCACCCCCACCCCATGCCCACTTCCCTTTCCACCAGCCTTTGTTTGTTTCCTAGACTTAGGGGTCTCTCATGTTCTGTCTCCCTCTCTGATCCTTCCCACTCATTTCTTCTCCTTTCCTCATATTCCCTTTCACTATTTTTATATTCCCCAAATGAATGAGACCATATAATGTTTGTCCTTCTCCGATTGGCTTATTTTACTCAGCATAATACCCTCCACTTCCATCCACGTCAAAGCAAATGGTGGGTATTTGTCGTTTCCAATGGCTGAGTAATATTCCATTGTATACATATACCACATCTTTATCCATTCATCTTTCGATGGACTCCAAGGCTCTTTCCACAGTTAGCCATTGTGGATATTGCTGCTATAAATATCAGGGTGGAGGTGTCCTGGCGTTTCATTGCATCTGTATCTTTGGGGTAAATCCCTAGCAGTGCAATTGCTGGGTTGTAGGGCAGATCTATTTTTACCTCTTTGAGGAACCTCCACAGAGTTTTCCAGAGTGACTGCACCAGTTCACATACCCACCAAAACTGCAGGAGGGTTCCCCTTTTTCCACATCCTCTCCAACATTTGTGGTTTCCTGCTTTGTTAATTTTCCCCATTCTCACTGGTGTGAGGTGGTATCTCATTGTGGTTTTGATTTGTATTTCCCTGATGGCCAGTGATGCAGAGCATTTTCTCATGTGCATGTTGGCCATGTCTATGTCTTCCTCTGTGAGATTTCTGTTCATGTCTTTTGCCCATTTCATGATTGGATTGTTTGTTTCTTTGCTGTTGAGTTGAATAAGATATTTATGGATCTTGATACTAGCCCTTTATCTCATACGTCATTTGCAAATATATTCTCCCATTCTGTAAGTTGTCTTTGAGTTTTGTTGACGGTATCTTTTGCTTTGCAAATCTTCTTATCTTGATGAAGTCCCAATAGTTCATTTTTGCTTTTGATTCTCTTGCCTTCATGGATGAATCTTGGAAGAAGTTACTGTGGCCAAGTTCAAAAAGGGTGTTGTCTGTGTTCTCCTCTAGGATTTTTTTTTAATTTTTATTTATTTATGACAGTCACAGAGAGAGAGAGAGAGAGAGAGAGGCAGAGACACAAGCAGAGGGAGAAGCAGGCTCCATGCACTGGGAGCCCGATGTGGGATTCGATCCCGGGTCTCCAGGATCGCACCCTGGGCCAAAGGCAGGCGCCAAACCGCTGCGCCACCCAGGGATCCCCTCCTCTAGGATTTTGATGGAATCTTGTCTCAAATTAAGATCTTTCATCCATTTTGAGTTGATCTTTGCGTATAGTGAAAGAGAGTGGTCTAGTTTCATTCTTCTGCATGTGGATGTCCAATTTTCCCAGCACCATTTATTTAAGAGACTGTCTTTTTTCCAGTGGATAGTCTTTCCTCCTTTGTCGAACGTTAGTTGACCAGAAAGTTGAGAATCCACTCCTGGATTCTCTATTCTGTTCCATGTGTGTCTATGTGTCTGTTTTTGTGGCAGTACCACACTGTCTTGATGACCACAGCTTTGTAGTACAACCTGAAATCTGGCATTGTGATGCCCCCAGCTATGGTTTTCTTTTTGAATATTCCCCTGGCTATTCGGGGTCTTTTCTGATTCTACACAAATCTTAAAATAATTTGTTCCAACTCTCTGAAGAAAGTCCATGGTATTTTGATAGGGTTGCATTAAATGTGTAAATTACCCTGGGTAGCTTTGACATTTTCACAATATTAATTCTTCCAATCCATGAGCATGGAATATTTTTCCATTTCTTTGTGTTTTCCTCAATTTCTTTCAGAAGTGTTCTGTAGTTTTTAGGTTATAGATCCTTTACCTCTTTGGTTAGGATTATTCCCAAGTGTCTTATGCTTTTGGGTGTAATGTAAATGGGATTGACTCCTTAATTTCTCTTTCTTCAGTCTCATTTTTAGTGTATAGAAATGCCCGACTTCTGCACATTGATTTTGTATGCTGCCACACTTCCAAATTGCTCTATGACTTCCAGCAATCTTGGGGTGGAGTCCTTTGGGTTTTCTATGTAGAGTATCATGTCATCTGTGAAGAGGGAGAGTTTGACTTCTTCTTTGCCAATTTGAATGCAATTTGTTTCTTTTTATTGCCTGATTGCTGAGGCTAGGACTTCTACTACTCTGTTGAATAGCAGTGGTGAGAGTGGACATCCTTGTCTTGTTTCTGTTCTTAGGGGAAAGGTTCCCAGTGTTTCCCCATTGAGAATGATATTTGCTGTGGGCTTCTTGTAGATGGCTTTTAAGATGTTGAGGAATGTTCCCTCTATCCCTACACTCTGAAGAGATTTGATCAGGAAGGGATGCTGTAGTATGTCAAATGCTTTCTCCCCCTGTATTGGGAGGATCATATGGTTCTTGTTTTTTCTCTTGCTAATATGATCAATCACATTGATTGCTCTTACGAGTGTTGAACCAACCTTTCATCTCAGGGATAAATTCCACTTGGTCATGGTGAATCATTTTCTTAATGTATTGTTGGGTCCTATTGGCTAGTATCTTGTTGAGAATTTTTGCTTCCATGTTCATCAGGGATATTGGTCTATAATTCTCCTTTTTGGTGGGGTCTTTATCTGGTTTTGGAATTAAGGTGATGCTGGCCTCATAGAACGAGTTTGGAAGTACTCCATCTCTTTCTATCTTTCCAAACAGCTTTACTGGAATAGGTATGGTATCTTCTTTAAACGTTTGATAGAATTCCCCAGGGAAGCCATCTGGCCCGGACTTTTGTGTCTTGGGAGGTTTTTGATGATTGCTCAATTTCCTCCCTGGTTATCGGCCTGTTCAGGTTTTCTCTTTCTTCCAGATCCAGTTTTGGTAGTTTGTGGTTTTCCAGATATGCGTCCATTTCTTCTAGATTGCCTAATTTATTGGCAAATAGCTACTCATAATATGTTTTTAAAATCGTTTGTGTTTCCTTGGGTTTGGTAGTGGTCTCTTCTTTATCATTCATGATTTTATTAATTTGAGTCTTCTCTCTATTCTTTTTAATAAGGCTGGCTAATGGTTTATCTATCTTATTGATTCTTTCAAAGAACCAACTCCTGGTTTTGTTGATCTGTTCCACAGTTCTTCTGGTCCCTATTTCATTGAGTTCTGCTCGAGTCTTTATTAACTCTCTTCTTCTGCTCGGTGTAGGATCTATTTGCTGTTTTTTCTCTAGCTCCTTTAGATGCAAGGTTAGCTTTTGTATTTGAGTTCTTTCCAGTGTTTGGATGGCTGCTTGTAATGCGATGTATTTCCCCCTCAGGTGTGCTTTTGCTGTAACCCAAAGATTTTGAATGGTTGTATCTTCATTCTCATTAGTTTCCATGAATCTTTTTAATTCTTCCTTATGTTCCTGGTTGACCCTTTCAACTTTTAGCAGGATGGTCCTTAACCTCCACGTTTATGAAATCCTTCCAAACGTCTTGTGATTTAATTCTAATTTCAAAGTATTACGGTCTGAAAATATGCAGGGGACTATCCCAGTCTTTTCGTATCGGTTCAGACCTGATTTGTGACCCAGTATGTGGTCTATTCTGGAAAAGGTTCCATGTGCACTTGAGAAGAATGTGTATTCAGTTCTGTTTGGATGTAAAGTTCTGTAAATATCTGTGAAATCCATCTGGTTCAGTGTATCATTTAAATCTCTTGTTTCTTTGGAGATGTTGTGCTTAGAGATCTGTCTATTGTAGAAAGAGCTACGTTGAAGTCACCAAGTATAAGTGTATGATTATCTAAGTATGTCTTAACTTTGGTTATTAATTGATATAATTGGCAGCTCCTCCCACATTTGGGGCATAAATATTGATGATTGTTAGGTCGTCTTGTTGGATAGATACTTTAAGTATGATATAGTGTCCCTCTTTATCTCTCACTACAGTCTTGGGGATAAACTTTAGTTTATCTGATATAAGGATGGCTACCCCTGCTTTCTTTTAAGGACCATTTGAATGGTACATGGTCCTCCAGCCTTTTATTTTCAGGCTGTACGTGTCCTTATGTCTAAAATGAGTCTCTTGTAAACGGCAAATAGATGGGTCTTGCTTTTTCATCCAGTCTGAAACCTTGCACCTTTTGATGGTGTCATTAAGCCCATTCACATTAAGAGTTACTATTGAAGGATATGAATTTAGTGTCATCATAATACCTATTCAGTCACGGTTTTTGTGGATTGTTTTCTTGGACTTCCTCTTTCTATTACACAATCCCCTTAGTATTTCTTGCAGAGCTGGCTTGGTGGTCACATATTCTTTCAGTTTGTTGCCTATCTTGGAAGCTCTTTATCTCTCCTTCTTTTCTGAATGAGAGCCTTGCTGGATAAAGTATTCTTGGCTGCATATTCTTCTCGTTTAGGACCCTGAATATATCCTGCCAGCCCTTTCTGGCCTGCCAAGTCTCTGTGGAGAGGTCTTTTGTTAATCTAATATTTCTCCCCATAAAGGTTAGATATTTCTTGTCTCTTGCTGCTTTAAGGATCTTCTCTTTATCTTTGGAATTTGCAAGCTTCACTATTAAATGTCGAGGTGTTGAACGGTTTTTATTGATTTCAGGGGTGTATCTCTCTATTTCCTGGATCTGAATGCCCATTTCCCTTCCCAAGTTAGGAACGTTCTCAGCTATGATTTGTTCAAATACAGTTTCTGGACCTCTTTCCCTTTCAGCGCCCTTGGGAAACCCAATTAAACATAGATTTTTCCTCCTGAGGCTGTCATTTATTTCCCTTAATCTATCCTCCTGATCTTTTAATTGTTTTTCTCTTTTTTCCTCAGTTTCCCTCTTTGCCATCAACTTGTCTTCTATGTCACTCACTCATTCTACTACCTTGTTAACCCTCCTGAATAGGACCTCTAGTTTGGATTGCATCTCATTTAATTGATTTTTAATTTTTGTCTGATTAGTTCTAAATTCTGCAGTCATGAAGTCTCTTGAATCCTTTATGCTTTTTTGTAGAGCCACCAGTAGCTTTATAATTTTGCTTCTGAATTGGCTTTCTGACATTGAATTCTAATCCAAATTTTGTAACTCTGTGGGAGAGGACTGTTTCTGCTTCTTTCCTTTGAGGTGAGTTTTTCCTTCTAGTCATTTTGCTCCGTGCAGAGTGGCCCAAAACAAGTTGTATTGGGAAAAGGAGAAAAAAGATAGAAGAGAAAATAGAAAAAAAAAAAGAGAGAGAGAGAAAAGTGGGGGGAAGCAAACAGAAAACAAAAAACAAAGGGGAGTATCCTCTGATTCTATATACTGTAAATTCCTTGACTTCCCCTGGATCTTTCCGGTGCTGCTTGGTCAATAACTTGTTTTTTCCCTGTCCGTCTAGCTGGTCTTCTGAGGGAGCGGCCTGCTTTGCTGATTCCTAGGTGTGTGCACCTGGGGGAGCTGCTCAGCCCCCTGCCTGGTGCATGGCTCAGCGGGAGTTGTTTATCCTGTGAGGCCCCAGGAGGAACAACAGTGGCGGCAGCCAGCTCTGGAGCCCTGGATTCAGCTCCCGAAGTAAGTATGGAGCTCTCAGTCCGCAGGGTCGTGGATGCTACGGGGGCGGGGGCTGCCCAGTGGCAGGAACGTCCTGGCTATCCTGTGTCCCCCTGGCCTCTGCCTGTCCTGGGGGCAGCGCCAGATCCTGGGCTGTGTCCCCCAGCGTCCTGGGCTCTGGGGCCTGCACCACTGGAATTGCCTCCCGGGGCTGCTCAGCCCCCTCCGCTTGGAGCGGCTGCCTGAGCTGCTGCCCAAGCTGCTCCCGGGCCCCACCTTACCTGAGCTGCAGCCCTTTAGGGAGCTTGGCTGGTGCGTGCTGCACTCTCCCTCTATTAGTGCCCCTGGGAGACTGAGGGTATCCCAGCCCCTCCTGGGATTCTGGTCCAACTCCCTGGGAGCGCCTTTCTGTCCGGGAAGATTGGTGAAGCTCCTGCTTCTCTGGGTCAGGGCTTTCCTGTCCTGGGGGCACTCGCTGAGTGGCCTCAGCCTGGCTCCTCATGGGGCCCGTCCCCCTTGGATGCTTTTTTATTTCTTTACTTTTTTTCTGTCTTCCTACCTTGATAGAAGCGTGAACTCTTCTCACTGTGGTGTTCCAGCTGTTTTCTCTTTATATCTCAGGCCGAATTCGTAGTTTTTCAGGATGATTTGAAAGTTATCTAGGTAATTTGGTGGGGACAGGTGACTTGGGGACCCTACTCTTCCCCCATCTTGCCCCCTCCCCCATTAATAGTAATTATTGATCAGAATACGTTTATTGCCATTTGATTACTCAGATCTTCAGCTTGGTGGCATTCACCTCATGGAACCCCCTGAATCCTCCTCTCTCATTCGTCTTATTTCAAAGCTCCTGACAGAAAAGGTTCATGTACCCCATGATATAACCGAAGTACAAGACCTAAGGGGTCAAGCTCAGTTAGCAATTTCAGACAAGACAGTGTAAGTGTGTACACTGAGACTGAGTGTGTAAACTGGTGAATGTCTGGGACCACAGACATCAGAACAACAAAGACCTAAAAGTCATCATGTCCAGCAAGGAGAGTGTGGTGGTTTCTCTGGCCAAAGCATTATTCTGGCAAGGGACAACCAGTGTCTGATCTATCAGGTCCCAGCCAGGGAAGAGTGGCTACTACGCCTCCGACCAAGAAGCTGGAGCCTTCAGGGAATTTCTGCCTTCAAGAGAGCTGCCTAAGAAACTACAGGAAGGAAGGCAGGAAATCCTAACTCAGAAGTCAGCACAGATGTTCATGGAACCTGGCCCAGGTGTGACCTTCAATGTACACAAATATCTTTCCCCCTCAAGAAAACCAAGAGGGAAAGGAATTCAGAGATCACTGACGAGGATCCCAGGAGGATTCCAGTGTTGGTCAGGGGTGAAGTTGGAACCCCTGGAGTGAGACTGAGGATGGAAAGTCCTGCCTGCCCTTATTTCATCCACTAATTATCCTCCACTGGACTCATGCCTTCCGTGTGCAGGATATAGTCTCTTTACATGTTTGTCCCCACTTTAGTGTTGATGCAATTCCAGAGGTGGAACTAGACAACTACACGTTCTGAATAATGGGAATGTCAAACCCTAAAACCCAAGCCAAAATAATCCACATCACAAAAAGTGGCAAGAAAAAGTCCTCCTTCCTTTAAAGTGTACAAAGGGAGCCACTGTCCTGGGGCAGGAGGTAGTTCTGGCAAGTGGTACCCTTCAAGACCCCCAATTCAGTGGTTGTTGCCATTCTTATGGAAATACCTCCAACCTCTAAATCTCAGCAGTTATTAAGGGGGGTTTCTGCTGTTTGCCCAAGTTCCTTACACTGTCCTCTGAGAAAGGAGTGCTTGGGGATGCCCTTCAGTAGCTAGGGAGGAAGGCTGGATCTTCTACTTTTTCCCACATACAGGAGCTGATGACTCTGTAAGATTTCCTGTTTAAAATGAGCATAAGAGGGTCACCTGGGCGGCTCAGTGTTTGAGCGTCTGCCTTTGTCTCAGATCATGATCCTGGAGCCCTGTGTTTGAGTCCCATGACAGGCTCCCCACAGGGAGCCTTCCTCTCTCTGTGTCTCTCGTGAATAAATAAGGAATATCTAGGGGGAAAAATAGAAAATGAATATGAGACTCTTTAAGTCTTTTAGATTACTATAGGAAGCAAAAGAACCACACTACTCCTGGACTCTAAAGAGGCTTTAATATTATAATATTGAAATCTACCATTTACTATTTAAGATGATGAAATATTGGTCCTCCAAATAAGTGAAGAGATGGAAGGAATTGTTGAGCAGATGGGTCCCCTGCCCGCTGTTGCCCCTGGACACCAGCTCAGGCCTGAGGTTGACTGTGGCCAGTTCTTTCTGTTTGTGAGCTAGGTTTGGGGCACCAGCTAGCAGGACAGGATGTAGCTAAGGACAGAGTGACACATGTGAGTTGAGCAGGAGCTTCAATTCAGGAGCTTTTCCTGATATTTTCCAAGGAGCTGGAGCCTGGTGCCCCAGCAGCAAGGTTGGAGGCTGCCCCGGGAGCCAAATTAGAAGGATCCCTGGAGTGGCCACCTGAGGAGTCTACCCCTACCCTTACTCAGCTCCTGATGGGCCTCACCTCTCCTCTTCACTGAGCCACTTCCCAGACTGGAACCAGGCCCTAAATGGATGCTTGGGCTCTATGTTGTAATGATCTGCAGCCACCTGGAGCAGCATGATCTCGGTCATGAATCTCTATTCCTGGGCCAAAAGAGAAGGACAGGATGCATGAAGAGCCTGGGTGGAGAAGCTGCAAGGTCTTTGGAGGGCTGAGCACTGGGACAGGGGACCAGTGCTGGGTCTTTGACACATGGTGACCACCCCCCCCCCCCCGCCATCCTACAAATTTGTCCCAACTTGTTCTCAGAGGTGAGTGTAAACTGCTCCTGCTCTGGCAAGTTATCCTTGATGGCCATTCCTCTGTCCTCACTAACTGCATGGGACTTTTTCCTTATTATGAAACTATTCCCAAAAATGTGAGAATGAAGGGATGGAAGCAAGGAATGATCCTCCTGGGGACATCTCTGACAGCCACAGCCCTACCCTTTCCTACAGGAAGTCATAGAGAGCCTCACCTTATTCTTATTCTGGTGGTTGATCTTATTGCCCTGGAAAGCAGACAACCAAAGTCTGTCAGTGAGAGGACTCCGGTTATTACTGGCTGCTAATACCCACCCCTTCTCATGTTGCACTAAGGCCAGGCACACTAGGGGCCATGACTCCCCGGATGACAGGACTGCAATCTAGGCCAGGCTCTGGGAGCCAGGGAAAGGAAGACATGGGGTTGCTTTTCTGGCATCCTATAGCACAGGAAGGGGAAGCCAAAGCCTCAGGTGGGCAGGAGATGCTAGGCTCTTTAAGTGCCCACTCAAGTTGGAGATCCTGACTTTATTCTGCCCCCACAGGCAATCTCAAAGGGACAGGCTGAAGTCAACCCAGACTTAATCTCATGATGCTTTGCATTCAGGCAGCAGATTTGATCTCAGGGCCAGTGAACTAAGTGCAGCCTCCCTTTACTCATCACAGACATGGGCAAGTAACTCTAGCTCACAGGGGCAGCAGGGAGGCTGTCACGAGGGGAAATTTTGCCAAGGACTGAAAGCTCAGGGCTCAGTTCAGGGGTTCTGTGCTCCCACACATCAGGATTCCAGCCCCTCTTTCCCGGCCCTCAGGCTCACGCTCCTCCAGGCACTTCTCCATTGCAGCATCCAGCATGAGCAGGTCAGTGAGGAAGGTGCCAAGGAAGGGGACGACACCCTGTGTCAGGGGGTTGGGGGTGGAGTGAGTCCCTGCTATCTCGTGTTCACAGGGATCCTCCCTGGGAAACATTTCAGCCTCCTGGCCCACCCCAGCTTCTACATGGTGCAGACAAGGACCCTTCCCTCACCCTCCAAGAACATCAGAGTCCTCCTAATCATGTCAAGGGCGTGCTTTAGAAAATCATTGTATATGTGGCCCTGGGCCCCTGCCCACCGACAAACACATTTGTATCCAGGTTTATAGACCCTCTTCCAGGTCACTTCGAAAGAAGGGTTTTAGAAGCTGTGGCAACAGGAGGCAGAGCTGGAGTTGGAAGGCCCCACCTGTCTTGATTTGGGGGGTTCCAGCTTTCAGCGAAGAGCCCCCCTCTCCTCTGGGTTCGAGGCCATGTATCTGGGGCACGCTCAGCTTCTTCTGCCGCTCCCTCTTCCATGCTCTCTGAACATTTATCCCCAGGGTTCCAAGTTTAGATGGCCATTCCTGCAGGGCTAAGGACAAGTTCCTTAAGATTATAATCACCTCAGGCCGCTTCTCCCCACCATCTTTGACTCAGACCCTGGACATCTGACCCAAGGCAGAGGGTAGCATCCTACGTTATCCTTAAGCCTGCCATGAGTGATTCTAGAACAATCTTAGCTCCAACTTTCACTCCCTGTGTGACTTTGAGCTTGCAGTCTGGCCTCCCTGAGCCTGGTTCCTCACTGGGAAAGATGAGAATTCCAGCTACCTCCCTTGGTCTCCTGAGGACCCAGTGTCTTATTCCTATCATCATTGTTGTGGCCCTCATCCCATCCAAACCCCTCACTGAGCAGAGGCATGTCCTCTGGGCTCTCAAGTTTGGTAGAGGCCCCCATCTGGACCAGCTGGTGACAGGGAGCTCGTGTGTCCAGCCTAGGGATTCTGGTTGAGCAGCAACTGCTTTTCCACCCCTTGTGGATTTTCACCCCAGGCTGCATCCACATTCATGCCAAAGGCTTCACTCCCTGAAGGTATGCTCCTGGCCAGTCCCTAATTCATTCACGAAGGATACTGTTGCTCCCACACCTATTCTCTTTCTATACCAACACCTTCCATGCTACCTTGATAAGCAGGTTCCTGCTCTGTGGATTGTTTTTGGTGCACATTTTTTTAAATGTTCAAATGTTATTCCTGAATAGAGAGAAAGAAGGCAGATGGGTGTTGGAATACTATGGTAGGGTTGAGTGCAAGTCCCTATGATCTGAGACCTCCAAGGAGTCAGACTGCTGGATCAGGGTTTTCTTTGGTTCCTCTGAGCACTCAGGTCATTGGAGGACACAGGAGGGAGCTCTCTTATGGGTCATCCAGTGCATCCAGTCCTGTATTAATTGAACAGCTCTCCTTTGGTCAGTTTTGGTTTCAATTGGGAAGAGACTCTAGTTGCTGTAATGTTCATATCCAAAAACTTTTAATTCAGCTCAGCCCAGTCTCCCCAAATGGGGACATTTGGAGGCATGGTGGCCTATTCCCCAGGAAGGATGAGAAAATAACTTGCCCCCTGCCCGCCCATGTCCTGTTTCATGGTTTGCTGCCTCCTAGGAAGTCCAGGGTGACTGAAGGGGCGAAAAGGACAGGCATATGGAACATTCCTCATCCTTCATGGTCCTTTTGGAGAGAGGACCCCTCACCTGGAAACTTTGGTCCATGTGTTCTTCAGGCGGTGAATTGAGGCACTCTGCAGAGCAGAAATGATAGCATGCGTGGAAGAGTAGTTACGCAAGATTTGACAGGCCTGGGGACGGAAGAGAATGAGCTGTCAGATGGATATCAGGAGCCCAGTTTGCTGGAGAGCTGCACTATTCTTCAGTGTCAGTCTCCTCTCCTGGATGAGACAGATGTCTAGGGACCTACAGAAGGGCACGTGGAAGACCCAGCGAGGAGCACTGCTGGGGAGAGGGGGCATTTTCCTTCACTCCAAGGAAAGAGTCATGTAGGAACTGAGCATCCCAACATTGGGCCATGCAAGGAAAGGTCAGCATGCCCCTGGAAAGAACAACTCAGACCAGACTTCAACCCTGAGAACTGATCAAGGGAAGAGCAGTTCCCGAAGCTCAGGAGAGCAAGTCAGCTGGGCCTCCTGTAGGCTTACCTTGGCCACCTTGATCCAGTGTTCCACCACCATGGCCTGTCCCGGGCAGTCATGCGTGGGTTGCCAAGGAAGGTGGTGATGACGCAGTTGGCCACGTCGTTGAACTGGGTGATGGTGGCACGGACTGTGCATGCCAGGTGCTCATTTCCAGGTCATTTCGCTTGGACCAAATGGAGCCCAGGCACTGTTGGGGCAGCACCTTCTTGAACAGATCCTAGAGAATAGGGGGACACTCGCTCACACAGCCATTTCACATGCAAGATTCATGTCCTATGTAGGAGTCCCATGTCAGAGCTGGGGCTCAGCAAGCACAGAAAGTGGCCTGAACTCAGTTAGAGTCCCTGGATTGCACTCCATTCCTCTTCCCTGAGGGAGCCCAGTACAGGATGAACGAGGAGCAGATACTGCTGGGTGGGGGGCGGGGGGGGGGCGGAGGAAGGAAGGCATTTGTACCCTGATCATCCCCACTAACTTCAAGTTACAGGTGGCAGTTCAAGGGGGCTCCTCAGAGGGGCATCTTCACCTCCCAGTGTTCATGCATCTGGTCCTATTCCCCTTTCAGCAGCACATTCTCACAGAGAGAGGTACAACCACAGGTTTGTCTCCCTGCCCTGTACTTCACACATTAGATGCCTAATAAATGTAGGGTGCTCGGCCTCCAAGGCAGATGTGTGGGTGAGCTGTGGGCTTGGTCGCACACAGTGAGTTGCCCTCCCCCACCCAAGGACCAGGGCCTGCCCATTCGCCTATCAGTTCTGGCTCATTTAATTGACACAGGAACTCTGCATCAGTCCTTGCCAGGGTCTATCTCCAAAGTCTGCAGCTGGACAGTGAAAGCAAGGGTTTGAGGAACTGGACATGTTGATGTGGTTCGTAAGTGATGGAGCTGAGATTTGGACCCTGACCATACAAGCCCACATCAGGGAAGGGCTGATCTGGGGCAGATGACAGCAGAAAGAAAGCCTGCCCCGGCCCGTCCTGGGAACCCAGCTGCTCACCACATCTGCAGATGTCAATTGCTCTGCCACCAGCTTGGGAGGGAAGTCCATGAGACCGGGCTCCTCCTCATGCCGCTGGTGCTCAGGGGTTATGCACCAGTGGCAGATCACCTCTCGGGCTGGAGGTGGCTCTGTCTCTATGTTTAAGGAAGGAGTTACAATTCCCAGGAAAGCTGGTGGTCGAACTGACTGCAGCTCATGACCTGGTACACATGCAGAAGAAGACATGAGCTCTTGTTCCAGATCTGGAACAGCTGATGGAGGAGATGCTGGAAGGAGCCGTGGATCTGGCACTGGGACAGGATAAAGAGAAATGTTTGTCCACAAGACTGACTTGCCCCATGCCCTTCCAAAAACAGGGCAGATTCCATGGCCAATAGAGAAACCCCCAGTCCCTGAGCTGCATCGCAGATAGTCTTCCCAGCTTGCAATCCCCCTTACTCTCTCTGTGTCTGCCTCAGTAAGCTGCAGAAGTTCCCGTGGCATCACGGTAATGGGGGCATGGCAATTCAGGTCCCAGTCATGCAAATTTGCCTGCACCCAGGCCCCCTTTACTTTGAAACAGGCACAGTGCAGGGACTGCCAGGTGTCCTGCGGTTTCTGGTCAGGCCAGGTACCCAAGATGGGAGAGAGGGTGCTGGGGAGAGTCATATGTAGAGCAGCATCTGAGCATGGCCTTTCATGCCACATGGTACTTCGACAGCACCATTCTTTCTGTGTGGGTCCCAGAGAATGTCCCCAGCATGACTTCCAACCCCCCTGTCACTGTCCTTGCAGTGGACAATCCGGTTGTCCAGAAAACCTGTATGAGTCTGGTTTTTCTACTTAGCCTGTTTTCTCAATGGCCAAGGGCCTCGTCTACTCCATCCTTCACGCACAGCAGCATCAGGGCTTAGGTTTGTGGCAGATTGGTGAGTGGTCTGCTCACCAAAGCTCTGTTCTTGGCCCCAATTGTGGAGGTCAGAAGAGGTGGTATAGAGAGGTGCAGGAAGAACAAGATGGGACAGTTGAAGGGATGGATGTTTGAGGCACCGAATCAGCCCAGACTGTGCTCTGCTTCCCAGAGGGCTTGGGACCCTATCTACAGTTCCCTTTGACTCATTTCCCTCTTCACAGGAAGCCCCAAAAATGAAACCCTCCCAATGGAAATCAAGAGACCTATGAGATCCATGGCTCTGAGAGGCACTCCCCAGCCACAAACCCTTAGTCTCCCAACGTGCTCTGTGGATAAATTAAGGTTCTCCTTCTGGATCCAAAGATCAACCAAAGTTTTACTTGATCTTTCCCAAAAATGTTTAAGGATATTTATTAGAGCGAGCGAGTGAGCGAATAAGCATGGTGAGCAGGCTCCCCACTGAGCAGGGAGCCCAATGGAGGGCTCAAACACAGGATCCTGGGATAACGACCTGACCTGATGGCAGAGGCCTACCTGATTGAGCCACTCAGTGCCCTTACTTGATCTTATTGTCCATGATTATGGTCCAGATATGGGTGATCCATTCATTCCTTGAGGCAGCCATGAAGATGTCACATCTAAAAAACTATGGACCTGTGTGCCTACAACATGCAGAGTGATAGTCTGACACTCTGATTAGTCTTGGGACCGAGACACTACCTTCTTTATTCCTTCAATTATCTCAGTGAATAGAAATGTGTCTGCAATACTAGGTGCTTAATATGTATTATTGGATGAAGGAATCCCGACCAGCACTTTCCATATACTGAGTGGAACTTGAGCTGCTCTGCCTTCCCCCAGTGACCTCTACTCTTATGAGGACAGAGTATCAGGACCTCTTACTTATGTGGACAGAGTATCAGGACCAGTTAGATGGAATCTCAGAAGTCCTTTACATACAGGAAAACTGCCTGCTTTGCATGTGCTTCTGTAAAGCCAGAAGTGCCACAGGCCCATGAGGGTTGATGTGGAGACCTTCTTCGCTGTGGAGAGAAAACTGCTACACATGGAGATGCCCAGCAGCCCTTTCTACAGAGCCAGGCACCAGATAAGTCTATGCCATGTTTTCTCTCAGGATTTCCACAGTAGCCCGATGAGGTTCATCCTCTTACCACAGCACTTTTCAGAGGAGCAAAAGGAAATTCAGAGAGGTGCAGTGACATTCCCAAAACATACTGGTAGTAGAGGCGAGCCTCCTCCCTCCCCCCCCCCCCCCCGTGCTGCATATGGGGTGATCACTCACCTGGGGAATTGCTGGCCCAGGACCTGTTGGGCTGTGGTGAACACCTCGTAGATACAGGAAATGACTGGGTTGTTTGCGAGGCTTCTATCCTGGAAGGATGGTACCAAGGAATGTACAAAATTATCCATTCTCCCTTCTTTGAGCGTCAGCATGGTCCTGGCCTCACCTAGGAATAGGGTTGATTCCTTTTCACACCAGAGACACAAGGAGGAGCACTGTAGTCAGCTTCCAGACCAAGAACCACTGCGAAGATCAGGGTCTGCCTCGCAGACCAGAGATTCCCATCCCCTCGGGAAGTTTTACAAGATAAGGGACTTGAGTGCCCACACAGAAAAAGGTTTGAGGCTTCAAAGTATCATTGGTTTTAGGGAAGACATGGTAAACCATTAGTAACTTCAACACATTCTGTTAGCTGAGCAACAACAGCAGTCCTCTCAACTAATAGTTTTATGAAGACCAGTATGCCATTGAGTCTTCAGTTATGGCCTCACACAGAACACAGAGGGCTAGACCCTCAAATGCTGCTCAAGATCACATACATTGCAGCTGAGAAGAGACCAGAGCGTGAGCTGCATGGGGTTTCCCTTAAGCTGATGTGGCTTGGTCTGTTCCTGACATAGGGAAGAAGGGTCAGGGGAAAACTACCTTCTCCGGCAGGGCCCAAGGGCATCAGTTGTTTCTAGTCTGTGTTCTGGTATTTCCCTGTTCATCTCTGTGTCTTGAGTTTGACCATGGATGTGGACCTGTACTCACCGCAGACCTTCAATGGATGTAGTTGGTGGCCTGATGCCCCTGTGCTTGTCAGAGGAGATGGAGGAGTTGAACTCTTGGAGCAACTCATCCAAGATTTCCTGGGTGGATAATTACAAAAAGAGCCAGCTACTGTGCCAGAAGGCATCAGAGGCCTTCCCCCTAATCTGGGGTTCCAGGTTATGGCAGATCTAGCAACCAAAACAGTCTGTGGGGACACATAAGGTGTTCCTTGCAGCACTGCAGAAATAGCAAGAGAATGGCATACGGTCAAGTGCCAAGGGCCTCAAAAGTCTGAATCCCTGTGGCAGACGGCCTCATTTACGGGCTACTACAAAGATCTATAGGGATACAGCTCATGATCTGTTGGGCCTACAATGATTTGATGTGTTCTGAGAGATGACATGTTATAGAGAAACATATAGAATCTATAGAGAGAGACTATATAAACATTCTATATGAAAACATATGCAATAGCTTCATCACACCCTTCCTTTTGTGTTAAATCACCCTATTTAATGTGATGATTTGGAAGGGCTCGGAGGAGGTCTGCAGGGACAGCGGAGCTGGCTTCTACACCGGATAGCTGGGAGGAGTACATGAAATAATAAAAACAGAAGTAAAACGCAAAGATACTCATGGCTTTGTGAAAAAACAGCACCCCCCCCCACCAACTCCTCAAAAACACGAAATCTATTCTACACCATTCCAATACAGGTGAAGAGTGTCTTCCCACATCATATGTAGCTGGAGGATAGGCGTGGAGGTTCAGATGTCTTTGCAGTTGGGCCTGTGGGACACTCATGTGGAAACACTATGAGAGGGCCCCAGTTTTCTCTCCATGTTTGTGGGGGGGCCATATTTCTGTGGTGAGCCCTCTTCCCTTTCTCACCTCAGAACAGCACTGATCCTTGTTTGTCTGGTGCACCTAATTGTCTAGGGAGTGGGAATAGTTGAAGCCACAGACCATCTCCTCCAAGATCTCCTTGGTGCAGCTCTGCAAATACAGTGCCCCGTATATACAAGGCCAAGAGACATTAGGGTACTCCCCTCCCTCAACATCACCCCCAAGGGAACACCCCCATTAGAAATTGTGTTCTCCTGTTCAGGCCAGAGGGGCAGCTGTGGAGACATCTGGCAAGGAGGAAGCCAAGTGAAAGAGGCTCTTGGGCTCATGACTAACATTGGAAGTTGAGCTTGGTGTCCAGAACTCACCTTCTCATCTTGCCTGCTATGATCTGGGGTCTGAACACAAAAGATGTATCAGGCTTCCAACTCCTGGAAGCTGGTCTGTGCCCAGGAAGGGCATGTTCCTCTCCTCGGTCCCCTCTGCACACGCACTCACACATACACAGACCCAGACACACATAAACACACAGACACACACAGTGAGGTGTAAGAGGTGTGATGCTGCTCAGCTGAGATCACAGTGTGGTCTCCTCACCAGTGGGCTGCCCCAGGTTGCCTTGTGGTACCTGTTGATGTCTCCCGCCACATAGCCAGGAGCACTGGAGAAGAGGGCCGAAGTGAATGTAGACAGCGACATGAAAATCTTTCACTCTGGACTCAGAGCACCTGAAAGTAGGACAAGAGTAACAGAACATCTTGTTATCTTGACTGTCTCCAGTTAAGTGAGCTGGAAAGCAGGAAGTTCTAGAATGCAGGTTCCTGGTTACCAGAGTTCCAAATCAGTTGTGGGCCTGTCCTCAAGGAAGTGAAGTCACTTTTTCAAGATTTCAGGACCTGGGACCATTCCTTCAGTCAGACCTATCCAGAGCCCCTTCTTGGCAGATGCATGCTTACCCCATGTCATCTTAACTGTTCATGATGAGCCAAAAAATGCCATAAACACAACCCTCTGAACATGCAAGTAAGGTCTACCTTTGAGGACACGGAGCTGAATTCAGACCTTTATTTCTCTGTCTTCCCGGTGCTGTGTCCTACCTAACCCACTGGGTCTATAAAATAGTCCACAGTTTCCCAACCTGCCCTGTGGGGATCAGACTAGAATCTACTTCCTAGGCACATCACCAGGTATCTATAGATGATATTTATAATGCGTGTGAGCTGGTATCCTGTGTATCTGAGGCACAAATATAAGGATGAAAGATTGACCAGAAGGGGGTAATGAGCCATGGAGTACCACTTGATAGTGGCCTAGGTTCCAGCAATGTAATATCACAATAGCACATTACCTCTGTCCTCATTTCAATGCGGGCACCACGATGGGATTGGAAATGCTCCAAGAGGCACACATTGTCAACTTCTGTAGTAAAACTGGCCAATTATTTCCTGTTATATTTAGAATGAGACCTGGTTGCCTCGTTTTGGCCTCAGCTCCAGCCTTTACAACGGCTCGCAGGATCCTGACCTGTGGTATAAGTATCCCTGTGTAACCCCGAGGTGCTTCGTGACTGGCTTCTGACCAATCTAGCACTGTCTATACTCAATAGGTCTTCTAAGCACAACATCTCCAAAGAAACAAGAGCTTTAAATGATACACTGGACCAGATGGATTTCACAGATATTTACAGAACTTTACGTCCAAATGCAACTGAATACACATTCTTCTCAAGTGCACATGGAATTTTCTCCAGAATAGACCAAATACTGGGTCACAAATCAGGTATGAACTGATACAAAAAGATTGGGATAGTCCCCTGCATATTTTCAGACTGTAATACTTTGAAATTAGAATTAAATCACAAGAAGACGTTTGGAAGGATTTCAAAAACGTGGAGGTTAAGGACCATCCTCCTAAAAGATGAGAGGGTCAACCAAAAACATAAGGAAGAATTAAAAGATTCATGGAAACTAATGAGAATGAAGATACAACCATTCAAAATCTTTGGGATACAGGAAAAGCACACCTGAGGGGAAAATACATCGCAATACAAGTATACCTCCAAAACTGGAAAGAACTCAAATACAAAAGCTAACCTTACACATAAAGGAGCTAGAGAAAAAACAGCAAATAGATCCTACACCCAGCAGAAGAAGAGGTAATAAACATTCGAGCAGAACTCAATGAAATCGAGACCAGAAGAACTGTGGAACAGATCAACAAAACCAGGAGTTGGTTCTTTGAAAGAATTAATAAGACAGATGGACCATTATCCAGCCTTATTAGAAAGAAGAGAGAGAAGACTCAAATTAATAAAATCATGAATGAGAGAGATCACTACCAACACCAATGAAATACAAACGATTTTACAAAACATATTATGAACAGCTATAAGCCAATAAATTAGGCAATCTAGAAAAAATGGACGCATATCTGGAAAACCACAAACTACCAAAACTGGAACTGGAAGAAATAGAAAACCTCCAAAGGGAAAAACCTCCCAAGACACAAAAGTCCAGGGCCAGATGGCTTCCCTGGGGAATTCTATCAAACGTTTAAAGAAAAAAAACATACCTATTCTACTAAAGCTGTTCAGAAAGACAGAAAGAGATGGAATACTTCCAAACTCGTTCAATGAGGCCAGCATCACCTTAATACAAAAACCAGACAAAGACCCCACCAAAAAGAATTATAGACCAATATCCCTGATGAACATGGATGCAAAAATTCTCAACAAGACACTAGCCAATAGGATCCAACAATACATTAAGAAGATTATTCACCATGACCAAGTAGGATTTATCCCTAGGATGCAAGGCTGGTTCAAAACTCATTTAAAAATCAATGTGATTCATCATATCAGCAACAGAAAAACCAAGAACCATATGATCATGGTTCATTAGATGAAGAGAAAGCATTTGACAAAATACAGCATCCATTCCTGATCAAAACTCTTCAGAGTGTAGGCATAGACGGAACATTCCTCAACATCTTAAAAGCCATCTACGAAAATCCCACGGCTAATATAATTCTCAATGGGGAGGCACTGGGAGCCTTTCCCCTAAGATCAGGAACAAGACAGGGATCTCCACTCTCACCACTGCTATTCAACATAGTACTAGAAGTCCTAACCTCAGCAATCAGAGAACAAAATAAATAAACAGCATTCAAATTGGCAAAGAAGAAATCAAACTCTCCCTCTTTCCGATGGATACTCTACATAGAAAACCCAAAAGACTCCACCCCAAGATTGCTAGAACTTATGCAGCAATTTGGCAGTGTGGGAGCATACAACATCAATGCCCAGAAGTCAGTAGCATTTCTATTAACTAACAATGAGACTGACGAAAGAGAAATTAAGGAGTCAATCTCATTTACAATGGCACCCAAAAACATATGATACCTAGGAATAAACCTAACCAAAGAGGTAAAGAATCTATACCTAAAAACTACAGAACACTTCTAAAAGGAATTGAGAAAGACATAAAGAGATGGAAAAATGTTCCATGCTCATGGATTGGAAGAATTAATATTGTGAAAATGTCAATGCTACCCAGGGCAATTTACACATTTAATGCAATCCCTATCAAAATACCATGGACTTTCTTCAGAGAGTTGGAACAAATTATTTTAAGATTTGTGTGGAATCAGAAAAGACCCCGAATAGCCAGGGGAATATTCCAAAAGAAAACCATAGCTGGGGGCATCACAATGCCAGATTTCACGTTGTACTACAAAGCTGTGGTCATCAAGACAGTGTGGTACTGGCACAAGAACAGACACATAGATCAATGGAACAGAATAGAGAATCCAGAAGTGGACCCTGAACTTTATGGTCAACTAATATTTGGCAAAGGAGGCAAGACTATCCACTAGGAAAAAGTCTCTTCAATAAATGGTGCTGGGAAAATTGGACATCCACATGCAGAAGAATGAAACTAGACCACTCTCTTGCACTATACACAAAGATAAAATGGATGAAAGCTCTAAGTGTGAGACAAGATTCCATCAAAATCCTAGAGGAGAACACAGGCAACATGGAACTCGGCCACAGTAACTTCTTGCAAGATACATCCACGAAGGCAAAAGAAACAAAAGCAAAAATGAACTATTGGGACTTCATCAAGATAAGAAACTTTTACACAGCAAAGGATACAGTCAACAAAACTAAAAGACAACCTACAGAATGGGAGAAGATATTTGCAAATGACGTATCAGATAAAGGGGTAGTCTCCAAGATCTATAAAGAACATATTAAACTCAATACCAAAGAAACAAACAATCCAACCATGAAATGGGCAAAAGACATGAACAGAAATCTCACAGAGAAAGACCTAGACATGGCCAACAGGCACATGAGAAATGCTCCGTATCACTTGCCGTCAGGGAAATACAAATCAAAACCGCAATGAGATACTACCTCACACCAGTGAGAATGGGGAACATTAACAAGGCACGATACCACAAATGTTGGAGAGGATGTGGAGAGAAGGGAACCCCCTTGCACTGTTGGTGGCAATGTGAACTGGTGCAGCCACTCTGGAAAACTGTTTGGAGGTTCCTCAAAGAGTTAAAAATAGATCTGCCCTCCGACCCAGCAGTTGCACTGCTGGGGATTTACCCCAGAGATACAGATGCAATGAAAAGCTGGGACACCTGCGCCCTGATGTTTCTAGCAGTAATGTCCACAATAAGCAAACTGTGGAAGGAGGCTTGGTGTCCATCGAAAGATGAATGGATAAAGAAGTTGTGGTCTCTGTTTACAATGGAATATTACTCAGCCATTAGAAACGACAAATACCCACCATTTGCTTCGATGTGGATGGAACTGGAGGGTATTTTGCTGAGTGAAATAAGTCAATCGGAGAAGGACACACATTATATGGTCTCATTCATTTGGAGGCTATAAAAAATAGTGAAATGGAATAAAGGGGAAAGGAGAAAAATGAGTGGGAAATATCATAAAGGGAGACAGAACATGAAAGACTCCCAACTCTGGGAAACGAACTAGGGGTGGTGGAAGGGGAAGAGGGCAGGGGTTGGGGGTGATTGGGCAATGGGCACTGAGGTGGGCACTTGACGAGATGAGCACTGGGTGTTATTCTATATGTTGGCAAAAATGAATACCAATAAATAAATTTATAAATGAAATTAATATTAACACTTTTCAAACTCCACTGATTTTTTAAAATATTTTTTTCTCATTAGGATTTTATTTTTAGAGTGCTTTTAGGTTCACAGAAACATTGAGACAAAGTACAGAGACTTCCCATATAACTGCTCCCACGACACATGGTCCCCTTCTTGATCAATATCCCTCACCAGATGGCACATTGCTTAAATCGAAGAGTCTACAGTGACACATCATTCCTAGTGAAGTCCACTACTAACCTTAAAGCTCACCTTTGGTTCTGTACACTCTATGGGTTTGGACAATGCATAACGACACATATGCATCATTAGAGTAGCATACAGAGTATTTTCATTACCCTAAACATCCTCTTTGCTCTGTCTGTTTATCCCACCACCCCACTTCCAGCAAGCACTGATCTTTTTGTTCTCTACAGAGTTTTGCCTTTTCCGGAATGTCATAGAGTTGGAAACATACAGTTAAACTGTTGTCTTTTCATCAGATTGGTTCTTTCAATTAGTAATACGGACGTAAAGTGCCTCCACGTCTTTTCATGGTCTGACAGCTCATTTCTCTTTATAGCAGGGTATAACATTCCATATTGTTGGAATAGACCACATTTCATCCATCCGCCTACTGATAGATACTCTGGCTCCTTTCAAGTCCTCCCTATTATGAATAAAGCTGTTATTAGTATCTGTATGCAGGTTTTTGTCTGGGTAGAAGTCTTCCAACTCATTTTGGTAAATACCAAAGAGGGCAACTGCTGGAATACATGGTAAAAAGTATGTTCAGTTTTGTAAGAATCTGCCAGACTTCTTCAAAGTGGCTGGACCACTTTACACTCCCATCAGCAATGAGAGAGTTTCTATTGCTTCACATCTCATCAGTCTTTGGTGTTCTCACTGTTCCTGATTTGAGTCATTCTTTTTTAGTTTTGGCTATTCTTATAGGTATGTAGTGTTACCATCAGTTTTGAAAAGACTAGAAGGCCCTTGCCATTTTACACTATCAACTCAAACAGAGTTTCATTAGTCAAACTATAGGCAAGAATGCTATCCTGAATGCCCACTTTACCTATTAAGAAACCGAGAAAAATAATGCAAGTTGGACTTGCATGCAACTGGTTTCAGTTCTTTTCCATGTTGGAATTTCTTTAAAAACAAAAATGTACCAATATCTAATTCTAAAACTGAATATGAATGCAACTATTTCTCATAAAACAAAAACCTTTAGAATGCCTTAATTAAAAAAGGATCTGATCATGTAAAATTTAAAATATTAATCTCCACACTACACTTTGGGAAATGGGTGGCATTCAGATTCCCAATGCTTTTACTTCCTACCTTTGTGACCTTGAGTACATTACTTAACTGGTTTCAACCCTAGTTTCACACATATAAATAGGAACAATATTTAATAAAATGGCTACAAAGGTTAAATGGGAAGGTAGAGTCCCTGGCTTAGTGTCTCTCTTGCAGAAACATTCAATAATTCGTAGTCATTTTGAATATAATATACAAACTGAAAGCAATCACAAGAGAAGGTACAGTAATCATTAATTTAAATGCTATGAACAATTTTTAAGTAAGATAAGTAGAGCTAAATTACTCTCTAAAAAAGAGAAAAAAAAAGATCTGCTGATTAAATTAATACAGTAAGATGGAAGGAGAGAAACTAATCTATCTCCTTACAACATCTGGCATTTTGCTACGTAGTGATTCAATCCTGGTTTGTGAGAACCTGTTTCTAAAGCAAAGGTCCTCAGATGTCATGGGTTGGATAAATAGCTCTAGTGGAAGGCAGTATGTGAGTCGGAGGTGTTGAGGCAAATAACTGGACTTGTACATGTTTCCCTACTTTGGGCATTTTATATGCATCCTTCTCATTTATTCTTCTCAGCCATCAACCAAAATGAATGTATTATCCATATTTTAGCATTTAGGAAACTGAATCCACAGCTGTGTTTATTAACAGACTCAATGTTCATTTCACACCCTGTACCACTTCACATAAAATAGATGTTTAGTCAAAGAAAAAAATACTTTTGGCTGCACAGAGCACAACAGATCAGATGGTACCTTGGTGGGGAAGAATTTATACTGTACTTTGCAGAAGACACTGAATTTAAATATACAGATCTCACAGAAGAGTAAGCATAAAAATAGGCTGGAAAGGAGCAATATACAGTGATTAGCAGGCTACTTCCAGCATGTAAAAAGCACAGGAGCATGGAAGAAAGCTACCAACAGATGAGGAACTTCAATGACAACAACAAAATCCACCAGGTAAACAAAACATAGCTGAATGTACAACAAAGGAGAGGGTGGAGGGGGCAGCTTAGACTGTTATCCTAATGAACTGCTCAGTTTTACATTAATTATTACCAATAATTACTCAATCCCCAAAGTCCAGGTTCTAAATATGTGCACATAGGTACACTGAGATGGTCTTGCCTTTGAGTCTTCCAAATTTTCTCCAGTATTGCTAAGTTTTCCTTTTCAATTCCTTCATCCTCTGACTTTTTTCCACTAATGGGCTCTTCTTCCTTCATCTCATTAGTGATCCAAGTGGTCCATATCCTATAAGAAAAGTACTAGTTTGTTGAAGCTTCTGCCAAACATTAGATTATTCTGGATTTAACAGGAAACCGAAAAGAATGGAGAGGAGAAAAAAGCAAGCACTGATCTTTTTGTTCTCTACAGGGTTTTGCCTTTTCCGGAATGTCATAGAGTTGGAAACATACAGTTAAACTGTACGTTTATGTCACAATCAGGTTCCCTTCTTCTAGCTCACATTTTGTATAAGAGCTAGAATCTGAGTAAATCATATTTAATATTTTGTAAAGTTATAATTATTACCAAAAAGAAAAAGTCTCCTATTGAGAGGAACTTTTGAAACCTTTTAGCTCCTAACTCTGGGAAACGAACTAGGGGTGGTAGAAGGGGAGGAGGGTGGGGGGTGGGGGTGACGGGCACTGAGGGGGGCACTTGACGGGATGAGCACTGGGTGTTATTCTGTATGTTGGCAAATTGAACACCAATAAAAAATTTATTATTAAAAAAATGAAACCTTTTAGCAGTAGGTATCAAGAAGCTTATATATATCTTGTTTAGTAACTTGCCACTAGAAATCTATCTTAAGAAACTAAAGTGTTGGGATCCCTGGGTGGCGCAGTGGTTTAGCGCCTGCCTTTGGCCCAGGGCGCGATCCTGGAGACCCGGGATCGAATCCCACGTCAGGCTCCTGGTGCATGGAGCCTGCTTCTCCCTCTGCCTGTGTCTCTGCCTCTCTCTCTCTCACTGTGTGCTTATCATAAATAAATAAAAATAAAATAAAAAAAAAGAATCTAAAGTGTGAACACAGACTCAAGCATAAAGATGCCTATTTAAACTTTATAGCCCCAACACCCCCCCAAAAAAAAATGCATGTGGAAAAGTTTCAGAGCAGGGGTGAACTTGCGTGGCTCAGCTGTTTAAGCATCTCAGCTCTTGGTCTCAGCTCAGGTCATGATTATGGGGTTGTGAGATGGAGAACAGGGGCAGGCTCTCCACTCAGTAAGGAGATTCTTTCCCTCTCCCTTCCCCATCTGCCTCTTCCTCCCACTTGCTCTGGCTTTATCTTTCTAATAAATAAAATTTTTAAAAATTCAGAGCAGGACGCAATTCCACGGAATATTAGAAGACCATTAAATTGCCAACATAAGGATAAATGTTTCTTCTATATCAATAATGAAATACAAGAGTGGTGAGGGTAGCAGGATGCCAGTCCCTGGCTCTGTGTTTGTGGGGGGGTGGCGAGGGTAGTGGATGAGCCTGGCCACTGTGGGTACCAGGTTATGTGCTCAGCTGGGTCCCACCTGCTGCTTCTGGCTGCACGTCTAGGCAGACCTGAGAACCCATCAGGGGAGGATCCCACCACAGCTCTGGGGTGATCTGGAGGACTGGGAACCCCTGGGTGACCACAGAAACTATACTAGTTACATCTGTGCTGTCCAACAGGGCAGACCCTTGACTCTTACAGATGCTGAGCACTTGGGATGCAACTTATCTAAACTCAGATGTGCTGTAAGAGTACAGTCCATTCTCAATTTGGTAGACTTAGAGAAAATATAAAGAGCTCCTTACTTTGTTTTATATCATGTTGAAATGATAATAATTTGAATATACTAGGTTAAATAAAATATATCAAATGGAAAAATAATGCAATGAAAAAAATACAAAACAATATACAGAGAGGCGGGGCAAGATGGCGGAAGAGTAGGGTACGCAAGTCACCAGTCCCCACCAAATTACCTAAATAACCTTCAAATCATCCTGAAAACCTACGAATTCGGCTTGAGATTTAAAGAGAGAACAGCTGGAATGCTACAGTGAGAAGAGTTCACGCTTCTATCAAGGTAGGAAGACGGGGAAAAAAGAAATAAAGAAACAAAAGGCATCCAAGGGGGAGGGGCCCCGCGGGGAGCCGGGCTAAGGCCGGGGCGAGTGTCCCCAGGACAGGAAACACCCCGTCCTGGTGAAGCAGGAGCTTCACCAAACTTGCCGGATGGAAAGGGGCTCACAGGGAGTTAGAGCAGGATCCCAGGAGGGCGGGGATGCCCTCAGGCTCCCTTCGACACGAACAGAGCACCTGCGCCCCGGGGAGAGTGCACCACACCCCTGCAGCTGAGCTCCCTAAAGGCCTGCAGCATGTGCAGGGTCGGACCCGGGAGCAGCACAGAGGCGGCTCAGGCGCAGGCTCCATGCGTAGGGAGCTGCAAGGCCCCAGGAGCAGCTCAGCAGCGGCTCCGGCAGAGGATTCATGCGGAAGGGGCTGCGCAGCCGGGAGCACGATTCCAACAGCACAAGCCCGGGAGCACAGGGCGCCGGGGACACAGCCCAAGATCTGGCGCTCTCCCCGGGACAGGCAGAGACCAGGAGGGCACAGGACAGCAAGGATGCTCCAGCCTCCAGGCGGCCTGGAGCTGTGCAGATCAGCGGCCCGCCCCCCGAGCATCCAGGCCCCTGTAGACTGAGAGCCCCATAGTTACCGTGGGAGCTGAATCCAGGGCTCAACAGCTGGCCGATGTCACTGTTGTTACTTCTGGGGCCTCACAGGATAAACAACCCCCCACTGAGCCTCACAGTGGCCTCATCGGATAAAAAGCTTAAACATCTTTCCCTGAGCCCTGCACCAGGCAGGGGGTTGAGCAGCTCCCCCAAGTGCTAACACCTGAAAATCAGGACAGCAGGCCCCTCCTCCAGGAGACCAGCTAGAGGGACAGCGTAAAAATGGATTATTGACCAAGGAGCACTGGAGAGTTGCAGGGGAAGTCGAGGGATTTACAGTGTACAGAAACAGAAGATACTCCCCCTTGTTTTTTGTTTCTTGATTTCTGTTTACTTTCCCCAACCTTTTCTTTTTCTTTTTTCTTTCTTCTCTTTTTTCCTCTTTTTTTAAATTTTTTTTCTTTTTTTCTTTTTCTTTTCTTCTCTCTCTTCTCTCTTTTTCTCCTTTTCCCAATACAAATTGTTTTTGGCCACTCTGCACTGAGCAAAATGACTACAAGGAAAACCTCACCTCAAAAGAAAGAATCAGAAACAGACCTCTCTCCCACAGAGTTACAAACTTTGGATTACAATTCAATGTCAGAAAACCACTATTATAAAGCTACTGGTGGATGTAGAAAAAAGAATAAAGGACTCAAGAGATATCATGAGTGCAGAATTTAGATCTAATCAGGCAGAAATTAAAAATCAATTAAATGAGATGGAATCCAAACTAGAGGTCCTAACAACAAGGGTTAACGAGGTAGAAGAACGAGTGAATGACATAGAAGACAAGTTGATGGCAAAGAGGGAAACTGAGGAAAAAAGAGAAAAAGAATTAAAAGATCATGAGAATAGATTAAGGGAAATAAATGACAGCCTGAGGAAGAAAAATCTAAGATTAATTGGGGTTCTCAAGGGCACGAAAATAGACAGAGGGCCAGAATATGTATTTGAACAAATCATACCTGAAAGCTTTCCTAATCTGGGAAGGCAAACAGGCATTCAGATCCAGGAAATCGAGAGATTCCCCTCCCCTAAAATCAATAAAAACCACTCACACCTCGACATTTAATAGTGAAGCTTGCAAATTCCAAAGATAAAGAGAAGATCCTTAAAGCAGCAAGAGATAAGAAATGTCTAACTTTTATGGGTCTCTCTGTGTAGAGACCCGGCAGGCCAGAAAGGGCTGGATATATTCAGGGTCCTAAATGAGGAGAAAATGCAGTGAAGAATATTTTTCCAGCAACACTTTCATTTGGAATAGGAGAGATAAAGAGCTTCCAAGAAAGGCAGAAACTGAAAGAATATGTGACCACAAAACCAGCTCTGCAAGAAATTTTAAGGGGGACTCTTAAACTTCCTCTTGAAGAAGAAGTCCAATGGAACAATCCACAAAAACAGGGACTGAATAGGTATCATGAACCAGTAAACTCCTATATTTCAATAGTAACTCCGAACGTGAATGGGCTTAATGACCCCATCAAAAGGCGCAGGGTTTCAGACTGGATAAAAAAGCAGGACCCATCTATTTGCTGTCTACAAGAGACTCATTTTAGACAGAAGGACACCTACAGCATGAAAATAAAAGGTTGGAGAACCATTTACCATTCAAATGGTCCTCAAAAGAAAGCAGGAGTAGCCTTCCCTATATCAGATAAACTAAAATTTACCCCGAAGACGGTAGTGAGAGATGAAGAGGGACACTATATCATACTTAAAGGATCTATCCAAGAAGAGGACTTAATAATCCTCAATATATATTCCACGAATGTGGGAGCTGCAAAATATATCAAACACTTAATAACCAAAGTTAAGAAATACTTAGATAATAATACACTTATACTTGGTGACTTCAATCTAGCACTTTCTACACTCAATAGGTCTTCTAAGCACAACTATCCAAAGAAACAAGAGCTTTAAATGATACACTGGACCAGATGGATTTCACAGATATCTGCAGAACTTTACATACAAACACAATTGAATACACATTATTCTCAAGTCCACATGGAACTTTCTCCAGAATAGACCACATACTGTGTCACAAATCAGGACTGAACCGATACGAAAAGATTGGGATCATCCACTGCATATTCTCAGACCATAATGCCTTGAAATTTGAACTAAATCACAAGAAGACGTTTGGAAGGATTTCAAAAACGTGGAGCAAAAGGACCAAACTGCTAAGAGATGAAAGGTGCAATCAGGAAATTAGACAAGAATTAAAAAGATTCATGGAAACTAGAGAATGAAGATAGAACCATTCAAAATCTTTGGGATACAGCAAAAGCACACCTGAGGGGAAAATACATCACAATAAAAGCATCCCTCCAAAAACTGGAAAGAACTCAAATACAAAAGCCAACCTTACACCTAAAGGAGCTAGAGAAAAAACAGCAAATAGATTCTACACCCAGCAGAAGAAGAGAGTTAATAAAGATTCGAGCAGAACTCAATGAAATCGAGATGAGAAGAAATGTGGAACAGATCAACAAAACCAGGAGTTGGTTGTTTGAACGAATTAATAAGATAGACCATTAGCCAGCCGAATGAGAAAGAAGAGAGAGAAGACTCAATAAAACCATGAATGAGAAAGGAAAGATCACTAACAACACCAAGGAAATAAAAACGATTTTAAAAACATATTATGAACAACTATATGCCAATAAATTAGGCAATCTAGAAGAAATGGACGCATTCCTGGAAAGCCACAAAATACCAAAACTGGAACTGGAAGAAATAGAAAAACTGAACAGGCCGAACACCAGGGAGGAAATTGAAGCAGTCATCAAAAACCTCCCAAGACACAAGAGTCCAGGGCCAGATGGCTACCCTGGGGATTTCTATCAAACGTTTAAAGAAGAAACCATACCTATTCTACTAAATCTGTTTGGAAAGATAGAAAGAGATGGAGTACTGCCAAACTCGTTCTATGAGGCCAGCACTACCTTAATTCCAAAACCAGACAAAGACCCTACCAAAAAGGAGAATGATAGACCAATATCTCTGATGAACATGGAGGCAAAAATTCTCAACAAGATACTAGCCAATAGGATCCAACAATACATTAAGAAGATTATTCACCATGACCAAGTAGGATTTATCCCCGGGATGCAAGGATGGTTCAACACTCATAAAACAATCAATGTGATTCATCAGATCATGAACAGCAAAAACAAGAATCATATGATCCTCTCAATAGATGCAGAGAAAGCATTTGACAAAATACAGCATCCATTCCTGATCAAAACTCTTCAGAGTATAGGAATAGAGGGAACATTCTCATCATCTTAAAAGCCATCTAAGAAAAGCCCACAGCAAATATATTCTCATTTGAGAAACACTGGGAGCCTTTCCCCTAAGATAAGGACAAGACAGCGATGTCCACTCTCACCACTGCTATTCAATATAGTACTAGAAGTCCTGGCCTCAGCAATCAGAAAACAAAAAGACATTAAAGGCATTCAAATTGGCAAAGAAGTCAAACTCTCCCTCTTCGCTGATGACATGACTCTCTACATAGAAAAACCAAAGGACACCACCCCAAGATTGTTAGAACTCATACAGAAATTTGGCAGTGTGGAAAGCACAAAATCAAACGCAGAAGTCAGTGGCATTTCTACACACTAACAATGAGACTGAAGAAAGAAATTAAGGAGTTAGTCCCATTTACAATGGCACCCAAAAGCATAAAGTGAAAAGGAATAAACCTAACCAAGGAGGTAAAGGATCGACACCCTAAAAACCACAGAACACTTCTGAAAGGAATTGAGGAAGACACAAAGAGGTGGAAAAATATTCCATGCTCGTGGATTGGAAGAACGAATATTGTGAAAATGTCAATGTTACCCAGGGCAATTTACATGTTTCATGCAATCCCTATCAAAATGCCATGGACTTTCTTCAGAGAGTCGACACAAATTATTTTAAGATTTGTGTGGGATCAGAAAAGACCCCGAATAGCCAGGGGAATATTCCAAAAGAAAACCATAGCTGGGGGCATCGCAATGCCAGATTTCAGGTTGGACTACAAAGCTGTGGTCATCAAGACGGTGCGGTACTGGCACAAAAACAAACACATAGATCAATGGAACACAATAGAGAATCCAGGCGTGTACCCTCAACTTTGTGGTCAACTAATATTCGACAAAGCAGGAAAGACTACCCGCTGGAAAAAAGACAGTCTCTTCAATAAATGGTGCTGGGGAAAGTGGACATCCACATGCAGAAGAATGAAACTAGACCACTCTCTTGCACCATACACAAAGAAAAACTCAACATGGATGAAAGGTCCAGACATGAGACAAGAGTCCATCCAAATCCTAGAGGAAAACACAGGCAACACCCTTCTGGAACTCGGCCACGGTAACACCTTGCAAGATACATGCACGAAGGCAAAGGAAACAAAAGCAAAAATGAACTATTGGGACTTCACCGAGATAAGAAGCTTTCACACAGCAAAGGCTACCGTCAACAAAACTAAAAGACACCCTACAGGATGGGAGAAGGTATCTGCAAATGACGTATCAGATAAAGGGGTATTCTCCAAGATCTATCAAGAACTCATTCACCTCAACAGCAAAGAAACAAACAATCCAACCATGAAATGGGCAAAAGACATGAACAGAAATCTCACAGAGGAAGACATAGACATGGCCAACAAGGACATGAGAAAATGCTCTGCACCACTTGCCATCAGGGAAATACAAATCCAAACCACAATGAGGTCCCACCTGACACCAGTGAGAATGGGGCAAATCAACAAGGCAGGAAACCACAAATGTTGGGGAGGATGCGGAGAGAAGGGAACCCTCTTGCGCTGTTGGTGGGAACGTGAAATGGTGCAGCCACTCTGGAAAACTGTGTGGAGGTTCCTCAAAGAGTTAAAAATAGATCTGCCCTCCGACCCAGCAGTTGCACTGCTGGGGATTTACCCCAGAGATACAGATGCAATGAAACGCCGGGACACCTGTGCCCCGATGTCTCTAGCAGCAATGTCCACAATAGCCAAACTGCGGAAGGAGCTTCGTGTCCATCGAAAGATGAATGGATAAAGAAGATGTGGTGTATGTATCCAATGGAATATTCCTCAGCCATTAGAAATGACAAATTCCCACCATTTGCTTCAATGTGGATGGAACTGGAGGGTCTTATGCTGAGCGAAGTAAGTGAATCGGAGAAGGACACACATTATATGGTCTCATTCATTTGGGCAATATAAACAATAGTGGAAGGAAATAGAGGGGAAGGGAGAAGAAATGGGTAGGAAATATCCGAAAGGGAGATAGAACATGAAGACTCCTAACTCTGGGAAATGAACTAGGGGTGGTGGAAGGGGAGGAGGGTGGGGGGTGGGGGTGAATGGGTGACGGGCACTGAGGGCGGCACTTGACAGGATGAGCACTGGGTGTTATTCTCTATGTTGGCAAATTGAACACCAATAAAAAATAAATTTATTATAAAAAAAAGAACCTAGCACCATTATAGGTGAATGTGGAGGCTGAGAAAACTAAGGCCATTCCACCTGAAGTTTAGCATTAGCACAAGTACAGCCATCTTAGGCCCCTGTGAATAAGAGCTGAACTTTACAGGAAAAACTGCAGAATGTCCTCAGCCTGGAATCCCATATCAGAAAGACAACAGAGCTCAGAATCCCCTTGGCAAAGAATCCCATATCAGATCTTAAGAAACTCCCCCATCCTTTCCCCCATATTGCAATTCCTCTATCCCTTCTGAAAATCCCTTAGACTAGCCCAGAAAACCAAGCTGTAACCCACTTCGGGGTCCAAGCCCCTGCTCTGCTGTGTGGAATATACTCGGACCCAAGCTCGAGCTTGTAAATAAACCTCATGTACTTGCATCAATGTCAGCTCCTTGGTGGTTTCTCAGATTCGCAATCTTTGGCACAACAATGAGGAGGTTCCATGAAAAGCACTGTACTGTACTTGGAAACACAAGCCTTCCATGCCTGCAGTTTACCACTTTCCTTTCACACTGCTTCTGAAAATCACCTACAATGAGGATGTTAGTACCTAAATCCACAGGAAGTGTGTGCTCAACTCTCAGAAGTAAGTATGCCTTGAAGCCACTTTGCTCTCATTTATGGGATGTAGTTTCTAGCTCCTTCTAAGTGAAGATTTCCCAAGCCACTAGTCTCTCATTTATGGGATGTAGTTTCTAGCTCCTTCTAAGTGAAGATTTCCCTAGGAAATTAAAGTTTTGAGCATGGAATATAAGTCTTCTGGGCCTGCAACTTCCACTTGCCTCTCACACAACTTCTGTCATGCGTCAAATATAAGGATGTTAGAAGCTAAGTGTACAGGCAATCAGGGTGTGGGAAGTATAGTCCATTCTAAAAAATAAGCATTCCTTGAGCAAGATTAGAACTGGACTCGCTCCTATGGGTGTTAGTGACTAACCTCATTCTGTGGCTGGATTTTCCTTGGCAAAAGCTGTCTTGAACTCAGAGATACAAGCCTTCAGGGACTGCAGCAGGGCATTTGCAACTCATGCTCTTTCTGACAGGCATCTAAATGAGGATGTTGGAAACTAAATCCAAAGGCAGTGTGAAACTGTGGGGACAGAACCTAGGCTCAACTCTCAGAAGTAAGTATGCCCTGAAGCCATGTTTCAGCTAGCATCTCATTTATGGGAGTTACATTCTAGCTCCATTCTAATTGAAGATGTTACTAGGAAATCGCTGTATTGACCTGGGATGCAGAAGCCTTCGAGCCCTGCAGTTTACCACTTGCCTCTCACACTGCTTCTGACAATCACTTAAAATGAAGATGTTAGAACCTAAAACCACAGGCAGTGTGGAACTGCGAGGGACAGCACATGTGCTCAACTCTCAGAAGTAAATATGCCTTGGAGCCAGATTTCAGCTAGCCTCTCATTTATTAGGAGTTAGAATCTCACTCCATTCTAATTGAGCATATTACTAGGAGTTCGCTGTATTGAACTAGGATTCACAAAACTTCTGGGCCTGCAACTTCCATATGCTTTTCACACAACCTCTGCCAGCATCTACTTTAAGGATGTTAGAAGCTAAAAGTGTAGAGAGATTCAGGATGAGGGAGGGTCCTGTCTTGAGCTCAACTCTCAGAAGTAAGTATGTCTTGAAGCAGGCTTTCAACTAGCCTCTCATTTACGGGAGTTAGAACCTAACTCCGTTCTACTAGATGAAGTTACTAGGAAATCGCTGTATTGTATTTGGATACAAAAGACTTCGGGGCCTGCAAATTCCACTTGCCTCTCACACAACATCTGTCAGGCAGCGAACCAAAGGATGTTAGAAGCTAAATCTACAGTCAAAGAAGTTGCAAGAGGTACAGTCCATAAGCTCAACTCTCAGAAGTAAGTATGCATTGATGCCAGCTTACAACTAGACTAGCACCTATGGGAGTGTGTGACTAACTCTGCTCTATGTAGGGTTATCCTTGGAAAAGCTGTATTGAACTCGGAGACACAAGCCTTCTGGGACTGCAGCTGGCCATTTGCAACTCATGCTCCTGCTGACAGGCATCTAAAATATGGATGTTGGAAATAAATCCCCAGGCGGTCTGGAACTGTGAGGGACAGCACCTATGCTCAACTCTCAGAAGTAAGTATGCCTTGAAGCCAGATTTCAACTACCCTCTCATTTATGGGATTTAGAACCTAGTGACATTCTAATTGAAGACTACTAGGAAATCTCTATTTGAACTGGGATGCACAAGACTTCTCAGCCTGCAAAATCAACATGCCTTTCACACAATCTCTGCTAACATCTGACATAAGGATGTTGGAAGCTAAAAGTCTACAGGCATTCAGGATGCAGGAGGGTCCTGCCATGAGCTCAAGTCTCAAAAATAAGGGTGCCTTGAAGCCAGCTTTCAACTAGCCTCTCATTTAGGAAAGTTCGAATCTAGCTCCATTGTAAGTGAGGATGTTCCTTAGGAAACTGCTCTATTGAGCATGGAGACACAAGTCTTCTGGGCCTAAAATTCCACTTGCCTCTCACAAAACTTCTGTAATGCATGGAACATAAGGATGTTAGAAGCGAAGTGTACAGGCAATCAGGATGTGGGAGGTAGATGCCATAAGTTCAATTCTCAGAAGTAGGTATGCCGGGATCCCTGGGTGGCACAGTGGTTTGGCGCCTGCCTTTGGCCCAGGGCACGATCCTGGAGACCCGGGATCGAATCCCACGTCGGGCTCCCGGTGCATGGAGCCTGCTTCTCCCTCTGCCTTTGTCTCTGCCTCTCTCTCTCTCTCTCTCTCTGTGACTATCATAAATAAATAAAAATTAAAAAAAAAAAAAAGAAGTAGGTATGCCTTGAAGCCAGCTTACAACTAGATTCGCTCCTATGGGAATTAGTGGCTCACGTCATTTTGTGGAAGGATTTTCCTTGGCAAAAGCTATATTGAACTTGGAGACACATGCCTTCCGGGTCTGCAGCTGGCCAATTGCCTCTCATGCTCCTTCTGACCGGCATCTAAATGCTCCTTCTGACCGGCATCTAAATGAGGATGTTGGAAAGTAAATCCCCAGGCAGGGTGGAACTGTGAGGGACAGCATGTGTACTCAACTCTCATAAGTAAATATACCTTGAGGACAAATTTCAGCTAGCTTCTCATTTTTGGTAATTAGACTCTCGCTCTATTATTATGGAGCATGTTACTAGGAATTTGCTCTATTGAACTCGGATACAGAAATCTTATGGGTCTCAAATTCCACATGCTTTTCACACAACCTCTCCCAGCATCTAACAAAGGATGTTAGAAGCTAAGTCTACAACAGTCAGGATGTGGGAGGGTCCGGCTATGAGCTCAACACTCAGAAGTAAGTATGTCTTGAATCAGTGTTCAACTAGCTTTGTGCTGATTGGACTTAGAACCCAGGAACATTCTAGGTGAGGAGGTTCCATGAAAAGCGCTGTACTGTAGTCAGAGACACAAGTCTTCCAGGCCTGCAGGTTACCGCTTCCCTCTCACTCTGCTTCTGTCAATCACATAAAATGAGGATGTCAGAAATTAAATCCACAGACAGTGTGGAACTATGAGGGACAACATGTGTGCTCAACTCTCAGAAGGTAATATGCCTTGCGGCCAGATTTCACCTAGCCTCTCATTTATGGGAGTTAGAATCTTGCTCCATTCTAATTGAGCATTTTCCTCGCAAATTGCTGTATTGTACTCAGATACACAAGACTTCTGGGCCTGCAACTTCCATATGCTTCTCACACAACTTCTGCCAGCATCTAATATAAGGATGTTTAGAGCTAAGATTACAATCAGGATATGGAAAGCTCCTGGCATGAACTCAACTCTCAGAGGAAGGATGCCTTGAGCCAGCTTTCAAGTAGACTCACTCCTATCAGAATTCCCATGTAGCTCTTCTCCAGGTGAGAAGTTTCAACGGAAAGTGCTGTATTGAAGTAGGAAAAACAAGCCATCTATTTCTACAACTTGCCACTTGCTTCTCACACAAATTCTGACAGGCATGTAACATAACGGTATTTGAAGCTAATTACACATGCAGTGTGTAACCACGCAGTATAGGTACTTTACTCCACGCTAAGAGATAAGTATGCCTTGAAGCCAGCTTTCAACTAGCTTTGTTCTTATTGGAGTTAGAACCTAGCACCATTCTAGGTGAGGATGTTCCATGAAAAGTGGTGTACTGTACTCGGAGACACAAGCCTTAGAGGCCTGCAGGTTACCACTTGCCTCTCACACTGCTTCTTACAATCACTTAAATGGGGGATGTTAGAATCTAAATCCACAGGCAGTGTGGAACTGCAAGGTACAGCACGTGTGGTCAACTCTCAGAAGTAAGTATGCCTTGAAGCCACCTTTCAACTAGCCTCTCATATATGAGAGTTAGAATCTTGCTACATTCTATTTGATTATGTTCCTAGGAAATCGCTGTATTGAACTCGGATACACAAGTCTTCCAGGCCTTCAGCTTCCACATGCTTCTCACACAACTTCTGCTAGCATTGAACATAATGATGTTAAGAGCTAAGTCTACAGGCATTTGGGATGTGGGAGGTACGTGGCATGAGCTCAACTCTCAGAAGTAAGTATGCCTTGAAGTCAGCTTTCAACTAGCCTCTCATTTATGGGAGTTAGAATCTAGCTCCATTCCAAGTGAGGATGTACCTAGGAAATTGCTGTATTGAGCATGAAGACACAAGACTTCTGGGCCTAAAACTTCCACTTGCCTCTCACACAACTTCTGTCATGCATCGAACATAAGGATGCTAGAAGCTAAGTGTACAGGCAATCAGGATGTGGGAAGTATAGGCCATAAGCTCAACTCTCAGAAAAAAAGCATGCCTTGAGCAAGATTACACCTAGACTCACTCCTATGGTGTTAGTGGCTAATTAAATTCTGCAGTAGGATTTTCCTTGGCAAAAGCTGTATTGAAAACAGAGACACAAGCCTTCCGGGCCTGCTGTTGGCCATTTGCCTCTCATGCACCATCTGACAGACATCTAAATGAGGATGTTGGAAACTGAATCCCCAGGCAGTGTGGAACTGTGAGGGACAGAACCTAGGCTCAACTCTCAAGTAAGTATGCCCTGAAGCCATGTTTCAGCTAGCATCTCATTTATGGGATTTATATTCTAGCTCCATTCTAATTCAAGATGTTCCTAGGAAATTATTGTATTGATCTGGATGCACAAGCCTTCCAGGCCTGTATCTTACCACTTGTCTCTCATGCTGCTTCTGACAATCACTTAAAAGGAGGATGTAGAACATAAAACCACAGGCAGTGTGGAACTGTGAGGGATAGCACGTGTGCTCAACTCTCAGAAGTAAATATGCCTTGACGCCAGATTTCAGCTGGCCTCTCATTTATTAGGAGTTAGAACCTCTCTCCTTTCTAATTGAGCATGTTACTAGGAATTCATTGTACTGAATTCAGTAACACAAAACCTCTGGGCCTGCAACTCCCACATGCTTTTCACACAACCTATGACAGCATCTAACAAAAAGATGTTAGAAGCTAAGGGTAATGCCATTTAGGATGTGGGGGGTCCTGTCATGAGCTCAACTCGCAGAAATAAGTATGCCTTGAATCCAGCTTTCAAGTAGCCTCACTCCTATAAGAATTACCTAGTAGCTCTTCTCCAGGTGAGAAGTTTCAATGGAAAGCGCTGTATTGAAGTAGGAAAAACAAACCTTCTTTTTCTAAAACTTGCCACTTGCCTCACAAATTCTGACAGGCGTGTAACATATGGGAGTTTGAAGCTAAGTACACATGCAGGGTGGAACCTTGAGGGATAGGCACTTACTCAAAACTCAGAAATAAGTAGGCCTTGAAGTCAGCATTCACCTAGCTTCATTCTTATTGGAGATAGAAACTAGCACAATTCTAGGTGAGGATGTTCCATGGAAAGTGCTCTTCTGACCTCGGACACACAAGCCTTCCAGTCTGCAGCTTCCCTCTTGCCTCTCACACAGCTTGTGACAATCATCTAAAATGAGGATGTTAGAAACTAAATTCACAGGCAGTGGGGAACTACAAAGGATAGCACCTATGCTCAACTCTCAGAGGTAAATATGCCTTCAAGCCAGCTTTCAACTAGCCTCTCATTTTTGGGACTTAGTGTCTCGCTCCATTCTAAGTGAGGATGTTCCTGGTAAATCGCTGTACTGAGCATGGAGACCCAAGTCTTCTGAGCCTGAAACTTCCACTTGCCTCTCACTCAACTTCTGTCATACATCTGACCTAAGGATGTTAAGAGCTAAGTCTACCCACAGTCAGGATGCAGGAGGGTCCTGGCATGTGCTCAAGCCTCAGAAGTAAGTAAGCCTTGAAGCCAGATTTCAGCTAGCCTCTCATTAATGGGATTAGAACCTAGCTCCATTCTAATTGAATATGTTACTAGGAAATCACTGTATTGAACTCAGAACACAAAACTTCTGGGCCTGCAACTTCCATAAGCTTTTCACACAACCCCTGCCAGCATCTACATAAGGATTTTATACGCTAAGTCTACAGGCAGTCAGGAGGCAGAAGGGTCCTGTCATGAGCTCAACTCTCAGAAATAAGGATGCTTTGAAGCCAGCGTTCAACTAGCTTTGTTCTTAGTGGAGTTAGAACCTAGCACCATTCTAGTTGAAGATATTCCATAGAAAGCACTCTTCTGTACTTGGAGACACAAGCCTTCCATCCTGCAGCTGGCTGCTTGCCTCTCTTGCAACTTCTGACAATCATCTAAAATGAGGATGTTAGGGACGCCTGGGTGGCAGAGTGGTTTAGCACCTAGCCTTCAGCCCAGGGTATGATCCTGGAGTCCCAGGATCAAGTCTCACATCAGGCTCCCTGCGTGGAGCCTGCTTCTCCCTCTGCTTGTGTCTCTGCCTCTCTCTCTATATGTAACTCTCTCTCTCTCTCTCTGTCTCTCATGAATAAATAAATAAAATATTTTTTAAAAAAATAAATAAAATGAGGATGTTAGTAACTAAATCCACAGGCAGAGAGGTGGGGCAAGATGGCGGAAGAGTAGGGTCTCCAAGTCACCTGTCCCCACCAACTTCCCTAGATAACTTTCAAATCATCCTGAAAATCTACGAATTCGGCCTGAGATTTAAAGAGAGAACAGCTCGAATGCTACAGTGAGAAGAGTTCGCACTTCTCTCAAGGTAGGAAGACAAAAAAAAAATAAAGAAATAAAAAAGCATCCAAGGGGGAGGGGCCCCCACGAGGAGCCAGGCTAAGGCCAGGCAACGAGTGCCTCCAGGACTGGAAAGCCCAGTCCTGGAGAAGCAGGAGCTTTATCAATCTTCCCGGATGGAAAGGTGCTCGCAGGGAACTCAGACAGGATCCCAGGAGGGGCAGTGGAGCCCCCAGGATCTCCGGGTCACTTAACATACGATGTGCACCCTGGGGGACAGCGTGCCACACACCGTGGGCCGAGCTCCCTAAAGGGCAGGAGCACGCACCCAGCGGGGCCTGGGAGCAGCTCAGGCGATGGCTCAGGCAGCGGCTCCACGTGGAGGGGGCTGCGTGGCCCCAGGAGCACGATTCCGGTGGTGCAGGTCCCGGAGCCCACGGCGCTGGGGACACAGCCCAAGATCCGGCGCTCCCCCTGGAACAGGTGGAGGCTGGGAGAGCCCAGAACAGCGAGGACGCTCTTGTGCTGGACGCCCGAAGCTGGACGCCACACCGCCCCCCGCCAACCGCCTCCAGAGCATCCAGGCCCTTGCAGACTGGGAGCTGCGGTAGTTACTGCGGGAGCTGACTCCAGATTTGGAGAGCTCAGCACTGCCACAGTTGTTCCTCCTGGTGTCACCTTATACCTGGGACTCAGCAAGGGCGTCACAGGATAAACAGCTCCCACTGAGCTATGCACCTGGCAGGGGGATGGGCAGCTCCCCCAGGTGTACACACCAGCGACTCAGCACAGCAGGCCCCTCCTCCAGAAGACCAGCTGGAAGGACAGGGGAAAAGCAAGTTATTGACCAAGAAGTGCTGCAAAGTTCCAGGGGAAGTCGAGGGACTTATGGTATATAGAATCAGAGGATACTCCCCATTGTTTTCTGTTTTCTGTTTGTTCCCCCCACCTTTTTTTTAATCTATCTTTTTCCTCTTTTTCCAGTAAACTTGTTTTTGGCCACTCTGCACTAGCAAAATGACTAAAAGGAAAAACTCCCCACAAAAGAAAGACTCAGAAACAGTACTCTCTCCCACAGAGTTACAAAATTTGGATTACAAAAAAAAAAAAAAAAAAAAAAAAAAAATTTGGATTACAATTCAATGTCAGAAAAACAATTGAGAGGCACAATTATAAAGCTACTGGTGGCTCTAGAAAAAAAAGCATAAAGGACTCAAGAGACTTCATGACTGCAGAATTTAGATCTAATCAGGCCGAAATTAAAAATCAATTAAATGAGATGCAAATCCAAACTGGAGGTCCTCACGATGAGGGTTAATGAAGTGGAAGAACGAGTGACTGACATAGAAGACAAGTTGATGGCAAAGAAGGAAACTGAGGAAAAAAGAGAAAGACAAAAGATCATGGTGTAAGGTTAAGGGAAATAAATGACAGCCTCAGAAGGAAAAATCTACATTGAATTGGGGTTCCAGAGGCCGCCTAGAAGGACAGACCAAAAAGTGTATTTGAACAAAATCATAGCTGAGAACTTCCCTAACTTGAGGAGGGAAACAGGCATTCAGATCCAGGAGATAGAGAGATCCACCCCCCAAAATCAATAGAAACTGTTCAACGCCTCGACATTTCATAGTGAAACTTGCAAATTCCAAAGATAAAGAGAAGATCCTTAAAGCAGCAAGAGACAAGAAATCTCTAACCTTTATGGGAAGAAGTATTAGGGTAACAGCAGACCTCTCCACAGAGACCTGGCAGGCCAGAAAGGGCTGGCAGGATATATTCAGGGTCCTAATGAGAAGAATATGCAGCCAAGAATACTTTATCCAGCACGGCTCTCATTCAGAATAGAAGGAGAGATAAAGAGCTTCCAAGATAGGCAGAAACTGAAAGAATATGTGACCTCCAAACCATCTCTGCAAGAAATATTAATGGGGACTCTGTAAAAGAGGAAGTCCAAGAAAACAATCCACAAAAACAGGGACTGAATAGGTATTATGATGACACTAAATTCATCTTTCACTAGTAACTCTGAATGTGAATGGGCTTAATGATCCCATCAAAAGATGCAGGGTTTCAGACTGGATAAAAAAAGAAAGACCTATCTATTTGCTGTCTATAAGAGACTCATTTTAGACATAAGGACACCTACAGCCTGAAAATGAAAGGCTGTAGAACCATTTACCATTCAAATGGTCCTCAAAAGAAAGTAGGGGTAATCATCCTCATATCAGCTAAATTAAAGTTTATCCCAAAGGCTGTAGTAAGAGATGAAGAAGGACACTCTATCATACTGAAAGTATTTATCCAACAAGAGGTAACATGATTGTTAGGTAACAATCATGAATATTTATGCCCCTTATGTGGGAGCTGCCAAGTATATCAATCAATTAATAACCAAAGTAAAGACATACTTAGATAATAATACACTTATACTGGGAGACGTCAACTTGGCCCTTTCTGTAATTGGCAGACCTTCTAAGCACAACATCTTCAAAGAAACAAGAGCTTTAAATGATACACTGTGTCTCTAGTTCTCTCTCTCTCTCTCTCTCGTAAATAAATAAACTCTTAAAAAAAAAGAAACCTTAAATGATACACTGGACCAGATGGATATTTACAGAACTTTAATCCAAACGCAACTGAATACATTTCTTCTCAAATGCACATGGAACTTTCTCCAGAATAGGCCACATACTGGGTCACAAATCAGGTCTTAACCAATACCAAAGATTGGGATCATCCCCTGCATATTTTCAGACCATAATGCTTTGAAAATAGTACTAAATCACAAAAAGAAGTTTGGAAGGAATTCAAACACGTTAAGATTAAGGACCATCTTGCTAAAAGATGAAAGGGTCAACCATGAAATTAGAGAAGAATTAAAAAGATGCATAGAAATTGGGATCCCTGGGTGGCGCAGCGGTTTGGTGCCTGCCTTTGGCCCAGGGCGTGATCCTGGAGACCCAGGATCGAATCCCATGTCGGGCTCCCGGTGCATGGAGCCTGTTTCTCCCTCTGCCTGTGTCTCTGCCTCTCTCTCTCTGTGTGACTATCATAAATAAATAAAAATTTAAAAAAAAGATGCATAGAAACTAATGAGAATGAAGATACAATTGTTCAAAATTGTTGGGATACAGCAAAAGCAGTCCTGAGGGGGAAATACATCGAAATACAAGCATCCATCCAAAAACTGGAAAGAACTCAAACACAAAAGCTAACCTTGCACCTAAAGGAGCTGGAGAAAAAACAGCAATTCGAACAGAACTTAAAGAAATAGAGACCAGAAGAACCGTGGAACAGAACAAAATCAGGAGTTGGTTCTTTGAAAGAACTTATAAGATAGATAAACCATTAGCCAGCCTTATAAAAAAGAAGACAGAAAAGACTCAAATTAATAAAATCATGAATGAGAAAGGAGAGATCACCACCAATACCAAGGAAATACAAACGATTTTAAAAACATATTATGAACAGCTATATGCCAATAAGTTAGGCAATCTAGAAGAAATGGACACATTTCTGGAAAACCACAAACTAGCAGAACTGGAACAGGAAGAACTTGAAAACCTGAACAGGCCGATAACCAGGGAGGAAATTGAAGCAGTCATCAAAAACCTCCCAAGATACAAAAGTCCAGGGCCAGATGGCTTCCCATAGGAATTCTATCAAACATTTAAAGAAGAATCCACACCTATTCTACTAAAGCTGTTCGGAAAGATAGAAAGAGATGGAGTACTTCCAAACTTGTTCTGTGAAGCCAGCATCACTTTAATTCCAAAACCATACAAAGACCCCACCAAAACGGAGAATTATAGACCAATATCCCTGATGAACATGGATGCAAAAATTCTCAACAAGATACTAGCCAATAGGATTCAACAGTACATTAAGAAGATTATTCACCACGACCAGGTGGCATTTTTTCCCCGGGATGCAAAGCTGGTTCAACACTTGTAAAGCAATCATTGTGATATGTCATATTAACAAGAGAAAAAACAAGAACCACATGATCCTCTCAATAGATGCAGAGAAAGCATTTGACAAGACACAGCATCCATTCCTGATCAAAACTCTTCAGAGTGTAGGGATAGAGGGAACATTCCTCAGTATCTTAAAAGCCATCTACGAAAAGCCAACAGCAAATATTCTCAATGGGGAAACACTGGGATCCTTTCCTCTAAGATCAAGAACAAGACAGGGATGTCCACACTCACCACTGCTGTTCAACATAGTACTACAAGTCCTAGCCTCAGCAATCAGGCAACAAAAAGAAATAAAAAGCATTCAAATTGGCAAAGAAGTCAAACTCTCCCTCTTCGCAGATGACATGATACTGTACATAGAAAACCCAAAAGAATCCACCCTAAGATTGCTAGAACTCTGGGATCCCTGGGTGGCGCAGCGGTTTAGCGCCTGCCTTTGGCCCAAGGCACGATCCTGGAGACCCGGAATCGAATCCCACATCGGGCTCCTGGTGCATGGAGCCTGCTTCTCCCTCTGCCTATGTCTCTGCCTCTCTCTCTCTCTCTGTGTGACTATCATAAATAAATTAAAAATTTAAAAAAAAAAAAGAAAGGATTGCTAGAACTCATACAGCAATTCGGCAGTGTGGCAGGATACAAAATCAATGCCCAGAAGTCAGTGGCAAGTCTAGACACTAACAATGAGACTGAAGAAAGAGAAATTAAGGAGTCAATCCCATTTACATTACACCCAAAAGCATAAGACACTTGGGAATAAACCTAACCAAAGAGGTAAAGGATCCATACCCTAAAAACTATAGAACACTTCTGAAAGAAATTGAGGAAGACACAAAGAGATGGAAAAAATATTCTATCCTCATGGATTGGCAGAATTAATATTGTGAAAATGTCAATGTTACCCAGGGCAATTTACACGTTTAATGCAATCCCTATCAAAATACCATGGACTTTCTTCAGAGAGTTAGAACAAATTATTTTAAGATTTGTGTGGAATCAGAAAAGACTCCGAATAGCCAGGGGAATATTCCAAAAGAAAACCATAGCTGGAAAAAAAAAAAAAAAAAGAAAACCATAGCTGGGGGCATCACAATGCCAGATTTCAGGTTGGACTACAAAGCTGTGGTCATCAAGACAGTGTGGTACTGGCACAAAAAAAGACACATAGATCAGTGGAGCAGAATAGAGAATCCAGAAGTGGACCCTGAACTTTATGGTCAACTAATATTCAACAAAGCAGGAAAGACTACCCGCTGGAAGAAAGACAGTCTCTTCAATAAATGGTGCTGGGAAAATTGGACATCCACATGCAGAAGAATGAAACTAGACCACTCCCTTGCACCATACACAAAGATAAACTCAAAATGGATGAAAGATCTAAATGTGAGACAAGATTCCATCAGAATCCTAGAGGAGAACACAGGCAACACCCTTTTTGAATTCAGCCAGAGTAACTTCTTGCAAGATACATCCACGAAGGCAAAAGAAACAAAAGCAAAAATGAACTATTGGGACTTCATCAAGATAAGAAGCTTTTGCACAGCAAAGGATACAGTCCAAAAAACTCAAAGACAACCTACAGGATGGGAGAAGATATTTGCAAATGACGTATCAGATAAAGGCCTAGTTTCCAAGATCTATAAAGAACTTATTAAACTCAACAGCAAAGAAATAAACAATCCAATCATGAAATGGGCAAAAGACATGAACAGAAATCTCACAGAGGAAGACATAGACATGGCCAACAAGCACATGAGAAAATGCTCTGCATCACTTGCCATCAGGGAAATACAAATCCAAACCACAATGAGATACCACCTCACACCAGTGAGAATGGGGGAAATTAACAAGGCAGGAAACCACAAATGTTGGAGAGGATGCGGAGAAAAGGGAACCCTCTTGCACTATTGGTGGGAATGTGAAATGGTGCAGCCACTCTGGAAAACTGTGTGGAGGTTCCTCAAAGAGTTAAAAATAGACCTGCCCTACGACCCAGCAATTGCACTGCTGGGGATTTACCCCAAAGATACAGATGCAGTGAAACGCCGGGACACCTGCACCCTGATGTTTCCAGCAGCAATGTCCACAATAGCCAAACTGTGGAAGGAGCCTCGGTGTCCATCGAAAGATGAATGGATAAAGAAGATGTGGTTTATGTATACAATGGAATATTCCTCAGCCATTAGAAATGACAAATACCCACCATTTGCTTCGACGTGGATGGAACTGGAGGGTACTATGCTGAGTGAAATAAGTCAATCAGAGAAGGACAAACATTATATGGTCTCATTCATTTGGGGAATATAAATAATAGTGAAAGGGAATAAAGAGGAAAGGAGAAAAAATGAGTGGGAAATATCAGAAAGGGAGACAGAACATGGAAGACTCCTAACTCTGGGAAACGAAGGGGAGGAGGGCGGAGTGTTGGGGGTGACTGGATGGTGGGCACTGAGGTGGGCACTTGACGGGATGAGCACTGGGTATTATTCTGTATGTTGGCAAATTGAATACCAATACAAAATAAATTTATTATTAAAAAAATAATAAATAAAAGAGGAACTCTGTCAAAAAAAAAAAAGGCTTGTTTCGACCAACTTTTGCTTGGCCTCTCTATTCCATTTCACTACTGATCGGATTAAATCTGACACAAGTCTTATCTCATTTTGACTTTTGACAAGAGGAGGGAAGGCGGGCCACATTTTCTTCAGCCATGGTGGCGAAGGATGAGTGCAGACCTGTGCATATTCTTTCTCCTTGGGATGAGCAGAGGATATGGACTCAGCTCTTGCGGGTTGGGATCTAATCTCTCTGTGAACAATCGGGCAAAATATCAGGTGAGCAGAGGGCGAGTGCAGATGAGAAGAACATGGACAAGATTGGCTACAGATGCTGGAGTTTCCAGAGCAATGACTGCATCAGAGGCCTGTGAATGTCAAAGACTTCCCGGGACCTTGTTTATGGATGCGTTGGCGGGTAGGTCCTTTCAAATGGACAGTGCTCCCATCCGATCACTTTAGCATATTGTCTCCAGCTCCCGTGAGCAGTGTGGTCCTGCAGTTATAATATGGGCCTGATGGGGGATGAGATTGTGCCAGAGAAAGGGAGACAGCGTCAAGTCATTGAGCCTAAGGCATGTCTAAGACAGTGACTCTCTTCAGTAGATTGAGGCAGAAGGAGGACAGCTGGATTTCTGTTTTGTGGGTTGAGTATTCTGTGGCAATGTGGTGGGTGTAGGTGGCTGTTTTTTTTTTTTGTTGTTTGTTTGTTTGTTTGTTTTCTGGATGAGGTGAACGAACTCTTCCAGTGGAAGTATTTGCACAAGGGGTCTGGCGGGATGGGAGGGTGTGGGTCAGTCCATTCACCAAGAAAACAGGAGAATCAGGCTTTTTAAGAACTAGGCAATGGCAGGAGTTTAGCTTGGCTCATTGCAGCAAATGGCAACTCAGCAGAAACAACAAAACATTCCCAGTATGAATTGAGTTGCAGGAGCCAGCATGAGCCTGCCTCACCACCCTAGGGGGTACATACATATTGTCACACACACACACACACACACACACACATACTGCTGTTCCCAAATCCACTGGAGGACTCAGCCTTGGTGGGGGGATGGGGGGTGGCTGCCATCTGAAGGGTGGTTCAAGGTGATCCATTCCAATGGGCCTCATTCAGTCATTTCATTCAAATGCACAAGGCTTTCTGTTAATAGTCAGAGCCTGGGACTTCTCTCCATTGAATACATTGAATGGTTTTCTTCAACTCCCCCAACTCTCAGGCAGCAGCTTCCAAATTGCAGGGGAGGGGGTGGTGGGAGGGGCCGGGGGTGGGGAGTGGGAAAGGGAAGGGGAAAGCGGATGTCTGAGAACTCACCAAAATAGTACCCTCCTGATTTCCTAACCCAGGAAACCCCAATAAACCCTTTGGGATCCTGGATGTGGAGGATGCCATCTCACTCTAATGCCATCTAGGGGTGGGGGTGCATCTGGGAGAGCGTGGCATGGTGTGGCCTGCTCAGTCTGAGGGGGACTTAAACACCTGAAGGTGGTGTCTTAGAGTCCAGAGGCCAAACACAGGCACAGAGGGATAAGGGCAAAGGACTAAGGGAGGCCTGGCAAGGGACAGTTCTGACTCATCCACCCTGGGTGAGGACCCAGCAAGCACACTCTTTCCTCTAAAGCGACGGGCCAACAGTTTCCTGGTTCTCCATCGACCTGTCCTCCCTCTCGCACCCACTTCCCAAGGGAAATCCTTAGTCTCATTCGACATAGTCAGTGGCTGTTTCACAAGCCAGCCACCTTCTGACTACTAAAAGGAGGAAGGAAGATGGACAAACATGAACCAGCCCCACAGATGTCACCTCTGCATGGAGGGGTGAGGGGTGGGAAGGCCTCACCAGACAAATGGTGACTCTGAACCATGATCCCAGGGTTCTTGAAAAAATGAAATGGAAGGAGCACCTGGCCAATTCAATCAGAAGAGCACTCAACTCTTGATCTCAGGCAGGGTCGTGAGTTCAAGCCCTACATTGGGTCTAGAGATAATGAAATGTGGAGGCCGAGAAAAAGGGTTAATTTTCTCTGAACCCTAAACCTTAAGTTCAGGGTTAGCACAAGTACAGCCATCTCAGGCCCCTGTGAATGAGAGCTGAACTTTACCTTACTTCAGTTACAGGAAAAAACCACTTAAGACCCTTGAAAGCCCCATATCAGAATGAGAATAGAGCTTAAGAAATTCCTCCACCTCATCTGGAAATCCCCTAGACCAGCCCATAAAAACCCAGCTGAAACCCACCTAGGGGTCCAAGTCCCCAGTATACTTGGACCCAAGCTGAAGCTTGCTAATAAACTCGTGTACTTGCACCGATGTCGGCTCCTTGGTGGTTTCTCGGATTCACATCTTGGACACAACAGAAAAATGAATGAACGAACTTTAAAAAAGTTAGGTATGTATGGGGCACCTGGGTGGCTCAGTGGTTGAGCATCTGCCTTAGGCTGGGGTGGAGGGCTGTCATCCCAGGGTCGGGTTCCCTGCGGGGAGCCTGCTTCTCCCTCTGCCGGTGTCTCTGCTTCTCTGTGTCTCTCATGAATAAATAAATTTTTAAAAATTAAAATTAAACTTAAAAATGGAATGAAAAAAAATGGAATGGAAAGATAACCTAGTGAGGAGGGTGGGAACGTACCTAATACTGCTGAACTCTAGGCTTAGAAATGGCTAAAATGCTCCATTGCAGGTGATGTCTATTTTTAATCACAACTTAAAAACAAAACAACAAGACCCCCTGTCCTTGGCTCAGAATAAGGGAGTTCCTGGGTCAGGTTGGAGGGGGTCCTGTCGTCCGCAGTGTGGAAGACCAGGGTTCAGCAATCTGGAATATTTTCTTCCTCTCCAGGGAGACAGACGTGGTCACTGACGTCATCCCTGTAAAGGCAACTCAAGAAGGAACTTCAGCATTTCAAAGCACCTTTTAGGGGCACCTGGGAGGCTTGGTTTGGTTAAACATCTGACTCTTGGTTTCATCTGCCAGGAGGTGGCACTCTTGACTCATCTTGTCAGCCTGTGGGGAACTCTGGAAGGAAGGTACCAGGCCCACAGTCTCCAAGGGGCTTGATTGGCTCCAGAAAGTGGATCTGAGTTTCTCCAAGCTGTCTGATCCTTCTGAGTCTATGCATGTGCCTAAGGATCAGATTCCAGGGGAACCTGGCCTGCTCTGTCAGTAGAGAGCACAACTCTTGACCTCAAGGTTGTGAGTTCAAGCCCTATGTTGGGAATAGAGATTACTTTGAAACATAAAACCAGGGAGGAGGGGCTAGGGAGGAAGAAAAAGAAAAACAGATGCCATTCTAGTCAAGGCCTTGGTAATACAACCAATCCTTCCAATGGTGTCTGATTACAATGAGAACAGATTGCCAGGGAATTTCCGCAGATGATTTCCAATTGCCATAAAAGAAAGAATACTCACTGAGAGTTTCTGAACTCTGGAGGGTTACAAGTAGGGAGAAAATATAAATATTTTAATTTCTTGACAAAACAACATTTTCCTAAAATTTCTGTAAGTCATAGATATCTCTAGAGACAAAGTTGCCTTCAATCTGGAAGAGCAAACATGAGGGGAGTCAACAATGTTTTGAATGAGAGGCATTAAAAACGGTCATCATTGTCCTTCACTCATTCAGTTCCATGTTGTTTCTTTTTGTTATGTTTAAATGCAGCTTGTACATTAATTCTAGCAATTCATACTGTAGTTTCATGATCTCAGGGTGACCAGAGACCGGTATTTGTCAAAAGTCCTCTTTGTGAATCTCTGGAAGCTGGACCATATTTTTGCAAGAGCATCAGAACGACACCTGTAAATGACAGGGTGGTCAACAACGGACATGGTTAAAGACCCAATGAGAATTCATTAGAATGCAGTCGAGTAGAAAATTTGATTATTTTTTGTGACACACAGCATTTTAACAATTTGAATGTCGAGTGATGGCACTGTACCAGGACATGTTGCAATTTTAGGAATTTCTTTTTGTTTTTAGAACACGGACAGCATTCATACACCCAATATAATCTGAGAGGGCTTATTATTATTTGGTTGACAATGCTTCTCATGTGACTTACATAGCAGGTAAACTACATATATTAGTCAAGAGACACTATTTAGGGTTTGACTTTCTTGGAATCTATTGAAAATCAATGAACTAATGAATGAACCAGCAAACAGCCAGCCTGCCAGCCCACCAACCAACCAACCAGCATCTCAGAAGGTTTCAAGGCACGTGCCTACAAAAGATCACGGATCATTACAATACTGAAAACTTCAGTATCTGCTTCACTGAGCAGAATCAGTGCTAAATCAGATCAGATCAGATCAGATCACTGAATTTCCCTAGGAGATTCTCCAGGAGGCTATAGAGTTGTCACCAAAATGTAGCTCCTTTACTATTGAGAACTTTTCACTCTCTTACATAAGTAAAGACTGGATAAAAATGAGTATAAAAACCTTGCTGTTCTAGGCAGGAAAAGAAATAAAAACATTGTTTTTTCTTCTGTTCGCATTCTCTCCTCAAGAGTAGACTCCCAATGCAAGAAAACCTTGGCATTTTAGCAGAGAGAAGAGCCAAATCTGAATGTTATCCAGTGTACTTGTAAAACTCAGTTCTCCCAATCTCAGTCCGTCCTGACCCTAACCCTAACCCGAACCCTAAACCCTAACCCTAACTCTAACCCTAACCTTAATCCTAACCCTATCCCATAATCCTAACACTAATCACTAACCCTAATCCTAACCCTAACCCTAACCATATAGTAATATAATGCCATAATTGTAAAGAAGAAAAATAATATGCATCTCAATATATAAATGCTCAGATGTGATTACTTTGTAAGTCAGTGAAGTAGTCAGGCTCTGCACCATATCATAAATAATGAATAAGCCTAGAATTAAGAAAGAAGGTTAAATGTCATCTCATACAAGCAGTTTAGAAAATAAAAATGCAGATTTACTTATAAGTGGACACCATAACAAAAACTAGTATTAGGAAAATTAATACCACTCCATGCTTACGGGTTCCTGATTACAGAAAGAGGTGCATTGCTTTATTTAAAGTAAGGATGATACTCAACAAATTACAAACCAGTGAAAAAGGAAAAGGAGTATGACTAAATAATCTTTTAAAAGAAGTAAATAATGTTAATGTGCTTTCTCTAGGATTGCCAGATGTTAAAAATAAACTATTTTATTGGTCTATCATGTATACCAAAAAAAGGCCCAAATCATAACTGAACAGATTGATACAACATGCAAAGTGAACTCTTCATAAGCAGTACCCAGTACAAGAAATGGATCACCATTACCACTCTCAAAGCCCTCTCATGTTCCCTCTCTTTTACTACTTTCACCCTCCTTATTTTTTTTTTTTTAAGATTTTATTTATTTATTCATGAGAGAAAGAGGCAGAGACACAGGCAGAGGAAGAAGCAGGCTCCATGCAGGGAGCCTGATGTGGGATCGATTCTGGGACTCCAGGATCATGCCCTGGGCCGAAGGCAGATGCTCAACCACTGAGCCACCCAGGCATCCCTCTACTTTCACCCTCCTTAAAAGGTACAGCCATTCTAACTTCTAACACAAATTAGTCTTGCCTATTTTGGGGTTTATGTAAATGTACTCATACAGTATGTAAATGTTTGAGGCTAAATTATTTCATTCAAAACTGTGAGCTTAGGCTATATTATATGCACAGGGTTTTGTTCCTATTCATTGCTATATAGTATTCCTTCATCTGAGTATTGCACAACTTATTTTTCCATTCTATTATCCTTTAAAATTTTTTTTATTCCGTTCAATTGCCAACATATAGCATAACACCCAGTGCTCATTCTGCCAAGTGCCCCCCTCAGTGCCCATCACCCAGTCACCCGAACCCCGTACCCACCTCCCCTTCCACCACCCCTTGTTCATTACCCAGAGTTAGGTGTCTCTCATGTTTTGTCACCCTCACTGATATTTTCACTCATTTTCTCTCCTTTCCCTTTATTCCTTTTCACTAATTTTTATATTCCCCAAATGAATGAGACCATATAATGTTTGTCCTTTTCCAATTTACTTATTTCACTCCGCATAATACCCTCCAGTTCCATCCATGTTGAAGCAAATGGTGGGTATTTGTCGTTTCTAATGCCTGAGTAATATTCCATTGTATACAGAAACCACATCTTCTTTATCCATTCATCTTTCGATGGACACCGAGGCTCCTTCCACAGTTTGGCTATTGTGGACATTGCTGCTATAAGCTTTGGGGTGCAGGTGTCCTGGCATTTGACTGCATCTGTATCTTTGTGGTAAATCCCCAGCAGTGCAACTGCTGGGTCGTAGGGCAGATCTATTTTTAACTCTTTGAGGAACCTCCACACAGTTTTCCAGAGTGGCTGCACCAGTTCACATTCCCACTAACAGTGCAGGAGGGTTCCCCTTTCTCCACGTCCTCCCAACATTTGTTTCCTGTCTTGTTAATTTTCCCCGTTCTCACTGGTGTGAGGTGGTATCTCATTGTGGTTTGGATTTGTATTTCCCTGATGGCAAGTGATGCAGAGCATTTTCTCATGTGCGTGTTGGCCATGTCTATGTCGTCCTCTGTGAGATTTCTCTTCATGTCTTTTGCCCATTTCATGATTGGATTGTTTGTTTCTTTGCTGTTAAGTTTAATAAGTTCTTTATAGATCTTGGAAACTAGCCCTGTATCTGATACGTCATTTGCAAATATCTTCTCTGTAGGTTGTCTTCTGGTTTTGTTGACTGTTTCTTTTGCTGTGCAGAAGCTTCTTATCTTGATGAAGTCCCAGTAATTCATTTTGCTTTTGTTTCTCTTGTCTTCATGGATGAATTTTGCAAGAAGTTGCTGTGGCCAAATTCAAAAAGGGTGTTGCCTGTGTTCTCCTCTAGGATTTTGACGGAATCTTGTCTCACGTTTAGATCATTCATCCATTTTGAGTTTATCTTTGTGTCTGGTGTAAGAGAATGGTCTAGTTTTATTCTTCTGCATGTGGATGCCCAATTTTCCCAGCACCATTTATTGAAGAGACTGTCTGTTTTCCAGTGGATAGTCTTTCCTGCTTTGTCGAATATTAGTTGACCATAAAGTTGAGGGTCCACTTCTGGATTCTCTATTCTGTTCCATTCTCTATTCTGTTCTGTTTCTGTGCCAGTACCACACTGTCTTGATGACCACAGCTTTGTAGTACAACCTGAAATCTGGCATTGTGATGCCCCCAGCTATGGTTTTCCTTTTAATATTCCCCTGGCTATTCGAGGTCTTTTCTGATTCCACACAACCCTTCAGATGATTTGCTCCAACTCTCTGAAGAAAGTCCATGGTATTTTGATAGGGATTGCATTAAATGTGTAAATTGTCCTGGGTAACATTGACATTTTCACAATATTAATTCTTCCAATCCATGAGCATGGAATATTTTTCCATCTCTTTGTGTCTTCTTCAATTTCTTTCAGAAATTCTTTTAGTTTTTAGGGTATAAATCCTTTACCTCTTTGGCTAGGTTTTTTCCTAGGTGTCTTATGCTTTTGGGTGCAATTGTAAGTGGGATTGACTCTCTTTCTTCAGTCTCATTGTTAGTGTCTAGAAATGCCACTGACTTCTGGGCATTGATTTTGTATCCTGCCACACTGCCGAATTGCTGTATGAGTTCTAGAAATCTTGGGGTGGAGTCTTTTGGGTTTTCTATGTACAGTATCATGTCATCTGTGAAGAGGGAGAGTTTGACTTCTTCTTTGCGAATTTAAATGCCTTTTATTTCTTTTTTTTTAAAGATTTATTTATTTATTTATTTATTTATTTATTTATTTATTTTAGACATAGAGAGAGAGAGAGAGAGGCAGAGACACAGGCAGAGGGAGAAGCAGGCTCCATGCCGGGAGCCTGACGATCCTGGGACTCCAGGATCGCGCCCTGGGCCAAAGGCAGGCACCAAATGCTGAGCCACCCAGGGATCCCCTGCCTTTTATTACTTTTTGTTGCCTGATTGCTGAGGCTAGGACTTCTAGTACTATGTTGAACACCAGTGGTGAGAGTGGACATCCCTGTCTTGTTCCTGATCTTTCCATTCTACCATTTTTTTTTTAAAGATTTTATTTATTTATTCATGAGGGACACAGAGAGAAGGAGAGGCAGAGAGACACAGGCAGAGGGAGAAGCAGGCTCCATGCAGGGAGCCCGATGTGGGACTCGATCCCGGGTCTCCAGGATCAGGCCCTGGGCTGAAGGCGGCGCTAAACCGCTGAGCCACCCGGGCTGCCCTCCATTCTACCATTAATGGACATTTGATTGTTCCAGTTTGGGACAGTTATGTATCGTGTTGCTGTTAAAGTTCTTTTTTTTTTTTTTTAAGATTTTATTTATTTATTCATGAGAGACAGAGAGAGAGAGAGGCAGATACACAGGCAGAGGGAGAAGCAGGATCCATGCAGGGAGCCTGACGTGGGACTCCATCCCAGGTCTCCAGGATCATGCCCTAGGCTGAAGCTGGCGCTAAACTGTTGGGTCACCGGGGCTGTCCTGGTAATGTTCTTATACATGCCTTTAGGTGTACAGTTGTATGCATTCCTCAAGTAAGTACCAAGGAGCAGGAAGTATTAGGTCATAGGGATGTCTTTTCACACTAAAAGTATATTCAGCTGTTTAACATCCTAGTAGCATAAGTGCTGTCTGTTTCGTAATTTTAGCCATCTTTTGGGTGTTTCATTATGGTTTAAATTTGTAACTCCTTTATGACTACTTAAGTTGAACACTTTTTATATGTTCACGGTTATTTGGATGTTCTTCTTTCTGAGTTCCCATTCAAGTATTTTATCTATGTTTTTATTAAGTTGGTTTTTTCTTATTGATCTGAAATAGTTGCTTTATATGTCCTAGATCAGCACTGTCCAGTGGCAATATAATGTGAGCAATGTGTTTAAGTTTAAATTTCTTTTTTTTTAAGATTTTATGTATTTATTCATGAGAGACACACACAGAGAGAGGCAGAGACACAGGAAGGGGAAAGAGCAGGCTCCATGCAGGGAGCCCTATGTGGGACTCCATCCTGGGTCTCCAGGATCACACCCGGGGCTGATGGTGGCGCTAAACCACTAAACCACTGGGGCTACCCTAAGTTTACATTTCTAAAAGCCACATTAAAAAAATAAAAAGAAAGTGAAGTTAATTTTACTTCTTTTTTTATTTTACCCAATAAATCCAAATATTATTTCAACATGTAACCAATATAAAATTTATTAATTCAATATTTTGTACTTTTTTTCAAATACATGCAGGAGGCTCGATGTGGGACTTGGTCCTAGGACTCCAGGATCAGACCCTGAGCTGATGCTTAACCACTGAGCCACCCAGGTGTCCCATACTTTTCTCATTCTAAGTCCTTAAATTTTGATGTGTATTTTATACTTACACGAATCTCAATTTAAATATGGGTAGTGGACACTATAGGTCTTGATGCTTTTGTGCTTATGTCTCCCTCCACATCTTGGCTTACTTTCTCACTTTTCTAATGGTATCTATTTTTTAAATTATTATTTTGAAACATTTTCAAACCTAGAAAAGTTGCAAAGACAGTACAAAGATTCTCTTACCTATTTGCCCCAATTCTTCAATTGTTAAATGTTACTTCCCTCCCTCTCTCCCTCCCTTCCCCCCTACATATATACGTATATATGTATATATACATATATACATATACATATATATATATATATATATATACACACACACAACCAGTTGACCTTTGAACACATGAGGTTAAGAGTGCTCACCCCCTGTGTAGTCAAAATTCCACCTGTAACTTTTATTCCCTCAATACTTAACTAATAGCTAACTCTTGTTCAGAAGCCCTACAAATAACATAAAGAGCTGATTAACATGTATTTTGTATGTTATATGCATTATACAATGTATTCTTATCATAAGGTAAGCTAGAAAAAATAAAATCTTATTAAGAAAATCATAAGGAAAATACATTTACAGTGCTGTACTCTAAAAAGATCTGCATATAAGTGAAACTTTTCATTGTCTCTCATCTCTCATACTTTTTTCCCTGCATTTTCTGTCCTTTTGCATCTCCAAGCTTCAAGTCTGAATATTTTTTTCTGATTCAATTCCTAATTCTTTTTTTCAGCTTTTATAATCTGCTGTTAAACTCATGCCTTGAGTTATTTAAGAGATAGTGTTAGTTGTGTAATTTTTATTTGATTCCTTTTTATTGCTTCTAAAGGTCTCCAACTTATCATTTAATTTCTTGAATTACCAGCTTTAGCTCCTTTGTTAAATTGATTTATTACTTAATTCAATAAAGTTTTAAATAAGACAAAAATCTATTTAAAACATTATATCAAAAATCAAATCTATTTAGCCAGATCAATTAGATCACTGCAGCAGAGCAGGTGGTTTCCCAGAATAATAATTCTTCTTTATACTTATAAAAAATATTTTATTTATTTATTTGAGAGAGAGAGAGAGAGCATGAGAGAGCACAAGTGGGGGATGGAGTGGGGGAGGGCAGAGGGAGAGGGACAAACAGGCTCCCTGCTGAACAGAGAGCCCGATGTGGGGCTCCATCCCAGGAATCTGGGATCATGGCCTGAGCCAAAGGCAGACAGGTGACCCCAGAAAAATAATCCTTATAATAGCCTCATACATAGACAACTAAGGAAAGCTGATAAACTATCTCATAAAGCTAAAACAGTCTCCATAAACATCAGGCATCCTCGATGCTATATGTTGAGAAATGTACATGATAGGAACTGCAAAATTCTTAAAGTCTTCATCAAAAGTGGCCCCAAGATAAACCTTTGTCTAAACATTCTTTGGTTCTAGACAATCACCTGCATAGGTTTCTTTGTGTGGGATCATCATTCAAACATTGAATCCTTGATTATCCTTAGAGCTGCCTGACCTTCTACCTTATCTTCTCAGGTTTATCATTACACAATTGGTTATACAGGAGATACATAAAGCATATAGACAGTCCATCTTTGACTGTACAATGTTTGGATTGGCTTTAAGGAAAAGTTGATAAATTTGCACCATTCAGGATATTAGGTGGACTCATTTGTGTGTTACATTAGTAACATGAACAAGAAGACTTATGGGGAAAATTTCTCTTTCTTGAGTACAGTAGGATCTTTGCTGATCCTGTCTTTAGGATCTAATAACTTTTTTTTCTTTTAGCCTCTTACCTTGATGGTCCTTACTTTCTCTCGCTTTGCGTGTTTACTCTGAAGTCTGGAGGCTTCCTCCAAAATCTAAGCCACGTACAGTTACTTTAGAGCCCATGTTTGAAAATTCCAATCTCTGGATTTCCTTTAGGTTTATTTCTACTCTTTTTTTTTTTTATACGAATGGCTGTTTTATATTGAATGCCAAACATTTTGCATGAAAAATTATAAAAATTAGTTAATGCTTTGGATAATGTAATATCCAGAGATAATTTACTTTTTTCCCCCCTGGTATGCAGTAAGGGTAGAAGCAGATCACCTTAATGCTGCTGGAGACTATGTAGGTACAAAGGTGGATTTCAGGGTTTTTAGAGAGCTGGTCTATTTTTTATTTACTCTTATTCCTAGAGTTTATCCCTTTAGGGTCCCAACTAAAAGCCCAAGTGTTTTCCAGGCTCCCATCCTCCATAGCCAACTTAATTTTTGGTTCTCAGCTTTCAGAAACATACATGTCCAAATTTCCACTTAAATCCTCTGCTTCTCAGCCACCTGTTGATTAACAGATGTTCAAAGAGAACAGCAGCGCCAACTGTGGCTCACCATTTTAGGCTTCCCCTCTCTCTGCAATCTTGGCCCTGAATAGTCTTTCATGGAATATCTCTGATGTCTCCAAAAACATATATTTTATTTTGCCCAGCTTTTCTTTTCTTTTTTTTTAAAAGACTATTTGTTCATAAGAGACACAGAATGAGAGAGAAGGCTCCTCGCAGGTGGCCTGATGCGGGACTCGATCCTGGATGAGTTTTACAACTTAATAGTTGTAATAGTTTTACAACTATTAAGCACTTTGGATTACGCCCTGAGCTGAAGGCAGGCGCCCAACCACTGAGCCACCCAGGCATCCCCTTGCCCAGCTTTTCTACCTCTTCGCAGCTGGAGGACTAGTCGGAAGCAATCCAGTCTACTAATGAGGAAATTAGGTGCCATAATATCAAAGTACTTTGCAAAATATGTTTCATGTCACTAGTAATGGAAACACTACTTTCAAAACACACCTGTGGGTACCTAAAAATATTAATATTACCTGAAATATTAATGAAAGTGAAAATTACCAAATCAATACCAATATTTTTATATTTATCATCAGTTTTACTGCAATTATATTTTGAGTAGACAGAAGGCTTAGAGCAAATTATTCAATAATTTTGAGACTGTTTCATTTGGGGAATATAAAAATTAGTGAAAGGGAATAAAGGGGAAAGGAGAAAAAATGAGTGGGAAATATCAGAAAGGGAGAGAGAACATGAGAGACTCTTAACTCTGGGAAACGATCTAGGGGTGGTGGAAGGGGAGGTGGGTGGGGGGTGGGGGTGACTGGGTGACAGGCACTGAGGGGGGCACTTGATGGGATGAGCACTGGGTGTTATTCTATATGTTGGCAAATTGAACACCAATAAAAAATAAATTTACTTAAAAAATGATTTTGAGACTGTGTCTTTATTCCATTTATAAGCTTTGTTTCTCACACAACCTTGTCCTATTTTACTGGGTTTTACACATTATTTTTTGTAAAAAAATTTTTTTCTCAGTGTTATATATAAGTCAGGTACAACCAATTATTTCTGTACAAAAAAAAATATTTCTGTACAGTCCAGCAGGGCATCTGAATGTTATGCAGGACATGTGACAATGCACCATGTGAAGGGGCAATGCACTGCAGGGTGTCCAGCCTCCCTGGCCCCATGACCAGGAGCATCTCCTCAGTAATTTTTCACAAGCAAAATGCTTCCTTGAGTTTCCAAAATATCCTGTTGGACTCAGCATCACCTTTTTTTTTTTTTTTTTCAAACCCTACATTAAATGTATGAAATTACCCTACAGACAGTTCTAGACCAGGGTGTATGTGGATCCCAGAGTCATCCTCAGAGGCCAAAGGGTAGCATGAACCAGTCACACTGTATGTTTGCTGCCTCCCACATCTGATAACTCCTAAAGCTATCCAAAATTCAAAAGAGAACAGGTTGGTGTTAATATGCAGGACATTTGATGGGATGAGCACGGGTGTCATACTATATGTCGACAAACTGAATTTAAATTAAAAAATGTAAAAAAAAAAAAATGCAGGGCAAAGGTAAAGAAAACACACACCGCGACATTTTTTCTTGGAGCTGGGACTGAATACCATCTTCATAGTAACCTCTTGCCATTGTCACCTGCCAAGTACCAGGGCCTGATTGCTTTCATCCTGTTCTCTTAATCCTGCCGTTACCCAATAAAGAGGAATTATTCTTCCCAATTTGGAGATGAGGAAACTGGGACTTAAACACTTAAGTGATGACCAAGGTTTTGCAACTATTAAGCACTTCCGCGATTCCTCTGCAGTCCCACTGCCGCTCTCAAGACTTCCAACCCTTTTAAAGCCTCGTGCGTGCTCCGCTTAGAGGTAGAAGGGGGCAACCTGCAGAAAAATGGGTCCAAGAGGGGCCTAATAGGGAACACTCTAGGCTATGCTCCATTTAGTCCCCATTCCCCGGTTGTAGGCGTGGCCCTGGCAGCCCATCCCACTCGCCAGCATCTTCCAGGTCCCGGACCCCGCAGTGCAGGTGTGGGGCATCCTAAATCCAGCGTCCCTCCCTCTTCAGCCCCGCACCTGGGTGGCCCGACTTCCAAAGCCCTTGTGCTCAGTCCCTTACCGCGCAGTGGCTGTGGCCGCGAGGCCAGGAAAGCCTGCATCTGCGCAGCCCCGCAGCCCCGCAGAGGTCTCCGGGCTCCCGGGCCCCGGGGGTGCGGGCCCGCTCCTGTGCGCAGGCGCGCCGAGCCCTGGCAGGCCGTTCCCGCGCCCCTGCGCTGCCCTAGCAACGCGGTCCACGAGTGCTGGCTCCGCGGGGCGCGCGATGTGCTTCGGCAAAGCGGGTGAGCCGGGCCGTGGTAAGCGACGGAGGGCGGCGGGCAGGGGCGGGGCGGGGCGGGAGGCTGACGGGGGTGGGGGGGGGGCGAAGGCCGTCCCTCCTCGAGGTTCGGTCGGGCTTTTGTTCTCCGTCGGGTCCCAGCGGTCCCGGCCTCCGCGCGGCCCACGCGCCCCCCAGCGCTCACTTGGACCAGGGCCTTTCCTTATGTGGAGCTTCTGCTCTTTCTTGGTCTTCAGAGTCGCTGGTTAACTACCCTTTTGGGACAAGTCAACCGAGGAAGCTCTTTCCTCATCACCACCCTCCAAGCTTGTTGGGAAACAAATTTCTCCCTCTTCGAGGAGCGCCCCACAGAGGGCCTGGCTGTTACATAGCAGAAGATGTGAGTACTCCCCTTTTCTTAGGTGGGTTTCAGTCCCCTGACTATCCAGGGATACCCAGGTTCCCTGGAAGAAAATCTCACAGGGTTTGTGACATGAGAAGGTGCCCTCGTCCTCTGCAGCCAGCTGTCAGGTCCAATGTCAGAAATTAAAGGACCCTTGCGCCCCACTTCCAGCATCCTCCAAACACGCCAACCTTTCTTCATACGCTCCCCACTCCATTCCCATTTTCAAAAGTCTCTGAATCAATGCCTCCCATTCGTCCAAATTTGGAATGTGGTGTACTGCTAGGTCAGTTTATGAAATAAGGTAATCACACTCAGGATGAGATTAAGGTAAATTCAGCTCAAGGGCTTACAGGACTGGATACACTGGAATGCACAGGAAGGTCATTTACTCTACCTGGCCAGCCACATTTCTCTGCAGACTGGTATGCCAGCCTTGCTTCTATCATTGCTTCTATGGTCTTCACTCGGAAGAGTCAAAACAGAAAGAGCAATTTTTGCAGAGGAAATTCAGATAAGAACATTTTGAGTCCACTCTGTTTTGATGACTGTAATATTCTCTGTATGTTTTCCTTCCTTTTTTTCTTTCTTTTTAATATACGACTTGAAGGTGCATGGATTGGCATACAACCTCTCTAAGATCCCGACCAGTAAAAAAGGATTTACTTTTGGTGCCAGAACAGCTGAGAGGTTTAAGACAATCAACAAGGTTAGAAACGGCTGAATGTGCTTAGATTTTAGTGTGAACCATGTTGTTGCATGCATTTGCAACAGGGAGTGAAGCTGGGAGAGCAGGATACCAGAAAATGTGCCCTGAAATTCAAGAAAAATATTTAGACAAAAGCTATGAAGAAGTCCATCTGGAAAGCTTAGGTGTTAGCATCCCAAATGTGTGTGAGAGTCCCTGGAGAGTGGAAAACAATTCTAGAAAGAAATGGTACCAAGACCCTGCTTCAGGGCTGACACAGCTGACACCAAGTATCAAAGCGTTGCTTACATGCATCCTATTATCTTGCCACTTAAAAAGCAAATTCCTACTTTTGAACTCCTTTTGTGTGATTGGATTTCAATTCTAAAAGTCTTCAGTATAGGGCAGCCCCGGTGGCTCAGCAGTTTAGTGCCGCCTTCACCCCAGGGTGTGATCCTGAAGACCTGGGATCAAGTCCCATGTCGCGGTCCCTGAATGGAGCCTGCTTCTCTCTCTGCCTGTGTCTCTGCTTCTCTCTCTCTCTCTGCGTGTGTCTCTCATGAATAAATATAAAATCTTAAAAAAAAAAAAAAAGTCTTCAGTTATAGGATCCTAATCCATGTTGGGGCATTTTTCTGAGTCTTGCACTCAAAGAGAGAGATACTGGCTTTAAAAACAATTTCTGAGTGGAATGGTGGGGACAGCAGGTCTAAAGTCACCTTGTTCCTTTACCTCCCGTAGATCTTTTTCTGCAACCTCAGCATGTGTGTCTTTGGCTAGCTGAACCCCACACTTATCTTGGTTTTCTTCCTACTGTAGCCTTATATCTATAGCCTGAGTAGTAAAACTATAGCTTACACATGAACAGAAAGAGGATAAGTCTGTTTTCTTTAGCTAATGCTATAAATATATATATATATATATTTTCACCCTCTAACATATTTATCTTTTTCTGAAAAACAGGACATGATGCTTTATCCAAGCATGTACCAGGCTGAAAATCCTCAGGAGCAAATACACAAACAAAATTTTGCTCCATTTAATGCTTTCTTGCCTCGATTTAGGACATCAAAGGATACTTCTAATCCTGGGTATGTCTCCCCTCTTCTGGAGGACTTCACCAAACAGCAATAGGAAAGAATGTACAAAGGAGGCACTCCATCCAAACCATGCCAGCTGAAGGAAACCACCCACCCATCTTAATTTTTTTTATTTTTTAAAAATATTTTATTTATTTATTCATGAGAGACACAGAGAGAGAGAGAGAGAGAGGCAGAGACACAGGCAGAGGGAGAAGCAGGGTCCATGCAGGGAGCCCTATGTGGGAGGATCACCCCATGGACTGAAGGCGGCGCTAAACCACTGAGCCACTCAGGCTGCCCCCACCCACTTTTAAAGAGCCAACCTCTGGGGATCCCTGGGTGGCGCAGCGGTTTGGCGCCTGCCTTTGGCCCAGGGCGCGATCCTGGAGACCCGGGATCGAATCCCACGTCGGGCTCCCGGTGCATGGAGCCTGCTTCTCCCTCTGCCTGTGTCTCTGCCTCTCTCTCTCTCTCTCTCTATCATAAATAAATAAAAATTAAAAAAAAAAAATAAAGAGCCAACCTCTGACCTTCCAGACCTCTGGCATTATAGAATTCTAAATCATAGTGGTTCATTCAATCAACAGTTATAAGTGCCAGGCACTTTCAAGGGAGGGATCCAGAGATTTTGCATAAACCCATCACACAAAGCTCCTCATTCCTTGGAACTTACACTCTTGAGTCCAGACAGATGAGAAGCAAATACACTTAAAAAAAATCATGTTAATAAGAATGGTTACCATATAATTAAGCAGTCAGACAGTGACACTTCTGAGAGTAAGCTTACTAATTACACCAAGACAGTAGCCATGAGCTAGGACTGTCACAGGCACACCAGGCAGGGTGGTGACAGTAAACGGGGCAGTGATGGAATGGGTGGTGCTACTTTGGCAAGGATGTCCAGAAAGGTCGTTAGGGGAAATGACACTGGATCTGAAGTCTGAATGACAAGACTGAGCCAGCCCTGTGAAGATCTGGGCCAGAGCTTCCCAGGTAGGAGGAGCTGCAAGTACAAAGGCTGTAACCTGGGGAGGAACTGGTAGGAGGAATAAGGAGGAGGCTGGTATGGCTAGAGTGTGGTGAGCAAGGAGAAACTGAAAAGAGAAGAAGAGAGCCAGGGCTGAGCACGTGGTCCCTATAGACCAAGTTCAGGAAGCCATTCAGCATGTGTGGAGCTGAGAGGCAAAGAGTGAAGGTCTTTGTTTTGCTCATGAGAAATTCAAGGATCAGTGACTGAGTGTAACTTTCTCAAGGTTGAATTAAGGAAGTGGAAGTATTGAACATTGGCCCCTGTGTCCATTCTAAGTGCAATATCCAACACAGCAAAGAGTCTACCCCAAAGACCAAGTGTTATGAACAAAGGCAATTATAAATGCCATGTCAATCAAAATGTAACTGGTTTTGCCTTCTTGTCCTGCAATTGCTGATTGAATTAATCATTACACTTTTACCCCCAGTTACAAAGTACAGCAGTACTTATTCATGACTGTGGTAGACTATTTCCTCACCCACCACTCCTGGGAATCCCAGCCAAGGATACTGAGCTGCAGAAATATTTTTCAAACTAGAGTTGATTTTAATCCTAACTGGGACATCAAGATTAGATATATTTAACACTCACACCTATTCAGAAATACATTAACAGGCAAGGGAATCCCACACTTGCCCCACATTAAAAAGCTAATTGGGATGTTGCCTATTTCTCAAGGAATTAGACCAAGTGCAAGTATAGCTGTGGTACTGATGGAGTTCATATATGGTCACTAAGTAACACGGGACGCTTTGTATTTTTATTTCTAGCCCTGGCACGTACAACCCAGAGATGAAACCATCCCCCAAAATCACCTGGCCAATGAAATTTGGATCTCCAGACTGGGCTCAGGTTCCATGTCTACAGAAAAGAACCCTAAAAGCTGAGGTATAAGACTGGAATTGTGTAGAACCCTCTCTCTGATACTTTCATATGTATCAGAGGTTTTTATCCAAGAGTAACTGAATGAGCTTCAGAAACTTTTGTTCCCCTGACAGGATATGCACAGTTTTGCATGAATATGCATATGAGTATCTTTTTCAACAGTTTTGTTACTTTTAAAGGTTGATACAACTGACAAAAGTCACATTTTCTTACCTAATCTTCAAGTAATCTTCTAGTGTAGAAACAGGAGAATTATATCTCGGTGATAGAGGAGGTAAATCAGGCTCTTATGGATTAAGTGACAAGTGCACATTGACAACTGGAATCTAGATCTTGTGATTCCTAAGCCAGTGCTCTTTTCATACACCACTAGAGTATTAGATCATCATGGGGCTATAGAACATTCTGGGAAGAACATGGATTCAGTGGACAGACTGCCTGGGTTCAAATACTAGTTCCCATATTAGTGGCTGTATGATCTCAGGCAACTTTTCTAAGCACCAGTTTTCTTTCCTTTAAAATAGGTATAATAATAGAATCAATTTGATAACACTGTAAAGATCGAGCTAATGTAGAAAAGCACTTAACAGAGTACCTATAACATAATAAATGCTCAATCCACGTGGGCTATCATAATTCCAGAGGTGCCATTTTTTAAGAGGAACCTTGGATTCATTCTACAACTATTTATGAAATGCCTAGAATAGCAACATCATCATGTTAGATGTATGAGTAACATTCAGGAATCAAACATACTCTTTGTTTTTGAGTAATTTGCCAACTATACTTAGAGATTTACCAAGTAGAAAACAATTCCTAGTGAGACAGCAGAGTAAGATGACGGAGTAGCTGTTGACAGAATCCTAAGACTAGGCTCCAGTGGGGTGGGCTTCAGCTGGGCCACAACAGTGGTGATGTGCAGTTCATTTTGCACAGCCAGAGGCAGACGGTTCTTGTTGGAATATTGACCTAGACAAAATTCTTTCCATTGCAGCTGTCCACTGACAAGGACTTCAGAAAGCACCGGAACCGTGTGGCCTACCTAAGCCTGTTTTACAATTGAGGAGCTGTGACTACCTTCACCTACTCCTGACCACAGCTGGTCTTCCGCTTGCACTGCTCTACTCTCTTGTCTGCCAGCATGGGGCTCGGGGAGGGGAAGGGGCTCGTAACTACTGTGTGACAACAGAAAGACTACTTCGGAGTGTTCTGTGTCCATGTGCTGGTTTGTCATTTACATACATGGGCCTGGAGAGTTCCTGCCCAGTGTTTAGTCAGGGTGGCTCCATTTTACTTAGATGCTCATGGGTCTTTGTCCTCATGCTAAATTCCCAGGTTCCAGTTTTATGTCTTCTACCACTAGCCCTGGGAACAGGGGCTGTTGGCCTCTAAGTAGCAAGGATTGGATGGCTTCCTTGGCTTATACTTGGGCTTCCTATACACAGAGGATACATACAGGCAGAGTAAAACATTTATATTTTAGAAACTCTTCCAGATTTTGGAGTTCCTGGCATGGAGTGGGCAGATCCGGATTTTGTTGCTTTTCCCAGGCTGATATTAAGCTCACTGAATCAAAAATTCTGCACTTCCAGGGAACTTGAGTAGCTCAGTTGGTTAAGTATCTGTTTTGAGCTCAAGTTGTGATTGCAGAATCCTGGGATTGAGCCCCATCAGGTTCCTTGCTCAGCAGGGAGCCTGCTTCTCCCTCTCCTTCTGCCACTCCCTGTGCTCATGCTCTCTTTCAAATAAAATTTTTAAAAATCCCCATCTCCCAATACCTCATCTATGTCATTTGTCAGTTATCTATATGATAACTGACATGTGTCCGACACAATGGCATGGACTGGGGATACAGCAGGAATTGAAATAATTTCATCTACTGGTCCGGAAGCTACAGAAGCAGTGCCCAGGTGTAGATGCATTCAGGGAATTCCTGACTTGCTGGAACACACTCTCTAGACCTTTGAAATGTTATTCTTGTTCCTTTAGCATTCTGGTATCATAGCGTGTGAAAAGAGCACAACAGTCTGAAAAAGTAGTGGCCTCATGGGGGTACATGCCAGGACAAGAGAGAAATGCATGGAAAAATCAAAACCAATCCTTAGCCTCTTTTTTTTTATTTTTTAAATTTAAATTCAAATTTCCAATATCTAATATAACACCCATCCCATCAAGTGCCCTTGGCCTCTTGAAGCTGGGGCTGGATCCATCCCTGCTCTCTGCTCCTTGCTGGAGAGCACCCCCATGGGTATAGAAAAGGGAAAAGGGCTAAGGTCTGTGTGACTTAACAGCTCAAAGCAGCATGCTCCATCATGGCTGCAGTCCAGCACAAATGCCTGGGCCCAGGACTCTCTACATAAGGTCTGGACCTAGAGAGGCTTCATTATCTCTGTGAAAGGGGAACAGCTGCAGAAGGCAGAGTACCAGAAATCCAGCCTAAAGCTTGCTTCCAGGTCTACATTTGTCCATTCCCAAGGTCCCCCCACTCAGCCTATTTTGTTGTCAGAGCCCCCACCTGCTGTGGCCAAGTTCAGAGAATTCATTACACAACAAATCTCAACAAGATAATATTCTTCTGAGGGTGTCTTTGATGGTGAATGGCACATAGAAGCAGGCCTCAATCAAAACTTCTACCAGGATGGTGTGAAATATCTGATGACATTTGCATACTAAGAGCAGAGTCAGTGGAGCTAAGAAAGGGGGAAGCCAAGAGATCACCTACTGTTGATTGGCTCTGAATTCTGGATTTAGGAGTCAGATACAAAGAGGTCTTTCATTTCAATTTAGGTCTTTCATCCATGATTATGAGCTTAGGAAAATGGCCAGAGTTCTAGAGCAGAAGCAACACAGGGAACAAAGGTTATGCATCTCTCTGGAGTTGAGTCTCTGAGGGAGCCCAGCGGAGGGCTGATCAACAGCAGAGGAGCCCTCTTCCTCAAATATCTGATTGTAGGTCTCTCCTCCACTAAAACCCATCATGGGGCCCCTTGACTGGAGAATCAAGTGCAGACATTTAGCAAAACCCTTCTCATCTGGCCGCAACCCACCTTGGCTGCCTCATTTCCTGCTATCCTCTCCAGGTGCCTTGTGTCCAGCCAGTTGAGATATCCTGCCACGCTATATTTATACAAACTCTCCAGCCTCTGTGCTGTCCTTATGCTGATTTCTGCATGAGATCCCTTTTCTAACTTTTTCTACCCAGTGAGTCCCTGCACATACTTCAAGGCAAAATCTAACATGGTTTCCTTTGTGATACCTTCATCTTTCCTATCACTCTCAAGCACCATTCACTGTAACAGCATTTATGTCACTTGTATCATCATGAATTGGGTGGCATAGTGGTCATTGCTAAGCACTTGTTATCAGAAGATATGTCAGATCTGGGGAATCAATGAGAAAAATAAACAGTCTCTTTCATCTAGATCATAGTCCAACTGGGGAGACAGATGTGCAATGGGTAAGATACAGTGCATTGTGTAGTGCAACGTCAGAGGTATAAAGTGCTGTAGGGAGAGGGGAGAGGGAGTAATTACCTCTCATAGTGGGTGGGAGAGTAGGCAGAGGAGATGCAAAAAGATGTCACGGTTCAGGGAAGATTTTACTCACACAAAGACATCTCAAATAGTTTATGAATAAATGATATCTCATAAGTAGTGATGGCATAAGAAATAAACCAAAAACTCTAGAATACTTTTATAAGTATAACCAAAATATAGACTAGGATCCATGTGGCTACTTTCTGCATGAATTTACATTTAAAAACCACATTACAGCTGCCAAAAATAATTTAAAAGTAATTCCAATCTTTATATCTCTTACGAACATTAAAATCTCTAACTTGTAAGCATAGGCAACATTTCTCAAAATCTTCATACTATATTCCTATTCATAGATGTTGGTGTGGAACATCTCCCCCAAGAAATTCCAAATTCTAAGTCTCTATTTTCATCTTCCCCACCCATAATTTCTATTCCTTCTTTCTTCCCTATTACCTTCCAGCTTTTTTTTTAAGATTTTATTTATTTATTCATGGGAGACACACAGAGAGAGAGAGAGGCAGAGACACAGGCAGAGGGAGAAGCAGGCTCCATTCAGGGAGCCCGACGTGGGACTCCATCCTGAGTCTCCAGGATCATGCCTTGGGCTAAAGGCAGCGCTAAACCGCTGAGCCACCTGGGCTGACCACCTTCTAGCTTTTTAAAAGTCACATTTACTCCTCCTTCCTTTTACCTTTTTTGACCTAGTGGTCTCTCTCTCTCTCTCTCTTTCTCTCTCTCTCTTTATCCTTCTCCAGTCCCTCAGTCTGTATCACATAAGATACAGGAATCAGACAGACAAGATCTTTATTAGTGTGTTGGGGACAGAGTGGCATATTGGGGGGGCAGCCTGGGTGGCTCAGCGATTTAGCGCCACCTTTGGTGCAGGGCATGATCCTGGAGATCAAGTCCATATGGGGCTCCCTGCATGGAGCCTGCTTCTCCCTCTGCCTGTGTCTCTACCTCTCTCTCTCTCTCTGTTTCTCATGAATAAATAAATAAAATATTTTTTTTAAAGAGTGGCATATGGGAAGGTGGGGAACACTCACATATTAATAAACCTTGTCCCCATTCTACAATGATAGACAAGGTGGAATAGACCATAAGCTGTGGAGAGCTGCTCTTGAGTACTGGTTTCTATAATCCAGGAGCAGAGAATTTCTAGCTTTGGCTTTACCAATACCTTATGTTGCTCCAGTGGCTGAGGATAGTCCCTGCTAATGAATTTCAGCTTAGTCCTGAGTCTAGCAATCATATCTCCATCTCACGATCTTTGCACTCTAAATTTAAAGTTATCAATAGCTCTTTGGGGGATCTGTGAATTGACCAATGGGAGAAGACACGGAGCAAAGGTCTCTGAGTGAGGACCCACAGCACAGACATTAAGGGCAACCACTAGAGCATGAATAGAGGTGATACTGAGGCAGGAATAGCAGCTGACAGGGCAGGGATGAGAATGCAGGTGAATTGGGGGTGAACTGAGCTCCCTTCTCTTTGACCAAAAAAAGGGCCATATCTCCCATAAGAGAAACACAACAGAAAGAAAAAGGAATGGCCAAAGTGCAGACATTACCCAATTCCGTAAGATCAACTCCATTATGTGTTGGTGGTGGGGAATGATACAATGGTGTAGAAAAATGGACACCTCCATCCACCACCACCACCCACACACACCTGGGTTGAGAATTCTTTGCATCTTTCTTTCCAGGTATGTCCTTCTGATTACATTTCTTGAAACAATTTTGAACCCCAGAGCAATACCAGTTTTTAACTCCCTAAAGGCAGCATTACTGCATTAGAATAACCCACTGCAGATGATTGCTCATAACCTACTTGGAATGCAAGTTCACTTACTTCAGACAGAAAACATGCTCAAAAGCAGTGCACTGCACTTGCTAGAAAATTCCTAGTGAGCCAACACCATGCCTCATTTGTAATTGCATGCCCCCATGGCTTGTGCAGAGCAGACTAACATATAGCAACAGAATAAAAAATATTTGATGCATTGATCTGGATCTGATTTTAACACTAAATCTATGATTACCTGTCCATGCCTCTCTTTCTTATACTGTAAAATGAGATTCGGGTTCTCAACCCAAAAGCTTTCATACCCAGCAGGTAAAGTTCAATGTGTGAGCAGCCTGAGAGCACCAGTAGTGAGTAGGAGTCTGTGAAAATATTATATAATGTCAACATATATTAAAGTTGTTTTGCTAACCTACAAAAACAAAACAACCCCCCCCCCCAAAAAAACACTGTGTTGTCTGATCAGATTTGGCCTCAGACACCAGTTTGAAATGTCTTTAAGGTTTCTTTTTCTCTTCTAACATTCAAGAATAGAGAAAAAAATATGTTGGGAGAGTTTTGGGAGGACTGGTCCACCAGTCCACCAGATACCTCATGGAGATACTACTATGCCCTTAATGTCTGTGCTGTGGGTCCTCACTCAATTTAGAAGAAACTACTATAAGCAGAACACAAAGAAGATATTTGAAAGGAACAGCAAGGACGTTTGGAAATTCTTAGTTTATTAGTTGCAGGAAGTAAGACTAGTGCACAGAAGGGTCAGACTAGTCTAAAATGCTGCTGTCTGTCCAGAGAAACGGTAGGGCAATCCCAGAGTCCTGCTGGGAGGGTAGAAACAGCTACCTTTTGCTAGTCTAGGAAGAGAGAGCAAAACCTATCCTGCTGACAGCCATATCATAGACCGTAATATTCCCTGAGGAAGACATGTCCCAGAATCCACAGGGGCTGCCCATTGGGGAGGGCAGGTTAGTGACTTCAATCCCAAGTGTGCAGTAGCCATTGTTCTGAAAAGACAAAGGACATGAGGATATAACCAGGTGAATGGAAAGGCCTTTCCCCACAGGAACTTCCCACCCTATATTCCATGACACCTATAGGGTCTCTGGCTTCTTGTTCACCTTCAGCCCTGCCACTGGTGACTTCCTATAGGTGCCCAGATGTGAACTGGGACACAGAACAGCACTTTGAGCCATCCAATCCCATATCCATGGAGCCTGGAGTGCATACATACGTTGAGAACATATAGATAGATGGAGGCAGAGGTAAAGGTGACCCGCTGATGACAAAGGTGATGGTGGGCATGCTCTGTATGGAGTTGCAGTTGACCACAAACTGAAGGAGAAGAAAAGCAGAACTGTAGAGTGCCAGGGGACTGAGGGCCCAGACAAGGGGCCTAAGTTCCCCTTTCCCAGTGAGACTATTTTCCTGACCTTCCAGCAGAGGTTGGTTGAGAGCATGGAAGGCAAAACCCAATTCACAGGCACAAACACTGACCAGATGTTTATGCTTTCCTGAGCCTCCTTGGACACATCTCAGCTCTGAGATTTTGGTTGTATTTATATGGCCATAATGAGTTAGGCTCATTTCAGAACACACATTTCTACTGCCAGAATGTAACACTTACAGAGAAGCATGGGCACATCTTGTAGAAGTGTTCTTTTGCAAATTCTCACCCATGCTTGTGTGCATCTGTCAATGTACTACACACACACACACACACACACACACACACCGTGAAGAACCAAGATTTAGTATGACTAAACTAGACTCTTGTATGCAGGAAGGGCAAACTACAGAAGTGTGTATAAGGGGGACTGGAGTAGGCACAGGAGGTTGCTCAGAGTAAAAGCCAAAGGAGTACTCCTAGACAAGAAAGAAACCCAAGTGGAATGGACAAATGGAATATGCCTGGCTCTGTTACATATAGTCAAATGACAGTGGCCACATCAAGGTTAGATGTGTTCCTGAGGCCTGCCCAGGAATAGCCACCCCTCCTGACAACCATTCAGCCCATATTCACAGTATAGAGTTGGTATTATTCCCTCCCCATACCCATTCTTGCATTGAGGGTTTATGATTAAAGGCCATGATGTGTCCTCACCTGTTCTATCTGACCAGGGGCTCAGTTCTCTACCATTTCTTCCTCCTGTCTCTCATGAACTCATTGCACTCAGGCTCCTGTGCTGAGGCTGCCTGTGCGAGGAATCTTGGCTTCTGGTTACTCACAATGCCACTTTGATCTTGCTGGGCTCCTGTTGTCTTCACAAAGGAGTCCAAATACTGCTGGGGAATAGTCAGTGGGAAGGTTCCCGTATCCATGATGCCTTGGCAACCCTGGGAGCACAAGCCAGTGGCCTGGTTACCAAAGATAAACCTGAGGGGAACACCAACACAAAAAGAGTCAGGCATTTCTAGGGATAACTGGGTTGCACAGTCAATTAAGAGACTGACTTGATTTTAGCTTGAGTCATGATCTCAGGGTCAGGAAATGGAGTCCTGTGTCAGGCTCCATGCTCAGTGTAGAGTCTGCATGGGATTCTCCTTCTCCCTCAGCCCCTCGCCCCTGCTCTCTCTCTCTCTCTCTCTCTCTCCCCCTCTCTTTCTTCCAAATCAATCAATCTTTTTTTTTTTTTTTGAAGAGTCAGGCACTTCTGCCATAAATAAGTCTCACATCCCTTCATCCCTAATCTCCCAACCCTGCAGCTCTGAAAATATGCCACTTCCAAAAAGCCAGGCTATATCTTGACACTGCAATGCATGTAATAATTCTGTGTCTTTGTGACTACTGGAGTAATATTCTCAGTTTTGCTCTGGTAACCACTCCAGCTCTGACTAAAAGCTCTGGGGAGGTAGGGACTGTGTCTTATCCTCTTTACTCTGCCTATATGAGGCCCAGCACATAGTGCCAAATGTAACTAGCACTGGTAATCACTTCATAAATACACATTGGCCACCTACTATGTACAAGGCACTCTTATAAGAATTATGGTGGTATAAAGAGGAGTGAATTGTATTCACTGTGTTTAAAGACTACACTCTAATGACATGAGACAACATGTATAGTGTTGTCTTATGTCATTAGATTTGGAAGAAAGAGAGGGAGAAAGGCATAACACCATAAGACAGCAGCTGGTAATCTCCATAATCTAGTCCTATGCGATTCAGTCCTTAATTCCTCATTCAGCTTTTTCTGCAGCTCTACCCTTCCTCTTCACTCCATTTATATTTTGGGCACTGTTGGTGAATCAAGGCACTTGGATATAATGGTGAACAAGATAGGCACCACAAACTTAACAGAAACTCACAAATGGTATTTAATTGTAGCCCTGGTGAGTGCCAGGAAAAAATTCAAGAGGCCAGAGAAGAGGGGACTTGATATACCATGGGGGTGAGAGGCGTTGGTCAGAAAAGGATTTTTCAGAGAAGAAATGCTTAAAGGGTAAGTGCAATCAGTCCAAGTGCCAAGACCCCTCTATTCCAGGCACAGAAAACTCCTTGCTAGACATCGAACTGCAATGTCTATTTGTGCACATTGGGCTGGTGCCCATTGTCCTCTATTTGTGCACATTGGGCTGGTGCCCCTGTGTCTACCCAGAGATGAGGAGGTACAAATTGGGACACACGCCACTAATATTATGGGACTGAAAGAGAGACTGGGCCCTTAAGAGACCTTTTTGAAGGAGATAGGACTTTATCTTCACTCAGAAGGGTGCACACAGGACATGAGGGGGGCACTTCAGGTGATATAGTCAAAAGAGAAGTAGCAAGAAAGTCATGGCGAGGTGCAAGAACATGGTGAAGTCTGTGCTGCACATCAGGAAGTGGTGGGAAGGCTGTACTCATAGGAAGTGCCCAGCTGTTATATCTGGTCTTGAGTGTAAAGAAGTGTTCTTTAACCAAAGAAGTGTATCTTTAATTGGCAGTGATGGAGATTTACTGAAGGCCTGAAGTGTAGAAGTAACTGATTCATGGTCCTGAACTATGGGATCAGAAATGCCTGGCCTTAAATTTTTAAATTTGTGAAATATATGACTTTGGATAAGTTACTTAACCTCTGATCCTTGATTTCTTCTTCTGTGCAATGATATATACTACTGATCACCTTACAGTGTTGCAGTGGAATATACATGCAATAATATATATAAAATATTTAGCACAGTATCTGGCACATAGAAAACATCAATGACAACTTTTACTCTTACTTATGAAGGACTTGGTAAAGGCTGTGCTACTTGAGATAATGAAGTTTCAGGGAACAAAGACATGGGTTCACAAAAGTCTAGGCATGACCAACCTACTAGCATGACAAGGCTCAATGACAAAGTCAAAAACTTTAGTCTAGAGCTAGATGCCAGAGTCTACTGAGCTCCTGGAACAATGAGCCTGAGGGTTTGCTGATTCTTTAAGAAGTTTGTGCCAGTGCAAGAACAGGAAATATTGTCACACAGAAGGAACACCCTGGGGTATCCACAATCCACAGGAATTTTCCTCTGTACTTACTCATCAATGGCAACCTGCCAGTACATTTCTCAAGTGACTGGAGTCCAGACGATCTCACCAGAATAAAATTGGGTGTCCACACCTCCCAGGATGAGCTCCCCATCATACCCATAGGTTGGTTGGCTGGGAAGAAAAGGAGAAGAGCATGAGTTCCTACAACTCACATAGTCAGGCAGCTCCTCCCTTCACTTTACTGTCCCTCTGTCTTTCAGATGCAGAAGAACCACAGAGGTCATCCTCTAACCTGCTCTTCAGACTACCAGGCTCAAGGCACAAGGGAGAAGAGGTTCCTCAGAGGAACACCCAAAGTATCAGAGAACTGGAAACGCAGACTATTCCCATAAAAGAGAAGATGGAATTGGAAACCAGTCCTATGAAAACAAACTATTAAAGAATCCCAGGGAAACCCTCCTGGGGACAAAGTGAGAACAAGAAGAAATACCTCAAAGAGCACCTGGAATGGAGCCTGACAGAGAGAGATCTCTAGTGTGCAGTGAAGGGGGTGCTCCTGTCATACTCAGATTGGTTACTAGACAGTATTAAGGGGATTCAGACCACTTCTGTTCCCTATCCTAGGCCTGCTGGTCATTGAAGAGAGATATTTGGATTCAGGTACCCTGAGTATCATGTGATTAAGAGGAAGAATCAGTAAATACAGTTTGCCATAAAAGTTCAAAGCCAGTAGAGTAGGAAAAGTGCTAGATTTGTGCCCAAGATATTTGCATTTGAGTCATGGCTTCATACCTGCCAGACCTTGCTCAATTTTGACCACCTGTTTGAGCCTGCATTCCTCTGTGGAAAAATGAGGCTAATAACAAGATTTTTGAGATGTCATGTGAAGTAATAACTACAAGACCTCATTGTAGAGCCAGACATATTATAAATATCATTTATTGTTGTCCTTTTTATTATATTTTGTATTTATTATAATAATAAGAAATCATGTGGCTTCTTCAAAAGCTTTACAGCTCTGTGAATCAAATACAACAATCTCCACATTTACTAATTAAATCTTGAGGGACTGTAGTTCATTTTAAGGAAAGAGTTATCTTATGTCTTTGGCCTGAATTAAAAATTCTTCTAGTGCTGGGACACCTGGGTGGCTCAGTCAGTTGGGTGTCTGGCTTTGGCTCAGGTCATGATCTCAGGGTCCAGGGATCAAGCCCCCTGTTGGGCTTCTCTCCTCAGTGGGGATTCTGCTTCTACCTCTCCCTATGTCCCTCTTCCTGCTCATACCCTCTTTCTGTCTCTCTCTCTGTCAAATGCATAAATACAATCTTTTTAAAAAACTCCTCTAGTGCAAAAAATAAAATTCTGGCAGAACCATAACTACACATTTTCAGAAATACATGTAATTCATATAGCAGGTTATACTCATTGTGTCAGGATATGTTAAAACCTCAGTCCTGTCTGATGTTGACTTGTTGAAAGGCCCCATAGCACCTCATTTGCTAAGACCTACCCAAGACAAGTATGCTCACCAAGAGAAGTAGAAGCTGAAGATGGGCTAGGTGAGCTGGCCCTGCTGCACCATGCTCTGCATGACTGTGGGGCTATCCCCCACTGCCAAGTTGGGGTAGGCCATTCCCAGGATACCATCAAAGTTTGCATAGTAGAAGGGGTTGCTGGGTTCAATCTCACTCAGACCAAATTCCTGGCTATTGATGATGATGTTCTGAACCTGGGACAAGCAGAAAGAAAATTCAAGTGGTCAAATCCTTCCCAGACTTAGGTGCCCAGGGATAGAATCTACACTTTTCTAAGGGAGAAAGTTGGCTTCTTTCATACTTAGCTCACTCATGAGGTGGGGTATAGAAGATGAAGGGACAACAGTATCACCCAACCATGTGGGTGTTGGGGAAGCAGAGGCCACTGTGTTCTGGAGTTAGAATTTCCACTTCCATGGACAGTGAAAGGACAGTGGCTGGTTTTATTGAACAATCCACCTGCACAGGTGACATAGGAACTGTGGGTGATTGATGTAAAGAAAAGAAAATAGTAAAAGGAGGGTCTTTAAATACCTAGAGTGAAATCATGTGGAGGAGGAGGCAGATGTGCTCCCTGTGGCTACAGAGGGCAGGTTAAATATGTGGAGCAAAGTCATGGGGAAGCACAATGTAAAGAGCCTGCTACAATCAGGACTGCGTGGGGGAGAGGTGACAATTTTTGTTTTGGGAGAAAGGTTTAATTAGATGGCATCTAATTAAGCTTTCCAACAATCAGCTTCTGGGAATTTGTATCTATTTAGTAATCTGACAGATTAAAGCACTAGAAAAGGGGAGCCAAAGAGCAGACCTACAGAAGGATGAGAACAGCACTTACAGTCACACTGTCATATCCCAGGAGCACAGTCAGGCTACCACTTCCATAATACAGTGTATAGGTTTGTCCATTGTTTCTGTAGGTAGAGGAACTGCTGGGGCTGAACGTGTTGTGATTGGCTGTGTAAGATTAGAATGGAACGTTAATACACTTAAAATACTTGGAGGACATCTATCCTTGATGGCCTAAGACCATCAGACCAAGCCTGGGATTGGGCCTCAGCCTCAGATCCTTTGTGCTGAAGATAATCTGTGGCCCCAGAAAAGTCTGTCCCCTTGGGAAACAGATGCTACCCCAATTCCTTCCAGTTCCTAAGGGATTGCTCAACACAAAAGTGCCAGGAATTGGGTCCCATAGGAGAGAGCTGAGGAAAGGGAACAGTGTAGAAAGGAATGGAAGCTTTAGTCTATTTCTGCTGTCTCTCTCCAGGACTGTAGAACTTGTGAATTGTAGACCAAGGCAAGGTTTCCAGATGGTCTGAATTTAAGGAGGATGAGATCATGGGTATGCACCAAGAACTCTGGACTTGGAAGCTGAGTTTGTGTTCAATACTGACTCTACCCCACTCTCTGATCCTATCCACAGGTGCATGGTGATAATGGAATACTCACAGCAGGCCTGGCTCTGGCAGTAGATGGAGGGCACCCACAGGTCAGAGGAGCCTGTATCAAAGAGGACCAGGAAATTTTGTGGTGGTGTCTCAATGCTGATCTCTCCAAAGCAGTAGGACTGCAAAGAAAAGTTTGTCACTCTCATTAAGCAGCCAAACCTCATCCCGAGGATGGGGAACAAGTTGACTCACTAGAAACCACATTTTCTCCAAATTATATTCTTCTCTTTCCAGAAGTGCTCCTTCACATCTGGAACCAGATCCCCTCAATATTCCCCATTTTTGTCCCTAATTGCAAGATTTTGACTAGGTGAGAATTAGTCTGGCAAGACAATCTTTTCTCCCAAAGCCTTTTATACTTTTTATCAGTTGATACCTCCATGGATTTACCATTTTATGCCACAACATGGAAAGTTGGAGAAGCAATGACTTTTTTCTCCACTCCCAGTGTCCATCCATCCTCCCCACATCACACACACACACACACACACACACACACACACACCTCTTTCTCTTCCAGTGTTAGATATTTCCCCACCATTTTCCTCCTTCTGGTCACACAGTAGCTAAGGCACCAAGAAACCTAGAATGAGAGGTAACACGGAAAACAAGAAGATAACTTCACTGAGACACAGGTTCAGTTCTAAGTAAATTCAGGCCAGCCATGTCACTTATCTGCTTCTTCTTCTACCATTTATAGAAAGGTAGGAGATCTCCTAGGGGCTTCTTCAAGTAGGAGATCCCTAGGGGGCTTCTAGATCTGACATTCATGTAACACGTCACTAAAGACAATCTATAGGACACCAGTATTATGAGATGCCCTGAGCAGACACTGCAGCCTCAAGAACATTCAAATACTTGCTCTGAGTACCAGTGTATGTTTCTAAAAGGGAAGGTATATAGCACCTAGAGCCACTGGAGATTTTGCCTGGCAGCTTTGCACAGGTTTTCCTTCTTTCCCCTGCAGCTCATTACTGGGACTTCCTTTGGCTCTCTCATCTGACTTGAATATGGTCACTGTGAATCTCTTAACCATATAAATGGAGCTTTAGAGAGTGAGCCAGTAATTAGAGGAAAGAAGGAAGCAAAGGGAATACTATAGTGTCAGGTGGTACCAACTCATTATCCAGATACTTTCCATAGGGAAGTGAGACGTATGTTTAGTGAAAAGCCCAAAATCAGAGCTAATGAGAGGTCTAAAAATATCCAAGAGTGGTTATTAGCCAAAGGTTATGGATATCACTTCCCCCTTTACTTACATTCAGGTAGTTGGTGAAGGTCTCATAAGCAACAGCATCATTATTGAAAAGATTCTTGGCACCTGGGTCAACCTTTGGGTGGTTCCTCAGAATGTCTCCAGAACACCCCGCTCTTCCAACACCTGGTAGATGGACTTGCCTTTCTTCAGGATAATTCTGTGGAGAATAGGGCAAACAAAAGGAGTGAGCTTCACCTTCCCCGTTATAGCAATCCCTTCAATGACCTGATCTGCAGTTTTCAAACCTCCTTAGTACTCTACTCTAGAAGAGCCTCTGATAAGAAGTCCTCCCAGATTTCAGTGAATTCTGACCACTGTAGTCACTCCAGCATTTCCAGCAGCATTTCTAGCTTGAAAATCCATACAATGTATATTGGGGGTTTTCTGCTTTCATATTGTTTCCAAGGAATAAATTTCTGTTTATCCAAAGTCCCTTCTATAAATTTGAGACATGAGCCCTGTATCCCTCTTTCTTAGCCAACAAAACACCAACCTACCTTTACAAACACACACACACACACACACACACACAACATCATCATCATCATTATCCATCTTAAGTCTTTGGTCCCTGTGGTTTTGGGATTAATGTACCAAGACACAATCTGCCAGTTTTTCCATGAGATCTGCAGGAGAAGGCTCTATCCAGCTTCTGATGCTCTCTTAGGGCTGAAATTCAGAATGAAGCTGAATCCCTATACATACCTTTCCACACCCGCTGAGATGTGTAGGCAAACCAAGATCAAGACCAGGATCTTCATGGTGCTGATTTCAGTGGCCCACAGACACACAGGACACAGTGGCGCACACAAGAGTTGGAACAGACAGAGGGAGACTGAACCTCTTTTTTATCCCCTGGTCTTCCTGCACTTTCCACCTGTTGGTCTGTGGCCTTCTTAGCCTTGTACCAGTTTGTGCCCCTACATATCCATGGATTATGTTTGTTTCTCCTTCTGGCAAGCACCTTGGTCTTTAATATCCACTCTGTAGTCAATTTAAAAAATTATTAGTGGTTTTGCTGATGGAATCCATAGATTAGGATGTGATAAGGAATGCGAATGCACTGGGGACAAAGGATCCTGGTGCCTGCATCTACTGGGAAATGGGTGCTAGCAACTTCTGCCAGAACAATGGAACAATCTGTTCTTTGGCTCCAAAGTCCATGTGCTTTCTGGAGATTTACAGAAGACTTTTCACTTCTTCCCCTTTTCCTTCTTGTTCCTTTCATCAGACTCAACTATAGTCTTCTGCTGTGATTCTCATAGCCCATGACACTCTGATCTGTATTTTCAGTTTCTTAGTTCTCAATTAACCAATATTGATGGAATGTCCACTTCTGCAGTAAGCTCTGGGAGTACAAAGAAATTTCAGAAATGGTCCTTGTATGCAAAGTTGGCATCCTGCCTAATGACTGACACATAATTTAATTACAAGGTGATTTGATGGCTCCAGCATCAAAATGTGTTGAATGATTGAGAGTGATAAGAACAGTATTCATGAAGCAAGCACAGATAAGAAGTGATACCTCTTGGGAGGATGGAAAAGCCTTCAGGGAAGAGGTCACATTTGAGTTAGGATCTTGCAGGATGGTAGATGAGAATATGATGAAAGTGGAAAAGCCACTGGAAGCAGAAACAAAGCCTGAGCAATGGCACCCAAGAGTGCAGTTTGTGTCAGGAAGTCAGAGAACACTGTGACCAGTGTGGCCAGAAGAGCAATTCCTAACATGGCCCCTATAAGCCAAGACCTACCCATAGGAATGGCACTGCGTCTGCTCAGTCCTCTTCATGTCAATTAGCTCTGGAAATTATTTTCTTTGAAAAATTATTTTATACTCAGGATTCCCCCACAATAGAAAGAACTGTAAAAATAAAAGGAAAACTCTTGATTCTTCAAAATTATATGAAAGCAGCATATATTCAGTATCCACAGGATTTTAACTTCTATTCTATCAAACTATTTATTATTATGTCTCATACTGGTGGAGCACACCCTGGAGCACCTGGATAAACCTCCTGGAGCATAGCACTAGGTGTTCACATGGGCGTGACTGGATGGTGAGGTGGACCTCATACACCATGCTAAGTAAAATGGACTTTATTCCTTAAGCAGTAAGGATCCATTGATTTTTTTTTTAATCCCAGAAATGACACACTCAATGTCTTCTATATACCCTATGTACTAGTTTCTAGATTGGAGCCTTTTATTTATTTATGTATTTATTTATTTATGCTTTGACTTCATTATCTTTTTTTTATTTTTTCATTATCTTTTTTTTAATAATAAATTTATTTTTTATTGGTGTTCAATTTGCCAACATACAGAATAACACCCAGTGCTCATCCCGTCAAGTGCCCCCGTCAGTGCCCGTCACCCAGTCACCCCCACCTCCCTCCCTCCTCCCCTTCCACCACCCCTAGTTCGTTTCCCAGAGTTAGCAGTCTTTATGTTCTGTCTCCCTTTCTGATATTTCCTACCCATTTCTTCTCCCTTCCCTTCTATTCCCTTTCACTATTATTTATATTCCCCAAATGAATGAGAACATATAATGTTTGTCCTTCTCCGACTGACTTACTTCACTCAGCATAATACCCTCCAGTTCCATCCACGTTGAAGCAAATGGTGGGTATTTGTCATTTCTAATGGCTGAGGAATATTCCATTGTATACATAAACCACATCTTCTTTATCCATTCATCTTTCGATGGACACCGAGGCTCCTTCCACAGTAGATTGGAGCCTTTTAGAGTGTATGGTAAAAGAGGCCAGTTTACAAAATGATTCCCTAAGTAAAGTTGTCGTGGGCATGAGAGAAGCAACTAGAACTTTGACATGAATCTACCTTGAAACCTTTGAGCTATACACAAATCCAGAGAGTTTCTAATTTCATATACATGATTTAATACTTCTTTATAGAAATAAATTATTAGAGAGAAACTGGAAAATCTACAGAAGATATGCTTATAACTACAATTCCCACTTTTCGACCTTGGACCAGGCACATATTTCATTTAACCATTGTAAACACCTTAGAAGCCTATTTAACTTCCCTATGATCACGTAGTTAATCAAAGGCAGAGCTGGGACTTCAAGTCTGGTTTGCCTGAACTCAACCTGTATCTAAGCCTGGGGTACTCACACTCACTCTGCCTCAATGTGCTCCAAAGTATCAGCTTTAATGATAATGACAGAAATTTATATTTAATTTAATTTAATTTTCTGTAGTAAGGGATTCTAATTGCTTTTCTCCCACTCTCTGCTGCTGTATGTGCCGCTGCCTTCTGTTGGCAATATTCCTAACTTAACAAAAACAGGGTTTGGGAAGCTTTCATGTGACTCTTCAAAAAACAAATGAGAAAGTGACAAAAGCTCCCAACATCGTGTCCACAGCTCACTTTCCCATTTGGAGACAACTGGTGCCTGCTCATTAGTCATGCCCATTAAGCCTGTGTCCTGGCCCTTTGTCCACCCATGTCAAACCTGCCAGCCATTCCTGGGATTTTTCTATCACCCATCTGTGCTTCTGACCTCTTGTCAATCCCTTAACACTGCAGGCTCTCTTACTGTACTTACCAAGTCTTCTTTGCAGCAAGACACTATTAGTACATAAGCTCTCTGAGTCTGCTTCCTCAGCATGAGATGAGATGTTTGTGAAGCACAGTCACTGGATTCTCTTAGAGATACATGATTTGACTATTTGTCTTCTCTCTCCCACTAGCATTTAAGGTCTTGTAGAAGCCTGGGTCTTGAAATATCACTCACTGTCTTCTGCACAGTAGCTTCCACTCAGAATTATCTACCAGTAAAGGAAAGAGGGGAGCAGGAAACATAGGCTTCCATCCTCAGTTAGTCAAGGGGTGCTCAGGGACCTTCTCTTCAAGGTACTGAGTCTGTTAGGATGTCATTACTCTAGCTCTTTCCAGTGTTAAAAGCAGGGAATATATTTATGGGTACACATATTCCTATATCAACTGATTCATATATATTTTTAAAATCATGATTCCCTACTGATACCTCTGAGTGCAACACCACAGGGTTCATTCTAGCCTTTCCTTGTATCCTATTTGTAACTGTTTCTCGGACTGTGAAAAGCATGGCTCTTCTTACCCACCATATGTTTCCTTATGTGTTTAATTCTGGAATACACATAGAGCAGTTTCAGAATTGCTAATTTACATACCTGTAAACAGCAAATTTGCTAAGACTACTATATTTTTCCATAGTTCCTTTTGTCTTCAGCCTTTCAATACAGAAGCAAGTGCTATTTTCCAAAGTTACTAAGGTTAGTTCTTCGCATCCCTAATTCCTTCAATATGATTATGTTGTTGTATTTTCTTTTTTTATTTATTTTTATTTTTTATTTATTCATGAGAGACACACAGAGAGAGAGAGAGAGAGGCAGAGACACAGGCAGAGGGAGAAGCAGGCTCCATACAGGGAGCCCGACATGGGACTTGATCCCCAGTCTCCAGGATCACTCCCTGGGCTGAAGGAGGCCCTAAACCGCTGAGCCACCGGGGCTGCCGATATATATATATATTTTAAAAGACTTTATTTATTTATTTATGAAAGACACAGAGAGAGAGGCAGAAACACAGACAGAGGGAGAAGCAGGCTCCCTGTGGGGAACCCAGTGTGGGACTCAGACCAGGGAATCTGGGATCATGACCTGAGACAAAGGCAGACACTCAACCACTGAGCCACCCAGGGCCAGCAACAGGGACAACAATACAAGTCCCTGTTGTATTTTCAATACAGTTAAATACATTTGTTACTCCTTATATTTCAGTTTTGGTTTGATTTTATTTGTTTTTGTGGATCACGTGAGGCATTTTCATGGTTCTAAAAGTCAGAATTACACAAATATGAGTACTCAGGTAAGTGTCAACCCCCTCCTTCCCTTGTACCTTCTCCTCAGTCTCCCATTCCTTCAATCCCATCTCCACTCAACTCCTACAGGTACCAATCTCATTATTTCCATGTTTATCCTTTCTGTATTACTCTGTGCATGAATTAGCAGACATGTACTTTCTTATAACCTCTTCCTTCTTACATGAAAGATAGCATGCTATAGATGTTCTTTTGTGCTTTTGTTCTCTTGACAATATTATAGCTGCTAAGTGATGTGCTTAGATGACAACACCAAGAGTACGAATGTAAATGTAGAAGAAAAGAGACCCCGAGAAGAGACTTAGAGCTCCCCTACCCTAAGTGATCAGAAATAAGAGACGTCAGTATAGAACACTATGAAAGAATGACCATTCAGGTAAAAACAAAACCAAGAAGCACAGTGAAGAAAGTGTGTCAAGGAGGACAGCGTGACCAAGTGTGTCAATATTGCTGCTGCCTCAAGGAAGGTTGGAACTGAGACTTGGCCACTGCAAATAACAGCATGGGCACTACCAGTTACCTTGGCAAGAGTAGTTCTGACATATTCATGGGAGCAGATGTTACACAGGAGTGAAATAAGAGGATTGTGGGAACTGCCCTGGAAGAGATTCTGGCTCTGACCACCACTGAGGGGAGTAGTTCTTCAAGGCAGAGAGGGAAGCACATAATCCACACTGGAAACATCAGCATGGGCTAGACACAAACTTCCTCCTTCCAAAAAAGCAGTAGGGGAAAATGAACTTGAAAGCAGATGCTGACAATTGCATTGCACAGGTCATTTCAAGAAAAGAACTCCAGAGAACTCAGACAGATTTTTGTGTTTCCAGTTTATTCAACAGAAAAGAGATGAACTCACTAGCTTTGGGGCCTGCTCGTACTCATGAATGGTTTATGCATGTCTGAGTAAAAGCAGCTCCTGTTGGGGGACCTACAAGAAAAGACAAGGGTTTTCCCCAGCTTCTGCCTTTAACAAGGTTAAGGCTCCTTGACCCACAGCAGAGTTTCCTGGGTTTTTCTTTCTCTAGAGAGCACTTGTTGGAAGGGTCATTGAGTTGACAGAGGAATCATTTCCTTTAATGGGAACACAGGGTTGTCAAAACAGGAGGAATGTGTCCTGGGGCTAGATGACAGGGCCGGAGGATGGCCTCTTGCTTTTGGCTTCCATCTAAAGATCAACATAACCCAACAGGGGGTCAGTGTTCACCTCAGAAGTCAAATTCTCTCCTCTAAGAATCTTGGTCTGCCCATCAGGAGTGACTTTCATCTTTCCAGAGGGGATAGTCATCATTTCTGGGGCTACTGCCCTCTTTACAAAGGGCTTATCCTTCTTTACAGAGGTCAATAATTGCATGGAAATCATAGTCATTTCTCCAAGGGTCACAGTCTCTCCAACAGTCTCAGTCTTCCCTTCCAGAGCCACAGTGTGCCTTACAAAGGATGCAGTTTTGCTCGTAGGGCTCACAGTTCCACCTCTGTGGCTTGTAGTAGTAGTATTTTGAGACTTTCCATGCATATTAGTAGCTGTAGACTTTCCTCCTAGGAATGAAAACCTCGTATCAGTGATCAATACTTTGGTTATGGTTGGCCTTTCAGGGCCAGTTTTTGGAGAATCCATAGCAGTTGAGAGACAAAATTTTGGAGAAAAGAGTTGAACTCTAGAGAAAATAATCAGAACAGGATGAGACTCCTACTGCTTCCTTCCCATCCTATGAATTACTGGCAGGACTACAACCACTCCAGGGCTGAAGTACCTGCTCCCAAAATCCAGAATTGAAGGATTTCATAATACACCCACTTGTGGGCATAGATAAAATCCTACCACATAGAAGCCCTGCCCCCTCACCTCATTGTGTTAACGTGAACCCAGGTACCCATAAGCACTCAGCAGATTTCCTACATTGCTGGTGAATGGCCCCAGGGAGCCTGCCAGTTTGCAATGCTTAAAGCCTCACTTAGACCTTACTGATTATACCTTCAGCAAGACCTTGCTGCCCCCACGGCCTAATAACAGAAACCCCCATTGTCCCCTATCATAGAAGGCACCAGCAACAATGCTGAGGGCAAGGAGGCCAACCTCAACAGCATTTTGTAAAGAACTGGGTTGGAGTCCCCTCTCCCCTCCTGACTAGCAGTGTTAGCTTTTAGAGTCCCAGTTTCTTTTTCCATAAAATGATGGTTATAAATATCTCAAAGGATGTTTCAGCTCTAGCATGCCAGTTTCCATCTCCTAAGTGCCAGGGCAGTGTCTACTATCAAAGAGATGTCAAAAGAAATCTGACTTCTTCTTCTGGCCCTTGTCCCATGAAAGCAGGAGGAAGCAACAGAGAAATAAACTGACCTATATCAAACACTAACTCTGAGCCAGTAGTTTTCATTCCTTATCTCATTTAGTTCTTGTAATAATGTCATGAGTATAAGGATCATTCCCATTTTACATATAGGGAAACCAAACCTCAGAGGGGTCAAATGGAGCATGCCTCTAAACCAAGAAAATGGACTGGCCTGACATCAAAGCTTATTCTCTTACCTTGATGTCATGCTGCTTCACTAAAGCTTGTGGATTGAACAGAAGGTACCCAGCCAGACCCTAGTTATACAACTTCCAACCCCAGTTCCAGGCCATAGCTACTCACCAGCCTGCACCAGGAGACTATGCAGCTTGTGGACCAGGGGGAAAGGCCCAGTGCGACAGAAAGTGCCCTTGGCATCATCCAGGTCCAATGTCCATACCATGGCTCCCCCAAAATGCTCTTCCTTTATGAACATTGCCTGAAAAAGCAGTAGTCAGTCAACCTGCTATGCTGGGCATCCCCAGATTGGGGACAATGTCAAAACACCAAAGATGGCCCCTCAGGAAACACTACAGGAGCAGGACAGCCTGTATTGGAATCTAGCCTTACAACTTACTAGCTGAGTGATCTTGAAACCTTATGTGTCTAGTTGCCTCATATGTAAAAAGGAGATAATAACATTTCCGAAATTTTTAGGGTCCAGAGAATTCCTACATGCGACATGCTACAGAATGGATGGATCTCAAAGACATTACTCTGAGTGAAAGAAGCCAGTCACAAAAGGACAAATACTGTATGCTTCCACTCATAGGAGGTACTTGGAGTAGTCACATTCCTATCAATGGAAAGCAGAGCAGTAATTACCAGGGGCTGGAGGAGAGGGGGATGGGGTTTCAGTTTGGGAAGATAAGACAGTTCTAGAGATGGAAGGTGGTGATAGTTATACAACAATATGAACACGCTTAGTGCTACTGACCTGGATGTCTAAAAATGGGTTAAACAGCAAATTCTGTTATGCATATTTTGCCACAACTTTAAAAATGGTTTTTTTTAAGAATCCCTACATATAAAACATTTGGAGAAATACCTTGCAGGTAGTAAATGTTCATAAATATTAAAAACTATCTCACCAAGATCTCAATGATAATCACCCCAATAAGCATTCTAAATCATAGATATTGCTATGTTACTTTAAAATCACTTCCACATAAACCACATCTTCTTTTGAAAGAAGATGTGGTTTATGTATACAATGGAATATTACTCAGCCATTAGAAATGACAAATACCCACCATTTGCTTCGACGTGGATGGAACTGGAGGGTATTATGCTGAGTGAAGTAAGTCAATCGGAGAAGGACAAACATTATATAGTCTCATTCATTTGGGGAATATAAAAAATAGTGAAAGGGAATAAAGGGGAAAGGAGAAAAAAATGAGTGGGAAAAATCAGAAAGGTAGACAGAACATGAAAGACTCCTAACTCTGGGAAACGAACTAGGGGTGGTGGAAGGGGAGGTGGGTGGGGGATGGGGGTGACTGGGTGACGGGCACTGAGGGGGGCACTTGATGGGATGAGTATTGGGTGTTATTCTATATGTTGGCAAATTGAACACCAATAAAAAATAAATTTATAAAAAAATAAAAAATAATAAAATAAAATCACTTCCACAGGGGCATCTGGGTGGCTCAGTGGTTGAGCATCTGCCTTTGGCTCAGGGCATGATCCTAGGGTCCTGGAATCCAGTCCCGCATCAGGGTCATGCAGGGAGCCTGTTTCTCCCTCTGCCTGTGTCTCTGCCTCTCTCCATGTGTCTTTCATGAATAAATAAATAAATAAAATCTTTAAAAAAATAAAATAAAATCACTTCCACATACCTTATCTCACAGTGACACTACAAAGAAGAGAGAAATCATTTTCACAGATAAGAAAACAAAGGCTTTGGTCCATGATTTTTAAAACCTCAGATATAACTAAATGGCAGGGTTTAGACTCAAGTCCTGGTCCTATTACTACTATGCTCATATTCTCTGTCATGATTGATGCACCCAAATAGCTGCAAGACTTAGCCAAATCAGTTGGCTACTTTCTGGGATTTATTTTCCCCAAATGTGATATAAAAGGAAGGAGGGACCCAATTAGATCAGCTGAAACTGTGAAGATCCTGTTTTTATCCTGCATATACTAACAGGTTAGCCTTCCGGTTTTATGTGTACATATGCACACACACATGCACACATGTGCACACGGTCTCTGGGTCAGAGAATAGACCATTACTCACAGCAACAGAACAGTCAAAATGGCACCTTGACTTCAGTCCCCATGTTCCAGTTGCCCAGTTGCCCATGTCATCCAACATGGCGAAAGCCAGACAGTCACTCACACGTGCATCAAGGTCTGCAGTACAGGAGAAGGATCCTAAAATCATGAGACTTGAGCTTATCTAGAACAGCTGGCAAATCAGACCCTTATCCTCTCCGGAGACATTAGGAGCTTCACTGGAATGTAGACAAATCCTCCCCGGGAAGGGGACCTGTTCAATCTCTGAAAGTCAGCAAAGGCTCTGGAGGAGGAGGAAAGGCTGCTTACTATTTTTATTGGAGCTGGTCTGCTTCCTTTGCTCAGAATGCCCAGACAGTGCAGGAACACTGAGAAATCCAGGGAAAATTATCTGTATCACCTACAGTAGGGGAGACTATGATATCTATCTAATAAGCCCGATACTCTTGCAGTTTCCAAGTCCTGAAAATTTCTCATTCAAAAACTACCTCCTCTTCCAATCACCTAGTCCAGACTCTCATTATCTTACCTGCACACCTTGTGCTCCTCAGAGCTTCTAAAATGCCAAAGTGATTACAGCAGGACCATATGGGGACACACTAAAAACAATTTCCAGATTCTTTCTGAGACCTGCTGAATAGTCAGGGGCAGATCCCAGACCTACATTTATCAAGTCTCAGGTGATTCCAGAGCAGAGGAAGTTTCATAAATCACGAAAGTATGTCATTTCTGGTTTAATTCATTATAGAGCTCTGCCCCACTCAACTTCATTCGACATTGCTTGCACCAGAGGACGTGGTGGTCACACTTAGGTTCCAAAGTTTTCAAACTTGCAGATCATATGCTTGCTCAGAAACCTGATTTTGCCTTAAAATGCCTGCACGAAGAGGACCAAACACCTTCACCAGTATTCAAGTCCCTCCACAAACCAGTGTGCATTTGACTGCCTTCTCTTATACTTGACAGAAATTCTCTACCTCATCCAAATTCTTCTTTGAACCTACTTTGAATGGGCTTTCAGTACCCACACTGAGCCTGTCCACATGTCATTACCTCCTCCTGCTGCTCACCTGCCTCAGGAAGCCCTCCCTGACTTTCTACCCCAACACATATCAGTGATATTCATGGAACACTTAGCAGGATCTACCTCATATTGATATTTATCTGTTACAAAGTTATCTGGTCCAAACAGAAAGGAAGAAACTGTTGCCAAAAATTTGTGTAAACTGAGAGAAATAATTTCTACCCTCAACACTGAGATTTCTTCTCTTCAAAAGGAGAGGGTTAGTTGGATTGATGGAATTAGGAGACCCCAGGTAGGTCAGGTATGCCTGAGATTCACCTGATTTAGTCAACCTCACCTTTTTATCCTCCACATGCACACACACACATGCACACACACACACATGCACACACACAGACTGTACAGGTAAAAGCTTCATGAAGCCAGAAGGAAATTATATGCTATAGCAAGAAAGAACCAAGGTCTTACCTTGGAACTGAAGCTGTTGGCATCATCATAGCCAACCCATACCTTCCCCTTGTAGGCGTATGGCACCTGCTGAAAATCAATCCAGCGCTTTGTCGCTCTCTGGAGAAAGGAGCAAATCTGCCAGGAGGATCACCAGGTTAGTTCTGAGAAGTGCCACAGAGTGAAACACCAGCAGGCACATGGCTCTTTTCCAGGTGGTAAAGAATCCAAGGATCCCTCACCAGGGAGTGAGAAGAGGCAGACCAAAAAGGGAGAGGAAAGTTACTCACAAAGGACCTTCTCTTTTTCCTGAACAAATTTCTACTAGAACAGTTCCTTTCTCTAATGTCCATAATACAAAGAGAGAACCAAGGAGTGGCTGACATCCTTAGAAACCAAACCAGGCTTTGCTAAATAATGCCGATACCACACTACTAACAGTAACCTATCTGACCTCAACCAAACCTGTATCTTATCCAAAGAATTACCATAAGCAAACCTTTCCTTTCTTCATTAGAAATCAGCATGAAGGTCCCAGTCTTGGTAATTATCCAATTAGCATGCAAACCTCTAATAAACTTAAAGTTCTCAAAGGTATGGAGAACTGGATTGTTACAATCACTTGAGCATCTGAGTGTCTACTGGGTGCCTGGCCTTGTGCTGGAAACTGTACACCATAAAGAAGTAGAAGCATTCAAGCCAGTAGCAGAATCTGTCTGAGGCCTTTTCTTTTCTCTTCTTTTCATTTTCCTTTTTTTTTTCTTTGTTCCTTAAAGGTTCTATCAGTATCTCTTTGGCCTGTAATGTCCTTCAAGAATATTATCTCAACTACACCATCACTCCTAACCATGCCTCACAGGATTAGCAGGAAAACATCTCCAGCCAGCCAGCACAGAGCAGAGACTAGGGAGACACTGTACCTCTACTCCTACCTACAGCACCCACATACACTGTGTGCCTCAGGACCTGTTGTCCTCTGCCTGCAAGGCCCTTCCCTTCCCTTGCTCCTGCACATCAGGATTATTCTTGTGTTCCGGAGCTCTACTCTAAAGCTACCTGCTCCATGAAACCTTCCCACACCCCCTACACTTCTTATATCCCCTTGGATCCATGTCTCTTTCCTCCACTCAGTAGCAAGCTTCATTGAGATGGAGAATAAGAGAATGGAATTAGGGTAAGAAAAAAGAATCTGTAGTAGGGAATGTCTTGGAATTGCTTCAAAATAACCTAGTAGTGGGAAGGAGGGAGGGGAGTCAGGGGGTGAAGATGAAACAAGATTGTCTAGGAGTGGCTAGTGACTGAAGCTGGTGAGGGATGGGTGGTAGTGGGGGAAAGGAAGAAGAGCTTATACTATTCTTATACTTTTGCAAATGTTTGAAATTATATATATTTCAACTATTAGTTATTTTTATTTAGGCCAGAGAGTAGTAAATCAGGACTGACTTGTATAACAGTTAAGATTCTTTTGAGGAGTCCCCTTCCACTTAGACTCTACCCAGCCCATCATCCCTTACAAAAGACTCAAATAATTTCCCCTGAAGAAAAAGCAAACATCTCAGATAGTGAATTTCTCTTGCTCTAGTAAACTTCTTCTTTGTCCTGTCTCCAGAGCCCTCATCCTTGCCTCTGCCCAGTTGTCCTTGCTCTTCTAATAGACAGAGGTCCCTATTTCTGTCACCTCATAATAAGCCAAGAAACCAGGGTGCTTGGTGTACATTCCTGGAGATGCGGGTCCCACAGCTTTGGCCTGCAGCCCATTCTTAGAGGCTTTAAGGAGGTGATAGGTACGTCCATAGGTGGGGAATCCCATGAGGAGCTTCTCTGGGGGTGCCCCCAGCTTTCGCCAGTAATTCATGGCATATGCCTGCAGGAAGAGCACAAACCCCACCGTGTTGCTGAGGGCCACTGGCCTGGGCTCAGGGTAGTGTCTGGGCCCCTTGAGATCTTTCCTTACCGAAGAGCTGGGGTCTCCAGGCAGAGAGAACAGGGGGCTGTTGTGTCCTGTGAACTTTTCCCAGCTTCCATGAAAGTCATAAGACAAGACATTGATAAAATCCAGGAGTCTGCAAAGGCAGGAGGAGGAGATACACAGATTAGGCTAACTAGATTTTCAAGTCAGGTCACCAGAGGACTAACTGGCTAACTAGTGGTGCACTACCCACCCAAATTTCCCTCCCATTTCAGCCCAGGCTGCCTGCCCCTCTGTGCCATCTACTTTGCTGCCACCACAGCAAACTCTTAGTTAGGGACCACCGTGCATTAGGACCCATGCCATCTTGAGAGCTTCCATGGAAGGAGGCAAGAGCCAGACAAGAAAATACATTCATGGGGTACATGGGTGGCTCATTTGTTTGAGCGTCTGCCTTCAGCTCAGGTCATGATCTCAGGGTCCTAAGATCAAGCCCTGTAATGGGCTTTGCCCTCAGTGGGGAGTCTGCTTCTCCTTCCTCCCTCTGCCCCATCCCAACTTGTGCTTTCTCTTTCTCAAATAAAAATCTTTAAAAAAAATTTTTTTTTAAAGAAACAATTTATTCATGGGATTCATGGTATCCCTGGGTGGCTGAGCAGTTTACCACCTGGCTTTGGCCGAGGGCACGATCCTGGGGTCCCAGGATCGAGACGCATGTCAGGCTCCCCGCATGGAGCCTGCTTTTCCCTCTGCCTGTGTCTCTGCCTCTCTTTCTCTCTGTGTCTCTCATGAATAAATAAACAAAAATCTTAAAAAAAAAAACCAAGAAACACATTTATGCCTGACATAAGTGCTAACAGAGGTTGCATAAATTGTCGTGAAGAAGGCAGTGCTGCCCCACAGCAGCCAAAGAGCTTCTGTCCTTCCACCATTCAAGGCACCAATGAAACCATGTCTTCCAGAACACTTTCAGAATGAAAAAGTGTAAGTAAGCACTTCCCGGGTCACAGGCGTAAAGGTGTACAAGGATTCCACCATTTAATTTTAATCTGGTACCATTTTAGAGCTGAAGACATTGGGCCTCTGACAGGCTCACTAACTTGCCTAAGGTCACCCAGCTGGCTGACGGCCAGACTCCCTCAATCTTGCCTGGTTATCAAGACCAGTGCTGTCAAACTCTAGGCCCCATGGGGTATCTCCCCTGTGCCCCTGCGCACTGAAACCGGGCTCCCTGGTGTAATCACACAGAAACACCCCATCTTCTCTTTTGTTCTGCATGGAGCCTCGGCTCCTCATTTGTAAATACTCAATTTCTGAGGTTTGAGGGAATTAGCCCAGACCTGGTATGTCCAGAAAGAGTGAGTTAGGAGCTATTCTTTGTAACTTTTGTACAGAGACCCATGCTTGGATAGCTGGGCCGGCCTGGGCATTCCTATTTTTGTTTTTGTGGCAGTGGCTGATTACTCATCTGCTTCTCTGATGCCAGCCACATGCTGCACAATGTTTGTCTACAGCTATCCCCTGGGGCAGCAGAGGCCAGGCCTGTGGTGCACTTTCCCGTGAGACCCAGCAAAGGGCTTTGCGGAACACCCTACCCGAGATGATGGGGCTGTGAGGACTGGTTCTACACCTCCCTCTGATCTCCTAGAGAAAGCCTAGGCTATGTGGAACTAACCCTTGTCCCCACCCACACTCCTCACCTGGCACCCTTACAAGGAGAGCTCACAGGCAATGCTTAGGCAGTGCTGTGGTCCTGAGCGTGATCTGCTCCCTCCCCTCCAACATCCTGTCCCATCAGGCAGACCCACTCACTTTCCTAGAAGGTGCACATCATAAGCTATTTGTATGATGTATGGGTCCCCAGAGACAGCAGCAGAGAGCAGCAGCCTTGGGCGCGTGTCAAGCTTCACCTCATTCTGGAAGGCAAAGAGGAGCTCCTGCCAAGAAAGAGGTAGATGCTGAGACACAGACCAAACAGTCAGGGAATGAAAGGATCATCCAGGAAAGCTTTATTTACGGAGCTCTGAGGACACAGAGGTGAGTCAGACAGGGGCCCTGCCCCAGGCTCCTGAAGAGATGGTCTTGAGCCAATGTGGTAATTGACTGAATGGAGGGGTAGAGGGGTGGCAGGCAAGGTCAGGAGCACACGTTGCAGACTGCCTGCCTGGGGGAGGCCAGGACCTTGTGCAGAGGAGGTGTCACTTGGGCCACAGGGCTGGAGCAGGACCTGGATGTGACAGAAAGAGATACCACAAGACTCCTGCTCTTTTGCCTGACACTTCTAGTTTGATGGCAGTAAAAGAACATTCTGCTTTTCTTATGCCATGAACCCAGATATGATTTTAAAAAACAGAATCACTGCAGGGTTCTGGTACTGTGAAACTTGGCCTTACTTTGATTAAGAGGAGAAAAGTCCGCCGATCACTCATGGGGCTGCCTCTTAGTCCAGGGTACAAGAAGAAGAGGTCCAGACCATCAAAATTATATGTCCTCAGTAACAATATAACTGAATTGATAAACTTTTTCCGGTTGGATAATGTGGACAGCATAGTGGTGAACCTGCAGGAGACCCCGGGTGAGGCAAGGAAGGAAGTGAGGCAAGGTCTGCGGTTCCTGCAGAACCACAACCTCCACACAACCCCTGGGTTTGTGCCCTGTGGGGGGCACACAGGTATGGCCGGAGGAAAGGAGGGCAGGCCTTGGAATCCCTCAACCCTTCTTAGAAGCCCCTCCCAGCAATGGGGACCGGGATTGGGGAATTCAAGCAGCAGGGAGGGGCTGCAGAGTCTCACTTGGATGTGCCAAAGTCCCAGCCACCGATGGACAGCAGTGTTCTCAGCTCCCTATTCCTATGATGTGAGATAGAGGGAGATGAGCTGGTCCCCATTCCAGTGGGGCCCTGGGGAACAGCGGAAAGTGTGGGGGAGGAGAGAAGTGAAAGGGGAAGGCAGGTGGAGGGAGGAAGAGAGAAGAGCAGAGCAAAATACCTGGAATAAAAGAAAGGAAAAGAGGGTCTAGTAATCAAGCCATGGATCATCACAACCTGGGACCCACTCCCCCCACCAGCTGTCCAGAGTCCACAAAACTCCCCTACATCCCTGTGATGCTCCCATGTAGAGGAAAAGAGAGAAGTAATCTAAAATATTTCTCTTCACTGTTTTCTTAGTTGACAAATATTTATTGAGCAATTACTACATGCCATTGACTGCTTTAGGTGCTTGATTGAGATAGAACAGAGAGCGAGACAGACAAGCTCCTTGCTCTCAGGGAGCTTGTGTTCTAATGACAAGGATTTTTACCTTGACCATCTATAACCACTAACGTAATGGCAGACCTCCCCTCGGACAGGGAGAGAACCCAGGAGTTCTGGCGTCAGGAATATCTAAGCAAGCACTTACTGAGCACCAATTGTGTGCAAAGCATTCACCTAGCCACTGGTGTACAAACATATTGGAGACCCTGCTCCTTCCCTTGCGGGGCTCATTGCCTGGGGGATGCAGGTGACAAATGGTGATAAAGACACTAGCAGTTGTGATATGCAGGCTCTCCTTGAAGCATTCTAACAGCATTAGTACATGAACTCCACCCCTCACTGGCTTGAAGGGTAAGTTGAGGGTTGCCAGGCAGAGGCAACAAAGACCTCACAAGGGCAAGGAGGCAAGAATGAGCTCAGAGTGTTATTCAATGGGGAGTTCTCAGGCAGGGATGCTCCCGAGGGACCTCGAGAGGAGGTTAGGGCCAGAAGAATCAGAAGAAAGTTGATGAGTAACAAGAGAAATAGGATTAATTTTCTTCTGTCTGTAAAATCTGAAAATACGATCCCCACATGCAGTATGAACACACCTCTCCTTGAGCTTGTTGAACTCTGGGTAGACAATTTTCCCTTTCTGGGAAGTCATAGCAACAATCTGATTGTTTTCCATGGTGGCAAAGGCAAAGATCAGGTGGGTGCAGAGAAAGGGGTCCAGGTCATGGGGCAAGACGGAGGCAGGCCCAGGGCGACTCTGTGCCCAGCTGGCAAAATAACACACCAGTTTGTGGGCTGCGCCTGGCAAGGGAGAACACAGGTCAGCTAGCACAAACCAAGGGAGGAGTTGGAGCTTGGCTTCCACAGACAGCTGTGAACACAGCCCAGGTGGCCAGGCCACCATAACATCCCCCTTACAAACACAGCCCAAAGCTACACTGAGGTCTGGTCCCCCCTCTGCCCCTACTGCCAACACCCCAGAGGGAAAAGAATGCCTTCTGGAATCCTGATCAGAACGGATCCTCAACTCTGGATCATGGCACACAGAGCGACACAGGGCACACATGACTGAAAATCCTCCGCTGAACTGCAGCAGATCAATGATCCCTGACACAGGAGCAGGGCAGGGAGGAGCTGCAGGAGGTACTCAACACAGAGCGCGTCCCAGCCAAAGAGGGCTCTCCCTGGCTCTGGAGAGGAGGATGCAATTTCCTTACCATCATGGTGTTTCAGCACAAGAAGCAGCCCTGCAGGAAACACAGGATGGAGTCACACTCAGATTCACATGCACACCCAGAGTGACGTGCCCCAGCCCCCCTCCCGTTCACCGGTGCACCAGCCAACTGAGCCCCAGAGCCAGACACAGACGCACAAATGGAGACACGCTCTGTTTACTTGTTTCCTCTTTTCTAAGTGGAGCCAGTAGAGCCAGATCTATCGAGGCTCCTATTCACCCCAATAAACACCATATGGATACACACATGGTTATCACTGGGACAAGATAACATAGAAGTTCTAGCAAAAGCTCTAGGCCAGTGGTTCTCACCCCGGCAACAAGTATAACAAGTAGTGATGTTCTGGCTCCTCCCCTAGAGATTCTGACTTTACTGGTTCAAGGTGGAACTGGGAATAGAGATATTTAATGGGCAGCTGGATTTGAGGACCACTGCTCAGATCACTCCTGCCTGAGCCTCTCCGGTCCTTCACTCTGTCCCATCCCACCTCCACCTAATCCAATCCTGCTGCTTCTCAGGTACTCGAGAGGTGACAAATGTTGGAAGCCTGGTATTGTGGGGGCTGGGACCTGCCACACTCACCGACCCACAGCAACAGCCTGCCCATCTCAAAGGTCTGAGAGCTGCAAGGCTAGGGCTCGAGCCTCTTTATAGGAGCTTCCCTGGGCACAGCCCTGGGACAGTGCTGGCACAGCCCAGACAGACACAAAAGCCGGGTCAGTGATTAATGGGCCCGAGTCACAGTGACCCTAGCACCTCCCATCCTCCCTCTCCAGCAGAGCTGAAGCTTTCAGAGCCAACAAAGAAATAGCTTGATCTGATACTGGCACACGGTGGATGTCGCCAAGGGCCATGGCGAGGGCAGGGCAGTGCTCAGCTCTATTCCTGGTATTTGCCTCCCATGGACTGAGTATGAAGAGTAAATCCTGTATGGAGGCAGTAATTCCACTGTTATCAGACTATTGGTTAGGGAAGCAGCGTAATATAAAGGATAGAAGTTCCAGCTTTGGACCTAGACAGGCTAAGGTTTGAATCTCAGTGTCATCAGTCAGAAGTTTTATAATTGTGGGTGTTACTTAGATCTTTGAGCTGCAGCTTCCATACTTGTAAAATAGAGATAACAGCTCATACTCACCTCATAAGGTTTTATAGAAATTGAAAAGATAATGTATGAAAAATGGTTAGTTCAGGACTTTGTGTGTCATACGGGCTCAGTAAATAGTAGCTGTTACTAAGGACGCCAATAGAGTTGCCCCACAGAGTGAGGTTCTCAAACTCACGTGCTGACACTTGCCAGGCAGGTAACGTTCAGGTAACATAAATGAGTGAAGTGGACACAGTAGAATAGCTCACTCTCCACTTTATTAGAAGAATAGTTCAAGCCCAGTGATACACACCAACTAACACAAAGCCTCTTGGTCAGGAGACAACAGAGCAGGGACTGCACTCCAAGTAGTCACCAATGGCTGCCATGTAGTGGAATAGACCTCATGTTGGAAGATGTCTCAACTTCTCAAGAGAAGACAAAAATCTGATTTGTTGTGGGAGTCGAGAATGTTTGAGTCAGTATATGAATGAGCCAGGGCTAGAATGTGTTAAGAACCTAAGGAACATAAGGAGTATAATTCTGGATACCTGAGGGCCAATATTTTAAAAATACAATATGAATAAACAGAATAGATCTGTAGCCAGATGCTTTTATGGCAGGAAATGTTTTATGAACATTTTATCAATGTTCTTTTTCTGCTACAGAGGATCTCAGATCATGAGTAGGTCCCACATTTCAGGGTTTGAGTCTCAATCATGAAGGACTAGAAACTGGGTGCCCATCTTCTCAGAAGACTGAGAGCTCACCTAGTCCACATGACACTGAGGGACTAACTAGATGTCAATATAATAAATGACACAGGGAAGTATAATGACTAGTGGTGGAATTTACATCACTTCTGGTATGAAGAAATCATAAAAATCGTTTTTTAATCAGATTGCTGTGATATCATGTGATAAAAGCATTAAATGGTATAGAATGGTTACACAAAGGCTATTTCAGTAAAACCCTAGGCAAGCCCGATGGAATACCCCACCTAAAAATACTGTTCCATTTGTTCATCCATCTTTGCTTCCTTTAAGTACTAAATGAGTATTTGTTGAGCATATGCCAGGCCCTGCTAGGCACTCTAGATACAACGGTGAGCAAGACATAGTTTCTGCTCTCAGGGGGCTTCTAGTGAACAGACTGATCATATACTCAAGAGCTAGTGTATGTCTCCCTCCTGGAGAAGTATGTGTCTCTCCTCTCCTGGATAGGGGCAGTGGGGAAAATAGGAGTTTTGCTGCTAAACAGACTTGAGATCCAACTCTTACTGTGCACCAATCCTGGGGCCACTTGAGTCCTACTTGCACGCCCAGTGTCACATTCCATTCCTTGGGCTAAGAGTACCTTGCATCAGGAGACGATCAAGCAAGCCTCTTGAGCAACAATGGGTCAGGCTGGGCAACAACTTGTGCCACTGGTTACATTTCCCCTGGTCTGGTTTCTAACACTAATGACTGTGCTTTTAGTGGGGTTTTCCGGTTCCTAGCCTGAGTCACCTAATTGTTGTTAACGGGTCTTTGCATTAATTTCTCTTCCTGTTCTGTAAACCATAGGCACTACAGTTGTTCCCCACAGCCTGGGTCCTGATTCAGTCTTGCCAGTCACCTGGAGCCCTTGTTGCCTATCTTTTAAGACCCCCTTGAAGTGAATGCCTACCTCTCTCGACTCATAAGCTTCCCCTCATGCTGCCTCCTGTCCCCCAGATTCCATATCACTGAGATTTCCCACTAGGTTTGTGCCCTTCCATCCCAACTCCTGCCCAGCACTAGTTCTTTTTTTTTTCAATTTTAGAATAATTTTATTTCTCTGTTAAATGTACATTGGATTTTAAGATAGCCCTAACATCGGAAACATTAAAATATGAAAGAAATATACATTTTAGAATTGAGACAATATAGCAAATGGCCCCTAGATTAAAAAGGGTCCTGTGCCCCAAATCTGGAAAATACTCCATACTCTGTCTTCAGAAAGATTCAAAATGCACCCCTCAGTGTACTACACTTCTGGAAACTCTAGTGGTAAACAAATATGATATTGATTAGCTTAGAATTTTTCTACTTCTTGGCCTTGTAATTCTTTTCCTGTTGAGCTTGTTGTAAGAAAAAATTCTCTGGACTCCATTTTGGGAAATGCTGGATTAGGGCAGATTTTGTCTGCACTGACACAGCTAACAGAATGTGTGATGCTGGAATGAGAGAAGCTTTCCATTGTTTTGCGTGAAAATACATTATCGCATTGACCTTTAACAAAAAAAAATGCCCATTTTCAGATTATGAAAACTTGATAATCCTTATTTTCACATTATGTAACTCAGAACAGTTGAACATGTTCAACCCACATACCTCAATGGTGCAACTAGGTTTTTAATTTAATACCAGAGACTGCACTCTAGGATTCATATATGTGAGATTCATGGCCAGCACTAGTTCTTAATGCTGTCCCCAGCACAGTTAAAATTGCTTGTCAGTCTGAACTGTCATCTGCACCTGGGTCAGTCCTCTGGGATCCTAGTTTGCTACAGTGGGTAAGGCTGGATCTCAGACCTAACCATTCCATTCCATGCCCTGGGATGATGGAAGATAAAGAGAACACCACGATAGAACCTCTGCTTCGGTCAGCGATGACCATGCCAAGGATGGCAACTGTGACTCCATGTGTATAGCAGATGATGAATAGTAAATGCTGAATGAGGGTTATGTTCAGTCATTTTGCCAGGTCACTCTGTCTGCTCTCAACCCTGGAGCTCTCAGTGTCAGAAAATACAACTATTGTTATATATTTTACACACCCACCCAGATATTTGAAAATACTCCTCCCTAGTGCTTAGCTTGTTCTCATGAGAAGACATTTACAAATGTCTTTTATTTGGCTTCCTGAAGAAGTGGCCTACAGTAGTGCACCCCTGCTGTATTTTACAATACTCAACTAGATAGATGGCAAGATCAGAGTTGAAATACTTTGGTTTTAACAAAGCATTCGGCCAAATCTTTCATGATACTCATGTGCAAATTGGACAAGTATGACCTAAACAAAATCAATTGGTTGAATCTAGAGTCCAAAGACAGTTGACTACAGATTGGCAAAACTTGAAAGATCTTTACCCATTTTAATCTTTAAAATGAATAGGGGCAGCTGGCTGGCTCAGTAGGTAGAACGTGAGACTCTTGACCTCAGGGTTGTAAATTCAAGCCCCATGTGTGGTGTGCAGTTTACTTAAAATAAATCTTTTAAAAAAACCAAATGGGATAGATATGGCAGTTTCCCAATATTTGATACGTGACAATTTTTGGTTGTGCAGGATTTAAAATTAATGTGTATTGAAAAGTGTATAATATCCCTACAACCCTAATTTCATATTGTTTAAAAAATGAGACAATTCAAGAAAGAATTATTTTAATAAATAAAGGTAGTACTATTTGGTTATTTTGCTGCTATGATGTGATGGTAATTCAAGTAATGCCTATGTGCCCATGGCCAATTCCTACCTGGTATGGTGATTTTGATCATATTTGCAAATGTCTTGGTGGCATAGATGTAATTACTCTCATTGGCACAGATCTGAATCCAAACCAACTTTTTTTTTAACAGTAAGATAATGTGAGTTTTCAAAAACTAGGTTTTTCCTCTTTGCTGTCATTTTAACCACCTTGATACAGACATTTCCTTGGGTTCTCACTTCACTGCTTTCTTCTCCATCATTCAAGTGCAGGAGGAAAAGGACTGGGCAAATTTAGTTCCTACCCACCCCATCCCTCCTCACTTTCTCTAAGCCATTACAACTTTGTGAAGTTTATCTCTGTGAAGAACCCACCCCTATTACCCTCTAAGAAGTTACTGTTAAGAACAGTGAAGGCTTTCTTCCCACCTTACCCCAAACCCAGTAATCACATGACTACAAATTCCAATGTTTTTACTTGGGGTCATTGTGACAACAGAGCTCATGTTTGGCAAGGGTGAAGCATGGAAGCTTTACTTAAAATATTCTGTCCATATTCCTTCAAACTGCCCGGTTTCATGTGACTGCAGCTGAGCTAAACTTGCAAAGCACCAAAGTACATAATTGATTGTATTTAGTTTCATAATCAATAACTGACCAGGACTTCTGGCAATAGCCAGTCCACCAACCCAATATTTAAATCCCATCTAGCTACTCTTAAGGGGCTAGGGAAGCACACACACAAATCCTGGGCCATGATTGATACCCTGATGCCTCACATAGTGAGATAACACACACTTCAAAAGACAGGCCAACAAAGCCTAAGCTTTTTATCTCACCAAAAAGTATTTTTGATTTTCTGATGCTGCACTTTATAAAATCTTCAGAGTCCACAGAAACAGCATTCAGACTTCCTATGTCCAGAGAATGGGATCCAGAGGCCAGGAGAGTCAGGCCTCAAGCTGTTTTTCAGTGGGAAACATGGCTGACATTTTTCTGCAAGTCTGTGTCAGTTTTTAACTTAACTGAATTTTAAGCTCTCCATCATCCCAACTTTTTTCCATGGCATCTATGACACTCATCTTTCATATATACAATTCCATGGGCAGGGAGTGGAGGGGGAGCATTACACAGGCACCAGCCAAAATTTTGAGAAGCCAGAAAAATGCATTTTTGACTCTGTTTAATGGCAAAGAGATGTGCAAAACTATGATGAGTGTCCTGACTCTTCCTTGAGGTAAGCTAAGCAGGATTTTTGTGAATGGAAGCATGCCATGAGGAAGGCAGATTAAGTTCTATAAAAAATAAAGTTGCTCCCATCTCCATGAGTAGTATATATAGCTGCCTCCAAGAATCCAGGGATGCCCACATCCCATACCTCATCCAGTCACGGCTAATTTCTCATACACAGCTACATAGGAAGCATAAAATCTTTTGTGAACTTTTTTTTGTTTTTGTTTCTGGTAGGGGGGAGAGCTTGGGAAAGATGTAAGATGGACTTAATTCCCTCCCACCACCAAAAACTATGTATCTACACACACACACACTCAGACATACCTACATATCCAATTTTAAGAAAGTTTTTCTTTCCTATGACTATAGGATCCCAGAATTCAGTCTCCCTCAGGCTGAGAGACAATGCCTATTGACTGCCCAGATCTAGTGCAGAGCATACTGTAAGGCTCCTGTGTGGTCTCACAGGCTGACAGGGCAGGGGCAAAGGGAGTGGGTACTCATGGGGGATTTGCTTTTTGTCTTAAATCCAATCTATTCAGAAACACTCTTAGGTCCAAGGGCTGCAAGAGGCTCTGTGGGCAGGATGTGGTGGATAACCTGATGGTCCCAGCCCACTGTGGTAAGGAGAGAGTGATTGAGCGGGGACCACGTAGTGTCTCTCACAAAGTCTCTGTGGGCTTGGCTTCTAAACCTAAAAGAGAAAAAAGGAAAGTTTGGACATAGTGAGAGACAAGAGGAAAAAGCAAAGGTGGAAAGGAGAGAGAATCCAACACAACCAGGACACCTTTCTAGATGTGCTACACGAACTTCACCAAATGCATGGCAATGTGGTTATCCACAGAGAACCTCATCTTTTACTCAGTCCCGTGCCCTAATTCCATATAAAAGTGGTGGCTAGAGAAGGGTAGTAACATGGGCCAGGATCAGAGAGCAAATCCAAGCGAAGAAGGAAGTATAATTCCAGTACTCTGCTGCCTTTCACCCCACAGCAGGCCCATTTTATGGATGTGCCTTGTATGTGAAGAGGGCAGACTGCTCCTTTCTGGGGGATAGCTGGAACACCAGGCTGGGAAATCCCACCTGCCACCACACCCCACCTTGACCAGGGACAGAGCTGGTTGTGAGTCAGCCCCAGGAAGAGGGAGACAGTCAGTGTCAGCCTGCTGCCATCACCTAGTCCCCTTGAGTGAGACAGTGCACTCGGTGTACTTTAATGAAAACAGAAAGGACACAGCCACCCGCAGCTCTTCTCCTCAATTCCTGATGACTTACACCTTAGAAAGCTCTGAGTCCAGCACAGCGAGTGAGCAGTCCTCACTGATAGTGGCCAGGAAGGGAATTCTAGGAGAGCAAGGGGAGGGTTATGACAGGTAAAGTCATGGTCCCAAGATGAATCCTGTCCAGTTTAGTCCCCAACCCACCTAAAGCGACCCAGAGGAGGTGTCTTGCTCCTCACTTTGGGTTAAGGTCTGGCTACCACTCAAGTCCACATTACAAGTTCCAGGGAAAGATGAGGGAAATGCAACAAAGCCAGGTTGACAATCATCCTGGCAACTAACTACCCCATTTGGTCCCTCCTTGCAGCTTTAGCAATAACCCAGAAACACAGGTTTCCCACCCAGAGTCTCCGAAGCCCACAGTATTCATCTTTTTTGGGTGTTGAGCAGGAACAAGACCATTGTTCAGCCATGTGCAGACAGAAACCACATCACCCACGAAAGGATTATGGCCTTTTTTTTTTTTCTTTAGGACTATAGTCTTAAGAGATCTTTAGCATTCTGAAACCTCAGCTATGGCACTGTCTGCTTTAGGAATGATCTATCTGCTAATGCTCTGCAAACATAAGCAAGCCCTTGCACTGTCCCATTCATATCCAGCAGGCCCTTGGGGACAAAGGACAGTACCTGCGTGGGGCAAACACCAGCCCAGTGACACACGAGTGCACAGCTGAGCTGAGGGCACACCTTGCACTCTTGGTGTTCACCAGGGAGACAGTCCCACTCACAACACCTAGAGAAAGCAGGGAGCCCATCACAGTGGGTAAGAGCATGGGTCCTGGAGTCAGCCAGACCTGGATTTGAATGCTAGTCCCTCAGACTTACACAAGCTAACCACTCTGTGCATCAGTTTCTTCTTTTGCAAAATGAGGATAATTAGTCACTGGTGGTTGTGAAAATTAATGAACGGGGTAGTTATTATTTTAACCACAAACTATGTCATCACAGGTACAGCCTCATCGCTGTGAGCGCATGAGCGCTACCCCCACTCTACAACAGAATTCTCTACATAACAATCCACTTGTTCTGTTGTCGTCCACTGACTTCTGGCTGCACCCAAAACATAGGAGCTGAGGCACACATTCAGAAATCAAATCTACCCGGAAAAAAGTCATCACATCAAACTAAAACCACTTTTGGATCATCTCACCTTCCCACCTCACCACTGGCAGAATTTACAGAATGTTCAGGTGTGCTGCTGAGATGGAGTGGCCAGGGCTTTTTGCTTTACAGGGTCAGCGTGCTCTCATCCTCCCCCTTCCCAGAGTCAAAATGCTGTGTGAGAGGCTACCTTACCAAAAACAAAAACTTCACTCTGCTGAGGATGCCAAGCCAGGGAGGTAGGAAGGTAGCCAGAGGCAGTGCAGCCTGCAAGAGAGAAGAGGGATCTGAAACAAGACTTAGAGCCCAGCTTTGTGAAGGAGCTTCTCAAACGAAATCACCCCAAGTTCCAGAAGCACCTTAATTTGCCTTCCCAAACCCTGCTAAGGTAGTTGTGTCCTTGCCCTCGACCCTCATACCTTCATTTATATTTCGGCCTCTTGTCCTTTCTGGACACTAGTCACAGGCAGGTTTCAGGTATAAAGCAAGAAGACAACAATTCTGGCCCCTTTGTCTACCCATCCTAGAAACGTAAAGTAAATCAGCCACCCACAAACCAAGCCTTCATCTTGCTACCCACTGCACACAATGGAATCAACAGAGCTTCAATGGGAAACAGAGTGATTATGTCTCTTATGCCACAATGACTAAGCATCTGGTGACTTTGCCTTTGTCTCTGACCCAGGAAGCCTCTTCCAGGCGGGTTCCTACTACCACCCTTCCACCACTGGCTCTGACTTACCCATCTGTAATGCTGGCTTGGGACAGCGGGTATCCCAGAGTAAAATTCTGTTGTCCTAGAAGGAGGAACAGGAAAAGAGCTTCACAATCCAAAAAGCAGCTGCAGGCCTCCACACTAGACTTGTGGCCAAAGGGTTCGAGTGTGGTTAGAAGTGAGGAGGGAAGGAAAGGCTATATCTCACCTCACCGCATAAAAGGAACATGGAATCCTTGTGGGGAGAGGCCGTGACACAGGTGACCTGCCCAGAGTGAGCTGTGAAGGAGAGAGAGAAGCAAGCATGACAGAGAAGCTTCAGGTATCACTACCAAGCAGCCCAGATACCACCAAGGGACCCCTTATCTCATGATGCAATTTAACACATTTTCTGAGAGATTTTTGAATCAGACTTAACCTAAGGGAAAATGTTGATGGAGTTCTAACACTAAAAGGCAGACCTGGTCTCATCCATTTGGGGAAGACAATGAATCAGTAAAGACAAGGGAAGAAAGATCAGGGGCTGGGCAAGAAGAGTGAAGGAATTTACATCCCAGAATAGCAATTTTTAGACTTTAGTACACACACCTCAGGACAACATATAGAAACTTTCAAGTGAGGTCTGGACACTGATACATTTAGGGAAATAAACTTTACAAAGTTATCTTTCCTTATATATGCAATGAAACATTACTTAGCCATCAGAAACAATGAATACCCACCATGTGCTTCAACGTGGATGGACCTGGAGGGTATCAGGCTGAGTGAAATAAGTCAATCAGAGAAGGACAATCATATGGTTTCACTCCTACGAGGAATATAAAAAAATAGTGAAAACAATCATAGGGGAAAGGAGAGAAAATGAGTGGGAAAAATCAGAGAGGGAGACAGAACATGAGAGACTCCTAACTCTGGGAAACGAACAAGGGGTGATGGAAGGGGAGGTGGGCAGGGGATGGGGTGACTGGGTGACGGGCACTGAGGGAGGCACTTGACAGGATGAGCCCTGGGTGTTATACTATATGTTGGCAAATCGAACTTCAAAAATAAATACATACATACATACATACAACCAAAGTTCCCTTTCCTCTATCCACTGGAAAAAAGACAGTCTCTTCAATAAATAGTGCTGGGAAAATTGGACATCCACATGCAGAAGAATGAAACTAGACCATTCTCTTACACCAGACACAAAGATAAACTCAAAATGGATGAAAGATCTAAATGTGAGACAAAATTCCATCAAAATCCTAGAGGAGAACACAGGCAACACCCTTTTTGAACTTGGCTACGCAACTTCTTGCAAGATACATCCATGAAGGCAAGAGAAACAAAAGCAAAAATGAATTATTGGGGGCAGCCCCCATGGCGCAGCAGTTTAGCGCCACCTGCAGCCTGGGGTGTGATCCTGGAGACCAGGGATCGAGTCCCATGTCAGGCTCCCTGCATGGAGCCTGCTTCTCCCTGTGCCTGTGTCTCTGCCTCTCTCTCTTTCTCTCTGTGTCTCTATGAATAAGTAAATAAAATCTTTTAAAAAAATGAACTATTGGGACTTCATCAAGATAAAAAGCTTCTGCACAGCAAAAGAAAAGTCAACAAAACTACAAGACAACCTGCAGAATGGGAGAAGATATTTGCAAATGACGTATCAGATAAAGGGCTAGTCTCCAAGATCTGTAAAGAACTTATTAAACTCAACAGCAAAGAAACAAACAATCCAATCATGCATGGACAAAAGACATGAACAGAAATTTCAGAGGAAGACATAGACATGAACAACATGCACATGAGAAAATGCTCCACATCACTTGCCATCAGGGAAATACAAATCAAAATCACAATGAGATACCACCTCACACCAGTGAGAATAGTGAAAACAAGACAGGAAACCACAAATGTTGGAGAGGATGTGGAGAAAGGGGAACCCTCTTGCACTGTTGGTGGGAATGTGAACTGGTGCAGCCACTCCGGAAAACTGTGTGGAGGTTCCTCAAAGAGTTTAAAATAGACCTGCCCTACGACCCAGCAATTGCACTGCTGGGGATTTACCCAAAGATACAGATGCAGTGAAACGGCGGGACACCTGCACCCTGATGTTTATAGAAGCAATGTCCACAATAGCCAAACTGTGGAAGGAGCCTCGGTGTCCATCGAAAGACGAATGGATAAAGAAGATGTGGTTTATGTATACAATGGAATATTACTCAGCAATTAGAAATGACAAATACCCGGGCAGCCTGGGTGGCTCAGTGGTTTAGTGCCTGCCTTCAGCCTAGGGTGTGATCCTGGAGACCTGGGATCGAGTCCCACGTCGGACTCCCTGCATGGAGCCTGCTTCTCCCTCTGCCTGTGTCTCTGCCTTTCTCTCTCTCTCGCTCTGTGCCTCTCATGAATAAATAAATAAAATCTTAAAAAAAAAAAAAGAAAAAAAAAGAAATGAGAAATACCCACCATTTGCTTTGACATGGATGGACCTGAGGGTATTATGCTGAGTGAAATAAGTCAATCGGAGAAGGACAAACATTGTGTGGTCTCATTCATCTGGGGAATAAATAAAAATTAGTGAAAGGGAATAAAGGGAAAGGAGAGAAAATGAGTGAAAATATCAGTGAGGGTGACAATACATGAGAGATACCTAACTCTGGGAAATGAACAAGGGGTATTGGAAGGGGAGGTGGGCGGGGGTTGAGGTGACTGGGTGATGGGCACTGAAAGGGACACTTGGCGGGATGAGCACTGGGTGTTATGCTATATGTTGGCAAATTGAACTCCAATAAAAAAAATTAAAAAGAAAGACTACTTAGGAGCTACTTTCAAAATGAGATAGACACTTACGTTCAGATATTAAAACACCTCTAAGATACATAGTTAATTGGAAAAAACAATGTATAGGAGTATACTGTGATTTGTGTTAATAATAAAGAGCTATTCAAATGACAGATGGAGATAGGCTTTTGCTTGTATACGTTTAGAATATTTCTGGAGGAACAATGAAAAAGTATTCTGGAACAGTAACAGTGGTTGCCTCCTCAGAGGCACACCTGATAACTGCAAGTTCCGTTTGTGAGAGAGACAAACTGTCCTCTATAATGTACCTTGTACCCTTTGAATTTTTTTTTTGCCATCAACACTTACTATTCTAAATAAATTGAACTTAGAAACAAAACAAAAAAACAAAGTTCTCTTTCTTAAAATTGAACTAAGAAGCTGCTGCCAGTCTGCCAGTGCCCCTTTCCTACCTCCTCTTTCACATTCCCCTCCTCCCAGTTTTAGAAGGGATATGCACTTCTCACCCACCCATCTCACCATGGTACAAAGCCCAGGTGTCCAAAACCCTAAGGTATTTTTTTTTAAGATTTATTTATTTATTTATGATAGACACAGAGAGAGAGAGAGGCAGAGACACAGGAGGAGGGAGAAGCAGGCTCCATGCCGGGAGCCCGACGCCGGACTCGATCCCGGGACTCCAGGATCACGCCCTGGGCCAAAGGCAGGCGCTAAACTGCTGAGCCACCCAGGGATCCCTCCAAAACCCTAAGGTATTAAACAAAAGGGGCTTTTCCCTGAAAGCCAAAGAGCATCTGGGTAAAATTCAGTGCAGAGGCTGGCCCTGTTTCATCCTACCACAAACCACAACACACCACAAACAACTAGAGAATTCTGGGATTCTATTTCTGCCTAACAATGAAAATTTTGAAAACTATGACAGATGGTTATCCTGAGGACGCATCTGACAAATTTAACTGAACTTAAAAATGAAGTCAGACATTTTCTGATAGAAAGTTGAGTCTAGGGATGCCTGGGTGGCTCAGTGGTTGAGCGTCTGCCTTCGGCTGAGAGTGTGACCCTGGGGTCCAGGGATCGAGTCCCAGATCAGCCTCCCCACAGGGAGCCTGCTTCTCCCTCTGCCTGTGTCTCTGCCTCTCCCTGTGTGTCTCTCATGAATAAATAAAATCTTAAAAAAAAAAAAAAGAAAAGATAAAAGAAAGTCGAGTCTAACTTGGCCAGCTGGCTTAACAATGCAGGTTGGTTTTTAGCCAGTTAGGTTATTTGGTTGACATTTTGCATAGATTAAAGGAGCTTAAACTGCAAATCCAAAATTTTGACAAACGTGTGCTTGAAACCAGTGCACTATATGGGCAGAAAGTACCTCCTTTGCAATTATTTAAACTTAGATGCCAATTTAAAAATGTGGTACAGGGTAGTTTTTAAAAAAATTTTCAGGAGGGCTACATGCCAAAAACTTTGAAGATCACTGCTCTATTATGCTTAGAGGCTGTGGAAACCACCTGAAGGTATTTACCAGACTACCAGAGATAGTCTGAATATGACTCTAACCAAGACCGAAGGATGTAATCAAACCACCTTTCATAGTTCTTTCCTAGCCCTAGAATCGATAGAAAGCCAACACAATGAAAAGGAATTGACCACTCACTTGAAAGCAAAGTTCAAAGACAAGAACCATGGGAAAATATAAAAGATAAATAAGTGGTTCTTCTGCCCTCAAGGGATTTACAATTCAGGGGGCGGGGGGGGGGGGGGGGGGGGAGGAGCGGGGAGGGAGTAAGACAGAAATACAAAGAACTGATGAAATATGGTGAATGGAAGAAGTGCTGAAGGAGTTAGTGCAGACCAGGAAAATCCCTCATAGGGCAGCCTGGGTGGCTCAGCAGTTTAGCGCCACCTTCAGCCCAGGGCCTGATCCTGGAGACCCTGGATGGAGTCCCACATAGGGCTCCCTGCATGGAGCCTGCTTCTCCCTCTGCCTGTGTCTCTGCCTGTCTCTCTCTCTCTCTCTCTCTCTCTGTCTCTCATGAATAAATAAATAAAATCTTAAAAAAAAAATCCCTCATAGACCTAAGAAACAAAAGACATCAGTGTTTTAACACTGACTATTTGTTAAATCCTGGACTCTGAAGGTCTGGGATATGTATGAGTTTCTGTTTTTTTGCTTTGGCACATATGTGAATCATTCACTTTGCAATTAGAATTGGCAGGGAATGGCACTTAGACATTGAGGGAACCAGGTAATCACCCGGCACCTACATCTCTTAACCACACACACATTAATGCTCTAGGCATCATCTTCATGAAGAATGACTCCCAGAATAAAGTCAGCTGCTACTACTGTTAATGAAAGAGAGTAAAAAAAAAAAAAAAAAAAAAAAAAAAAAAGATTTTTTTAAAGTAACATTAATAGAAAGTGATGATTCTCACCAGAAAAACAGAAACCTTATGGAAGTGAATATTCAAAAGTGCAAGATACACAAGTTTCAGAGTGTATACTTGGAGAATGCCAAGGCTCCACTGTGACTGGGTTTAATTAGGGCAGTTATATTTACAGGGCAAGTAACAGAAGGGCTCGAATGCTATTACAAGAAAATGAGATATTAAACCACAAGCCACGGAAATCATGAAAGGTGAGGGACTACAGATGGAGAGATGAGGTGAGTGCCACTATCAGTGTGAAGTAAAACTTGGAAGCAAAAGGGAGCATCAGAAATGGAAAGGGAGGATCACTGACCAAGTGGAAAAAGATGCCAAAGAACTTGGGAACCCACTGATAGTGAGGAAGCAGGAGGGGTGGAAAAGGCCTGTGAGGTGGAGTCTCATGTGGCTAAAGGATGGGGAGGCCAGTACTAGAAACAGGAAAAACACATGTGTTCCAACAAGAACTTCCTTTAACTGACATGTCCTATGTCATTGCCTACTGGGCTTCTGCAAAGGCCTATTCACAATGTATTGCAATATCTCTAAGGAAATGTTATAGACATGTCATAATAAATCATAATAAATCACTGCATTCTTACAGTAAGCCCAACTTTACTGGGTGAGGCTAATAGGATAGTAAAAACACCCAAAGGATGTGTAAAATGCAGGAGCAATCAGCACAAGGACCCACCAGAAGTCTTTGCTACCTGCGTGCCAGAGCTCAGGACACTGACTGTAGACATGATGTCATCATGCTCATACTTGCAGAACTCGCTGACAATGAGTGTCTGGTTCTTGTCCAGCTCCCACAACTCAACAGCACCTGTTGGGAGTGGGGAGAAGGTTGAGGGAAATGAGTGTGGATTACACCAAGATAGTAATTCACTTTCAGGATTCAAGTGAGTCCACTGTCACTAAACTAATAAAATAAGCTATCACTATAAAAGCAAAAGCAAAATCCACTATCACAAGAGGATTCAGCTAATTTCCAAGTCACCTGGCTTTATGCAGGCATTACTGTTTTCTTAATAACAGTCCAGACAATTAGGCAAGGAAAGTTTCTAGAAAGACAGGAAAAGATGGAATGGCTGGCAAAATCCATTATCTGGCTTCCAGTAAGAAGACACTAGAGATTAAGTTCCAGGAGACATGGAAAAAGTGTCAACAATCTGTGTAGCACACAATCCAGTGTGGTCAAATCTTCCCAATTGGTTGGACATTAGTATTTGTTGAACAATTTGAATAAACACCTTACAGCTTCTTTAAAAATACTGTAAATAACTGACTGTCTTGCACAGTGACAGGTTAAGTACAGAGAGCCCCCCCCCAAAAGTTATCTTGAATATGTAGTGCTCAAGCTGAATTGTCAAAGGCTCAGTCTTTAATGCCCACTTTTATCCTTCCATGCAATGCCTGCCAATCCCCAAATTCTGATTTTTTAGTTCCAAGGACTCCACTGCTGAATTTGACTTTCAAAGCAAACAAAGCAGAAGGAAGACAGAGAGAAGAAAACAGGAGGAAATAGAGACAGCACAGACTGGCTTAAGCATCATCTTTAAGATCAAGATTATCCTTAGTCTGGGTTGAGGGGGGGGGGGATATGGGAAGGTTGCCGGGAAGAAAAATGGTTCTGATCCATTTCTTGTTTTTTTTTTTTTTATAAAGTTATTTTTTATTGGTGCTCAATTTGCCAACATACAGAATAACACCCAGTGCTCATCCCGTCAAGTGCCCCCCTCAGTGCCCGTCACCCAGTCACCCCACTCCCCTGCCCTCCTCCCCTCCACCACCCCTAGTTCGTTTCCCAGAGTTAGAGTCTCTCCTGTTCTGTCTCCCTTTCTGATATTTCCCACTCATTTTTTCTCCTTTCCCTTTTATTCCCTTTCACTAATTTTTATATTCCCCAAATGAATGAGACCATATAATGTGTGTCCTTCTCGGATTGACTGACTTCACTCAGCATCATACCCTCCAGTTCCATCCACGTCGAGGCAAATGATGGGTATTTGTCGTTTCTAATGGTGAGTAATATTCCACTGTATACACAGACCACATCTTCTTTATCCATTCCTGACCCATTTCTTAATTTTGTTAGAAATTCCCACGAGGCAATTCAGAATCTCCGAAAAGCATTTTCCTGCTACACAAGATCTCTCCTTCAGACCAACACCCCGAAGCTCCCCCTAGCATTGAAGATGGGACATTAAAGATTGAGCCCGGTCCGCCCCACGTCCCATCCTTCATTCCACCTGTGGGGTTGAGGAGACAGGGACTCACCTGAGTCGGACGCCACTAGGATACCTGTCCCCAACCCAGGGCGGCCGGCCACTCCGGCCTCTGTCTGCACAGCGGAGCAGAAGCCTTCGTTGGGGGCGGCACAGGGGTCCTTGAAGAGCCAGAGCGAGCCAGCCCAGCAGCGGGCACTCAGGCTGCAGGCCCCAAGCAGGAGCGCCCCGTGGACGGGAAGCACCAGCGGCCAGCGCGGGAGCAGAGAGCAGGCTCGTCTCCATGGTGACCGCACAGCGGCTCGCGGCCGGGTCGGGATCTGAGCTCAAGGACCCGGCGCAGGGGTGGGGACTGAACTAAGCGACGCGAGTCAGGGGACGGGGCGGGGCGGGGCGGGCTGGAAAGGGCATCGCCCCCAGCCCAGGTGAGGGGGCCCCCGGGCCCGGGACCTCGGCTCCCCGGGCCGACACTGCGCAGCCTCTAACTGCGGTGCCAAACGAGCGGGTTCCACTCGCGGGGGGCGCTGGGGGGGGCGGGGCTCCCTGCCGCATCTCCACGGCTCCAGCTCCAACCTGGACGCAAACTGGGCGCGCGCCCGAGACTCGGCTCCCGGAGCCCCCGCGTGGTGCCCTCCCGGCCTCCGCTCCTTCCCACAGGCTCCGGCCACTCTGTGTCTCGCGAGAACTGCTTCTACGGTTCCGTGGCGCGGTCGGCAGCGCCCTCTGGCAAAAGGTTCATCCCGCGCCATGCCTAGTATCGCGAGAAAAAAATTCGAGGCAAAGGTAATGGACGGAGGGCGCCATGCTTTCCTCTCGCGAGACTTGTGAGGGCGCCATGCTTTCCTCTCGCGAGACTTGTGAGCGGCCGTCTTCCTGCGGCCCCCGAGGGAGTACCTGGTCCAGGTGTCAGTGACGCCGACGCTGCTGCGGGGAGCCTCGTTGACCTTGCTGTTCCGGGCGGTGCTTTCAGCGGCCGCCGCGGTGGGTGAGAGGCCTACACCCTGGTCCGAGCTGTCAGAGTGATTGCAAAGGAGCGCGTCTAGGGTTGTCGGCAGGGGTGGGAGTAACGGGGGTGCATAAAGGTGCAGCGAGACTTGGGCCTGACCGGGGTATGCATCCCCCCCCCCCCCCCCGCAAGGGTAGCGCGGGGGCCTCGGGGCGCAGGGAGGGCGCACGCCCTTAGTGGGCGGGGGACGGTCAGATTTCACCTTGACCTTGCTGACCTGTGCCTTGTTTACCTGCAGCCCCCTGTCTGAAGAATCCAGTTCTTGGTCCAGGGTAAGTGAGAAGGACGTCACGCTTGGTCCTTGTTTTATCACCTCCCTTCACTTCTCCGTAACCCCCTCTTAGCTTTACGCCCGAAATCACCCTTTGTTGGGTAATTTTGAAAGGCCTAAAGCTTCATTCCAACAGTGGTGCCCCTGTGACTGCCTGCAACTTTGTCGTCTCGTCTCATGGCAAAGAGTTAAGAGGATAAGTGATGTGTTATAACAAAACTAGAAGCTGGTTTCGGTGTCTCCGGCCCTTTTTCCCTCGTGATCTTCATCGAGGCTTAAGTGCCGCGGCGGGAATCGGGAGTTTCCAGATCGCTCACTCTAAAACAAGTTTTCTTTTTTTTTTTTTGGAAGGGAATAATTAATAGTGTTTATTTTTTTTATGTATATTTTTATTGGAGTTCCATTTGCCAACATATAGTATAACACCCAGTGCGCATCCTGTCAAGTGCCACCCTCGGTGCCCGTCACCCATCCCCCCGCCCACCTCCCCCTCCACCACCCCTTGTTCGTTTCCCAGACTTAGGAGTCTCTCATGGTTTGTTACCCTCTCTGATTTTTCCCCACTCATTTTCTCCCCTTAAAACAAGTTTTCTTAAATAAAACAATGAAGCATATTATTTTTGAGCTCAGCCTCCAAGAGGAGGCAGCTATAAAGTAGTGGTTTAGAGCAAGGACTAAAGCTAGAGGTATACACCTGGTTTCTCCACATAACAAGTTGTGTGACCTCAATTTCCTCCTCTGCAAAATGGAGATAATAGTACATTATGGGTTAGGAGAACTAAGAGACTTAATTCCCGTAAAATTCTGAAAACAGTGTTCAGTATATACTGAACTATATACATAGTATATACTATGTGCTTAGTGTTGGCATGTTATTAATGTTTCATAAATCATGTTAACTTTCTTTGGAATTACTCTTTTTACTTCCAGACTTAGACCTATATCTTGCCAAATTTAATATTGATGCCTTGGAAACATAGCTTTTAATCCATCTGTAATTAATTTTTGTGTGTGCAATAAAGTGAGGCTAAAATCGCTTCCAGCTTACCAGGGAAGAGAGAAAAAAGATTCCATACAGACAGGTAAACAATTTTAATAGAAATCAAATAAAATAATTACATATGTAAGATATAAGGAGCATACTCATTTTCTCTCTGTTTTCACATTCTATGCCTAATACATCAGCAAGGCTTTTCCTCCAAATTATATCTGGACTCTAACCACTCTTCCACTATCACTGCTACTGAATTATGAACTGCCATCAACTTTCACCTGGTCTATTTCAGTAGTCTCTTAACTTGTCTCCTTACATCTCTATTCTTGTCCCATTACAGCCCATTCTCCTACTAGCCTTAGGGATTCCATAAGCCCCAGGCCCCAACAAAACCCTTCAGAGGTCCTCTTTCCACAACCCCAGTACAATGTCAATGCTGGGACCTTATCTGTTCATTGCTTATGCCCCTGGCACCTGACATAAAGGTGAGTGAATGTAAGATTGGAAAGGCCTTTATAAAGGATATGCTTGAGATGTTCTGAAGGCTGGGTGGGCTTGGCAGCCAACCTGCCAGGCAGAAAGAGCAGCATGAGACATGTTTTTTTGTTTTGGGGAGCTAGAAGTAGTTTCACATGGCTAGAGGGTAGGAGAATGAAGGAAAATGAGGATATAAAATCTGACAGGTATTGAATCTTATATGCTATGTTAAAGAGTTTGTTTTCTGTAGGCAGGAGAGCCTGTTGAGTTTTGTGTTTTTTAAGATTTTACTTATTCATGAGAGACACAGAAAGGCAGAGACATAAGCAGTGGGAGAAGCAGGCTTCCCACAGTGAATCCTTGCAGGACCTGATCCCAGGATCACGACCTGAGCTAAAGGCAGATGCTCAACCACTGAGCCACCCAGGTGTCCGGAGCCGGTTTAGTTTTTTTTTTTTTTTTTTTTTAAGATTTTATTTATTTATTCATGAGAGATACAGAGACACAGGCAGAGGGAGAAGCAGACTCACCTCTGGGAGCCTGATGTGGGACTAGATCTCAGGATCCTGGGTCATGACCTGAGTTGAAGGCAGAAGCTCAACCACTGAACCACCCAGGTGCCTAATCCTATATAGTTTTAAAGTCAGGTTTGCATTTTAAAAACATTGGCACTAGTGTGGAGGAGCTAAGTTTAAAGGGGTGTTTGTTGAGAAGTAGAGACCAGGTTTTGGATTATTAAGTAGTTTAGGCCAGAGACGATAAGGGCTTTAAGAGAGCCTGTTCAAGAGAGGATTTGAGTTGGCCTAAACTATTTAAATCAGTGGTTCTGGGTGGCTCAGTTGGTTGAGCATCCAACTTTTGATCTCAGCTCAGGTCTTGATCTCAAGGTTATGAGTTCAAGCCCCATGCTGGGCTCCACATTGAGCATGGAGCCTACTTAAAATATAAAAATAAAAATAATAAATCAATGGTTCTCATCCTGGACCAACATTGCCCTCCAAGGGACATTTGGCAATGTCTGAAGATGTTTTTGGTTGTCACCACTGGATGGGATGGGGGGATGTTGACTGGCGTTTAGTGTGTAAAAGCCATGAGGATACAGCTAATCACTCTACAGTGCATAGAACATCCTTCCACAGCAACAAAAAATGCCAATAGTGATGAGATTGAGAAACCCTGATTTAAATGAAAGAACCTCGAGCATGATTCTCAAATTACAAAAGTTAGTGGGCTAGCTAAAACATGGGGAGGCAGAAATAACCTTCAAAAGATAAGCAGCTCACCAAAATCAATGAAATAATATAAACCCTTACCTTGCAAAGGGATAGAGGTTGAGTGGGGAGGTGGGGGACAAAAAACATACTGAGGATTTGAAGGAGACTGAGCTGGACAGCATATATAAAAAGACTAGGAAATTTTGTTTCATCATAATTTTAATGAGAGATCAATATGTAGTAACTGCTTAAAATGCAGTCCTGGGCTGTTAGAATATGAGAGTAATTTACTAATCTATGATAATAGTATAATAATTCAAGCTGAGTAATGGTATTAGCAAGTTCTCAATATATATTTGTAGAATGAATGAATTGGTGAAGCTGTATTTAGAGTATTATGTTCAGTTCTGTATACCTCACTGTAGTAAGCAAAACCGGGCAGCTTCTTGTGGACCGTCAGGATTGTGAGAGAACTGAGGTGTTTAACCCAAATACCTGGGCATTGCATGTGGTACACAGAAAAATGAAATTGGAACTAATGGAAAGAGGTTTCAAAGTAGGTACATAGCAGTTCCATTTAAAGATGAACATAATTAGAGCTACCCTACACCGAAAAGGCCTGTTTCACACAGTGGTTAGTTAGCACCCCATCACAGAGAGTACTCAAGTCAAAGTTCTTGCCATCAAGGTGCTCACAACACAGTGAATATATAATTGCTAATCCCTTACATAGAACTTTACTGTATGCTTAGCACTGTTTGAAGCTCCTTACCTAAAATCCTCAAGCAACCCTGTAAACTCATTCTATATTCCCACACTACTAGAGAAATCTGCGATTACAAAAGTTTAATCTACTTAAAGTCAAATGGCAGGTCTAGGATTTAAAGCAAGATAATCTGGGGATCCCTCAGTGGCTCAGTGGTTCAGCGCCTGCCTTTGGCCCAGGGAGTGATCCTGGAGTCCTGGGATCAAGTCCCGCATTGGGCTCCCGGCATGGAGCCTGCTTCTCCCTCTGCCTGTGTCTCCGCCTCTCTCTCTCTCTATGTCTATCATGAATAAATAATACATAAAATCTTTAAAAAAAAAAAAAAAAAGCCAGATAATCTGGCGGCAAAGTCTATGTTCTTATATATTGCAGTTCTAATAATAAACATACAAAGTGCTAGACAGATGATCTTTAAGACATACAGAAGGGCTTCTAGTATTGGTAGAAAGTTATATGCAACTTTAAATAAGTCGTTTGCCTGCCACATAGCTAATTATTGGACCCTAACTTTCCCATTCCTGGTCTGTTCTCTTTGCATTATGACAGCAGCAAACTGCCTCAGTCCTCATCCCCATTCATTGTTTCTACTAATAGTGCATACATTATGTTCTCTTTAAATTTGTATAATTGCGGAACACCTGGATGGCTCAGCGGTTAAGCATCTGCCTTCGGCTCCAGGCGTGACCTCGGAGTCCCAGGATCGAGTCCCACGTCGGGCTCCCTGCATGGAGCCTACTTCTCCCTCTGCCTGTGTCTCTGCCTTTCTCTGTGTGTGTGTCTCTGAAGAATAAATAAAATCTTAAAAAAATAAGTAAATAAATTTGTATAATTGCTACCCATAGGGTATTGCAGGCAATAAGAATCTTCCACACAAGGCAGCCGAGTCTTGCACCTATACCTTGTGTTCCTGAATATGGAGGAAAAGTTTGTTTGGGGCTGATCCCCAAAGAATTCTTCCAGTTCCTTTATCCCAAAACTGGAGTAAGAGGTGAGCATTTGCCCAGTGTTTGGTAGTACGTTTAGGTGGTATGGTTTGTTTACCTAGGATTTTGGTCGTCTCTTACGTCTTCTATGTATGCACAAAAATGAAGTCAAAGGTAAATTCTGGAAGTAACTGAATATAACAGTTGTGATTTGGTTGCCCTAACTTGTCTTTGTGGTAAATGTGGTTGGGATTTTAACTTGATTTTATACCATTGTCTCCATTTGTTGATAAATCAGTCACTGAATGCCAGGTAGTCTTCTAGTCTGTGAGCTGAGGTGCCTGCCATCCACGGAGCACACAATCCTATTATAGGATAGACAGGAAAGAAATGAGTAACTGTATAATATATTGTCAGGTAGTGGAAAGAGCTGTGGATTAAAATAGAGATTATTAAATTGTATATATAAGTAAAAACAGAAGTTGGGCAATATTAGGTTTTTTTCCCTTTTAACAAAGCATACACTCTTCTGAAATCTTACATTTTCATAGTGCAGTCTGCTTTCATTTACATTATTTAATCCTCACAGCAGTCCTGTAAGAAATTTTTATTACCAAGAAGCACTAGAAACTTAAGAATTGGCTGAGATTTATTCTCTCTTTAGTTTATGGGTTGGACTTAAACCCAGGTTCCCACTTCACAATTCTTACACCACCTACTGCTGTGACGAGGGGACTCTGGAAGCCAAAGGTTGTTTGTTTTTTTAACCCTTCAGAAGGTGGCCGAAAATAGCGTTTCTATAAGAAACGTCAGGGTCCTCGATCCCCACAGGTGATAAAAATATTACCTACTATAGGCTTTTTTGCAAATTCACATTTAAAATTTTGAATTTACATTCACTTTTAAAATTTATATATTGGAGACATTTTAAAAAGAGCTATTGAAACTTTTTATGGGATGCTGGATAAAATAGTTTTGAGACTGTTACCCTCTTATTCTTGTAGTACATCCTTTGGTATTCATTTTGTGCAGAAACACTAAAATGCTGCCCTTTAGAGGGCAGCTTTGTCCTTCCCTAGTGCTGCTGAGGCACAACAGAAAATCCTAAAGAAATGTACATCATGGTTTTGTGTCCTTTCAGAACTCACAGCCTGGTTAAAGAAAAAGATAGCTAGTTTTGAAGCATTATATAACTAGGTGCTATAGGAATTGAGAATCCTGATACTGAATTCATCGTTATAGATACATACTACTTTCTCTTGGGGTTTTTTTTCTTTGTTTGCTTGCTTGCTTGATTTCCAGTGCCAGGCTCCTATTCGGTAAAAACAGGCAGGAGTGGATAAATTTTATATTTACCAATGTTCCCATTCAAAAAATAGTATATCTTGCTGCACAAATTACTTAAGCAGTTGTGCTAGGCACTTTACATACATTATTTCTCAGTTTCATCCACCCTGTGAAGAAAGTTCTGTTCCCATTTTACAAATGAGGAAACTAAACAGAAAGATTTAATGATATAAGTTCAGTTTCTTCTATGTTATAGTTAGATTCCCTGAAATCTAGATCCTTTTTGTCAGCGCTACCATACTGCTCTTCAGTGTATGGTTATTTTTAATCCAGTTACTTTAAATCATTACATAACACCTTCAACTAATCAGATGTAGAACTTTCTGTCTTTCCTTTCAGATGTAGTATATCTATCATAAAATAACTTTTCCTTCTTTTAGGACCCTATGTGCTTTGAACTGGACTTACCTTATATTTTCTGTCCAAAGAAATACGTGTGATTATTGCAGACCTTCTCTGCCATATCAACAACAGGGTTGCTTATCTATGTAGTTAAAAAATATGGTGCCTCTATTGGAGAATTGGCTGATAAACTCAGTGAGGTAAGAACTGTAAACCTTATTTTAAACTATTAAAAGCATCAGTACCATCAAGTGATGTTTCTGATGTTCATGTTAGGGGACAAGCATATAGAAATGAATCTAATTACACTGATTAAAATTATATGTTAATGTTGGGTATTAATTTGAGAAAAAATTTTAAAATCTACCAAACTGTCCAGTTTTTCCATAGTTGTGCTCATTCAACAAAATACTGCATAGCTATTGCTCACAATTATTTTTAAGGATTTGTGCATTTCTCCCTGTATATGTATGTTTCTTTGTGTTTTCACAAATGAAGAATATAACTGAAGAAGTATAGAATGAAGCTATTTTTGTTACCTTTTAGGTTCTCACTGATCTTTGTTGTAAAATCATAATTGCAGCAAAAAATTGCCCAACTGGAAGAGGTGAAACAGGCTTCCATCCAACAGATCTAGGATGCAATTGATAGGGAGAAGTCACAGCGGGCACTGGTTCAAAAGCACCATTACCTTTTTGATATCCAGAAGGTAGGTTTCAGAACCTTCTAAGGAAAATAAAGTTATTCATTTGTGTGCATTTAAAACAAAAATTTGGGATCCCTGGGTGGCGCAGCGGTTTGGCGCCTGCCTTTGGCCCAGGGCACGATCCTGGAGACCCGAGATCGAATCCCACATCGGGCTCCCGGTGCATGGAGCCTGCTTCTCCCTCTGCCTGTGTCTCTGCCTTCTCTCTCTCTCTCTCTGTGACTATCGTAAATAAATAAAAATTAAAAATAAATAAATAAATAAAACAAAAATTTGAATTTTATGGGAATTGGTTGAATATGTTGAGCATATAGTATTTAGAAAAGAGGTAGTGTTTGGCAATTACAGGTATTTAGATATTTAATATATCAAGTGGATAAATAGTTACTCTAAAATTAAAGGTTATAAAAACATATTTTTGGATCCACACAGAAGGACAGTAGTCATTAAATATAGCTGACTAAAAAATGGTATTCACTATCTAACTAAGGCCGTAGGTGGAATACATGCTGTGTGTTTCATATGTGCTTGCTGTGAGGAAATCTTACTTGACATACTTACTTGCAGTGAGGAAATCTGATACTTTACATTCCAATTCATAAAGCAAATTCAGATAGCTGTGAAGCTTTTTTACTATGTCAAGGCATCATTAGATTAAAAATACTTCATATCTAAGAATATCCTCAAGTATTTTTATTTAAACAATCACATTGTTACCTACTTTGAGATCCTACTTTATCCTTCATATTTATAGTGAGATGCCCTTTAATTGAAATTTTATGTTAAAGAAGCACATATGATATGAAAAATGAGGTACTAAGGTAAAATATATGAAGTATTAAGGATCTAGGCCAGTATTTCCTAGTGTGGTTTTCGTACCACACATATCAGTCAGTTCTCTTTGGTGCAGGTTTATGGACCCAGCCCAAGATTTGTAGATTCAGAACTTCTGCCTAAGAATCTATATATTTAAAAAAAAAAAAAAAAAGAATCTATATATTTAAGAACTGATCTCTAAGGATTCTTAAGCACATAAATGTTTAAAAACATCAGGAAACTTTAAAACCTCTTTCTCTACATACTGAGGTTTCAACCAGAGAATGCTTCCTACCTCATACATGATATGTACACAAAATTTGACTTTTGGAGATGTAACTCTTTCATAAGAATCAGATGGTAGTCTTTATATTTTTACTTATTTATGAAAAAATGACTACTGATAGGGCTATTTCTGTGTGGAGACTCTGGCAGGTGTTTGGGAATAAAAGAAAGTCTGCCTTTATGGAGTCTGCTTTCCAGCCAGGGCTTTAAGGGGACAGAAAAAAAAAAAAAAATTGAGCAGGTAGGAATGTCAACTGGTAATAAGTGGTATGTAGAACAATAAACTATGAAAGGAAAAGAGTTTTATAGGGCAGTCTAGAAAGGCCTCTAATGTGATAGTTGAACAGACACCTGAAGAAATGTTGGTGCAAGCTATGTGGACTTCTGGGGAAATAGTATTACAGCAGAGGAAAGAAAAATTGCAAGGTCCCAAAACCTGGAAGCTTATTTGATATGGTCAAGGAATAGTAAGGAGACCAGTGTAGTTGAAGCAAATGGATGAGGAGGAGAAAAGCAAAGTAGAGAGTGGTCAGGGACTAGATCGGGTCAAGCCTTAAAGGCTTCTCTGTGGACTCTGACCTGTCCTCTATCTTCAGTGACCTGTCATTGAAGCTTTTAAGCAGAGGGGTAATACCATCTCACTTGCCTTTTGAAGGGTCACTCTGATTGCCTTGTTGGAAATAGCCTTTGGTCTGGTAGCATTGGTTTGAAATACCTACTAGTTAGCCAAGTAGAATTATGAGGTGTAGACCATTACATAATATATGAGTCTGGAATTTATGGGGAGAATTCCAGGCTGAAGATTTGGGAATCATAAGCTGACAGGTGGCACTTAAAGTTATAAGACTAGAACATGGTGGGGGGAAAACCGGTGACAAGGACAGTTGTAGTGTGTAGTCATCCTAGTTATGGTCAAGAAATAAAGGGCCCAAAATTTGCCATGGATTTAGCAACATGAAGGTTGTTGGTGACTTTGATAAGGGCTATTTTTGGTGAAGTGATGGGAGTTGGTTGAAGAAAAAGTAAGGGAAATTGGAGTCAGAATATAGACAGCTGTCAAAATTGTCAATGCGTTTTATTGTAATGCGAGGCAGAGAAATTGGTTGCTTAGGAGAGGAGGATGTAGAAATCAAGAGTTATTTTATTTTATTTTTTTAAGATTTTATGTATTTATTCATGAGAGGCAGAGGAAGTAGAAGCAGGCTCCATGCAAAGAGCCTGATGTGGGACCTCCATCCTGGGAATCCTGGATCAGGCCCTGAGCCAAAGGCAGATGCTCAAGTGCTGAGCTGCCCAGACATCCAGAGAGATTTCTTTTAAAGGATGGAAAGTATGATTACGTGTTAGTGTCTGATGAAAGGGAAGAGAGAGATTTGCTAGAGTGATGTCTTGTCAGTAGGCCAGAGGGCTTGGAATGTAACGTGCAGGTGGAGGGGCTGGCATGGACAGCCCAACCACAGTTACAGAAAAGAAGGCAAAGTACGTGAGTATGGATTCAGGTAGGCTGGTTTATGTGGCAGTAGCAGTTTGTGGAAATTCTTTCAGTGCTCCCCTTTTCTCAGTGAACTAGGATGAAGATCATTTGCTGAGAGTGAAAGTAGTCAAGGAGATACTAGAGATTTAGGAGGAAGAAGACCGGGGGGGTGAATGGACTAATAAAGAAATGTAACTTAGAGGTGTTGAAGGTCTGCTTGAGATTAATGTCTCTATTTAATAGGCAAACCTATGAGGATCCTCATTACAGACTAGAAGATAACATCCCTGTCACTGTTATCAATTCCATATCATTCTGGAATTAGTAACTAGATTCGAGAAGAGAAAGGAATAAGAGGTATATAATTTAGAGAAGAAAAGGCAGTTATCCTGATTTGAAGGTTACCTGATTATATAACTAGAAAACCTGAGAGTATCAATATAATTATTAAAATAATAACCCGATTCAGTCAGATGTCTGGGTACACCATAAATATCTAATAAACAAAATCAGTACCCTTCCATATGCAAATAGCAGTCATTAGCAAATACACCAAAAGATAAACCGGCTAGGAAAAGATGCCTTGAGTAAACTTCACTAGAGATGTACAAAGTTTTTATTCTAAAAAACATTCTTGTGAGGTGTAAGGTTCTAAGAACTTTGTTCTTAGATTGGAAGATTCAGTGTTCTAAAGACATCAGTTCGTTTATTTATTTATTTATTTATTTATTTATTTATTTATATTCTCTCTACTTTAATCTCTACGTTTAACACATTCCAAGGAGGAATATACTAATACCTGGGGGGAGAGGATGTTGCGATTTGGACAAATAGATTAGTAAAAAAATAAAAATGAAGAAAATAAGGTAGTGTAGCTGAGAATATTTTGAAAAGTAGTAATGAGGAACAATCTTGAGTGAAAACCTGTTATAAGATTATAAGGAATTGTAAATAGAGTGGTTCAGTGCATGAATACAAAGGGGGTAGCATGGCAGAAAAGGTCTGGAGATGGAGCTAAATGCTAAGGCAGTCAGACATGGCAGTTTTGTCATAGAGGGGAGAGAAGTGTAGACACAAGGTTGGTTTCTTACCTTTCTACTAAAGTAAAATTCAAATGAATTAAAGATCTTTGTAAGAAACAAAGCCATAAAAGTAGAAAAAAACAAAAAATACAGTACCTTTGGGGTTGACAAGGCCTTTCTAATAAAGATAACAAAATCCAGAACCTTGTGTACGGTAACCAGTGTTAAGGAGACTTACTGCAGTGGTCGTTTTATAGTGTGTATGAAATATTGAATCTATGTTAAACATCTGAAATTATAACTCAACTTAAAAAAATTCCATGGATAAAGAAGATGTGTATATTAGACACGATAAAATATTGCTGAGCCATAAAAAATGAAACCTTGCCATTTGCAACAACACAGATGGAGCTAGAAAACAAATGAACATGGAAGAAAGAGAGGCAAACCAAGAGATAGACTCTTAGCTGTAGAGAACAAACTGATGGTTATTAGAGGCAGGGGCAATGGGTGCAGTAGGTGATGGGGATTAGAGTACACTTTGCTGTGATGAGCACAAGGTGATGTATGGAAGTGTTGAATCACTAAATTGCACTCAAAGTATTACTGTATGTTAACTAACTGGAATTTAAATAAAAACTGGGAAGAGAAAAAAGAAATTTAAAAAATCCATAAACTATAAGGAAAAATTGTTAAATTGACCTCACAAAAATATTACATGTAACAACTAGCATGAACAAAGTTAAATGACAAACTGGGAAGAATGTGCACGTTCCATGTGACACCAAAGGGTCGTTCTTGATGGGCCGCCTGGGAAAGCGGGGCTCCAAGATGGCGGATCATCCCGCCAGCCCTGTCCAAGATGGCGGACTTCCCGCATCCTTCACTGCGGCCTCCACGGCACCATCAGGAAACTGGAACTTTCCACCCAGGAACTTCCCAATTGGGAGCTGCCCATCACGGGCTTCCCCCACCCTATGCCCTCCGTACCTTACCTTATATGGACGCAAGCCTGTGCCCTGCCTCAACCCCATAAAAGGACCCCGCCAACTCCCTCCCAGCCCGACTTCCCCGACTGACTCTCTGTCTCTCTCTCCCCCTCTCCCTCCCCTCCCCCCTCCTCTTTCGAGTCGTGGAATCTCGCCCGAAGGTGCTTGCAATAAAGTTCATCTCGGATCCACTTGCCTCGTAGCCTCTTTTCTTACACCGCCAGCGGGAGCAACTTCACAGTTATTTTAGGAGAGACCAATATCCCAGTAGAAAACTAGGCATAGGACACAGACCTTAAATACATGTAAACGATTTCCAAGTATGTCAATGTTCTTAGGTAATGACAATTAAAATTCATATTTTTTCCGCTTATGAGAATAGAGAGTATAAAAGGTTTTAAAAATATCGTTGGTCAGGGAGTGATAGGCAGTTGTGTTGCTGGTAGGACGGTGAAGTAGCACAACTTTATCTGGAATGTGACAGTATTAATTAAAGAGCATCGGCTTTATAGCCTGGCTCCTTGTATTCAGGTCTTGGCCTGCTTCACAATTTATTAGCTCTGTAACCTTGGATAAATTACTTAGCTTCTGCCTCAATATCTTTACTGGAAATTGGGTGTAATAATAACTATCCCATGGTATGATTGTAAGACTTAACTGAATTGACACACAGTTTTTAGAACATAGTAGATACTCAACATGTTATTATGAGAGCAAGTATTTACACATAAATGCAAAGACATACAATAGATGTAGCATTATTTCTAGTAGAAAAATAGAGCTTAGTTAAATGAACTCTGGATTATGGAACACCAGTATAGTAGAATTCAATGTAACTTAAAATTGTGGTGGATCTATATGTCATAGTTAGTAAAAAGTGATGTTTGGGTGCACGTGCATGCCTGCCTGCACCTGTATCTTGTTTATTGAATATTTCATTTTCTTTTTTTTTTTTTTTTTAAGATTTTATTTAGTCATTCATGAGAGACACAGAGAGAGGCAGAGACAGGAGAAGCAGGCTCCGTACAAGGAGCCTGATGTGGGACTTGATCCCAGGACTCCGGGATCACACCCTGAGCCAAAGGCAGACGCTCAACCGCTGAGCCACCCAGGCATCCCATTTATTGAATATTTCTGTGAAGGAGTTACAAGAAGTACAGGAAAATGGTGGCCTTGGGTGGGCTGGAAGAAACTTACTGTATATACTTTAAAATATATTTTTACCATATGTTATTAGTTTATTTAGCACATGCATCTCTTACGCACTCCTATTAAATAAAACAATTTTGCATAAAATACAAGAAAGTGGTGGGGTATTCTAACCAGCAGAATCCACAGAGTATAGAAGTGACCCTTCAATGATACAGAGGTTTTTTAAATTATTAATTCTTAATTTTGCTTCAGAATAGCATTGCTATGGCACTGGAGCTCACTTACGGGGAACAGCTGCATGGAGTGTACAGGGAAGTGAAGAATCACCTAGACTGTCATATCTCTGCAGAACATGATACATCAAAAGGAGCAAGAGCACATGATAAGCTGGGTGGAGAAGCATGTGGTGCAGAGCATCTGCCCAGCAGGTACATGGTGTTCTGAAGTTTCTGGAATTGTACTGATTTCTCTTACAAACCTCTGCTGACGTTCTGGTGCGATAGGAGTAGCTGGCAAGGAGTCTTTAGCCTAGAGACGGTGGGGTCACCCTGCTTCATTTTCTGGGTAGTGGTAACTTGAAAGACACTGCACAGCTACCGTGATGGCCTTCCTCTTTCCTCAGAATTTGGTCACCAAAGAGTCTCTTGCTGTCAGAGACAGTGACAATTGAGAGCACTGTGGCACACTTGTATTCAAGTTCTGTCAGTTAGGAAATGCTAACCAACATAGTTCATTTCTCTGTACAACAGACTGGATAAAGCTATTTCTGAGTTCCTTTCATTTCCTAATTCCATTATCTCTTCTATTTTTTCTTCCCAGCTTCTTAAATCATTGGTCTTAAACAAATGCTTTTTATTACTCAGCTAAATTTGTTTTCTAAAGTTTATATATTTTGTATTATGACTTGATTTCTTTCCCAAATATATACAGTATGTAGGCATTTATAATCATTTTCTGTTGTAACCATCAGGGACTAGAAGAACAGGGTCTACCAACATTTAATGGATTTTTTTTCCAGTAAATTGTCTTTTGCATAAAAGTAACATACTTAACAATTGATGAAAATACACAAAAAAGAACACCTTTTATTCTTAACATTTGTGTCATTAATGTTTGTTAGGCTGCTGTTTTTCAAGCAGCTGTTAGCTATGCAAGCTAACATCGTTAGCATGTGGTTATAGCAGTGTCTGGCTTCCAATTCTATATAGATTTCACTCAAAAGCTGTGAGCCTGGGGATTTTTAACTAATTCCCTGGATTTGCTTAGAATAAATTGCATCACCCTTATGGGACATAAAATATTTCTAGTAGTCTGTCAGTCTTGAGATTCTGTAGGAACCTTGAGATCTTATAGGAGGTATCCTTTAGAATTACAGTGTTTATACCCTTCTGTGATTTGGAAACATCTAACCAGATTTCTCTTCCCTTATCACAGGAAAAGGAGACCATTGCCAAGTGTACTGCAGGTCTAAAGCTGCTTGCAAAGAAGGCTCCATCACAGCCAGTTCTGTAAATGCATCTATCCCAGTGGAGAGAGCTAGAAGCAATTGACTAAAGAAACTAGTCTGTGACAAAATCTTTCTGTATTGCTGTCTACTGAAGTTACACTTAACCTTTTCTAAAAATGCAAAGTTTGTTTCGTATAGTGAGAAAATTAAAAGTGATGTATTGGCCAGCGAGATGTTTTTCATCCTTTTTATATGTATTTTGAGTTCCATGATCAATATTGAAAGAGCAGTTTGCTTTTAATAAAATTTGTTGACTGACTAAATACTACCAAGTTATAGTTTAAACTTGTAATTAATTCTGTCATCTTGCACTTCATTGGTGACAGTTAAAACTAGGTTTTTCAGGTTGCATAGTATTCTGAACTGTTTTAACATCATATGGCTAAAAATTAAAAATGTCATGGAACTGATAATTTAGTGGTAAGCTATTTCTGGCTAATAGGTTATAGGAAATTTAAAGCTTTTTATTATTCTTAAAATAACTAAAGGAAATGTGTACCAAATCACATTATTGGCTTTATTGTTTTAGTAATATGTCCATAGGAAATATTATGAACCCGATGTGTCATAAAATTATCCTAGCTATGTGTTGGCAAATTGAACTCCAATAAAAAAAATAATAATTAAAAAAAATAAAAATAAAAATAAAATTATCCTAGAGTCCAGCATTAAAGTCAGAAAGTTCTGCCCTTCCGTAGGTTTATCTGCATTTATATAAGGATGTACTTAAACACAAAGGACAACTTGAATAGGAAATATTTGAAAATATGTACCATTTGGATAACTGCTGTTTTCACTGACTTCCTAGGATTTTTATGTAACAGTGGATGTCGGTCGGGTCAGTATTTATTGATGTATTTCTCTGCTATAGAAATCAGATTGACATCTTTGCTGTTTACTTTAATGGAAGTGTTCCAAATTATTTGTTTAACAAAGGGTTTACAATTTGTGCTAAGCACCATCCTGCATTGGTCATACAGAGATAAAATTTCCTCTCTTAGAAAGTCAAAATTGGAGAAAGGCATAAGAATATGTGAGCAATAGAGACTTTAGCACAGGTGCTTTGAGATTATAATGACAAGTACCATTTCAAGTAGTTTCACGAGCCTCATTTTTCCTATATATAACTGTCAACATTCAGTCAGAAGCAGAACTACTAGCATATAGTAGTTTAAGTAGGCTTATATGAGATTGGACTTGATGTTGTTGTGGGAGCTGGTCAGGCATTGCTCTGCAAGGCTGTTACCTTTGTTTCTGATGTAACAGCTTGAAGTCCATGGGGCAGGCAGTAAAGAGGGAAGATGGATGTAAAGTGGGAGACATGGGAACAAGTAGAAATCACAAGCACAACCTGAAACCCTTGTCATTTTTATTACCTCTGACTTTGATGGTATGACTCCTGGAAAAGTCTCAGTCCTTTTTTACACATACCTCGTCCAAAGTTTAGAAAAGCTGAAGAATGATCCAGGGAAAGGTTGAGAAGTTGCAGGCCCAGCTACAATTGGTGAGCCCCAGATCAGCATTAACATGTATGAGCTACTAAATAGCTGCTGCTTCACACTGGCCCTCTAAAGTTGCTCAAGAATCGAATGCTCACTCTAACCAAAACATTCAGGGAAGAGAAGTCTCGAAAGGAATTCAGCCTAACCCACTTGACACATTACAAACCACCACAGTAACTAGCCTACTAATAAGCGCTAACCTGAATGAATAATACATACAGACTTATCCCAAGAAGTCATTGAACATCCAGTAAAACATGGAGAGCTGAAAGGTGATAGGTCAGAAAAGGCTGAGCTGGCATTTGAAAGAGGAGGTTCACCAAAGGAATGAGGGGTTGGGTCCAGAAAGTGGCATTCGTGATTGTAGAGAAGCTAATATAGGAAAGTAGCATTTTTTGAAACTCAAAAAGTTACTCCGATGAAATATAAATAGGACTTATATTAGGGTCCTTAACTGCTGTGCTTTGAAGTTGGATTTTGTTCTCAGGAAGGGAGCCAGTAAACAGGTTTTAAGCACAGGAATGACTATTTTTCAGAAAAGTAACAACAGTGGAGGGCAGCTTGCAGAGAGACAAAGCTAGGCTCTAGGATCATTCTAGCCGAAAGACACTGAAGACCTTAACTAAAGGCAGCATTAGTGAGACTTGAATGTGCAGAATATGGAAGAAGGGAACCATCAATACGAGTCACAACTTTCTTGCTTAGAAGAGAACAGGTGGTACTATGATTACAGTGATTTGGGGTACAGGACCAACTGATTCGGGAAGGAGAACAAGGCTAATATAGAGCTGTGAAGGAACGAACAACAGTGCTTGAGAAATGGCAGAGGATTCTGCAAAAGAAGGAATAGCCAGTTATCAAGGAAAATCAGAAGATAACAATGTCAAAATCAAGACAGCAGAGAGTTCTGAAACAGAAGAGTCACTTTTTCAGGGGGATTAAGAGGACTTAATAGCTTGAAAGTCTTTGGTGGCCCTTCTTAGAATAGTACTTGTGAACAGCAGGGACAGAAGGTTAAATACAGTGGTGGTAAAGGATTGAAAGATGGTGAGGAAATAGACCTACAGAGAATAATTCCCAGAACACTTCTCACCCTCACTTGTATGGTCTGTATGCCTATTGGATACCTTACAGGCATCTCAAATGTAAATTCAAAGATCTCTTCGTCTCCACCCCCAGCCTGCTTTTTCTCTAAGTCTTCTCCATCTCAGATAATGGCACCACCATTCACCCAAATTCATTGGCCCAAAAAACCAGGAGTATAGTCCCTTTACTTTCTATCAATCCATCAGCAAGTCTTGGTACCTCTACTCAAAATTTATCACAAATCTGTCCACTCACGACTGCCTAATCCGAGCTGCCATGTTTCACTTGGGCTGGTGTAATTCTCTGTTGTCACATTTGCACCCCTTTAAACAATCCTCTGCAGCCAAAGTAAGCTCTATAAAATGTAAGAAGTCGAGTCCTATCACTTCCCTGCATTAAATTTTGTAATACCCTATCACATTTAGAATAGAATGTAATCCTTACTGTTGTATATAAGATGCTGTATGATCTGATCCCCAACAATCTCTGACCTCATCTACCACTCTCTCCCTGTTAATCTGCTCTGACCACCCTTTCTTTGCTATTCCTAAAACGTCTAAACTTGTCCAGTTTTGCAACCTTTGCACAAACTTAGAGCTTCTCAGACAGGTTGCCACAGATGGCAAATACACCAGGAGATACTGCTTCTCAATATGTGGGACAGCCAGGCTCGGGCTTCTCATCAGGTCACTTGGTTGGAGCAGAGTCTGAGGACAGCCCCACAGTCCCCAAAACCAGAGAACCGGATGAGTAATGTCCTGTGCTCAGCAACTCTGAAACCTCGCCAAGACACTGCTCTGCCACCTGGACATAAGCAATGGTGGCCAGTTGTAGGGCACATGCTGCTTCTGTTGGGCAAGGAGCCACGGATATATATGCTGAGGGAATTTGTGTACCTATGCCCAAGGAGTATGGGAACCCAAAGTGAAGCCAGTCAGCAGTGAGAGGTGATAAGCCAAGCAGGGTTCCTAGAGGCAAAACTCCAAACTCCGGCTCTAAATCCCTACCTTCAAATCAGAAATTTATTTCTATGTGGCGGATGTGGTTTAGTACCTACAAACAGGCTGCATGGTGATTGGCTGTGCAATCTGCAAATTAGAGTATCATTTTTTTTAAATACATGATATGAAAAAGTCTAATTGAAGTATTTTTGTATTAGCAATAGAAATAGTTTATAATGTCAATGAAAAAAAGGGAAATATTTTTGTTATACCTATAGTGAACATAAAAAAATTTATTATCAATGATAATTAATCATCTGAAGGCCATTCTAGTCAAGTCAATCCCCTAATTCAGTGGTTCTTCTTAGCATCCTCATGGTGAGATAACCAGAAATGTTTCTTGAGGTGATTATATAGACAATATCACCTATGATGTAATCTAGCCCAAAATATTTAACTTGAATCTTTCAAGGCTTAAGATGTAAATTCTAGTTTCCAGGAAATGCAGAAGATAGAGGAACAAGATAAATGACAGTAAAGGAAATAATTAAGGATTATGTTTCTCCATGTATTAGGTCTTAAAGTGTTTTCCATTAAAATTTTTTGATGTTCCCTGCTAAGGTCCGGTACCTCTCTTATAAAACATTTATTCTAAAACCTTTCTATTCTTTATTATTATTATTATTATTATTATTATTATTATTATTATTATTATAAAATGTACCTTGCTTAAATTTTCTGTTTGTTGTTGAAGAAATAAAATTAAGACATAGATTCCTGGAACTTTGTTGTTGGGGTTAAAATGCAATTGAAATGCAAAATCTTGTAACATTTGCTTCCAGTAATGGTAGACTAAGTAAATCAGACCAGCTGTCCAACTAAAGAAATTTTTAACATCTGGGTAAAATATAAAACCTATCCTAAGAATTTGAAAGCAGATAATGAGATAATGGGAAATTATCAGGACAAGAATTGAGAGTGGAAATTCAGAGAGGTGAGTTTAGCACTCAGGCCCGTTTATGCACTGTGAGAGCATTTGCCAATCTAAGAGATGGCCAAAAGACTAAGCTGTTCTTTTGGTGACCTCACAGGACTAGAGGAATGAAAGATGGAGTCCAGGACCCATCGAGGAGAGAGACCCAAGTAAATATCACCACTGCCCACCACCACCACACACACAGTCAGCCGTGCTTGGAGTAAAGGTGAAGACAAAAATAACCCAGCCCTTCCATGGGTGCCCTGCTGTGAGCAGACAACTCTGAATACTCAGCCCTGAACTTGGATTAATGTGATCCCAGATTGCTGGTGCCCCCAGATCCCTGGCAAACACAATACAAGAAACCTCGTTCAGAGGAACAAAACATGGTCCTAGTTTTACATTTCTTCTACAAAGGATTTTTCAAACCCAAATTTACAGTAAAAGATAATCAGATAATTAGGAAATAAGATACTGTAAGCAAGAACTAAATGAGCCATAAACTATGCTTACTGTATTAAAGCAGATAAAAGTCAGGTTTGAAAATGTTAACAGATAACCAGAAATACTTTGAAAAGAAGCAAAATTTGGAAAATACAAATTCTAGACCTGAAAAAATATATATAGAAATTAGCTCAGTTGGCCATTTTTCAATAGCAGATTAGACAAATGTGAAAGGAGCAATTATGAACTGGAAATAACTTAGAATATCTGGAAGAAAGAAGAGAGAGACAAAAAGATTATTCAAAAGGGAAAATAAGAGACTGAGAAGATACAATACAGCCTGATAAGTTGTTCAAGTTCCCAAAGAAAATGAGGCAGAGGCAATATTTAAGGAGCTTTTGACTAGATTGTGACACAAAATGGTCAGTGTGTGGTGGGGAAAATACCTAACTAGAATTCCATAGCAGTAAAAGTAGCTTCTAAGAATGGAAAAGAATAAGGATTTTGAGTTAAAAATGAGTTAGCAACCTGCAGCACTCTGTTGAAAGACTAAAAGGTATTCTTAAGACAAGGAAAATGATCCCAAGGGAATACCAGAAACGGGAAAAAGGAAGAAAAACATAGCTATTAAATATGTAAGTATACCTAAGTGAACATTGTAAGTGCAAATATAAACTCTTGGGAGATTAAAACATTTTTATGTAGAAGTAGACAAATCTATAATTACATCAGTGACTAAAAAAATAGTAAGCAGTTAGGATATAGAATTTGAACAAAACAAACTGGACTTAATAGAGATATACAGAACACAACTGCCAGTAACCATAAGCTACACATTCTTCTCAAGTTCATATGATATAGTAGTATACATGGGGTGCCTGGGTGGCTCAATTAAGCATCCTATTCTTAGTTCCAGCTCAGGGTCATAAGATCAAGCCCCATGTCGGGCTCTGCAGAGTCTACTCTTCCTCTGCCCCTCCTGCTTGTGCTTTCTCTCTCTCAAATGAATGAATGAATGAATAAATGAATAAATAAATAAATAAATCTCTTTTATTTTTTTAAAAGCTTTTTTTTTTTTAAAGATTTTATTTATTTATTCATGACAAAGAGAGAGAGGCAGAGACACAGGCAGAGGGAGAAGCAGGCTCCAAGCAGGGAGCCCAATGTGGGACTCGATCCCAAGTCTCCAGGATCAGGCCCCGGGCTGAAGGCGGCGCTAAACTGCTGGGCTACTGGGGCTGCCCAAATAAATCTCTTTTAAAGAGAGAAACAGTACCCAAAAATTGTCTGATATACATAATGCATGCCTCAACAGATTTTAAAGGATTGAAACGCATAATATTTTCATTGATCACAGAGCAATTGTGCTGAAAAGTAGTTAACAAAATAGGAAATCCACATGTATTTTGAACTTAAGAAATACAATTCTAAGTAATACATGCAGCAAAGAAGAAATTAGGAAATTTGAGAGTGTTGTGAAATGAGTGATAAAGAACAGAAGATACAGAAGCACAAAAAAGTATAAATTCTGGTCCCCAAACTTCCTGAAGTTGGGTTTGAGGTTAGAGAATCCCCAAAGAAGAGTTGTTTTATTTTGTTTTTCTCTCTGTCCTCCTCTGCCCAGAGCCAAGATTGGAATAAGCCAGTGTGATAGGCGGAATCCTGCACTGCCCCACAATATGCCCCATGTCACCCTCAAGTAAAATCCCCTCCCCTGAGCACAGATTTCGGAATCTGTGACTTGCATCTAACGAATACAATATAGCGAGGGCAATACATTGCCACTCCCTCCACTGGGTTGCTTTATGTGGCAAAGGTGATGAGAAGTCACTCCCACTGCTACACAACACTGTAAGACCATCCTACCAGCCAGGCAAGACTCTCCTGCTGGCTTTGAGGAAGCAAACTGCCATGTTATAAACCACCTACGAACAGGGCCATAGGCAGGCAACGGCAAGCATCTTCTAGGACTCGAGGGCAGATTCCAACAAACAGGTAGTAAGAAGCTAGGCCCCTCAGTCATTCAGCCAAAAGAACATGAATTCATCCAACAAATGGAGCTTGGAAGTGGATCTTGCCCCAGTCAGGCCTCTGATGAAACTAAGGCCTCAGCCAATACTTCAAATGCAACCCGATGAGACCCTAAGCAGAGAACACTGGTAAGCAGTAGCCAAGCCTCTAACCTACAGACACTGAGAGATAATAAATGTGTACTCCTTTAGACCTCTAAGGGTGTGATCATTTGTTATGCTGCTGTCAAAAGCTAGTATAACAAGGACCCCTCCCATTTCCATTTGTGGCATGGCTTTTTTTCCTAAATCACCCACTGTGGGTCCCCTTTCAGAGAGTCTGATGCAAATTCCCCTCTTTGTGTTGGCTTTAGACTTGCTTTCTTGATCTCACACACGTGGCCTTTTGACCCTAGCTCTTGGTCAACAAAAATTAGCAGCTATACCTGAGCAAATACCAGCTCCGGGTCTCACTCATTGTGCTTCCTTTCTACCTGTGAGCGTTTCCAAAATCTAGTTCAGCCACACATTTTTCTTTTTTTCTTCTTTTTTAATAATAAATTTATTTTTTATTGGTGTTCAATTTGCCAACATACAGAATAACACCCAGTGTTCATCCCGTCAAGTGCCCCCTTCAGTGCCCATCACTCATTCACCCCCATCCCCACCCCTCCTCCCCTTCCACCACCCCTAGTTCATTTCCCAGAGTTAGGAGTCTTCATGTTATGTCTCCCTTTCTGATATTTCCTACCCATTTTTCAGTTCTGCCTGGGTAGTTTAGTAGGTTAAGCATCTGCCTTTGGCTCAGGTCATGATCCCAGGGTCCTGGATGGGGCCCGCATTGGGATCCCTGCTCAGCAGGGAGTCTGCTTCTCCCTCTCCCTCCACCTCCTCCTTACTGGTGCACTCCCTCTCTCAAATAAATAAAAGTTTAAAAATTAATTAAATAATTAATTATTTCATACAGTGTTTGTTAGTGTTATTAAAAAGAGGGTCTTTTTAAAGATCCAATCTGTTCTGTGTCCTGGGATTCATGTTCACTGTACAACCCACTGAAGTCTTGTTCCCACCACTGCTACATCCTTAGCTGTGTCACAGAAAAGATCATGATCCTTTCATTTCCAAATCCAATCCACTCTTTCCAGTTCTCATGTTACAGGGCCTCCCTCTCGATATCATCTGGTGCTGTTGGCCAGCACCCCTCCCCCCACCTCTCCACCCCTGGCTTCTAATAGCACATGTTTACTATCACTGCTTCTTCTCAGTTTCCTTAGCTGATGACTATCTGCCTGCCTCTTAAATATTGATGTGCCTCAACATTCTGTCCTGGGATTTTTTATACCCACTCTACAGACTTGTACAATCTTGACTGTTCCCTTGGCTTCTACTATCACATATGTGCTGATAACTTCCTCATCTATACCTAAAATTGTATTAGGCAGGATAGGTTAAGTGAGATAAGAAATTATCCTCAAATCTCAGTGTAACATGGAGAAACTTATTTTTTGCTCTTGATCCACCCACAAGTCCAAGTGACCCTCCAAAGAAACTGCCCTTTATATGATGACATAGTGGTCCTGCGTTAGAGTCTTCAACCTTACTTTCTCATCACAAAATCTCCATGATCGTCCTGCAGGAGAAGGGGTCAGAGGAAGTCTAACTTCAGCAATTAAATTGTTCAACTCAAATTGTTCACTATCATTCATGGACCATTGGCCATAACTAGTCACATGGCACCACACAGCCACAGGTGAGGCTCTGGGCCAGGAGTAGAGAAGAACTGGTTGTGGGCAAGAACTAGGACTGTCTACCACACAAATGTGTCAAACCTCATTCATGAGCACCAGGCCTGTGCATCCAGCTACCCTCTCCACATCTCTACCTGAATGTTCACAAGCTCCTGAAAGTCAATGTGTCCAAGAGTAAATGCATTATTTGTCCAATGCTACACCCCTTTCTTCTATATCTGCACTATTTATCAGTGATGTGATGCAGAAATCTAGGAGCTACCCTGAGCTCCTCTCTCCTGTACCTTCCTCTCACATGGAATAAATGACTAGATTCATCACATTTCTGCTCCACCTCTTAGAGCTCTGCAATGGTAAAGGACTTGCTGCCCAGCCCCTCTCCAGTCCTTCCTATGTTCTGTTGCCTAAACCCCATGTGACCTTGTCACTTTTTCTTGGCCATCTCTCCATTCCCTCCAAGGTAAGGTAAGGTTTCTTTAGGATCTTCCATCACCTGGTCTTGTCATTCCTCTCCAGACCCTTCTCTTCCATTCCCCATCACCACTTGACCCTCATTTCCTACTGCACCAGGCATGGCGAAATACTTGCATTTCCTGGACTATAACCAACATGACAAAGCATGCCTTTGCTCATACAGTCCCTCTGCCTGGAATACACTTCCTTCCTCTGCCTGCCTAGACAATGTGATTCATCTCTCAAGATGCAACTCATACATCATCTCCTCTACAATGCTTCTCGTGACGTTCAGTCTCCCTCCTTATTGTGTAAGCTCAGCCCTTTCTCTGTTGGGTCCCACTTCCATCTGGTGCAGATGTCAGCATAGCATCAACAGCATTTTATTATGCTGTTTACTTCAGAACTTGGCAGTGTGTTTGGCTCATAGTAGCTGCTCAGTAAATGTTGGATTAATTAATTGTCACTCTAAGTCTTGAACTACGACTGTTTCCCTCTCTGGCTCCTCTTCCACTTTCAGCCCTTTGGTAACACCTTTGATCACAGTCTGACTTTTTTGGCCTTTCTTGTTTCTGCTACCACTCTGCTAAGTATCACTTACATCTCAGGCTTGAAAAAAGCATAGAAGACACTAGAGAATCCCTCTCTGGGGAAATAAAATAACTAAAATCAATAAAAATAGGTCCAACACCTCGACATATAATAGTGAAGCTTGCAAAAGCTTGCAAATTTTAGACATAAAGAGAAAATCCTGAAAGCATGTTGGGGGAAAAGAGGTCCTTAACCCACAAAGGTAGAGATGTAGACCAGCAATAGACCTATCTACAGAGACCTGGCAGACCAGAAAGGACTGGGATGACATATTCAGGGTGGTAAATGAAAAAAAAAAAGAAAAAAAAAAGCCAAGAATACTTTTTTTAAAAAATAAGATTTTATCTATTTATTCATGAGAGACACACAGAGAGAGGCAGACTCCCTGCTGAGAAGGGAGCCCAATGTGGGACTCAATCCCAAGACCCCAGGATCATTACCTGAGCCAAAGGCTGAGCCACCCAGGTGCCCCAGCCAAGAATACTTTATCCAGCAAGGCTATCATTCAAAATAGAAGGAGAGATAGGACAAATAGAAACCAAAAGAATTTGTCATCACCAAACCAGCCCTGCAAGAAATATTAAAGAGGATCCTTTAAGTGAAGACAGCCCAAAAGTAACATAGACCGGAAAGGAACAGAGACAATATACAGAAACAGTGACTTTACAGGTAATACATAACTTCATATCGTTCATGTCTTTTAATAGTTACTCTAAATGCCCCAATCAAAAGACATGGGGTATCAGATTGGATAAAAAAGGAAGACCCATCAATATGCTGTCTTCAAGAGACTTATTTTAGACTCAAAGACACCTCCAGATTGAAAGTGAGGGGATATAAAACCATTTATCATGCTAATGGACATAGAAAGAAAGCTGGGGTAGCAATCCTTATATCAGGCAAATCAGATTTTTTTTTAAGGTTTCATTTTTTTCGTGAGAGAGAGAGGCAGAGACACAGGCAGAGGGAGAAGCAGACTCCATGCAGGGAGCCCGACGTGGGACTCGATCCCAGGTCTCCAGGATCAGACCCTGAGCTGAAGGCAGTGCTAAACCACTGAGCTACCTGGGCTGCCTGGCAAATCAGATTTTAAACCAAGACTGTAACAAGAGATGAGGGAGGACACTATATCATAATTAGAGGGTCTTTCCAACAAGAAGATCTAACAATTATAAATATTTATGCCCCTAACATGGGAGCAGCCAATTATATAAGCCATTTAATAACAAAATTAAAGAAACACATCAATGACAATAAAATAATAGGGAACTTTAACACCTTACTTGCAGCAATGGACAGATAATCTAAACAGAAGATCAACATGGAAACAAGCGTTTTGAATGACACACTGGACCAGATGAACTTCACAGATATATTCAGAGCATTCCATCCTAAGGCAACAGAATACACATTCTTATCAAGTGCACATGGAACATTCTACAAAATAGAATAGATCCCATAATGAGTCACAAATCAGGTCTCAACAAATACCAAAAGATTGGGATTATTCCCTGCATATTTCAGACCACATGCTTTGAACTTGAACTCAGTCACAAGAAGAAATTCAGAAAGAACTCTAATAAGTGGAAGTTAAAGAGCATCCTACTAAAGAATGAATGGGTCAACCAGGAAATTAATGAAGAATTTTAAAAATTCATGCAAATAAATGAAAATGAAAACACCATGGTTCAATCCTTTGGGATACAGCAAAGACAGTACTAAGGGAAGTATACAGCAATACAAGCCTTTCTCAACAATCAAGAAAGGTCTCAACTATACAACCTAATTTTACACCTAAAGGAGCTGGAGAAAGAACAACAAATAAAGTCTAAACCCAGCAGAAGAAGGGAATTAATAAAGATTAGAGCAGAAATCGATGAAATAAAAACCAAAAGAACAGTAGAACAGATCAATGAAACTAGGAGTTGATTCTTTGAAAGAATTAGTAAGATTGATGAACCCCTGCCAGACTTATCAAAAGAAAAGAGAAAGGACCCAAGTAAATAAAATCATGAATGAAAGAGGAGAGATCACAACCAACACTGAAGAAACAATTCTAAGAACGTCTTATAAGCAATTATGTGCCAACAAACTAGAGAATCTGGAAGAAATAAATGCATTCCTGGAAACTTATAAACTACCAAAAATGAAACAGAAAGAAATAGAAAACCTGAACAGACTCATAACCAGCAAGGAAATTGAAGCAGTCATCAGAAACCTCCCAAGAAACAAGAGTCCAGGGTTGGATGGCTTCCCAGGGGAATACTACCAAACACTTAAAGAAGATTAATACCTATTCTACTGAAGCTGTTTCAAAAGATAGAAATGGAAGGAAAACTTCCAAACTCTTTTTTATGAGGACAGCATTACCTTGATCCCCAAACCAGGCAAAGATCCCACCAAAGAGGAGAATTACAGACCAATGTCCCTGATGAACATAGATGCCAAAATTCTCACCAAGATACTAGCCAATAGGATCCAACAGTACATTAAAAGGATTATTAACCATGAACAAGTGGGACTTATACCTGGGTTTCAAGTGTGGTTCAAAATCTGGAAATCAATCAATGTGATACATCATATTAATAAAAGAAAGAATCATATGATACTCTTTAATTGATGCAGAAAAAGCATGTGAGGGATGCCTGGGTGGCTCAGCCGTTGAGCGTCTGCCTTTAGCTCAGGGCGTGATCCCACAGTCCTGGGATTGAGTCCCACATTGGGCTCCCTGCATGGAGCCTACTCTCCCTCTGCCTCTGTCTATGCCTCTCTGTGTGTTTCTCATGAATAAATAAATTTTAAAAAAAGGAAAAAGTGCTCGACAAAATACAGCATCCTTTCTTCATTAAAACTCTCCACAGTGTTGGGATAGAGGAAACATACCTTAATATATAAAAGCCATCTAAGAAAAGCCCACAGCAAATATCATTCTCAATGGGGAAAAACTAGGAGCTTTCCCCCTAACATCAGAAACATGACAGGGATGCCCACTCTCACCACTATTTTTCAACATAAGTACTAGAAGTCCTAGCCTCATCAATCAGACAACAAAAAGAAGTAAAAAGCATCCATATTGGCAAAGAAGAAGTCAAATTCTCACTCTTTACAGGTGATGTGATACTCTATGTGGAAAACCCAAAAGACTCCACCCCAAGGTTGCTAGAACTCATATAGGGATTCAGCAAAGTGGCACGTTACAAAATAAATGCCCAGAAATCAATTGCATTTGTATACAGTAACAATGAGACAGAAGAAAGAGAAATTAAGGAGTCAATCCCATTTACAACTGCACTCAAAACCAGAAAATGCTTAGGAATAAATCTAAGCAAAGAGGTAAAGGCTTTATACTCAGAAGATTATAGAACACTCATGAACAAAATTGAGGAAGACACAAGGAAATGGAAAAACATTCTATGCTCATGGATTGGAAGAACAAATACTGTTAAAATGTCTATGTTACCCAGAGCAATCTATACATTCAATGCAATCCCCATCAAAATACCATGAACTTTTTCCACAGAGATGGAACAAATAATCCTAAAATTTGTATGGAACCATAAAAGACCCCAAATAGCCAAAGGAATATTGAAAATGAAAACCAGAATTGGTGGTATCACAATTCTGGACTTCGAGGTATATTTCAAATCTGTGATCATTAAGACAGTATGGTCTCAGCACAATAACAGACACCTAGATCAATAGAACAGATAGAGAACCCAAAAATGAACCCTTAACTCTATGGTCAACTAATCTTCGACAAAGCAAGAAAGAATATCCAATGGAAACAGGACAGTCTCTTCAACAAATAGTGTTGGGAAAATCATACAGCCGCATGCATAAGAGTTAAACTGGACCATTTTCTTACATCATATACAAGAATAGACTCAAAGTGGATGAAAGATCTAAATGTGAGAGAGGAATCCATCAAAATCCTAGAGAAGAACACAGGCAGCAACCTCTCTGACCTCAACCACAGCAACTTCTTCCTGGACACATGTCCAAAGGCAAGAGAAACAAAGGCAAAAATGAACTATTGGGACTTGATCAAGATAAAAAAACTTTTGCACAGCAAAGGAAATGGTCAACAAAACCAAAAGACAGTCGATGGAATGAGAGAATATATTTGCAAATGACATATCAGATAAAGGACTAGTATCTAAAATCTATAAAGAACTTACCAAACTCAACACCCAAAAAACAAACAATCCGATCAAGAAATGGGCAGAAGACATGAACAGGCATTTCTCCAAAGAAGACATACAAATGGCCAACAGACACTTGAAAAATGCTCTGCATCACTTATCATCAGGCAAATACAAATCAAAACCACAATGAGATACCACCTCACACCAGTGAGAATGGGGAAAATTAACAAGTCAGGAAGTGACAGATGTTGGTGAGGATGCAGAGAAAGGGGAACCCTGTTACACTGTTGATGGGAATGCAAGCTGATGCAGTTACTCAGGAAAATAATATGGAGGTTCCTCAAAAAGTTGAAAGCTCTACGCTTCCTTATGACCCAGAAATTGCGCTACTAGGCATTTACCCCAAAGATACAAATGTAGTGATCTGAAGGGACACCTGTACCCCAATGTTTATAGCAGCAATGTCCACAATAGCCAAACTATGGAAAGAGCCTAGATGCCCATCTACTGATGAATGGATAAAGAAGATGTGGTGGGCATATACAATGGAGTACTACTAAACCATCAAAACATGAAATCTTGTCATTTGCAATGACATAGATGGAACTAGGGGATATTATGCTTAGCAAAATAAGTCAGTCAGAGAAAGACAATTATCATATGATCTCATATGTGTAATTTAAGAAACAGAACAGGATCATAGGGGAAAATAAAGCAAGACAAAATCAGAAAGAGAGACGAACCATAAGAGACTCTTAATCATAAGAAACAAACTGAGAGTAGCTGGAGGGAGGGCAATGGGGGGGACAAGGTGACTGGGTGATGGACATTAAGGAGGGCATGTGATGTAACAAGCACTGGGTATTATAGAAGACTGATGAATCACTGACCTCTACCTCTGAAACTAACAATACACTCTATGATAATTGAACTTAAATACAAAATTAAAATTAAAAAACAAAACAAAAACAGATCCTCCAAACTTGAACCATGCTGATCTCCCTGAAGTACATCCCCTGAATCCCAGCAACCAGTCCTAGGCATAGGGCATTCCCTATGGAGTTCCTTTCTGTTCCCTCCATCCCAACTCCATCCATGCCCCAGACCCCCGGTTCTGGGCCCACCTGCACACAGCCTTGACCAGCGTTACCAGTGCTGCCAGATACTCCTTCTCCCAGGCCTGTGAGCAGCTCTGCCCTCTGCCTGCAACTGTCTTTCTGGGACTCTCTGCCTAACCAGCTCTTCCCCATCCTCTGGTTCTCAGTGTCTCCTCCTTGGACAGACCATCTCCACTCATCCATTTCCTCTAAAGACCCTTTCCCATATTTAATCTGGTCTAGCATGGCACTCTGCTACTCTCCTTTATGGCCCTTAACACAATCTGTAATGTCTGTTTTCTTGTTTATGATTTCTCTTCTCAATTACACATAGACCCCATGAGAAAAGTTTCTGCTTTGTTCTCTGAAATATCCACAATGCCTCGTTCACAGCTTATTTAGCAAGTATATATATTACTATTTTAAATATTTCTTTTTGAATTCTAGAATCTTTCTTGTTTTCAAATACTATACCCCCAAAAAGGCACACATTTCTTAACAGATCCAGAGACAGTAATTACAAATTAAAAGTATTTTCTCTGTATTTCAATAGTTTCTTTGAGTTACTGAGAGGGTAATCCAATGAATTCTCCCTTTGATAACTTTGGCCTCTTAAGCATAAGAATTCTTGTTTTATTTTCCATAAACTGTATAAATTGAGAACATTCTTTAGTAAAAAATAGTAATAATAATGGTTTCAGAGATTATTTTCTTTTGTCACACTTCTTGAATCCTCAAATATCTGATTTCATTCTCAAGGTTCTGTTTTCTTATCGGGTCAAACTCAAAATACAGTAGAGTGACCAGGACCTCTGTGGTGTTCTTAATTACTATACTCCAAATTTCTTAAATATTTGTGAATTCATTATAGTGAAACTTTCACAAATTCTATTTTGCATAATATTGCTAAATCCATATGTTTATTTTTCTAAATTCATCCTTCCTCTACTTTTTACTACTTCTTTTAAGAGGCAAAGTACTTTATGAACATTATTTTTTGGATAAATGTTTATAAAGAAATGACTTGCCTTCTTTTTGAAGGGATCTCACAGCTCCTTTTTTAAAAAAAATTTTATTTACTTATTTTGAGAGAAAGAGAGAGAGAGCATGAGCGGGGAGGAGGGGCAGAAGGAGAGGGAGAGAGTCTGGTTAGCAGACTCTGCTGAACATCAAGTGCCACACGGGGTTTGATCTTATGACCTTGAGACCATGACTCGAGCCAAAGCCAGCAGTTAGCTGCTCAACCCATTGAGTCACTCAAGTGGCCCCAGGGATTTCCCTAACTCTTAACACATTTCATGTCTGCCCAGCTAGCACCTTATGCTTGACACTAGTTTTTGTTCCTCCTTATCAACTTTATCTTCCTGGTTAGAACAAATGAGATTTGAAGATGCTTGGTGACAATGATAATGTCATATTGATGGGACTTTCACCTTATCTCACATGGTGGTTAAATACTTAATAAATACTTACTTAGAAATAAACTTGTCTTAACCCCCTGTGTTCTGGTGTTTACATGTCAAAAGATATAAAAGAAGCTGTTCATGGGATTAAAAACAGGTGATATTATAACAATAATTTAAAAATATATAGAGAGATAGATAGTGTTGGCTAAAAGAGGAAGTTTGACCTCAAGTTTAGACAAGATCTTTGCAACACACAGCTTGATGGGCTAGTACCAGTAAATCATTATTTCGTCATCTCTGAAAAGCAGGAGTAGTCACGGAAACAAGTGAAAAGTTCAGTCTTAAACGATTGACATCTTATGACCGGACTTTTTCTTAGAAGGTAAATGGATTTACCCCATGCTTTTAATCTAGATGAAATAATCACTTACCAAAAGAAAATGTCATCTAATTTTTAGTGGTTTCTCATTTTTGCTTTCTGTTTAACTTTATTTAGGGAGAGAAGGGTTGTATTTGAGTGGCTGTATGTAACTGGTGGATTTTATGGCAATCAGTAAGAGTCTCCAGTAATGGACAAAACGTGAAAAAGTATATATAGCACTGTTTCTATTTTAATTTATGCTCTGTCAAACGTTTGGGGTGTTGTTTTCAAGTGGAAATGTGTTTCTCTTTTTCTTGGCCTGAATCCGTGAGTATTTATTTCCCTGCGGCACTGCGTGATGGTTTTGTCTTTCAGGGTGGGGTGACCCAAAAATTTTTAAAGGTGGCTATAGCAGCATTTCTTTAGGACAGTTGTAAATTCAGAGCCATTTATGTGAAGGTTAAGATTTTACAGAAACCTATGATCCTCTCATCTTCCACCTCCTCAGTAGTGAAGCCTAGTATAAATTCATAGGATAAGATCATGTTCTTTTTAGGTCAAACACATATTTCAATATTTAAAAAATACTCTATAAATATTTCATGGTACTCTACAAAGAGCACTGTTGGCTTTTAAATTAGAAAAAGAGCAAAAAGTGCTAGAAAAATTGTTACCACTGATGATTCTGCTACAGATGGTGAGCTTCCTATTCCTGTGTCTCAGAATTCTCACCAGATTTCCCTGTCATCATTTTATCCTAGATTATGTTATTTGATTTACTTTTTTTCTTTTTAAAGATTTTATTTATTTATTCATGAGAGACACACACACACAGAGGCACAGACACAGGCAGAGGGAGAAGCAGGCTCCATGCAGGGAGCCTGACATGGGACTCGATCCCGGGTCTCCAGGATCACACCCTGGGCTGAAGGCGGCGCTAAACCACTAAGCCACCTGGGCTGCCCCTATTTGATTGATTTTAAGGCACTTAATGACACTGTTGCTGTTGTAACTGGTACATGGCAATGAGATATCCTTCTCCTGACCCTCCACATGTCTAGGACTCAGAAATTGATACATTTTTGAAAGCTGAACAATTAACCACAAATAATAGATGGCATTTATTGTCTAAATAAACTACCTTGAAATACAGCAGGTATTGGAAGAGCCAAAAATTCTTGTCATGGGCATGCCTAAATATGAAATGAAACTGTGGTTTCCTAAAATTGTTTTATTATTTTATTAAATAAAAGTGGAGGGATCCCTGGGTGGCACAGCAGTTTGGCGCCTGCCTTTGGCCCAGGGCGCGATCCTGGAGACCCCGGATCGAATCCCACATCAGGCTCCCGGTGCATGGAGCCTGCTTCTCCCTCTGCCTGTGTCTCTGCCTCTCTCTCTCTCTCTCTCTCTCTGTGTGACTATCATGAATAAATAAATTTAAAAAAAAAACTTAAAAAAAAAAAGTGGAAACCATTTTCATCAACAAAGAAACCAGTTAAGCAAGCTACAGTACATAGCTGTAACAGAAAGACTTATCACCACTTAAAATGCTTGTAGAAAGTTTTGGGTGACATGGAAGGAATATTTATGATAAAAGAAAAAACAGTAAAAACAACAAAAAAAGAGATATGAAGTCTCAACTAGCTTTTAGGAAATGCATGGAAATATAACTAAAAAGAAATGCGCTATAATATTAACGACAGGTAGTAGGATTTTGAGTGATCTTACTTTGCTGATTTTAGGTACTTTATACTTTTCTAGTACAAGGAAATAAAAGGGAAAATACAGAAAGCTTAACATAAGATGTAGAACCATAGCCTACATACCGACATACTTGAAAAGACAATATAGTACATTGAACTGAATAAAAATTCTGATATACCCTAGAGGAAGGACCTCGATGAGAAAATGAGTCAAGACTTAGCCAGCACTGCCAGGGAGGACTGAGGCCTCTATGACATTCAATATTAAAATCATCCATTCATTTTCTCCCATACTTGGTTCAATTCCATATTTTCTAAGCAAAACTGGTTTTAACTGTCTTTCTCACATGTTCTGATAGAATGTACTGGTAACACCAACATGCTCCTTATGTCATTTCAGTTTATACATCAGTCTCCTGTGAGGTTAGTTGGTGTGAGTTAGTTCTGGGCCAATCAGTCAATTCTTGGTGCCCTGCTGAGACCACATTTCTGGAGGGGCAAAGCAGAGGACTGGCTGTTGAGGTATGATAACCACGACATGTATAAAGCCCCTGACCGCTGACCTCACGAGAACACCCAGCTTCACTAGCCTCTCCCTCTCACTGATACTGCTCTGATACTAAAATCACAGCCTCAGAGTTCACCCCCTCCGCCACACTTCCTTTCTAGGCTTTCTAAGAGGAACACTTTTTATTCTCAGGAAGACGGCATGGGAGGAGGGGGTTCCAGACCTGCCCCCGACGATGGTAAGTCCAGGACAGAAACCGTTACCAGCCTCACTGCTAAGGCAACATGGACTGGATTAACCAGTAAGTGTGCCACGGAGCTGTAATGGGACCGCGCTGCGAGTTAGAGGAATTAAACCGTACCTAAGGCCAGGAAGGGCGATAAAGGGAGCAGGGGGCAACGGTCTGTCCTCCCAGTTTGGGGAAAAGGGGTCTGGGGCTCAGCACGGGACCCTCCCGTGGCTTCCCTTGCTGCTCCAGCAGCCCGAGGTCACCTTCGGCCGGTTATTGGTGACGCTGCCCCACAAACAAGGGAACACACTAAAGAGGGCAGCGGTTTCCAAGGCCAAGTTCCCCAAAACTTTGGGAAATGCTAGTTCTGGGTTTCGCTTTTTGTTGTCTGCGGCCTGGCCCCGGCACCGTGTGCCTCTGCCCGGGGGCCCATCAGATCTTGGAGAGAGCCGCAGAGGTGCGTTGGGTCAGCGGGGTTCACGGGGCTTACACACTGGGCCCCGCTTCCATGTGGGCAGCAGGCTGGGTTTGAGGTCCCGGCTGGTTGTCAAGTCAAGGATCCAGCAGACAAAACGCTGTCCTCCCTTTGCAACGCGGAGCCTCCATGGTTTGTCTTCCCGGCTGCTTGCGGAGGGTGGGTGCCCCGGACGCTTCAGCTGCACAGCTCGGTGCCCTGATGCTCTGCGCTCTCCCACAGGCCGACCGAGCCCCAGCCCGAGCCCCAGCCCGAGCCCCAGCCCGAGCCCCGCGGTCGCGACGGTCGCCGCCGCCTCCACCGCGCCGCAGCACCCGGCGTAAGGGAGTCCCCGCGCGGCCCTGCAGGCTGTGCCGACCTCCCAGTGATGGGACTTGGGAGGGAGGTCCGGGCGACGGGGACCACCAACAGCCAAGGAACTGAATCGCTTTTATCTTTAGAGTGTGTTTCTTAACCTGGAGATCCCTCAAGAGATCCATGAATCCCCTGGGCCGATGGATAAAATTGCCTGTGTGGGGGAGGGGGCTTATGAAGATTTTTTTTTTTTGAGGGGGATGAGAATCCACAGTTTTCACCGAGGCCTCAAAGAGTTCTGGAATCCAAGAGCCAAAAGCTGAGGGGCAGTGGGTAAAAGTCACCTAAGCAGCAGGAGGGCTATTTCAGGGATGTCCCCACCGGCAGGACCCGTCACCCTCTGGTCTTGACAGGGGCCTTTTAAAAGTCCAGCATGTTATCTGCTCCCTCTCTGTGCCCAAACAGCATCCAGCACTTGGCCTTCGCCTTTCTTGCTGGGGTCCTGCTGACGCTGCTTCTGCTGGCCCTCGTCTTCTTCATTGTAAAATGCTGCAGGAAATGTAAGTGGTCTCCAAGACATGGGACAGCTCTTCTGGCTCCGCCATTGAGAACGGAGTTGGCTCTGAGGGACAGTAAAACCCTGGTAGCTCACCTTGTCCACAGACCAAGGACCTGAACCCCTCACTCCATTCTCTGCCATCCCCATGGTCCACTTTTCCCACCTCCAGCACCCACCCCCTCACCCCAGCCTGCAGAGAGAGAGGCTTCTCATTCCTCCACACCCCACTGAGACTTGTCCCTCTCTTTCCTTGCATCTGTGGCAGGTCACTCCAGTCCCTGGGCCCTGGATCCTCCCTTAGACCCTCACTCCGGCCATGATCCTCCAGCCAAGGTAAGATGGCCACACTGTTCTGGGACACTGGGCATGTGCACCTCTCATTTCTTTGACCATCTGTGACCACAGCCTCCAAGTGGCTTCTAAAGAGACACCTTCTTCCAAATTGAACTCACTCATTCCCCCTCCTTCCTCTGCAGCTCTCATCCCCGGAGGGAGCACTTACCTATGCTAAAGTAACTTTCAAAATCTCAGAAGAAACGAACAATCACCTGACTGAGAAACATTCTGCGAACTTGGACCCCGTTGTCTATGCTCAAGTCAAAGTGACAGACTCTCCCTACCTTTCCAATGAGGCCTGATATCAGTCCCTCTTCTCAGCTCCATCTTTACACATCACTTTCCCTTTGGACAAACTCCAGACCACGGCCTGGCCAAACTCCAGATGGAGCTGTTTGTGTGATCTGGAAACATTAGCCAGCAGTTTTGAAGACCAAGGGTCAGTCTTTCTCTTGGCCTAAGAGGAGGCTACTGGCCCTCCCGTTTTGACCGGCAGCCTGTAATTCCTTTGAGAACTGAGACTGCTCCCTTGTCCCCTTCCAAAGTGTGTGGTACCGAGCTCAGCACACACAAAGTGTTCGCTCAGTGCCACTGACCAACTTGGGGGAAGTCAGCCAAATGGGCAAGTTAGCAAGAATTACAAATAAAAGCAAACCCTCTGCAATGCTGGCTCCTCCCACATTATTTATCTATCTGGTCCCATCATGTCCAGAGATCCAGAACTCATCCACGGCCAGAAGCCTAACAGAGGTGGCAGTACTCTAGAACAAGCTCAGGATGGATCGGGGCACAGGTCTCAAGCTCTGCATCAGCTAGCTGCATTCTTTTGGTAAGTGTGTTAAGCTTTTAAAGCTTCAAATGCTTCATCTTGAAAATAGAACTAATAACATTCACCTCTTAGTGTCAGAATAAGTGAAATGTCATCTTCTTAGGTACTTTTTAATTTTTTTTTTTAATTTGGGAAAGTGAGAGAGAGAGAGATGAGAGCACAGGAGCTGGGGCAGAGGGAGAGGGAGAAGCAGACCCCCTTGCTGAGCAGGGAGCCCAACCCAGGGCTTCATCCAAGGACCTGAGATCATGACCTGAGCTGAAGGCAGATGCTTAACCAGCTGAGCCACCCAGGCACCCCTCTTTAGGTAATTTGTACATCCCAGGGTTTTATAGAAATATAAGGTCCCTCTTGTGTAAAGTGCTACTGAATGTGCATATCCACCTCCTTGCTATAGTATAGAAGATACACAAAGCAATGTTATATGGGAGCTAAAAATGTAAATGTTAACCCTCCCCAAATCCTAATGGATAATCCCATAGACAGTCCCAGTAAATATACCAATAAGATTGTTTTTCACTCAATAAAGTTACTCTAAAGTCCCTGTGTAGACAATAAACCAGAAAGCAAATGTAGAAAAATTTATAAAAGAAGCAAATAAAAGAATATAGGAAGGTTAGCTCCAGTCGCTGCCTAAAAGTACTGTTTTATTAAGCATGGATCATTAAAATGTGTTCATGGTTTGTGAATAAACACATGGGATAGAATAAGACGACTAGAAACAGATATACATGAGGAAATTGAGAGTATGATGAAGATGGCATATCCAATCATTTGGGGAAAATTGGTTTATCCATTTTCCAAACTGCCTAAGATGGTGTTTCAACAGGTAGGCAGCCATGTGGTTGAAAATAAGATCAGATCTACAACTTCCTCCTTAAATCAAAATAGATTTCAGATAAAAAATTAAACTGTAAAAAAAATTATAAAAGTATTAGAAGAGTATATGGGACAACTTTAAAAAATAGAATGGTCAATGCCTTGAATGTATGACCCAAAGTCAATAAACTGGAAAAGATTGATCAACTGGACTTACAAAATACCATTCGAAATGCCAAGCTTGGGAAATATTTGCAAAGCATCTCATAGCCAAAGGACTAATTTTGCTAATATATTCAGAGCTTCTCTAAGTCAGTAGGGAAAAAATCAGCAACTTAATAGAAAAAAAAGGACAAAGGGTAAGTCTAGGTTAGTGACAGAAAAGGAAATATAAATGGCTTTTAAACATATGAGGAGATACTCAAGTTTACTCATAATAAGGGAAATAATTAAACTACAATTAGATGTTTTTCCATCAATGAGATTAGCAAAAAAGTTTGCTAACAGAGGCTCCAGGGTGGTTCAGTCAGTTAAGCATCTGCCTTTGGCTCAGGGGCTCAGGTCGTGATCTCAGGTCCTGGGATGGAGCCCTGAAGCCTGGCTCCCTGCTCACCGCAGAGTCTGTGTCTCCCTCGCCCTCTGCCATGCTCCACCACTTGTGCTCTCCCTCTCTCTAAAATGAATAGATAAAAAAAGTCTTTAAAAAGTTTGCTAACAAACCACTTGGGCAGGACTTCAGGGAGCCAAGATGCATGTACAGTTGCTATGGAAGGCAATTTGGCAAGAGCTAACAATGTTTTAAATCCTATTACTGAAAATGCATCCTGTAGAAAGTCACCTGTGTAGCTTAAATTATAATGTTCACCAAAGTGCCTAAAACTTAGTGAGGCTCGTTATACTCTAAGTATATTCCAAGTGCTTGGCATGTGTCCACGGAGGCCTCACAAAACACCAGGATGTTACAATTTTTACTATTCCCACTTTAGAACAGTAATGTGCCCAAGTTCACACCACTAGTAGGTAGCGGTGCTGGGGCTCATACCCAGGTAGGCGGGCCCCAGAGTTTGCTTATTTGTCCATTAGGCTCAAGTCTCTGAAACAATGAAAGATGGAGCAAACCCTCAGTGTCTATCGAGAGGGGACTGGCTAGTGGAGTACAATGTAGCTGCTAAAAAGAAGTAAGCCACTCTATGTTCAAAGAGAAAAAGATCTCCAAGTTATGTTAGACGTAGGGTGCAAGCTGCTGAACAGAACTCTGACTGTCCAGTAGAGTATGTGTACGTGTGTGTGCATGCTGCACCCATGTGCACCTATATTTGTACATATTTAGTCTGAAAGAAAACACCATTAATTTGTCTCAGTGATTGCCCCTGGGAAAGGGAGCTTGATAACTGAGGGACTGAGGGGCAGGAGAGGGAGGAGGCATTTTCCCTTAAAAGCCTGCTTGTAACTTCTGAAGTTGTTCACTTACCTTGTTGAGGATCTTTAGGGAACGCAATACCTGGTGATCCCATCTGCACCTGAATTCTGAACCAACTGAGAAATAAGAGGACTCAGGAGATAGAGAACAAAGTTCCACCTTTATTACAATGGGAGCTAGCACAGAGGTAGCTACAGAGAAGTGGAGAAAGTCCCCTCCGCCACCCCCACATCAGAACCCGTGGCCCAGCGGCGCCCAGGGGTTGCAGGAGAGAGATCATGTGAGCCTTGAAAGCTGCACGCAGAGGGTTGAACAAGGAAGAGGAAGTGTATGCCCAGAGTCTGACCCACAGACTCACATCAAACTCACTTCCTCCGATCGGACGTCACTGAGGAGTGCTACCTCAGTGGAGTTCAGTCTATGGCAAAGGAAGCAGGAGTGGAGAAAAGCAGCCTCCACAAATCTCTTTTAAAAATACACTGGGTCATATGTTTAAACATTGAGGTAGGGAAATTAAAGTTCAAAGAGACAAATAATATAGCCAATGTCTCCCAGCTAGTAAGTGGCAGAGCAACGTGACACCCAGTCCTGCAATTCCCAATTCCTGGCATCTTATCTGCACAACAGGTGGCCCCACTGGAGCATGCAGGGGGGCAGAGATGTGAGCAAGGGAAAGTGGGGCGACCCGACCCAGAGGGCAAGTTCCTTCTGAGATGGAGCAGCTGCTCCTGATAGCTAGATTTTGGGAAGACAGTGGAAGACTGGGCCCCTTGTGGGAGCCAAAGGGCCAAGGAGAAAGATGGTTTGGGGCCTTAGTCGTGTGTAGAGGCCACAGCACAGCAGTGTGGCAGCCCCAGGAGGGCAGCAGAGGCTCTTCTGTCCTGGCTGTGGGAAGCTCCTTGGGGAGGCCTCTCTAGCTTTCTCCTGTTCCCAAACTCTGGGCTAACAGCAAACAATACAACCAACCTTGAGGCTACAAGCTACATCAGCTTCCTCGGTGAGAGCAAGGGCTTTTTCAGTGGCTCCTCGAGAAGTGAGCATTGTCCTAGGGCCACCCACTTGGACATGAAATATCACATTAATTGCTCTTCTCTGTTTCCTTGAAGCTTTCTATTTTTAACAGCAGAGTTTTGGGGTTTGTCTCCCCATCGTGAAAATGTATTCACCTAGCTTTACTTACTGGAGGATGAAATGAGTAATTAGATAATTGACCATAGATTTAAAAAGTCTTCACCAGGGAAGGGAAGAGGAAAAGGTGCTAGAACTCCAGTTCATGGAATCAGACCAAACCTGCAGGATGCTCAGGGGAAATGGTTGTCCAGATACATAGGTATAAATCCTCCAAGACAGTTACAGATGTTTTCATGTGTCATGGAAGGTGGTGTTGTCACTGTTGTTTTTAAGATTTTATTTATTTATCCACGAAAGACACACACACCCAGAGAGAGAAAAAGACACAGGCAGAGGGAGAAGCAGGCTCCCTGCAGGGAGCTTGATGTTGGACTCGATCCCAGGACCCCAGGATCAGGCCCGAGCCAAAGGAAGATGCTCAACTGCTGAGCCCCCCAGGGGCCTCGTGTCATAGAAGATCTTGCCCTGTGCAGTAGGGTGGCCTAACCCAGCCCAGACTTGGTTGCTATTTGCGGAGTCAGTGGGCTTGCGCTTTGATACATGGCCACAGAGGAGGGACCGGAGTTGTTTTCTGGCTGAGCAAAAAGGCTGCTGAGTAGCTTCAAGTTCCTCACTGAGGGAGGGGTTGGGATGGAAACTGAAGGAACTGTGTCCATGAAAGATGCTGTGAGAGCCTAGACCTAAATGATCAGAGCAGGTACAGAATTGTGTCAAGAGCCAACCTCCCTGCCCCGGCCCTGCATGGACCCCAGGGCCGCCGAGCATCCTGAGTCCTGAGACTAGCTGACACCCTTGTTACTAGACACAAGAAGACCAGGGATCATTAGGGCAGCAGAGTTGTGATATGCGCCCCTGGGAACTCCCTGACACAGCAGGGGGGGTTCATACGGGGAGAGAAGGTGCAGACATGCACGTGGCAGTTCTGGCATGACTGACAGCACAGCTGCACGTGCACCCACAGCTGCTGATGCTTCCTGATTTGACTGAACATTTCACTCACTATGCCTTGGTTTCTCACTGAGCCAGAGCGGCATCCATTCAGTCCGGGGGCAGTTTCCCATAGAGGACAATCTCTTCATCAAGAAAATCTGAGACCTGCTGGTTTGGCCTACAGCCCTTTCTTTGGGTACGACAGCAAGGCATACCAATGCAGAAATAAATATTGCAATATTATGCTTGAAACCTTTGCAGAAATACATTTCCAGTGACATCCCAGGAGAAGTCAGTTGTACCAGGGAGTTCATCCAACACCAATCGGGAATTTATTGGTGAACCAAAAAAACACAAGTGATCCCTCAGACCCCTGACCAAGATTCTGCCCCCCTTCTTCTCTTGCCATGGCTGTGCTTACCTAGCTACAAGGGATCGCTGGCAAGTCGCAGGGTCCTTCAGAACACCTGAGAGATCACAAACAGTCCCCACAATGTGGGCAGTGGTCGTCATGGTGACTTTATGGTAGCATCACTTCATTTATAAACTAAATAAAAGAAATCTTCAGTCACATCTGTTCAGGATAAGCCACTTCCTTTGGAGTCAGGACACATGAGGAGGACTTCAATGAGTTGCCTAATTTGTGGGCAACGGAAAAAAGGAAATCGAGTCAAGATCTGTTGCCCACCTCAGCTGTGTCTTTCTGGTAGTAAAAGTTGCAAACTCTCTCATGGTAGCTTTATGGGGACTAAACAGCACAGTTTGTTTTCAGGGCAGGTCATTATTTGACCGCTCATGGCTCAGTCAGGAGGGAAGTATGGCATATGGAGCTTGCATTTACCTCTCACCAAGCGTTGGTGATATAATGCAACTGGACCCCTGCAGAACACGGGAAGGTCAAAGCCAGAAGGGTCTTTGATTCCAGCTGCCATGTTTCAATTGCCTGGGTGTGAAGAAGCAGGCAAAACAAGCCGTACAACCCTGTACTCAAAAGGAATAGGGTTGGATTCCACTGCCTCAACTTCCACAACACCGTGTGCCTCCCCTGTAGAGTACTTACACTAGCTGACAATTTTTCTTCTGTGTGATGGTTTATCTCCCTCCCACCCTATATTATAAATGCCATGAAGATAGATGCTACTTCTTTTGCTTGTCTTTGTATCCCTAGCATCTAGCACGGTCCTTGTGCTTTGAAAGAACAAATGAATGTGTGAATAAAAGCTCCTGAGGAGTATGAGGATAGGGTCCTCAATCTATAGAAGAGAAAACAGGCCTAGAGAAGTGAAAAGTTACCCCAAGATCATGCCTTAAATAAGTGACAATGGTTTTTGCAAAAACCTACAGTACAGTTGTGTCCCAAAGGGAGTTGCCTTGGGCGCAATTGAGAAAGATGCTGCTTCACCTATGTTCTCCACCTCCAGTGGTTCCCAAAGCTCTCAGAGGACAAAAGGGAGCCGAAACTTTTATTTCTTAGGGCTCCTGCTCTCCCATGGGGCCAAATGATCACAGGGAGAGTATGAGACCTAGAAGTCTTAGTTTTGAATTCCAGATTCTTCCAGCTTTGCCCCATGTTTCAGTACCAGGTGCTTCCAGGTGCATGTGTGTGTGCATGTTTTCTCTCACTCTCTTTGCTTTTCTGCCCTTCCAAACCCAGAGGAGGGGGGAGTCTGCTCGTAACTATGCCTACAGTCTCTCTGTCTGTGGCTTCTGAGCATAAAAAGCCCTACTGGCCAAACAGTGGTGCTTGAACATGATATTCTTTCTACCCTGTGTCCTCTTGAGAGGTTAGCAGAACCAACACGTGGTGGTCTTGAGGATTTTGGTTTCTCTGATGCTGCCCCAAGGGAAAGGTGAACAAAAAATAAAAGAAAAGAAAAAAAAAAGAAAGAAAGAAAGAAAGAAAGAAAGAAAGGTGGGAAGATTCACATAGTGCCTGCTGAACAAACTTCCTATTCTCTGTTTAGGAAGGGTGATCCCTAAAGATCAGGTAACCATGGGGTCCGGGACCCAGGAAGAGCCAAGGAGGGAACTTACCAGAGGTGTAGGGATCACAGAAGAAGCTTGCCTGGTTTTCTGGCTTCTAACTAGGCCTTTACCTGTAATCACCCAAGGGCAGAAGGACACACAAAGCTTAAGGGCTCTTTCTCCAGTGGCTGAAGACCCAGGTTGAGGCCCATGGGCCTGTTCTCTTCTACTCCAGGCCCTTTTGAAGGACACTCTTCTATGTCTGCTTATCCAGGGGTCCCAGAGGTCCTTTGACAGTCCCTCCAGATAAACAAAAAGTTCCAAGCAAAGAGTAAGTCTGCCTCCCAAAGCTTGTGTGCTAGGGAGGCAGGTGGCCCTCCACACACCAAGGCCTATGGTGTGGTTGTCTCAAGGCCTCCCTCTTCCCTAGTCTACACACACCCCCCCTTTCCAAAGCTACTATGCCCTCTCTGTCACCTCTCATGGGGCTTTGGTCACCATAGAGCAGAATCTCCCCCAACCCATGGGCTGGCTACACTGGGCTCCATGGGTCCAGGAAACAAGAAGAGGATCACAATCACTCATTTGAAGGCTACTCCTTGGCCCCTTTCATTTTCCCTAATCCCCACCCTGCAATGGCTATTGACCTCTTCTATTCCTTTGACTTCTCCTCCTTTTGGACAAATGGCTAATAATTGAGATGATCCCCAAACCTGTGATCAGTATGCAGATGATGATAATGGACATCCTGGAAGGAGTCACAGACAGACTTCATGTGGCTCAAAAGAAGGCACCTTTTGGTTCTTGGCTCAGGATCCCCTTTCCTGGGACCCACCCCACTTCCGGCTCCCACCCAGTTCCAGTAGCTCCTGGCCACCGTGTGCCTTCTGAGTGCTTCTGCCCTCCAGCCAGGTCCAGTCAGGCTTGGGGGCCGATCGGGGACCAAGCATCTTCCCCAGAGACTAACACAGACTTGGAGCAGGAAGATCCAGTGCTCAGACTGGCTGGTCTCTTAAATAGGGGACACATAAACTTAGGAGCTAGAAATAGCCAAAATGAAACAGAAAGGGGCTGTGCATAGAGAAAGGAAAGCAAGCACACATAAGAGCAGCAGATCAGAGACTGAAGAAAATCCCAAAGACAATCGGGACCATTTCTGAAGGCGCCATGTCCTGCCTTCCATGTGTGAGACACAGCTCTCTCCTTAGGACCGATCTTCCTTTTTAACTGAAATACTGAGAGGGAATTTTTTGCTGCTTGCATCCAAGAGCCCTAATCTACATTCTTCTGAAAGAAGCCATATGGTCACATTGAAGATCCGCAGTTCAGGTGGAGAAGCAACAATGCTGGAAGGTGGCGGGTGCAAATCAACTGCCCTGCTGTGACACCTTGGCCCGCCTCACCCACCATAGCTGGAGCGATCGGCCTTGTGGATCACTCTGAAAGCCCTGCAGCTTCTGGTCCTGTTGCCTAAGTCTGCATCAGAAAGGATTTGCTGTGGATCAAGTGAGGCTGGTGCTCAGGCCTGCCCTTTCCTCTGCATCTCTGCGTCTCTGGCTGTCATTTGTTCAACCCTTAGAGGATGAGAGTCCTGGACACATGCCAGGCCAAGGGGAGGCACCAGGCACAGCTGGTGGGTGGAGGGAACAAGTCAGGGCTGCAATCCAGCCCACACTCTGCTGGCCAAGCCATACACCCTGTCACTGGGCTCTGTGCCCCTGAAAGAAGGACCACTTTTCCAGATTTGCACAAAAGTCCTACGTGGACTAGAAGTGGCCCATGGTTAGAGAATCCCAGGCTGAAGCCTATGGGAAGGGGTACCAGGGACACAAGAGGGCCAGTCCAATCCTTAAGGAACTGATAGGTGACATCATTGCCACACTGTACTCATGACAGCCACCAAAACCCAGTGGAAAAGTTCAGCCATGGCCACCCACATGGGCCTTCTCTGGCAAATCTAGTTGGTGAGGGTGGTGGGGGGGTCTGAGTTTCACTTAAACTAAGGAGCACATTTAGGTGAGACTTCTTTCATCCTGAGTCTGAAACCATATAGTAGAAACATGCTAGGTGTGAAGGACATCACACATTCAAAAAGCTGCTTGCTAAACAAATTACTGGTCAAGTGTGAATAAGGATCTCTTTCTAGCACCAGGAGGCTCCGTATAGCTTCCCTTAAGTTCCTGCTTTGTTTTCCTACTAGCATTGTGCTCTGGATTATGAGAGAAAGAAATCCCTTACAGCAAAAACAATCCTGAGGAGGAAATACATCACAATACAAGCATCCATCCAAAAACTGGAAAGAACTCAAATACAAAAGCCAACCTTGCACCTAAAGGTGCTGGAGATAAAACAGCAAATAGATCCTACATCCAGCAGAAGAAGAGAATTAATAATGATTCAAGCAGAACTCCATGAAATAGAGGCCAGAAGAACTGTGGAACAGATCAACAAAACCAGGAGTTGGTTATTTGAAACAATTAATAAGATAGATAAACCATTAGCCAGCCTTATTAAAAAGAAGAGAGAAAAGACTCAAAGTAACAAAATCATGAATGAGAAAGGAGAGATCACCACCAACACCAAGGAAATACAAACGATTTAAAAAACTTATTATGAGCAGCTATATGCCAATAAATTAGGCAATCTAGAAGAAATGGACGCATTCCTGGAAAACCACAAACTACCAAAACTGGAACAGGAAGAAATAGAAAACCTGAACAGGCCAATAACCGGGAGGAAATTGAAGCAGTCATCAAAAACCTGCCAAGACACAAAAGTCCAGGGCCAGATGGCTTCCCTGGGGAATTCTATGAAACTTTTAAAGAAGAAACCATACCTATTCTACTAAAGCTGTTCAGAAAGATAGAAAGAGATGGAGTACTTGCAAACTCGTTCTATGAGGCCAGCATCACCTTAATTCCAAAACCAGACAAAGACCCCACCAAAAAGGAGAATTACAGACCAATATCCCTGATGAACACATATGGAAAAATTCTCAACAATACTAGCCAAAAGGATACAACAATACATTAAGATTATTCACCATGACCAAGCGGCATTTATCCCCGGGATGCAAGGCTGGTTCAACACTCGTAAAACAATCAATGTGATTGATCATATCAGCAAGAGAAAAACCAAGAACCATAGGATCCTCTCAATAAATGCAGAGAAAGCATTTGACAAAATACAGCATCCATTCCTGATCAAAACTCTTCAGAGTGTAGGGATAGAGGGAACATTCCTCGACATCTTAAAAGCCATCTATGAAAAGCCCACAGCAAATATCATTCTCAATGGGGAAGCACTGGGAGCCTTTCCCCTAAGATCAGGAACAAGACAGGGATGTCCACTCTCACCACTGCTATTCAACATAGTACTGGAAGTCCTAGCCTCAGCAATCAGACAACAAAAAGACATTAAAGGCATTCAAATTGGCAAAAAAGAAGCCAAACTCTCCCTCTTTGCTGATGACATGATACTGTACATAGAAAACCCAAAAGCCTCCACCCCAAGATTGCTAGAACTCATACAGCAATTCGGCAGTGTGGCAGGATACAAAATCATGCCCAGAAGTCGGTGGCATTTCTATACACTAACAATGAGACTGAAGAAAGAGAAATTAAGGAGTCAATCCCATTTACAATTGCACCCAAAAGCATAAGATACCTAGGGATAAACCTAACCAAAGAGGTAAAGGATCTATACCCTAAAAACTACAGAACACTTCTGAAAGAAATGGAGGAAGACAAAAAGAGATGGAAAAATATTCCATGCTGATGGATTGGCAGAATTAATATTGTGAAAATGTCAATGTTACCCAGGGCAATATATACATTTAATGCAATCCCTATCAAAATACCATGGACTTTCTTCAGAGAGTTGGAACAAATCATCTTAAGATTTGAAAACAGAGAGTCTCTTCAATAAATGGTGCTGGGAAAATTGGACATCCACACACAGAAGAATGAAACTAGACCACTCTCTTACACCATACACAAAGATAAACTAAAAATGGATGAAAGATCTAAACATGAGACAAGATTCCATCAAAATCCTAGAGAAGAACACAGGCAACACCCTTTTTGAACTTGGCCACAGTAACTTCTTGCAAGATTCATCCATGAAGGCAAGAGAAACAAAAGCAAAATGAACTATTGGGACTTCATCAAGATAAGAAGCTTTTGCACAGCAAAGGATACAGTCAACAAAACTCAAAGACAACCTACAGAATGGGAGAAGATATTTGCAAATGACGTATCAGATAAAGGGCTAGTTTCCAAGATCTATAAAGAACTTATTAAACTCAACAGCAAAGAAACAAACAATCCAATCATGAAATGGGCAAAAGACATGAAGAGAAATCTCACAGAGGAAGACATAGACATGGCCAACAAGCACATGAGAAAATGCTCCACATCACTGGCCATCAGGGAAATACAAATCCAAACCACAATGAGATCCCACCTGACACCAGTGAGAATGGTGAAAATCAACAAGGCAGGAAACCACAAATGTTGGAGAGGATGTGGAGAAAGGGGAACCCTCTTACACTGTTGGTGGGAACGTGAACTGGTGCAGCCACTCTGGGAAACTGTGTGGAGGTTCCTCAAAGAGTTAAAAATAGATCTGCCCTATGACCCAGCAATTGCACTACTAGGGATTTACCCCAGAGATACAGATACAATGAAACGCCGGGACACCTGCGCCCCGATGTTTCTAGCAGCAATGTCCACAATAGCCAAACTGTGGAAGGAGCCTCGGTGTCCATCGAAAGATGAATGGATAAAGAAGATGTGGTCTATGTATACAATGGAATATTCCTCAGCCATTAGAAACGACAAATACCCACCATTTGCTTCGACGTGGATGGAACTGGAGGGTATTATGCTGAGTGAAATAAGTCAATTGGAGAAGGACAAACATTATATGTTCTCATTCATTTGGGGAATATAAAAATAGTGAATGGGAATAAAGGGGAAAGGAGAAAAAATGAGTGGGAAATATCAGAAAGGGAGACAGAACGTGAGAGACTCCTAACTCTGGGAAATGAACTAGGGGTGGTAGAAGGGGAGGTGGGCGGGGGGTTGGGATGCCTGGGTGATGGGCACTGAGGGGGGCACTTGGCGCGATGAACACTGGGTGTTATGCTATATGTTGGCAAATTGAACTCCAATAAAAAAATAAAAAAAAAGAAAGACATCTCTTCTGGAAATGGAAATAACTGAGAAGCCACAGAAGGAAAAAAGAAAAAGTCTAGTGCTTTCCATAAGCTCTTTGCCTGAGACAGAGGCTTTCTGATGCGAAAGGGAGGATTTCAGCATTTGCCAGGAGAATTTTGGAGCAGTCAAGTGCCTTAAGCAGACCTCCCCCTACAGGCTCCAGGCCAACCTACACCCAACCAGCAGCCTCCTGGTGTGAACTGCCCTCCTGACCATTTTGGCCATGATCTTCATCCCAGTTTCTGAGGGTGCTCATCCGGGCACCCAGGTCATTTTTTATAGCCTCGCTCACCTCTCAAGGAAGGGATCTTCAAGACTCTAGACCTACAATCCTGGCTATGGAGCACAGACGTGTAATGACAACCTCAGAGCCTTTCCTGGCCAGCAGAACAGAGCCCTCCCACCTGTCAGCCACCATGAGCCTCTCCCAAATCCCATGGGCCAGATTGCTGGGAAGGAAGGGAAGTTCCAAGAGTAACCTGGAGCCCACACACCGTTCTCTTCCCCCAATTCCAAATTAATCCCCAGCACCATTAGCAACCACCAGGCTTCGGAGGGAAGGAGAGACCAGGTTACCCCAGAGAACCTAGCGGGAACCTGACTTGGCACTCACTAGCTTCAGTGAGTATTTACCACACCAACGCACAGGTTGCCCCTGAATAGACCCCTGGCCGACTCCTTACCTTTCCCAGACCAAAAATCACTGGCGAGGCCTCCTCTGTTGTCAGTCACAACCAGCTCTGTAAAATCCATGCCATCCCTGTCAAAGTCCCATTGGATGCCACACCGGTACCAGCCCGTATCCTCCTTGGTCAGGCAGGACACAGTGATGATGAACTGGCTTCCTGTGTCCCTCAGGACCACGTGGTCGGTACTATGGGTGTGAATGCAATGATGGTGCCATAGTCCCGAATGTAGCCTCAGTACCAGTATTTGCGATGGTCCTTATAGTGGGCATTGTAGTTGCAGGTAGCAGAAGCTGTGTCCAGCACAAAGCTTTCCTTGACCTTCTTGTCCATAACCATGGCATCTGTCAAAATAGACATGGGCATGTGTGCATGTGTATCCACACACACACACACACACACACACACACACACACACACACACCATCGTTCTTTTAAACATGTTACAGCTCTTGTCATCCAGTAAAAAGTCAGTTAAAGCACAGGGAAGCTGAATTTTCATTTTCTTGTTTTGGGTATGACTATGAGGGGCCAAATTCATATGTTCAACTGTTAACCTCCAGTACCTCAGAATGTGACTGCATTTGGGGATTGAGCCTTTAAAGAGGTAATTAGTTTACAATAAGGTCATTAGAAAGGCCCAATGCAACTTGAGTGGTGTCCTTATGAAAAAGGAGTCTAGGATACGGAGGACAGGCCAAACGACAAGTCATGTCTCATGTCTCTCCAGCTACCCAGTCTGTGCAGTTCGTTATAGCAGGCCGAGCCAGCAACTTGCACAGCCCTGGCCTGAGGGATACCCTTCTTCAAGGACAGAGGCGGCCTCTCACCCCTGCCCCTGGCCCCCTACTCCACTCTGGCCCTCTCAAAAAGTAAGTGACAAGGTTTGAAGGCTTCTGCTGGCTGCAGAGGGCCAAGAACAGAGGGAGCCAGCTTCTGTTCTTAGGAGCAAGGAACTTCCCATTTCCTCTGTGCAACGCCCGCAGGGGTAGCGCCATCTTCTCCGGATATTGCGTAGGGAGGAAGTCGTGCACGCCACGTCCCGCTCGACCATGGCTGGGGAAGTATCTGGACAAGGAGAAGATGTGGGCAGCAGGGCCCTCTGTCTCTCAGCCTTCCAGAGGTGTGCCAGGTCCCCGCAAATGCTGCCTGGGACCAGCCTGCACGGCATGCTCGCGTCCCTTGTGTGAATTGACATGACTTGATTTTTTGTTCTCCCAGCAAGCATTTCTAAAATTACCAGGACTTGAACCTAATCTTAAGAATTCAAAAGTCTTCATGCTACCAGATTCACACCACACAAGGAAGATGGGTTAATGCTCAGTCTGCAGGCCTGGACCCTGACCCAGGGAGAGGACAGCAGCAAGAAAGGTCAGCAGGCCAGAGGGCAGCAGAGCCCCCAGGCCAGCCACCCTCGCCTCCCAGCTCAGGTCTCACCCCTGGGCTCAGGCATAGACAGGCAGCAAGGAGTCCCAGCCTTGTTCCTCTGCACAAACACTTTTCTGGGGAGAAGGAGGAGGGAAGGGGAACTTCCGCTGAGAGAGTACAGAGCCCACATTTTTAGCTGAGGCTTTCAGATTCCTTCCAGCCTCCTTCCATTCCCCTTTCATCCCCTCCCTGCCACAGCTCACTTATCAGAGCTAAGAACAAGGATGAGTCCAGACAGGATTTTTCTCCTTCTTTTTTCCTATCCCACTCCTTCGGTGGTTCAGGCTATGGAGCAGCCACTCCAAGCAGCAGAGAAGGGAATGCAAAGTGTTTGGGAAGTTTGGAGGCTGGAGATGCTTCCTCTCTGTATTTTACCTGAAAAGGCAGTCAGGAAGAGCAGAACGAAGAACCCCATGACTGGAAGGAAGTGAACAACCTTCAACTGGAATGACAGGCTATGCCCAGAGGTCTCAGGAATCCTGGATCTGTTTAAGGGAAACCAGATCTTTGAGCCTCAGCTGGTTTTATCCTGTTTGAAGAGACCAGGGCAAAGGGAACAACCAGTCAAGCCAAGCAGTGCTGCCATGTGTAGCTATCCAGGTTGTGCACTGCACAAGGGTACCTCATCAGGGGGATGCCATTCGTGGAAATAAACTTACTTATGTAATAATGTGGGCAACTGAAAAAAAGTGTGGGCTTCCTGGCACTCCCAAAACAGCGGTGGAGATTCTCCTCCTGGATAAATACACCCTGGTGCAACAAAGCCTTGTACCCAATTAGCAGAACACAAGCATACATGCCAGCGTGGGCCCACATTCAAGTGTGGGACTGTACCCTGTCCTGCCAATGCACCGGGTATCGCCAGAGGGCACATCCACCACTCTTGGAGGCCCAGTTCTCTTTTAGCTGAGGGGAAGACTAATGAGGAGATTGCTAACTTCCCTGACTCCCAAGTGGACGCTGAAGCCTCATCCAGAGAGTGGGGTTGGGCAAAGCTGTTAAAAGCAGATGCACCTGGCATCAGGAGCATGGAGTGGCGTCCACGTGGTATTTTGGTGTTGGCAGCCAGGGCTGCCGCTTCCAGACCTCCTGAGAGTTTCCTGGGCAGAGCCGGGACAAGTCAAGGAGATGTCAATGCAGTGATAAAAGCTTCTCTTGGTTCCTATTGGGACTCATGGCCTGACTGCTGATTTTTAAAGTTTGAATTACAGAAGAATTTAAGCTGAACACTACTTCTCACACCCTAAAGCTAGCCCTTCCCATCAAGGGCCGGATGGGGATAAGTGTCTGATCCGGGTCGTTCAGTAATATCCTCTCCTGAGGGAGAGGGCCTTTCTTTCCTTCCCACGCAGTCAGCGTGTGGGCCTGCTTCAGGTGTGTGTTTTACCTGCACCGTGATAAAGGTGCCTTATTTACTCCTCATCAAACCTCTGTGAGTTCCATCAATAAACCGCAAAGTGGAAAAAAAGGCAGGGAAGTGGGTGGTGGTAAGGAAAGAAGGAGGAATCTATAGATTAAAAGAGGCTTAAGAGAGGTAATGACAAACTACCATCTATAGAACTTATTTGGATCCCGACTGAAGGTCTAGATAATGGGGAGATAGTTGATGATGTCAAGAAATTATTGTTTTTTTCAGATGGGATAATAACATTGTCAATAATCAACCTCTAAAAAAAAAAAATCAGCCTCTAAGGGGCACCTGGATGGCTCAGTTGGTTAAGGGTCTGGCTCTTGGGTTTGGCTCAGGCTGTGATCTCAGAGTGGTGAGATCAAACCGCATGTTGGGCTCCATGCTCAGTGTGGAGTCTGATGAAGATTCTTTCTTCCTCCCTCTCCCCACCCTGTGCATGCACATGCATGTGCGTGCCCATGCACACACTCTCTCTCCTTCTAAAATAATTTTTTTAAATTTTTTTTATTTATGATAGTGAGAGAGAGAGACAGAGGCAGAGACACAAAAAGGCTCCATGCACCAGGAGCCTGACGTGGGATTTGATCCCGGGTCTCCAGGATTGCGCCCTGGGCCAAAGGCAGGCGCCAAACCGCTGCGCCACCCGGGGATCCCCTAAAATAATTTTTAAAGATTAAGTCTTTTAAAAAAAAATCTGGTTGGGGAGCCTGGGTGGCTCAGTGGTTTAGCACTGCCTTCAGCCCGGGGCGTGATCCTGGAGACCCAGGATCGAGTCCTACATGGGGCTCCCTGCATGGAGCCTGCTTCTCCCTCTGCCTGTGTCTCTGCCTCTCTCTCTCTCTCTCCGTGTCTCTCAGAATAAATAAATAAAATCTTTAAAAAAATAAAAATAAAAATAAAATTTAAAAACCTGGAGGAATTGAGTTCCTTTTTAAATAAAATAAAATAAAATAACTTAAAATAACTAGCCTCTAAGATGGTTCCTGGTACTCTTGCTGTTGTTTAGTCCCCTCCTAAACTGAATCAGGGCTAGCCTGTGTGATCAAGAAAATCAATAAAAATTGGGGCACCTGGGTGGCTCAGTTGGTTGGGTGTCTAGCTCCAGTCATGGTCTCAGGGTGCTGGGATCCAGCTCTACGTCAGGTCTCTGCTCGGTGCGGAGTCTACTTGTCTCTCTCCTTCCCCACAGCTTGTGCTTGCTCACCCATGCTCTCAAATAAATAAATAAAATCTTTTTAAAAAGAAAATAAAAATTGCATAGCAACTGATAATTCATATTGACTAGATATCATATAGAATTGATAATTCATATAGAAATTCATCATTGAGTCCTTATCTCTGAGAAAGCTGCATGCAAAAAGAACACTAGGAATGGCTCAGAGATATTGCCATGAAACCAAGGAAAGGAGGCCCCTGGGTGGCTCAGTGGTTAAGCATCTGCCTTTGGCTTAGGGTGTGATCCCAGGATTCTGGGATCAAGTCCCACATTGGGGTCCCCTCAGGGAGCCTGCTTCTCCCTCTGCCTGTGTCTCTGCCTCTCTCTCTGTGTCTCTCATGAATAAATAAATAAAATCTAAAAAAAAAAAAAAAAAAAAAAAGAAAAGAAAGAAACCAAAGAAAAGTAGCAACAGGAGAAGTGGGTTGGGCATAGATATCAGTAAAATTCCAAGACAAGAAAAGGTTGCATTTGAAAGCAAAGGAGAGGCCCAGAGTTTTAGAATGAACCATGTGTCTATTCTCATTCTGAGTATTAGTTGATGCTCCTTAGTTCTGTTGCTGCCTTGTAAGGATAAAATTAATTTTTGTTTCTCAGATGAGTAACTTAAGAAGATGAGTGGGTAATAAGAACAAGCCAATTGATCATTTAAAAAAATTTATATATATATGTATTTTAGATTTCATCTATTTATTCATGAGAGACACAGAAAGAGGCAGAGACCCAGGCAGAGGGAGAAGCAGGCTCTCTGCGGGGACATCAATGTGGGACTCCATCCCCAGACCCGGAATCATGTCCGGGCCAAAGGCAGACACTCAACCACCGAGCCACCCGGGCCCGCCCCCCCAAATACTTTTCATAAATAAAAACCAAAATGTTTGCAGATAAAATAATTTGATGTCCAAAATTTCAAGATAATCAGGGTGGGGTGAGTGGATAGAGACATAAATGGAACAACACTGGATGATCAACATTGGTTGATCATTATTAAAGCAGAATCATCAATATCTGAGAGGTTATTATGCTGGCCTCTTCACTTTTGTGTGCCTCAAGTTTTCCATAATAAAAAGTAAAAAACAAAACAAAACTCTGACACAGGGATGACAAGGTTCAGTTTTAGGAAACTGCCCGAGTTCACACAGCTAGTACAGCCACCATGATCTGATGCTAAATCTGAGAGGGGGAGAAAAATTCTTTCCAGCATACTCTTCCTTCCCCAATAGTAATAACACAGCAGAAGTATAGACTACAAGGGGACATACAGCATGTCATCTGAGCAATTGTGGCAACAGGCAGCCTGTTTCCCCATTTGCAGCATATCCAGGAAGGCATCTAAGGGCAGAGTGTCTCTAAAAAATGAGCACCTGGTTGTAAGACTGAATTTACCCACAGACAATGGCCAGACCATATATAAAACTAGACCTCTGGACAGAACATCTGGCCCAGGAAACCAGCATTTTATCTGTAGTAACTGGACAGGGAAGCCAGCCTGTTAAAAGTCAGTTTTGTAGAAAGTCAGACCATAATCTCTAGCAGAAGTCCAGAACACCAAAAGATAATCCCTGTGACAACCCCAGATGGCTAGTAGTAACTGACAGCTTTCCAAATGTTTGTCCTTCTTCCAGCTGGGGACCAACCAGAGAAAGCCAAATATGCTCACCTTGCCAATCACACAGGATGCCCCACTTCTCATAGCTTCCCCAGGCCAATGGCACACCTGAAGCCTCCCTGTTGCCACCAGAGAGCTTGCCTACTCCTCTGCCTGCCTTCAAGTCTCTGCCAAAATGCAAGTGGCAGCGACTGACTCTCTTGCTATTGCAAACTTGGGGTAGCCTTTGCTTGTTGCCACTTGGTCTTCGCTTATATCCACGGTAGACTTGATTTAAAAAAAAAAAATTAGGTACATAAACCCAGCTACTCAACATCTACTGTGGTTCCAGAGAATTCATACAGAGGAGGAGGAAGCAAAACTCAGTTTTGTCTGGGTAGTCTTTTTACCTTATTCCTTTTGGAACAGAGAATCAACAACCACCTTCAAGTGTCCCGTTAAAGGAGGCTAGCCAAGAGACAGGCCTGAGGAGGCGCAAGTGACGCTGATCTCTAAACCTGAAACCAGGGTGGAGCTCGCCACTTCTACTAAAGCTCCTCACCAGTGATTCTTAGTTCATCTTTTTTGAGTCTACTTCAAAAGGCATCCTCACTTTAAGGGCTTTTAGTGGGCTGGTGGACCATCTTAGCCCAGGACATTCCTACTTGACCAAAACAAAATAAAACAAAATATAAAAAAACAACCACACTATAACTCCCTGCAAACTATAACTTCCTTGCAGAACTCAGTGGGTTTGCTAAGCAATGGCCTTCAGAAAGAAAGAGAAGAAAAGAAGAGAAAAGGAAAAGAGGGAAAAAAAGCTTTTTTTTCTGAGACTCGGGGACTATAGCTCATCTTACGATACCAAATGACACAGGACAGACTCCTGCTTTGCTTGGAAGGAAGCTGTCCCCTTAACCCAAATTTTCTACGTGTTGCTATAGCAACTGCTAGAAATTGTTTGTAAATTATGAAGCTGCCTCTGTTTGGGATTGAAAACTAACCAGCACTTCCCTCAAAGGTCCCAGTGGGCAAAGGTGGCCTCTGTGCAGATGAGTGTACCGAGGTCACCAGAAGCCCCATGGTAAACACAGGGCCTCAACCTGAAGGGGCATGTTAACTAAGCACAAAAATTAATTCTGGGGGATTGAGGAGGGAAAGCCTGAAATCAAACAAGGGGATGCCATTAAGGGGAAAATTTGTGGTGGTTTTGAGGGCGGCGCTTGGATTTTTAGAGAAGAAAGATCCCCAAATGTTGAAGGGGAGACTGGGGAGATGAATATTGCTTCCCACACCTCCAGCGTCACTGGAGGCGGGTCCTAGTCATTTGCCTTTAAGATACTGTGAGCGCTGCGGGCAAATGAGCAGGTCAGCGACCAACACAGTTTGGCATTAGTAGGAGAGTAGATGGAAGTGTTTGAATCTCCCAGATAGCGTTCATTCTTCCTGGGCTGGCGGGGAAGAAGTGAGGACATTTACTGAAATGAAACATTAATTAGGTAAATACAGTTACCGACCTCTGGCCTAAGATTGCGATCAGGATAAACTTTCAGAACCAGCTAAGAATCAATTAAAGGAAAAAAATCTCCAGTACACTTATGTTCTTCGAAGTGGTTTAATTGAAACCCCCATCTTGCTGTTCTCATCAGCTTCATATACTCATTGTTTGGAGGAGAGTCCACAGCTGCACATTTGAGTAGACCAAATCAGGGGTGTCCTCTGACTCTCCAGAGCCACACTCAGTGCTGGAAGGATGTGATTAGGACGCTAGCCCTGCCTGATATCCGGATTAATGAGACACCAGTGATAGTACCTGAGGCCTCTGCCCCAATCAGCAGTCCTCAAGCATACAAACCGTAGGTTGTATCCATGTATCTGCTAGTTGTACATGAGGTGAACTTGAGAGTTTGGACTTTGGAGAAGTTACAGGTCCTTCTTTGTGCCTGAGAATAGGTGGGGAACTTGGGTTCTCCCAAAAAGGCAGGACTGAGTTTAAATATGGCCTTACTACTTGTTAACTGACTATAGACAGACAAGTTACTTAACCTCTCTGTGCCTCTGTTTTCCTTCTGCAAAATGGATGGGATGATAATGGTGGCACATTCTTCAGACATATCAACATCAGAAAAAGTAAGGTATGGAAAGTGCTTAGCTCACAGAAAGCACTCCACAAGTAATAGCTACCCTGTGCCCCTTTCTTGCCCCTTTGATCCTTCTCTAACAATTGATGAATGGCTCATAAAGTTGCCAAAAGCTCAGATCAGCCCCGGAAAAAAAAAAAAAAAAAAAAGCAGGGTGTTCTAAGGCAAGGGGTGAGGGGCCCAGAGTCCAAACAGGTGAACGTGGCATGTGGCTCCCGGTGGCAAGGGCTAGAGTGCCAAGATCTGCCAGCTGGGTCTGTGAACCTCAGGTAACCCTGAACTCTCAGAAAAGAGCTACATGACAGTTAGTGGTCATTTTTATTTCCTCAAATACAATTACAGATGAATTCAGCAGTTTAAGTCTCCCTTTGTGACACTGTTCCTACCATCTCCCTGACATCTGCTGGGGTAGGTTTCTTGGTGTGATTCTGCAATGGAGTGGAACAGAGTCGCCACCACACTCATGTCCCGCAGGACTGGGACTTTTCATCTCTGAGTCAACAAGGCCTCCTTCGGATTCCATAACTTCTCCTCTTGCTTGGGAAGGAGGAACACAAACAGTAGTAACAGCAGGACATTTTCCTCAAGTCAGACATCCAGAACAGTGAATCAGAGAAGAAGGACAAGAAAATAATTGGATTACAGGAAGGGTGTTAGGGGAGATACAATTGGAGGCAACCAGTCAAATGCTCCCCACCTCAGTAGAAGAAATTAAGGATGTGAAAGCCCTTGGCTCAGGCAAATAGGTCCTCAAGTGTTTACTGATGTTGAATCTGGAGGTTAATGGGGGTGAAGAATCATCTTTCAAGGACAACTACTCAGAAGTCTACTCAGTGCTTGAGTCCAAAGAATCAGAGGACTGGCAGATCATATAGGTCTTGAAGATCAAAAGATAGGTTTCCTTGAACTTCTTTATTTTATAAGCATAGACAATAGGGTTCATCATAGAGTTAGCATGGGAGAGCAGAATGCCCAAATACAGTATGATCTGTGGCACCTCACCATGAAAGTACGTGATACAGTTGATGATAGATAAAGGCAGCCAGGAAAAAGCAAACAGGAAGAGAACCAGAAACAGGGACTTGGCCGTCTTGAACTCCCGTCCATAAAATGCACCTGTCTCTTTGGAGCTTGAAAAGTTCTGATTGAGTTTGTTCCGGATGACATAGAATATGTCAAGATAGATGGCACACATGACAACCAGGGGGATTAAGATCCAAGTGAAGAAGCTGAAGTAGACCATGTAGTCCATCCTCATGACAGAACTGAACTGGCACGAGAGGAAGGTGACATTTCTCTGGTGCTCTGAGGTCAGTTTCATGTTCCAGCCAAACATGGGGGTCAGTCCCACCAGGAAGGACACCAGCCAGCAAAGCCCCAGGGCCAACCATATTCTTCTTTGTGTGGTGACCCTCCTGTATCTGTTGGAATGGAAGAGAATGGGTGAGTTCATAGAATTGCTACAGGAAGGGGCAGGGGGTGACAGGAGCGGGGATGGGGATGGGGTGGGGACGGGGATGGAGAGTGCTGACATTCCGGCAAACGTGTCTGGGGGACTTTTTAAAAGAAATATGATCAAGAATGGATTAAAAATACTTTGCCACACTCACAGCTCCATTTCCAGCCCAAGAATTCTTTGACTCCTGGGAGGTAAGAGTTTTCTAGGTCTCTTGGGACCTGGTGAGAAATGACCTATCTCCTCAAAGCACCTTTTCCAGCAACGCTCTGCCTTCTTTTGTTTGGCTGCTGTGCCGAAGCCCAGAAGTTATAACTGCGTCTCCACACTCCCCTCCACCTGTGCCTGCCCCTGCTTCTCTGTTTGCACTGGCATCCACACTTGATAATTGAGTTACATGGGTCTGTGGAGGTGTGGAGATCGTGTGGAAGTGCTTCCAGAACCTCAGATGACTCATCCACAGAGAAGCACCATCCTTCCTGACAACATCCCACACACAACACAAGAAGGAAACTGATTTTGTTAAGTATTGACTGTGTACTTAGGAGACTTTATCTCAGTTAAATCTCACAACAAACTAAAGTTATTTTTATGATAATCTCCATTTCATTGCTGGTGATGGGTACAGATGACAGGAGTTGGAGCTACTATTGACTGAGCATAGACCGTGTGCAGGCATTTTTCTAAGAGCCTTACACGTGTGAACTATGTAATTACAAGGAAGTGGCAATATTTGTCCCCATGTTATAGGTGGAAAAGGAAAAAAGAAAGAAAGAAAGAAAGAAAGAAAGAAAGAAAGAAAGAAAGAAAGAGCAATCCTGGTAACCTGTACAAGCTACAAGTAGCAGAGGTGAAATCGAAGCGAGGTAGATTTGTGTTCAGAGTATCTTAACCGCTATGGAAAGATGAGGAACCAAAGCAGTAAAAGTAACTTGCCCCAGCTCAGATATCAAGATCTGGACTTTGAAGCTCAGGCTTTTTAGTATCAAAAGCTTGCTTACAGCCCCCTCCCTGCATCTCTTCCCTAAGATCAGAGAGAAGGAGGGCAAGACAATTGTCACTCAGGACACCTGGGGAATGAGATGTCTCCATTAGGTGGTCCGTCCTGTTCACCTCATCACATTGCTACTTTCTGCAATGGAGAACTGTTTCTTGGTCCCCTCCTCAGCTTGGAAGAGGAAGCAAAGTCAAAATAACTTGAAAATAACCTACGTCTGCAAAGAACAGAAGCATCCGTTTATTTCTCTCCTCCTATTCTTTTCTGTCTGCTCCTTATTTTATCTAGTAGGTTTCTGTCATTTCTAAAACCCAAGAACATCTTTTACTAATTGAAGGTGCATCAAGCTTCCACCATCTTAGCTGCCCCGGGGGCCTAAGCGTACACCCCCATAGTCAGCGGAGACGGCCTGAGCACTCCTCTGTTCCCCAGTCCCAGCTCAACACTGTTCCAACCCTCACACACCAAATGGTGAAAAGAAATGTAGCTCCCTCTTTCAAGTTCAGAGGCCAGTTTTGATTCGGTTTCATTGAAGAAGCCCTGGGTCCCAGGCACCTCCATCACTGCCCCACACGGCCCCTCTTACCTGACTGTGAGCTTGACCCGCAGGTACCGGTCCACAGCAATGGCTAGCAGGGACATGATGGAAGCATGAGTGAAGATCAACAGCAGGCAGGTCATGAAAAGGCAGTTATAAAATTGGATTGTGATGCCCAGGCTGATGACAATGGCCAAAGGCATGACCAGCACCCCAACGGCAATGTCAGCAAGGGCCAGGGAGACAATGAAATAGAAGGTGGTGGTCTGTAGGCTGGGGTTCAGCTTGACCACCCAGATGACCAACACATTGCCCACGATGGCGCAGAGCCCGATGAGAATCTCCACTGTGATGTAGGTGACATTGGCCAACAACAGGGCAGTGCCATTGACAGCCATCTTGCTTTCTCCAAGGAGCTTCCCAAGTAATAGGCGTGCTGACAGGATCCGTGTGGCCCGGTGAGCCTAGCTCTTGCCAGGCATCTCGCTAGAGGTTCAGGTGCAACAGCAACGGTCCCAAATTCACAACTTGCTCATTCCTTCTCTTCTCTGGTGGGACGCTCCCTTGGAGAGCCTCCCTTCTTTTCTTAGAGGGTGCCCATCTCGGGGCAATCATTTCCTGCCCCTTCATGGGCCACACACCCCTGGGCTCCCGGAAGCGTGGAGGACAGTTCTTTATGGGGTGAATCTGAAAGTGCCGTTCCTCTAAGTTCCCCAGACAGACACGCTCATAGCTTCTGCCTCCTGCCCCTCCTTGAGCTCCATCGAGATAAGCAACCTTCTTAGGGGGGGCGGTCAGGAAGTGAGATGGGCCAAGAGGAAGCAGAGACCAGGAACACTCACAAGCAGATGAAAAGAGCAGAGGAGCGGTGTGAGTGGCATGGAGAAGGCTCGAGATTCATTCACTCTGGGACTGGATGGGAGTGTAGGCCTGGGTGAGAGAGCAGTGGAAGCACAGACTTGAATGTTCTGGCTTTCTGCTGGCTTAGCAGAAATACCCCGTGACAAGGAGGCAAACGGGAGCCACAGGGGAACAAGAAGTAGATTTTGGTGGCAGCCTTAGCCAGAATTTATTGTTTTCTTAGTGTACGCTACAGATTGAATGTCTGGGTCCTTCCCCCACCCCACACAAAATGTATGTGTTGAGAGATCTGAGCCTCAAAGTGACAGTATTAGGAGTAGGGTCTTTGGGAGATGGCTGGGTCAAGGAGATGGAGCCACCATACGTGGGATTAGTGTCTTATAAGAGACACCCCACAGAGCTCCTTCACCCTTTCCGCCATTCAGGAACAAGGAGCTGTTTCCCACCAGACACCAGAGCTGCTGGCACTTTGATCTGGGGCCTCCCAGCCTACAGAATTGACCATTTCTGTTGCTTATAAGCTGCCCAGGCTTTGGTGTTCTGTTACAGTTGCCTGAACAGACTGAGACAGTGCGTTAACAGCGAGCGCTGAGAATTGAGGGGCATGAGTGGACTCTTGGCCGGCACAGCTGGGATCCAGCTTCTGCATCAAAGATCCTTTGCTAAAGGAACAAGCTAAGAGCCCCTGCTTAGAAGGGCAAAAAGGCTCGGCACCTCCCATAAGCATATCTGCCGACTCTCCATTTCCCGGGTCAGCCCACACACCCACCAAGGTCTCACATTCCCTCCAGCCAGCAACCAGCTGGTGACAACTCTCTCTGAGGAACAACAGGACAACAGGATGATGGCCAGGCAGAGAGAAGGGAAAGGCCCACGCGTGCACACCGTCACACAGCGTACCCTCTCACCACCGCCTGCAGGAATGAGGAACCCAACTGCTTTCCTGGAAGTTGTTCATCTGGTCTGCAGCTTCTGGAAACCAGACACTTAAAGGCAGTGGTCACTTAAGGTCCCTCTAGTTCAGGTGCTCTCAGTCCTGCCCCAAGGGGTTATTTACAGAGACAGCAAGAAGGGGTGGGTGGACCTGAGCCTGCACCGTGAACTGAAGGGTTTATGATATTTGCCTTAAATGCCAATCCATGTACAGCCCCAACTAAACCTTGACGCTACCAACAGTGTTGTTTACATCCTCGCCAGGGCCCTGGTGAGATGCCTCGGGATGTGGCCTCCACATCACCCTCTGCTCCCCCACCTCATCCCGGGTTGGCCCAGGCTGAATCCCTTGCTCATGCCTCTAGACTTGTCATTTCTCCCTGGGCTGGGGGACAGCCCTCTCCAACTGCATCTCTTTCACTCCAGCATTTTCCAGCGCTAACTCTGCCTGCATCCAGCAGGGCTTCTCATCAAAGTTTCTACCGCCATTGCTTTTTTTCTCTCTGCTTCAGAGAAGGAAGTCACAGAGACCTATTTTTAGAAGGCTGCATGCCACCCAAAGAAGTCGCTCTTGGCCTAAAGCAATTGTTGAATCTTGGTGGCAAGCTGTAAACGATGGGCCCTCCCGGCCTGTCCCTTGCCACCGGCTAGCACCAAACAGCCCTATGTGAGAGAGAGACTCTCTTGGTGTAGGGACAAGTCCTGTTGCCTGGTTGGAGCAAAAATACAGCAATAGGGTGGTTTCCTGGGGGCTTTGGCCACTCCAAGTCTGCCTTACAGCCTTGTTCTAAGTTTGAGAACTGGTCAGACAATGGACAGCTCCCAAGGAAGAGAGAGAGATAGGGGCCTCTGCGTGGTTATGGGCCAGAAGCTGGGCAAAGGGGAAAGGTGGCAGAGGCCAGGAAAGTGCCTGAGCCATGGATCCAGCCATGGGAAGTGGACCGAGGCCTCGGGGAAGGACTGGACAGCTGCAGCTGGAAACCTGACTGGTGTGTTTGCTGATTCTTGGCCCTTTCATCCTCCGTTAGGACCTAGGTGAGTCCTTTTAGGACTAGCCCATCTTGGCTTGGTTAGAGAAATCAAGGAGAGGGCTTTGTGACCCAGCACCGTGACAGGAGCAGTGTGGTGGGTACAGGATAGCCTGTGAGAAAGTCATTCCAGGAGAAAAGGATAAGCGGGGGGACAGGGGGGCACTCTTGGGACACCTGACCTAACCACCTCTTCCCAGCAGGGAGTTCTCTGGAAATTCCTCTCCATGAACAAGGGAGGCCTGAGCCCATTCCCACTCAGAGGGGTGACAAGAAGGTTGAACAGAGAGGTTCCCAGTTACTTTGCAATTAGGCCTAGGATTGGGCCCTGAGCCAACTTTCCACTCCAGATGGAACAGCAGAAGGCAGCCTGGAGAAGAGGACAGAGAGGCCAGGGCAGATGGTCATCTTGCTTACCACCAACCCCTCCCCCTCCCTAGATGGCCCACAGCTGCTCTCGGGTAACTTCCTTCATCTGTCATGGAGGGACCACCTCAGCCTCCAGAGGCATCTCCAGATGCAAGTCCCCCAACAGCCTCTGTGCAGCCCTTAGGATCAAGTCCAGCCTCCCTGGAATGGCACATGAGACCTTTCAAGGCGGGAGTCTCCCAGCCTCTGCAGCCTCCTCCCCCCTGATACCACAAGCACCGTGGGTCCCCCTCCCCCCTGACACCACAAGCACCGCCATGCTTTCACTTCCTCTCTCCTGTGCACCCGGCTTGGAAAGCCCTTCTCCCCATGTCTACCTAGAACACATGCACTCTTTCTTCAAGACTATTCTCAGACAGGACCCTGAAGAGAACTTCCCAGACATCCCCTCCCTGTGCTGTGTTTATCGGGCCCCCCTCCTCTGTCATCCTGCAAGCTCCTGAAGCATAGGGCTCCCCACTTTTCATTTCTAGCCCTACCACAATGCCTGGCAGATCGATGTGCTCCAGTATATTTTTTGATAAATGAACGAGTAGGAAAGCACCTCAGTGAACCGGGGGCATCAGCTTGGCACTGGGTATAGAATACCAATAAATCAGCTAGGACCTGCCAGGTATGTTCCCTTATGCCATCTGCAGTGTTGGGCACTTCATTTTCTTAGTCTTGTTCAATGCTCTCTGATGAAATTGATAATGTAATCAAAGCTGAGCAGACCAGGTTCAGAATGGTGACATAACCTCCCCAGGGTTGCGCAGCTAGGAAGTGGCGGAGCCGGCATCAAACCCAGGCCTCTGGTTTCAGGAAATGAATGGGCAACTGAACAACCACATGAAGCTTTTACAAGTACAAAGCATCCGTGGACTTGATGTTGCCATATCCTCAACATGACGTTCTAACCTCACACCTGGAAAAGAGGTGACCAAGCCTGTGGGAACAGAGCACAAGGACAGTGTAGGTCTAGCACCTGCTCTGAATCACAAAGAAGTGGAGGAGCCAGCAGGCCACTTGGCAGGGCCCCAAGGAGAGCTCTGGGATAGAAAGAAAACTTTCATTGGACCAGAGTATCAAAATATTTCTTTAATAATAAAATTAACTATAAGTAAGAAGTGGCTCAGGGAATTTCCCCCATCTCAAAGAGTTGTGTCTGTTTTAGTTTTACAAAAAGAATCTGAGCTCCATGGAAGAGGCAAGGATCAGGGAGGATCCATCAACCCGAACCACAGGAAGCGTCTGGAGTCCCTAGGAAAGGCCTCACCTGTCCCGAACCCAGGCCTGACGCGCCTGGACATAGCTCAGCCACAGGACCGCAACCTTGCCCTTGGGGTTCTGCTTAACATGGTGAGAGGCTGGCCAGAGAGTGCTCATCTGCTCCTTTGCAGCTGCTCAGACAAGCCTGAGAGAGCCCCAGCAACCACCCCGCACCAACAGCCAGATGCTGTGTGAGCAGGATTGCGGCCGAGGGGGCAGGCACGGGGTGGGGTGGGGGGCTCATCAGAGCAGCAGTCCAGGCAGTCACTGAGACAGGATGGCGGGCAGGTGGGGGGTGGTCGTTTCTGCCTGAGGCTGGCTCACGCTGCCTCCCCTGCTGCCTGTGGAGTTGCACAAAATCAGTTTGTTCACTTCCTCTTGGCCCCATTACCACTTCCGCAAAGCTTTATATTTTTACAATGCTTTGTGCTAGCTAGCGGCAGAGGCTTAGAAAGAGCGAGATGGCCAAGAAGGTGGCCTCTCCCAGCACCCCTCCTTTCCCTGCTTCAGTCAGCCAGGAGGAGGAGGCTAGGCCCTCAGAAGCCTTCCTCCAGGACTGATCCAGAGCCACTGTCCCCAGGGCCCAGTGACTTGAGCCCAAGGAGCCAGGGACTCCTGAGGCCTACAGCCGGAGTTCAAGAGACCCACTCAGAGCCAGCCCGAGGGAGAAGGGAAAGACCAAGTTTCCTTTACTCTGAGCAAGAGAAAATCCTGCGCAGCAAAGCGGAGCTCCTTGGTCCAACGTCCTGCCCACCAGGGCCCCCAACCCCACGTGCAACGGAAGGCCCCCAGGCCCTGATGGAGAGTCCAGAGCAGGCTCCAGCCAACTCTGAGTTTTCACAGGTTCTAGGCGCTCAGAAACCAAGGAGATGCCAGTGTACAGAGTGGCAGCGGGGTCCAGGCTTCCTGCCCCGGCGGGGTGTCCGCCTGGCTCCCGCTGAGCCTCTGCCGGGCGCTGTGCTCACAGTGACCGCCAGGTGGCGGCACATCCCCACGGCCTCCGGGTGGGCCCGCGCCCCAAGGGGCAGCGGGGAGGCCGCAGCACCCACCCGTGTAGCGCAGGACACCAAGGGACTAAGGGCTCGGGAGACGCGGCCGATGCGCGGCTGCCCGGGCTCAAGCCCACCCCCTGGCACATTTCTGGGCAACACTAAACTCAGTCCTCAGCTCAAAACGGTGGAGAAGCTGCTCCGACTTTCAGAGCTGTGCGGATTCCGGGAAAAACAGCGGCTGGGGTTTCTTCTTCAGAGTGTGTGAAGCTGAGCATTTCCTCATGTGCATGTTGGCCAAGTCTATGTCGTCCTCTGTGAGGTTTCTCTTCATGTCTTTTGCCCATTTCATGATTGGATTGTTTGTTTCTTTGGTGTTGAGTTTAATAAGTTCTTTATAGATCTTGGAAACTAGCCCTTTATCTGATATGTCATTTGCAAATATCTTCTCCCATCCTGTAGGTTGTCTTTGAGTTTTGTTGACTGTATCCTTTGCTGTGCAAAAGCTTCTTATCTTGATGAAGTCCCAATAGTTCATTTTTGCTTTTGCCCCGCACAGGCTCCACTCCGCCCGCTTAATTAAGCAGAACCACCCCATGAGACTCACAGCAGGGGAAACTGAGGCCCAGAGGTGCACAGGCCCGCTGGTGGCTGTGCGGCTGGTCGCAGGAGTGCGGGGACTCGGAGGCCGCTACTGGCCCCTCATTTCGGGGGAGGACAGAGGAGACCAGGAGACCAGGCAGGGGCTGCTCAGGGCGACCCCTGGGGTGTGCAGCTCTCCCACATCCCCAGCTGGGCCCTCGGCACCTGCCAGTCTCTGACCAGTCCTCTCCGTCCCGCGGGCAGGGAGCCTCCTGTGGTCCAGAGCCCGGGACTTCTCACATCACCTCCAACGCCTTCACACTCCGCGCCTGGCTTCTAATCACTCAGCCTGGTGTCTCCCAAACCCCAGACAGGCCTACAGGCCTCTGGGCCACTGCAGGTCCCGGTGTGGACCCCGCGCCCTTGACCGAGTCACCAGAAGATGCAGAAATGTGCTGTGCGCGGAGCTCTCACTGATTCCCACATCCTCCCCACCCCTGGTTTCCTTTCCCTTCTGCCTAACAAATGTGACAACAGTCCCTCAGAAGTCGGAGGCAGACCCCCAGTGGCAGCAGGTATGTCACCTCCCTTCCTGTCACGTGTGTCTCCCCTCCTCCTGCGTGAGGCCTGGCGCCACTATGACCATGACAGCACCTTGGAGACACCGGCCGCCGCGCTATGCCTTGGCGTCTGGGTAGGTCTACTTCCCACGTGGAGAGTGGGCGCAGTGACAAAGGAGGGTACTGGCTGTTGGTGGCACAGCCCGGCGGTGACAGGGCTGTTGCCCAGGCCCAAGTCTGTCTGGGTTGCAAGCCCTGGGCTGCCCCATGAGCCCCCGAGAACGAGGACGGCTCCATACCAGTCACTCCAGACCCGACTGGGCAATTGAGGCAGAAACTCCTCACGGCCCTACTGGGTTCAGTCTTGTGTCACTGGTCAGGCCGGCGACGGGGGCAGGGGACCGAGCAGCGGGCTGCTCTCGGCTCAGCTAGTAGACAGAGGCTGCAGCCATCTGTGATGTCAGACCACAGCGGTGGGAGACACCACGCGGTCCTGGCCCCTGCTGGGTGGCTTCCCAGGAGCCTGGGCTCCTTGCTTTCCTTCGGGGCAAAGGCAGAGACTGCCCCAGGAGGTGTGTGTCAACAGGTCATCCTGACCCGGGAGGAGCAGTTGCCATGTTCCTTAGAGAAGATGCTGGGAGGAGGGGCCCTGGGAGGGGCTCAGGGGGTGAAGTGTAGGCCTTCGGCTCAGGTCAGGGTCCAGGGCTGGGTCAGGATCTTAGGGTCCTGGGGTAGAGCCCTGCATCGGGGCTCCTTGCTCTCATGGGAGCCTGATTCTCCCTCTGCTGTGTCTCTCCCTCTCCCTCCCTTTCCCGGCCTCTCGCTCTCCATCTCTACCTCTCCTTCTCCCTCAGTCCCCCCTCCCTCCCCCTTTCCCTCAACCTCTCTCTCTCTCTCTCTCCCTCTCCCTCTCCATCTCTCTCCCCCTCCCTCCCTCTCCCTCCCTCTCCCTCAGTCTCTCTCTCCCTCTCCCTCTCTCTCTCCATCTCTCCCTCCCTCTCCCTCTCTCTCTCCCTCTCCCTCTGCCTGCTGCTCCCTCTGCTTGTGTTCTCTCTCTCTCTCTCTCTCTCTCTGTCAAATAAATAAGTAAAATCTTTAAAGAAAAAAGAGGGGATCCCTGGGTGGCTCAGTGGTTTAGCGCCTGCCTTCGGCCCAGGGCTGATCCTGGGGTCCCGGGATCGAGTCCCACATCAGGCTCCCTGCATGGAGCCTGCTTCTCCCTCTGCCTGTGTCTCTGCCTCTCTCTCCCTTCATCTCTCTCATGAATAAATAAATAAAATCTTAAAAAAAAAAAAAAAGAAAAAAGAAAGTAAGGAGGAAGGTTTCTTGGGATAAGTTTCCCTGACCTCAGTGCTAGCGAAGAGGTTGTTTTCTTCACAAACCAGCCTGCTAGAGTCACTGCCTCCTGGGATGCTGTATGGCAGCTTTTGCCAGGGCAGCCAAGAGGCTTGGAGCTGGTGCTCTGTCTCAGTGACCAGGCTTTGCTCAGACTCCGCGTCAGCCCTGGGCTCCCAGGGTGTGAGCGACTCTTCTGCTGGGAGCGGCCCCCCATCCTTTTTGGAAGCAGGCAAGGTGTGATGAAGATGTGCACCTAATATTGGAAGGGGCACTAGCGTTTATTTCTAAGGCAGGTCTGCAAGGTGGTTATTCTAGGTTATTTTTTTTAATTTTTTTAAATTTTTATTTATTTATGATAGTCACAGAGAGAGAGAGAGAGGCAGAGACACAGACAGAGGGAGAAGCAGGCTCCATGCACCGGGAGCCCGACGTGGGATTCGATCTCGGGTCTCCGGGATCGCGCCCTGGGCCAAAGGCAGACGCCAAACCGCTGCGCCACCCAGGGATCCCCTATTCTAGGTTATGGTACAAAGATTCTTGTCAGTCCCTCCCTGACTTTGGGTTGAGGTTCTTTTTCCCCGACAAGCAGTCCACAATCATATTTTTTTTTTTGAGATTTATTTACTTACTCATTTATTTGAGAGAGAGAGAGAGCATGGGTTGGAGGGGTAGAGGGAGATGGAGAAGCAGACTGCCTGCTGAGCAGGGAGCCTGATGCAGGGCTCGATCCCAAGATCCCGGGATCACGACCTGAGCCAAAGGCAGATGCTTAACGACAGAGCCACCCAGATGCCCCCACAATAGTATTTTAATGACCAGTTTGGGCAAAACCAAACCAAAACAAAACAAAACAAAAAGCAATGATAAGACAGAAAGTACCCCCAGGGTTAAATGAGCGCCTTAAGAAGAGCATTCAGTACATCACTTGGAGCATCCAGCACACATGGCCTCATAAACACCCTCCCCGGGATATCAGGGCATGATATCATGATTCCCCCAGGTAGACTTTATTTATATTTATGTACACCCCACCCATGTCCACAAAGGGTTGAAGCCACTACCAGAGTGAGTTAATAGCTTCCTCCTCTGCACACCTATGTCAGCTGACACGTTCCTCTCTTTGAGGACTTACTACACCATTTGTAGTTATTTATTTATGTGACTGCTTCTCCCATGAGCTACTAAAGTCCTTAAGTAAACTCCATAAGAAATTATGCCTGATTCATCTTTAGATCTCGCTCCCACTCCCCTTGTCCCTAAAGTACCAAGAGCATAAAATAGTACCTGTACAGAGATGCCTGGATGGCTCAGGGGTTGAGTGTCTGCCTTCGGCTCAGGGTATGACCCCAGGGTCCAGGAATCGAGTCCCACATCGGGCTTCCTGCAGAGAGCCTGCTTTTCTCTCTGCCTATGTTGTCTCTCTGTGTCTCTCATTAATAAATAGATAAAATCTTAAAAAAAAAAAAACAGTACAAAGGAGACCAATAATAAACTCTCTGGGGTTCTCAGGACCTGTCTTCTCCTCATCCCTCAAAAGGGCTGACCACACCTCTCAATGTCTGGCAAGAAATCAGGAGGCACACAGGGAGACCTCTTGCTCAGCAAAAAAATTTTTTTGCATCTAATTTCAATCTCAAACCAGTTCAGACAGCAAACAGCGTGTGACCAGTTAGGGCCCCATGAAAGGGCCCCGCGGAGGGCTGTCCCATAGCTCTATCACATTTTGTGGTCTCAGCGTCTCTACACGCAACAGCCCGTGTCGTTGATCTCTATGATCTATGTAACGCGTGCCCCCTTCCGCTCACATGCACAATCACACTCACACACGTACTGTCCATTGTCCTATTCTGCTCGTTCCCATTTCACAATCAGAACCAATCACACCTTACTCATCACTGCTCTGTCTGCAGGGCCTAAAACCACTTTGGCCAGCTCAGTCTGACCCAGAGTGCCATGGGACTCACAAGGTTGGCTGCCTTGTCCGCGGGCCCTGAGCTCGGGGTGGGGGCTCCAGAGGCAAGGATTTGGGGAGGGATGGAACCCCGGAGGGAACAGCTGCCCAGAGTGGCTGGTTTCAGGTCAGACCTGGAGAGGCAGCCAGGTTTCTTCCGTAACAGAACTGGTTGGGGACCCATATAGTTGGGAATTCACAAACACATGCTTGCCCGTTCTTGCCTTTCTTCAGGGCCAACGCCCTCAATCTCCTGTTGGACGGGTCCTCTCCCTGGTCTGTTCCGTTTGCTCTTCAGTCATCCTGGTCTGCATCCCTCAGAATCTCCAGCCGAACAGCCTGGAACCCCTCGAACCAAGCCCACAGTCGGTCTTTCCTTCTTTCATTGCTGAACTTGACCTTGACAGTCTGCTGGCCAGGCCTCGCTGATGGCTGCACAGTGGGTGCCCATACGTGACACCGCTCTGCACCGGTGGTGCCCGTCCGCCCTGGAGCACCCCACACGTGCCCAGTGGGTGTTCATCCACAGCCAGACGCCTCTTCACGTGGGGGCAGTCCCTGACCCACGTGCTCCAAGGGAGAAATCACCATTAGGGCTGGCCGTGTGCCTCAAAACAACCCTGTCTTTCTCATTTTAAATTGGAAGATGCTATAAATTGTTTATTCTCTGGGTCATGGTAGCCCCTTTGACAGATGGCAAAGATACCAGCGTGAAGCCTGTGGGAAGTGACACGGGCACAGCAGGTGTCACAGAGCCTGGTCGGGGTGCAGGCTCCCGGCTCCCCACCCCCTGTCCAGCATGTGTGGGGCCCTGGTGATGGGTGTGACGGGTGCCCAGGGTTTACCATCAGCCGCCTGCCCAGCACTCCACCTTGGAGGTGCCTGTTACACACGGAACTAAAGGAAAAATCGTTCCACACCTACCACCCCTCCCCAAGCCATGAGGTACAGGCTTACTGCGAGTCCATGAAAGATGCTCCCCCAGGTCCTGTGTCTCTCCAGCACTGCCCCTCAGTCTCTCACTGAGGAGCTACTTCCCATTCCAATTCCCCCGACGTGCTCGTGGCTTCAGAAATGGGAAGCATCCGAAGGAGATCTCCCTTATTCACACTTGCTAGGAGGTGCCTCATGGCCCCATTTGGACTGGTTTATCTATATGGGGTGTGGGGGGGTGGCCCCGCTTGCCCAGGAAAGCATCCACAGGCCTGTGCCGAGGACTCCCCGACGATCCAGGGGGATGCCGCCTGCCGGCTCACTGGCCACTGAAAGCCCTGGGCCCCAGACGCCCCGCTGCTGAAGCTTTTCCAGGGCGGGTCTCAAGAGCCGCATAACCCCGAACAATGACCATGGTGCAGGAATTCTTTGGGGCCTGGCAGGTCAGCCAGCACTCCTCACCACTCTGAGGGCCTCCAGCCCACATGTGAGGTGCTGCGCACAGAGCCAGTGCCCGCCAAAGCAGCTCTGTGGCCACCGGCCCGGCCACAGGAGGCCCATGATTCGATCTGCGTTATGTTCATTTGTATTTGCTCCCCAACTTAAATGCCCAACATCATCTAATCTTTCACTAAGCCAGCAACCTTTCCTGATTTTGGAGGAACAAAGAAATAGAATTTTTTCTTGATCCAGGTTTAGCCTCTGGGCCAGGCTCCGGAGCCAGGGCACAGCCACACCCAGCCTGCACCAGCAGCTCCTCCTGCCCTAGCCCATGAGTCAACTGGGCTGCACTGGTCATTCCCAGAGGGAAGCTAGACCTTGTTTCAGTGACCATGACTGCGAGCGGGACAACAGAACTCTAGGTCACTGTGAGACCATCTAGCCTGCGCTCTTTCCCCCCCAGCCCCCACCCCGCCCAGTGCCCATGACTAGGGCTTTTTGTGTTGTCCTGCACTTGGCATCTCCCTGCTTCCTGCCAATAAACAGCTGGCTGCTGTTTCTGAGCAAATGGAACAAATGACCAACGTGAACTGCATGCAATCTATAAACTGGAAACATCTGCAGGGAGGCAGAGCGGCCACTGGCTAGGGGTGGTGAGGAGTGCAGGGTAGGGGGGTTGTGGGGAGGCAGTGGGAGAGGCCGTGGGAGCAAGATGCATGAACTTCAGGGAGGAAGGAGAAGGGCAGAGCCCCATCAGGGAAGGGCAGATGGCTGGGCCTTGGGGTAAGGCCCCCGGACTGCTGCCTGCCTCTTGGCGACTCCTTGCTTTTCCTTGCAGGATGTTAACTCTGCTGGTTGTGATGAAATGAAGAGCGGGTGTGCATGCTCTTGCAGAGATATCATTTTACATGTGGAAGTGGATCTTAGAAAACAATGGGCCCAGCTCCCTGTTTCACAGGTGACAACAAAAGCCCTCAGGATAGAGTAAGTTAGACGCAAGCCTAAACTAAACTAGTGTCTGGCATATAGGGGCGCCTGGTGACTTGGTCAGTTAAGCGGCCGACTCTTGGTTTGGGCTCAGGCCCTGATCTTAGGGTTGAAGGATTGAGCCCTTGCATCAGGCTCTGCGCTCAGCAGGGAGTGTGCTTAAGATCCTCTCCCTCTCCCTCTGCTCCTTCCCCTGCTCTCATGCACACATGCTCACTCTCTCTCTCTTTCAAATAAAAACATAAACCATTAAAAAATAAAAAAAATAAACTAGTACCTGGCCCCACCCACCACCACTCACTGTATGTGTGCAGTGCGGGCGGGCACACACATACACCCAGACTCACACACTGGACCATGTCACCTCCTGTCACATTCGTGAGGAAGGAAGGGAAAAAAATCCCAAGTGTCCATTGCTTACTGTGTGCCAGAGCCACGTTGGGGGCTGCCCGAGCAGCAGTCAGAGCGTCGATCCCCCCATGGACTTCTGTGGGGCCTGCGCCAGGCTAAGTGCTCTGTCGCAGTCTCTCCCTCATCCTCGCTGTGGCCATATCGTAGAGCCCATTGTTGTTATCTCATTTACTTTTGGCAGGTAAGGAGGTTGACATTTAAAAACCCTAAGTGACCCCCCAGGTGGCACTAACCCAGAAGGGTAGAGCCCTGCCCCTGCCCGTGGCAGCCCAGCAACCCCCAGGGGTGGGTTTTGCCAGACTCCACAGATGATTGACAGAGGTTGAGAGTCTAGAATTCCTAATTCAAAAGAAAGATGCCCCCAGGGTCCACTCTTCTCCTAAAGAGGGACTCTCCAGAGTGAAGGCCTAGTTCTTGACCCAGACTCTAACCTGGAAAGGCCTTTCTGAGTATTACATGGACACTAGCCTGGAGGACAGAGCCTGGCTCTTGCACCTGGTTTCACGGGGGCTGCAGACTGTGGAGTCCCCACTGGTGAGGATGGAGCCTTGGTTTCCAGGTCTTGGAGAGGAATCATCAGTTTTCCAAACTGCTAGCTGCCTGCTCTCAGCCCTGCTTCTTTGATGAAGGAGTCACGGTGGAGAGGCTTTTTCAGGTCCTGGCTGCGGGGCCATCCCAAGAGGTGGGGACAGGGCAAGGGCTTTGCACTCCTTGGTGGGAGCGGGGTGCAGTTGGCCTCCTCCCAGGAGACGACAAGGAAGGTGCTCCCCAGGAGGAGCACCGTGGCTGGCACCAGAGGCAATGGACCCATTCTCAGGGCTACTGCTGGACCCTGTGGCTGCACTCGAGCTGCCCGGCTGTGGATCTGGGGGCCTCTGTGCTGGGGTGTGTCTTCCCCGAGAAGTCCCCGCGCCAGCAACAAAGCTCCTCTCCTTTACTGCAGGGGTGCTGGGGTGGGACTGTCGGTGTGACTCATCTGAGACACAATTTGAGGATGCTGGTGGTACAGCTAGCCAGGCGCGCTCCTTCGGAACTCCGTGAGCCAAGGGGCGCTGCAGGTGTTCCCCACAGAGTGAATCGGTGCACTGCTCTGGTCAGCACAGCCCCGCCCAGGGTCCGTCCCAGGGAGGGGGTGGGTCAGCAGGATCATCCCAGCCTCAGGGCATTCGTACCCATTTCTGTGGCCACGGAGAGCCCTGGAAGGGCAAGTTCCACATGACTCCTGCTAGGTGACCACTCTGCATGTGCCCCCTGCCCACCCCCCACCCCCCAGTACTTGGGCCTGAAGCCAGGAGTCCTGTGACACTGCTGCCTGCAAAGGCACCATTGCCCGTTCCTGCAGCCCTAGGCTGCATCCCTGCCCTGTGCAGCCAGTCCTCACCTCCCAGGACCTTGCATGCATCACCACCACCAGGGTTCCAGTTGGTCCGGGCAGGAAGCTGCTCTCAGGGCCTCTGAGAGAGGAGAGCAAGGAGGAAGGCCAAGAGGAAGTCGCAAAGGTCAGTTTTAAAATAACCCTCCTCTCCATGTCAGCCATGAGGAGGAGCTTGGGGAGGAGCCAAGTTCTGATGGTGATGGCTCAGGGCAACCTCAGAAAGGGCCAAAAGTGAATTGGCAGAGGCCCATCTGGGAGCACACCCCATGTCCTTATCAGCCTTAGCAAGCCACTGCCAAAACCCTGTCTTCACAGACACTTCCGGCCAGCCAGCATCTGTTTCCTATCCTATATTTAAACAACCAGGTTAGTGAACTTGGGAGAGCATTTGTGCCCTGGGAGAGGAGGGTGGGAGAAGAACACAACCCCCCGCAGAACACACAAAACATAGGATGATGCTGAGACCTTGTGGCCTGTGCTTGCTCCTCTGCTGGGCAAGCGGCGCCCAGAGTTCAGGGAGCAGCTGGGGAGGTCTGCCCTCACGGCCTTCTGAGGGCAAGCAGGTGCAACTCCTTCCAGC